>NW_027181826.1:24598254-25262093 GCF_029961685.1 Aristolochia californica
TGCAGAGACAGATACAACTGCGACAGGAGCAGCCATTCCTACGTCTCCCTTTCTTCGTCAAGAGGAAGGCGCTTAAGAAAGACGACTACATGCAGAGAAACGGAACGATACGTGGAGGGCGAGCTGATGGAGGCTGGCGTGGGCTTGTTATGGGCGCCATGAATGCCCATGCAGCGGGAAGCAGAGAGATAGGTTGCGGCCTCGCCGTTCAAGGTGTGAACAACTTCGAGAAGGGAGGAGAGAAAGAAACAATTTGCACAAGTGGGGGTTGGTCGATTCCATTATTTATACGCCGTAGGCGTCATGTCACCTGAAAAGGGACGTCGTTTCCCAGTGGGTTCCGCAGTCTTCTCCCTCCTTTTGGAGGCAACGCGCAAATGACATTCACCTTGAAATTCACAGTCATGGGCGGCAGACGCAGAAGCAACAGCAGGAGGCAGCACCTCAGGAGACGACGCGGTCCGGCATTGGGCGTGAAAGGAGCGCCATGTGGTATTCTTCTCTCATTGGACCAAATACAAACACCTTGACGGCACACACGTCGTCGTCTCGCCGGCGTCGGCCAGTCGTACAGAGAAACTTCACGGGACCACCCTATTGACCCTTTTGGAAACCGGATTCGTAATTTTAGTGATTATTCCGCCATTATAGACTTCTTATTTCCTGTGGTGCGGTTGTTTTATTAAACTTCGCCAGTCACGCAGTCTGCACGTAAATCGATCAGGCTTGAACTAATTAAATCCTCGATTACAGAAGCTGAGTTACGGATTATTATTTTTCCTGTTTTAGCTATCTGGGTTTGGTACTTGTGTCGAGACTCGAGATCTATGGAAGAACACCGAGTCACCGACTATGGATGAGAAGCAGGGACCAAGGCCTTTTCTGGGCGATGAAAATGCCTCGTCTGCTCGATAGAATTTGATACAACCCAGATAGTTCTTATTCTTTAGGTCATAATCTGTATTACAGAACTGATCACTGATGAAGCTTTACTGGGACTGTCTGGCGATTTTCTGGAGTTTCTTGTTTTGTCTCACTCTTTCTTGCTGAATTCAAAGTTCACGCCTGCTTTACAGCTTAGGCTCCCCGTACTCACCCGTAACCTTTTTCCACTCATCAGTCTCTGATGATTTCATGGGTAAACTATTAAGAAAACCATTCATCTGAGACGATTCCCGTTACTGTAAATAACTATTTTCAGCCCAAGGAAGAAGCCGAAAGAAACGCAGTCAAACTGTTTTTGAGAAAAGCCTTACAGCTTCAACAAGGGATTCATTCCTTTTTTATCGAGACCCTTTTCCTGTTTATCTACAGTTTCTCCGCCAACCCTACTTCATGCACTGTTCTTGATACAGAAAGACACCGAACATGGAAGGATGGCAGTATCTAAGTGAGATGACAGAGAAAATCCAAAGGGTTCTGGTTTCAAGGGATTTGAATGATTTCTGCCAGAGGGGAGATTGGGAGCAGTCCCTATCTGAGTAGAGCAAAGGGTTATCAGCTGAGAGTTCCCACTGGTTTTTTTATTTTAAAATTTATTTTGCTGTAACAAGTCCCCATGATTCTTTATAAAGCCTACACATTTCTAGCTTTCTATAGGGAGTTTAGGGAGTTTTGACTTGAAAGCCCTAGTTTCTTCTCTGTCCATTCAAACCCTGGTTTTTCTCTTTATTTTTATTTTTTTTGAAAAAGCCCTAGTAGCAGTGGTTGTTTGTTGGCTAGCTGAATCAATTCACAGGCTTTTTGATCGCCTCCCCCCTCCTGAATTCCCTCCTGAATTGAATAAAGGGTATTCTAATCAATTTGAACAAATCTCCATGACCACAAGCTTCGGCTCCAGCTCTGCTCTCCCCTCACTAACTCTTTAGAGGAAGCAGCAGAGTCTGATCCAGACGAAAGAAAGGAAGAAGCCATGGCAGCTTTCCACGTGCCTCAACACCCTCATTCACTCCCTTGGCGGCTTCCTGTTCTCTTTTTGACCACTGAGAGAACTCTTTTTTGTTGTATTATTGAAGCAACAGATGCTTCTCTCTCCTGACCACCCTGTGCATACATTTATTTATGTGGGCATCATGAAAGAGACAGGGGTTTTAATTAGGGTTTTTGGGGGTGGGGAAGATGGCAAATATCTCCACCACCTCCTCCCTGTGTCCTCTGCCATGCACAAGACGGGATATTTCCTTGGGCTATTCAGGTCCCATCATTTTCCCATGCTTCGACCATCTTCCCACAAATTTACCCTTTTTGCCATTCATTTCAAATTTCAGTATTGCTTACCAATAAGGGCTTATAGTATAGTATTGAATAGTTAAGTATAAATGGAGAGATTAGGGTAAGTGTCTTATCTCATGTTTTTTGCCTTATGGGGGATGTTTAAAAAATTGAAACATCCACCACCCCTAGATACAATCATAGGGTATTTTTTTTTAAGAAAATAATTGATGATTTTGTGAAAAAATGGTTTAGTAATTTGATTTATCGTTCTTTTAAAAATGATCGATCGATATAAAATACCTTAAAACCCAAAATACCCACTCTTGGACACAATTTTAGGGAACAAAAGTTTGGTAAGTGGAATTCATGGAGTCAAGTGGTTACTTGGTTTATATATTAGGGTTTTTTTCAAAAGAAAACTATTTGGTGATGAGGGTAATTTGATAGTTTGTGGAAGAAGACACATATAGCTAGGGTTCCCATTTTGGAAGAAGTGGCAAACTCTAGCAAAAAGTTGTGATCAGTGGCAGATTGCCCAAGCAGACTTTTCTAAGGCAATAAGAGTCGTCTATCAAAATATAAAACAAAAATAAATAGAAAAAAAAAAAAGAGCAATACACCACATATGGTTCACATACACAGAAGGCAAAGGTACACCAAATCTCTGCTTCTATGATACCTAGACCCCACATCTGGACCGTTAGGAAAGATTTTCAAGGCAAAGGTGGAAAATGCTTTCATTCACGTGACAAGCAAAAATAAGGGTGGTGGTCACATCTTATAATGTATCAAAGAAAAGAAAGGACGAGTACTGAAACTTGAAGAAAACCCAAGTTTGATGGGAATACTGCCAGGGTGGGTAGTAGACAGAAGAGGAGCTGACTTACCATGGCTGTTTCCTTTCAACTTTCTCAAGAATTATCATGTCAAGGTATAAGAGCTTCACTCTTATCTGCAAAAGTTAAATATTAACATGGAGATTTTCTCTTTATATTTGGGGATACTATTGTTAGGGTTATCATCAAGGATCATCAGTTGATATAGAGAAAGGTTAGAGAAAAACACTTGAGTGTATGAGATTTCTCTTGTAAACTACTTCATCATCATAGTGAATTATTGTTGCGGCGGAAAACAAGACGTAGTCTCACCTTGAAGCGAACTTTTATAGATCTTTGTAATTTTAGTATTTGATTATTTCTTCTTCCGTGATTATTATTGCTTTTATTAGTATTAAATTAAGGTATCTAATTTCTAACAATAAGTTTCCTTATCTTTTTACCATCTTGAGAAAAGTAGAAGGTCGACTAAACTCAAAATAAGAAGGGCTTATTGGTAACATTTTGAAACCAGAGAATCTAGGAATGTGACTAATCAACCGTAAGTAAACCATAAGTGCGTGATAAGTATTTTGAAACAACAGTAAGCACCAAGAAAAACCAAACAATTAAATTAAAACCAAAATTTCATCATTTTTTCAGTCAAAGGCACATTTGCCCCAATTAGGCTTTAGGAGGTCTTCATATTTGATATGGAAAAATAAACCATTAGAGATTTGAAAGAAAATGGAGTAAAAGGCAGTCAAATGACATGACTCAAGCAGACCCATCAAAAGGGGCAGAAAAGTGAGACAACTTCACAAAAGTTCACACAAGCTAACTAGTTTTATGGGAGCAAAAGATTCAAATGTAATTGGTTTTTTCCCAGTCTATTCTAAGATAAAACACTAAAGCTGATGGAGACATTCTGATTTTCATGTTAGTAATCAAGAGCATAGTTTGAGAACAAAATAATACAACAAAGGATGCAAAAGAAAAATGAATTTTCAATTCATTTTTTGACTGATTTATGTGAATATGGTTTAAAAATAAGGGAACCACATCTAGATCCAACAAAAAAAATACAGCTCAAAGGACAAAATTGTTAAGTTGTTGGATTTAATTAATGCCTTACACAGAATTAACACATAATTTCATTTTGTACAGACTTTAATCAGTCGAATCATTCTATTTACAGATTAACAATCTAAGAGGCAAACAATTTACTCTTTTTTATAATAGTATGTACAAATTTTATTGGCAGATTCAATAGTATGTACAAATTTTATTCTGTTACATACTCTAATCACGCGATTCATTCTATTTACAGATTAGCAATCTAGGAGGCAAGCAATTTACTATTTTTTTAATATTATGTACAATTTTTTTTTAATTATATGAACAACAGTTGAAACACGTTTTGCCCAAAAATGTAAAAGAAGGTAGGCTCTGATACCATGTAAAAACGGGAGCAATCTATTTCTAGAAATCTCGATTCAATTAAATAAGACAATGTATATTTATACATTTGTTTTTATAAATCTCGGGACTATAATCACGCGTCTACAATTACGCTTAGATTTCTACAATCTCGCTAATTTTTTCTGTCACGCGATTTCATTATGTTACAGACTCTAATCACGTGATTCATTCTATTTACAGATTGACAATCTAAGAGACAAGTGATTAAATTTTTTTTCAATAGTATATACAAATTTTATTGACAGATTCAATAGTATATACAAATTTTATTTGATTACAAACTCTAAGCACGCGATTCATTCTATTTACAGATTAACAATCTAGGAGACAATCAATTTACTCTTTTTTTAATAGCATGTATAGTTTTTTTAATTATATGAACAACAGTTGTAACACATTTTGCCAAAAAATGTACAAGACAGTGGGCTCTGATACCATATAAAAATGGGAGAAAGGTATTTTTTAAAATTTTGATTCAATTGAATCAAACAATGTATATTTATATAATTGTTTCTACAAATCTCGGGATTGTAATCATGCATAGATTTCTACACTCTCACTGATTTCTTCAATCACACGATTTATTCTATTATGGAATGACTAGCAATAGGTGAAGAACAACAAATTATCTGAGAGACACATAAGAGAATCTTGTTATGCACACAATAACATTAATTTACTTTATTTTATTTCAGTTAAAGAATTAATAGGCTACATGGGCATTTTTGGAATATTTTATTTATAAGGGTATTTTTGTAATATTTTATCTTAAACCTTGTAAGGGTGAACCCTATTTAAGAGGTAAGAGTAATGAGAAAGAGAAACATTGATTTAGCATAAAGAAGGTTTTGAATTCTCCTCAATTAGCTCAGGGGTGTGCATTTTCCTCAGAGAACCTAGGTTTTCAAGCCTCCCTTTGGCTTAATTTTCGTCTTTCTCTCCTTCCTCCCTACGAATCCATGTGTCAGATCCGAGACCATAACAACTGGTATCAAAGCGGGAACACAATGAGCGATTCTATGTCCCAAGAAAAATGGATTGTCATGCACAATCAATTGGAAGAAATACGCGCATGGTGTTTAGCATTTGACGTTGTATGGCGTGCAACTTCCATTAAAATTTCTGCAAGGGAGAAACTCTATGCCACAAAAAAGGTCATACGACCTAAATTGTCCGAGCACAAAAAATTCACAGAAGGAAAGACAGTAGATGCTGTCTCCGACGGGAAGATAGGCCACGGGCCAGAAAAATGAAAAATTTCTCGAGCAGGGAAATCCTCATCTTGCTGTTCACCATCTGAAGTCGCTGTGGACGATTTGGGTGCGACCTCAAATCCAAAATCGGGAACCATGAAAATCTCCGAGAAGGACCCAGAAAATCCGAAATCAATCTACTCCTGCTCACGGCAAACAAAACTCCTTCCCGAACAAGAGAAAGAAATATTTTTGGCGACTCTTCCGACCAGGATATGTTTCCAAGAGCCCTCTGTCTCGGATAATCTCCAAACGGTGAAGCCCCAAAGGACTGTTGTTCGCCACCAAAAAAAGTGGAGGCTCCGTCAGCTCCGTCGGACAAAATTTCAGTGGGCGTTGGCTTCCAAACTCTCACTCTCACTCTCAATCTACCTCTCAGCAGAACAACAGAAACCCAATTTCCACTACTGTTGGGGTAAGTCTCTGCGACCTATTAATTTGATTCAATCCTTTGGGAAGATAGGAAAAATAATTGTAAGGGTGCATTTTCATTCAATCCTTCGAAAATTTTCATGTTGTTATTGTTCCCCATCGGAAAACAGTAATGTTGTCTTCGCCAGAGGAAAATACTTCAAAAACAGTAGGGTTGGAAGGGATGAGATTGAAGAGTTTATTTTTTTGGATGAAATGTATGTGTAAAGAGTCTGAGGTGCATTTGTCCCAAGGAACCCTTAGGGAACGAAAGGGGGAGCCATAGGATCCATATGACGATCTATTTGAACTTGGTAATGAAAAACACTGTAACCAAACGACAACAAATCCCCTCCAAGAAAATTTCACCAAAGACTCTGAACTACATGTAGCTGCCTCACCGACTCTATCGCCTCAAGATGCTGACGAGAATTTCAGGAAAATGAAAGAAATGGGGTTCATCCCCAATGTCATTGCAGTGCTAGATGGCCTATGCAAGGACAATTTGATTCAAGAAGCTATGAAGCTATTTGGGTTAATGCGTAAAAAGGGTACAATCCCTGAAATTGTAATCTATACGGATGTGGTAGAAGGCTTCTGCAAGGCACTAAAGTTTGAAGATGAAAAATAAGTTTGAAGATGAAAAATGGGTTTTCAGGAAAATGCAAAACAATGGTATATCTCCCAATGCTTTCAGCTTTACAGTGTTTGTTCATAGATTATGTAAAAGGAAGCAACTGGAAGATAAGATTGGGTTTTGCATTGAGATGTTGGTGGCTGGGCATTCACCAATTGTTGCTACTTGTATTGGGTTGGTTGATAAGAGATCAGAAGAAGCTCAATGTGTTATTTAGAGGTTGAGAGAAATGGCAAAGGGTAGGGGCTCAAGTAGATAAATTGGTTGGATTATGAGTTTGGACTTTAGTTGTTGTTGTTGTGGCAATAGAAAAATGGACTCAAAAGAAAAAAATAAAACCGATTAGAAGTGATGAAGATGAGCAACACCTAGAATATGTAGAAAATGAAAATGAATCACAGGGTGCATCTATAGCTCATGAGAATCAAGGACATGTAGCAGTGATTATTGTTGTTCAGATCTATGAACACAAATTGGTCAACAGAACACTAATAGGTCCATCTTTAGGCCAGTACCATAGCAGTGTTTATTGGAAGAATGAAAGTTCCACCTATTGTTCCAGCTCACTCCAATGCATTGCTGGATTGTAAGACATTGTTTTGACACTGCAGAACACAGTGTTGCCAACAGTGCCACTGCTGAACACAGTGCTGATAATTCTGCAAGTAGTAGCAGCAGTGACTTATGACGCACAATTATCTGTTGTTGTGGGCACAACATATAGTCCTTTGCAGGATGTAGCTAATTTTAGCTGAACAGGGACAACAACAAAAATAATTTATGTTCTTACTGCATGTACCAGTAGTGGAGCTCTTGAGCCCAAGATGATGTTGATATTTATTATTGCTGCTGTTATTGCAGTGAAGATAAGGGCACCCCAGCAAAAACTACAAACTGCAAAATATAATGCACCTGAGCACCACCTGGGAAATTCTGACTTTGACCAAATGAGACAAGACTTGAATGTGCTTGTGCATGGGGGGAACATTGATGCTGCTCATGGTGTATTCAATGGATTACCAGTCTTTGATCTCATCTCAATTGAAATCATATGTGGCAGAGTTATCTTTGGTAAAGATTGTCTTAATACCATTGATTTTGAGAAGTTCTCGTAGCCATATTTTGAATGTTATGCTGTGGGGAATGATTTTTATGACTGTTGACGGGAAAACTATTAAATTCTGGGCGGCTTCTGAATAGAGTATAAATGATGTTGATGTTTTGACACTGCAGAACACAATGCTGCCAACAGTGCCACTGCTGAATCCAGTGATGCTAGCCATCCAAGCAAACAATGTTGTTGTGACAGTCCAGAAGACATTGTTACTAGACAGCCAAGGACACAGTGCTGCTGTCGCAGTGCAACACACATTGCTGCTAGACAACCAAGGACACAATGTTGTTGTGACAGTGCAACAAAAATTGTTGCTAGACAGCCAACAACCAGTGCTAAAAACAGTGGCCATGCAGAATGAAAACGGTGCACTTAATTTTGGAAATCTTGACAACTGTTTGGCAGTAATTGAGAACCATTCAGATTTCCATGATCGTGTTGTTGTTGACGTTGGTGCTGGTAGTGGTATTCTTTCATTATTTGGGAGGATACACTTGGCTCCCTTCAATGATGAATTTTTGTATATTGAAATTGCAAACAAGACCCTCTTTTGGCAACAACATAATTACTATGGGGTTGATCTTACACCTTTACATGGACCTGCATTTCAAAGATATTTTTCTCAGCCTGTAATAGATGCTTTTGATCCAAAGATTGTCGAGGAGATGACAAAGATCTTCTCTGGTTTACAAGGAGGAATCCTTCAAGGTGGACGCCTGGGTGCTCCTTATGTTGCTAGACAAAAGAAGGTTGTTGCCTGTGAGAAGCACTTTCTTGGTGATGGCGGCAACCAGAAAGGGATCAATAAGTACCTCACCATAATCAACTTCCATTCACTGCTGAGTATTCACATACCTGCTTACTATGAGGCTTACTATGATGTCTGGCAAGGAGTTGATAGAATCACGTACCCACCTCACACCAACTACTCGTCCTCTATGGCTGTTGCAATTCAAGCTGGAATCGACATGGTAATGGTGGGGTATAACTTCATTGGATTCATTGATGACCTAACCAATCTTGTGAGCAGCAAAGTCATTCCCATGAGCAGAATTGACAATGCAGTAACCAGGATCTTGCGTATCAAATTCATGACTGACAACAACTTGATCAATCAAATTGGAAACCACGAACACAAAGAGCTGGCTAGAGAAGCAATTAGAGTATCATTGTGCTTCTGAAAATTGGAAAAGACTCTAGTCAACCATAGCTTCCCCTCCCCAAGAAGGCAAAGAGAATTCTCATAGCATGAAGCCATGCCCATGACCTGGGTTCCCAATGCGATGGTTGGACCATCCCAAGGCAAGGTCTCGAAGGAAACAACCTCACCGAAGGAACAACAATCTTGAAAGTTGTTCCTGCTAATATCAAAGCAGAAGTTGCCAGTTTGGAGCAGGTGATAGTTCAACTTGTTGTTTGGTTGTTTATCCGTATTGAGCTATGCTACAGCAAGTGATACTAGCAGTGTTGATAAAAATAAATAAATAAAATTTGTTTCTCAGGTGAAATTCTCCAATTTTTTCGTCTAGAGGGCTGACACATATACCACGGATGCGACTTGGAAATAGGTGGAAACGTCAGCATGGGCAAGTAAACCCTACCTTCGAGCTTGAGGACAAGCTCTTTCTCCCAAGAGAGGTGTAATGTTATGCATGCAATAATATTATTAAATTAATTATTTTTATTTAATTTACTTTATTTTATTTCAGTTAAAGAATTAATTGGTCATAGGGGCATTTTTGGAATATTTTATTTATAGGGGTATTTTTGTAATATTTTATTTTAAACCTTGTAAGGGTGAACCCTATTTAAGGGTAAGAGTAGTGAGAAAGAGAAGCATTGATTTAGCATAAAGAAGGGTTTTGAGTTGTCCTCAATGAACTCAAGGGTGAGCGTTCTCCTCAAAGAACCTAAGGTTTTCAAGCTTCCCTTTGGCTTTATTTTTGTCTTTCTCTCCTTCCTCCCTACAAATTCATATGCCAGATCCGGGACCATAACAAATGTCCAAACTCTTTCTACAATAATCCAATAGACATTCTGATGTAAACCCCTAGCTAAAAGCTATGATCAATAGCGGATTGCCCAAGGAGGCTTTTCTTTCTTTCTTTGTTTTGAGATTTACAGAGACCAAGATATGTTTGTTCTGTACTTGTCTAAGCATTTTTCCAAGGCAATCAAGAGTCGTCTATCAAAATATAAAACTAAATTAAATAGAACATATGGTTCACATACACATAAGATTGAATATCCAGAAACATAGGTACACCAAATCTCTGCTTCTAAGATACCTAGACCCCCCCCATATACGGACCGTTACGAAAGCTTTTCAATGCAAAGGTGGAAAAGGGGTCTCATATTTTCATTCACGTGACAAACAGATAAGGAGGAAAAGAGGTCTCATATTTACAGTAAGAAAAAATAGACATAGAAAGAGTTGATAGCATAGGGTCGTGGATTGTTTGGGGTTTAGGGTTCGATTGAGAAGGAGAGAAGTAATGGTTTTGCTGGAGCCTGCGATGGCCCTTTCATCTGTAAGTATCGTTTCCTCCTCTTTGCTTTTGGAGGAGATATAAAAGACCTAGATTGACCACCCTTTTGGAGATAACAGTTGAGTAGACCGAGTTCACTTTTGGTTTTTTCTTTACTACTGTACCACAATTTACATTCTCATGTTGTATTTCCTTACTCAAAAATGAGTAACTCAAGTTTAAAATACATGCTTTAGAAAGCTATGGGAATGTTCTTCCTTGCAATCCCTTCCTAGTTTTATTCTTTTTGTTAACTTGTGATTCTCTATTAGAGAACCTCCATCTTCCAGCAAAGGAGCTGAAGCTGTTTTTCTAGCCTGGAAAGCAGGCATTATGCATACGGATATCCCATATTACTACCTAATATTCTAGTCTTCCCATTACCCACTTTAGAAAAAAAAAAAGAGCAGTTCAGGAAGAATGAAACCGGCATATCCAAATTCCAAATTCCAAATTCTCTCTTCTGTTCCTGCTCCTTTGACTCAACCCGTTAGGATTAAATGCGCAGTTCAACGTGGCCAACTGACTTAAATTTCCTGCAGGAAATTTTAACATATTACCCAATTTTTTTTAACATAATAACACTAATAACCTAACTTTTTAACTTATTTACGTAAATACCTAACTTTGACCGATAAAATGTACAGTCATAATTGACACATAAACTTATGCCATAGTGGCACTTGAAGAGTCTTATGCCAAGTCAATTGATACGTCATAGGTGTGCCATATCATTCTCCCTACAGGATGACACATCACCTTGCACGTCCTTAAATGCCACATAAGCCATCCACTTCAGTTTACCTTTTTTTCTTCTTTTTTTATGATTGATTTAGGGTATTTTGTGATTAAGTTTTTTTTAAATATTAATTTCTGGTTTTAAAAATTCTTGCACATTTCATTTCATTACTTTACTTTAATATAATAAAAAATATAAAATTTGATTTTAATTATTTCAAAATATTTTTTAATATAATTAATACTTTATTTTAAGTAATATCTTAATGTAATTATGTTACTTTAAGATATTATTTAATTTAATACAATATTTAGTAAAAAATAATTTAGTTTTAACATTCTTATTTTTAGGTACAAATATTCTACCTTTTTTTTATAATAACAAAACATAAATTTCGTATTAATTAATTAAAAATATTAAAAATTATTTTAGAGTGTAAAATTTTAATTTATTAGTACAAGTTTTATTACCTTATATATAATAATATTCTCGTTTTTAAATTTATTTTAATCCTAAAAATATTTTTCTAAAATATTTAAAAATTTTAGAAAATATTTAAAAATATTATTAAATTAATTAATTAAGTATTTTTAATTTTATTTTTAAATATTTATTCGATGATGTATCAGGATGACGTGGTGTACTAATGACGTGTCACTTTACGTGGCATATTTGTGCACAGAAGTTAAATTAGTGAATTTTCCCCAATTGTCTTGTCAACACCACAGGTTTACAATTACGTCTCGTAACGCATTCAATTTGCTCTATAAATTGCGATACTCATTACCCATCTCTCTCGCTACAAACCAAGGGCTCTGGCTTTTGAAGTGATGGAGATGGAGATGAAGAAGAAGCTTCTGGCCTGTTTCATCCTCTCCTTCATGCTCCTTCTTTCGTCAGGTAACACTGAATCTTCCCCTTTTCAATCGTCTAATTTGTTTCAGATGGAGTCTTTCATGGTTCTAACACAAACCCATTAGATAGAACCCTCTCTTCGTCTACTTCTTCTTCTTCTTATTTGTTCGTTTTTGTCCGGTAATGGCATTTGCAGAGAAGTTGATTGTGGAAGCTGGGTTTTGCTGGCTGAAGCTCCCTGATTTCAAAGGGATATGTCTTCTGAAGACTCAGTGCGTAATGGCGTGTAATAAGGTTGGATACAGGGACGGGAAATGTCAGGGGATCCCCCACAAGTGCTTCTGCCAAGTTCCTTGTTAGTCTATTCGGTTCTGCATGCGACTGATTTCTGAAATAAAAGATTCATTTTTGTGATTTCTGGCGCTCTCGATTCTATTAATAAGAAAAAATTATTTTCTCGAATTACCCATAAAACCATGAAAAGTGATCATGTTACAGTTCCGACATATTGGTAATAAAGAAAAAGAAGAAAATCGGAGAGGAAGAAAAAAAAAAAAACTTAGCTTTTCGTCTTTTCTTTTTTCTCCCTTCATTTCCATTGTTTGTATCAATGGAGGAAGACGAAGGTGCATACCAACAGACTGCATACCAGAAACTCAAATCAATTTCTTGCCGGTTTCACCAGAAACGATTACTACAATTTTCACATTTCTTCAGTGATCTGTCTTCGTATTTTCTGGGATGCCAAATTCTGCTTCCAAAAATATTTTTGATCCGATTCTCGGAAATCCTGGAATTGTTTATACATAGAAACAGCAAAGACGATCTACAAGGAAAGGTTTATGACAATAAGATAAAACAGTAGACATAATTTTATTGCAAGACGAAAGTAAACTGCTGAAGCAACTTAGAACATATCCACGGCGAGCAAGATCAACGCAGACAATTCAACCACTATGATCACTCCATCAACAAGGTTTCATACAGTAGCATCTCCTTGGGAAGTGATGAAAGCATTTTCCATAACCGTAACCTTCATTTCTGCACACAGCAGCACAGTTAGTATTACTAAAGCACAGTCCCCTGAACGTTCTGCACCGAACTTGACACAGAGCTCCATCGACTCTTCTGACATCCTCTGCAAGTAAAACACAAAACCCAGAAACATAAATTCAGTTAGGATTAGTTCCCATAACCTGATGCGGAGAGCAGCACGAGGCAAAGGAGGAGATTTTTGTTCGACGCCATTGTTGTCGTTGGACTGCAAATTCGATGCAGAGAACCATGGTTGGGTTGAGAATTTATATGCAATTATGGGGCGAAAGATTGCGAAGGTGATGGAGATGATCTTTTGTTTGGATTGAGTTTCAGCTGCGAGTGAACGTGGAGAATAGATGGGTTGTTAGACTGACGAGTGGAGCTTGCATGGAGGGATGTTTGCTCACATGGTGGATCCACATTTTCTTTGATTGACACTTGCCATGTAGGGTAGGGCACCCCATGGAAGTGGCTTAAATTAATTGAAAATAATTTAATGACATTCACTAGTTTCGAATTAAGGGTTTATATGTTATTCTACATTTCTGATGAACAATTTTTATTCGAATCTTGTTTGGGCCCACAAAGGGAATATGCAGGAGGGGTAGAAGAAAAATTAGGGATATGCTCCGAAGAAGAAGTCACCCATCTATAGACTTACTATGTCCTTTTTGCAACAATGAAGCCAAATCCGCCTTTTGTTTTATGCAAGTTGGGGTTGCAATTCAGTATATCTGCTGATCTGATCGGTTTTTGCAAGTTGATCATTGGCTGTCCCCTTCCTAGTTTCGGTAAATTGATAATCTCAGCTTGCGCTAGTTTCATTCCATGGGGGCTTTGGAATGAACGGAATAGAAGGAGGTTCGATGCTAAAAGTGAATCTGAAGAAAGAGTAGCAGAAAGAGTGACATGGCAAATATCCACCTGGCTTTTGACTAAAAACCCTTTCTGCTCTTTCAAGGGCACTTCCATTCGAGATAACTGGAGTAATTTAGCAAGGACGCACATTGGGACCAAGGTTCAAGTAATAAAGGAGTGGACTCCCCTAAAGGTTGGTTACTTAAAATTCAATTTTGATGGTTCTTCTTTTGGCAATCCGAGGATAGCTGGTTTTGTGAGTGTGATTTCGGATCCATTTGGAAATCAGTGTTTCTCTTATGTTGGTCCGTTAAGCATCTTTGACTCTATGTCGGCAAAGTTACATGGCCTTCTTAATGGGGTCCGTGTGTTTAGAGACAACTGCAGTGGTTCTATTCACATTGAAGGGGACTCTAAGATAATGATTGGCTGGGGCTAGCATAATTCCCTTCCGCCATGGAGGTATTGGGACATATTTCAGGAGATTTTAGATATTGCAATATTATTTTTTTGTTTTAAGTCTCACATTTCTAGATCTGCAAATTCGGCAGCTGATGTACTTGCCAAGCAGGGAGTTTCATTACAATCTCTTGTTGTAAGGGATATACTCTCTCTTCCTTCGTAAATTTTCTCTTGTTAATATAAATATATTTTTTAAAAAAAATGTTAATGGGTGGCCATAGAGTCATGCAAGTCTATCTATTTTTTGATTCCTGACAATCAATCAGACGTACATGTCCATTGCCCATTTTCCCCTACTTTTAAAAATCATTACCCTTCAAGACTCGTCTAAACTACAAAAATGCCATTACCCTCCTCTCGTGTGTATCCATAGACCCTAATGGGATTGATTCAAATGCTCTGTAGCTCCCATGAGTAGGGGTGGGGGGTCTTTATTTTATGAAAACCAAAGATTGAGCTAAGATCAAATGAAGGGGGGTTAGTCAACATGACTCATGACATGAAGATCAAGCGTATTACTTAGTTCATGTCCTGATGTCGTTAGGGAGCGCCAAAGATCATGTCATGTACATGATTATCTATGACTCAGGAGTTCATGTCCCAAGAGTAAACGGCGGAAAGCGCTTTCTGCCCAATTTTGAGAATCATGTACATGATACTCGCGGGACGCTCTTTCGGGCCCCTGTCTCTCGCACACCGTCGCTCTCATTTTCGCTCTCTGGTTCCTGCAGCTCTCTTTCATTCCGCAACCTTCTCTTGTCTCCACCATCCCTCTTCGAACTCTCTCTCTCTCCGGTCTCCCTCTCTACAACGTCCTTCTCTTATTCTCGGACTCGCTCTCCCTCTAACCTCTCGCTCGCTTCTCCCTCTCTCTTATCTCTCTGTCTCTTCTCCATTTCGGCATCTCACTCCCTTCTCCCTCATGCTATTATCTTTTCCCCCAAAAGACCTTCCAATTTTTTGCGATTTCCCCTGTTTCAGTTTCGGTTTTCTTCGATTTTGACATTTGGGCTTCGATTTCTTAATTTCTACTTCGATTCGGCATCGATTTCCCCCTTCGGCTTTGATTTCAGCTGTCAGCTTTGGTTTAACAACCATCCACCCTCTCCTCTCCCTCTTGACCTTCGTCGCAAAACAAGGGAGGTCGAGCATCTATTGCAGAGCTACTCGGCCTCCCTCTCTTCTCCCTCTCTGCGTACCGTCGGAGCGCCGCCTCTATCGGCGTTGCCCGCCGCCGTTGCCGTTGCCGTTGCCGTTGCCCACTGGCCCGTCACCACCGCCGTTGCCCGCTGGCTCGCTGCTTGAGGAAGACGAAGATGGTTTAATTTTTCCTAAGTTAGAAAAAATTAAACTATCGTCATCAAAATCATTAATTTATAAAATTTATTTATAAAATAATTATTTTTATCTATTTAATATATTTATTTTATAATTACTATATTAAAATAGTGATTTAATAGTCATAATTAAAATATTTTTAAAATAAATATTTGATAAATTATTTTGGCATAATTATCGATTGCTATAGTTAATTAAACCAATGGTTTTAAATTTTGTGATAATATATTATTAATTAATAATACATAAAATATATTATGTACAAATATATAGTGTGTTAAATTTATGATTAGATCAATTTTTTCTCTTAAATTATTCATTTTTAGGTTAAATTATATCATATGTTATTAATAAATTAATAACTCAACGTATTATTTTTATTTTTGTTATTTATAACGTTATTTATTTATTATTTGTAATTAATCATGTGCGTATTTCATTGGCTCATGTAATTACCATATTAATACACAATAAAATATCTAATTTAATTAATAAATATATTAATATATTTAATTATACATTAAATAACTTATTCATGTAGTAATAATAGTTGTTTTACCTAATTTAAGGTTTAAGGATTATATTGTAATTAAGTGTACTATAAAGGTTTAAAGATTCTCTTGTTGTTTTTTATGTTTTTTTCATATTGTGGCACTAACACCGGAAACTGTTTTCCAGTGCACATGAAGTTGTCAACACTAACTCAAAGTGAGAAGATGATATAATCATGATCTTAATGTTGGACATGAACTTGATCGTTCATTTGTCCATCGGCGGACTAACACCCCCGAAATGAACCTCGAAGATAATGAAATAACAATCGGAGTATAATAAACAAACGCAATCTCAACACTATAAAAGAATAATCAACGGGTATCCAATCCAACTGAGCTCCATCTTCTTCCCTGTAATGAACACCTTCAGCAGCAGGAAGAAAGAAAAGAGACGAGCAGTTTATAGCATGACAGAGATGGGTCACGTACGGTGGCAAAAACACAGCTCTTATTCCATTTCCGGTGTTTCTGGAGCTGGGTTTGACGCCATCAGGCAGACGCCGCACCACCGGCGGCCATCGTCGAGCTGCTACTTGAGAAAGTTGATGAGGAAGCTGAAGAAGCATAGCAAGATGCTGTGCTCGGCCACCAGGCCTGCCGCGTTCCACAGTCACTACGATACGTTGAGCTATGCCCGGAATTTCGATCACAGTGACTGCTCCTTCGATGATGGGTCCAATCGGTTTTACGCACTCGTCGAGATTTGTTCTCTCGTCGGCTACCTCGGATCCTCCGGTGCTTGCCGCTGTTCATTAATAGTTGGAAGATCGCTCCTTTTTTCTCCTTTCAAGGATTTTCTGGTTATATGATGGGTGTCAGTGTTGCGGATGCATGAACACCCCAAGTTTTGGTAGATCAAAGTGATGTATTTATGATGTCTGATCGCTGTACTAATGATCTTTCTTTTCTCTTTTTCTACAACGAAATCAAAATTATTAATCAATCCTTCTCCTACATTTCACAACGGATTCTCCCTTTTTTTCTTTTCCTATTGAAAATACATTTTTGCTGCTGAAGCAAAAGAAGAGAGCCTGCATCTGCATCTGTTAGATTCTGTTCGGATATTTAGAACGAGACGGAGTGATGGGATATTGAGGCAGCGAGAGGAAGAGAAATTGGCTTCTCATTTCTTGCGTCTGGTTCTGATTTCATGGCCATCCATTTTTTGGAAAAGAATAGGCAGATTCTGGGTTTCCGATACTCATGTTGCGTCTCCAGGTTGACATTATATAGGCATGCTTCTTCCTGTGATAATTCTTTGATGCATGTCGATGTCGGCATGGCCGTTGATGCGAATGAAACAATCTTAAGAATTTAATGCTTTCTATAAGTATGTTTCTCTGCAAAGTTGATCAACTCCCAGTCGAAGGATTCTGCTTTAACAAGACGCAACCCGTTCGAGATTTTCTACTTTCAGGTTTTTCTTCCTGTGTTAACAGATTTCGAGTTGGAAGATCGAGTTTTGGCAATTTTTGCCCGCTAGTAACAATCAGAGGATGGATTGTAAGTTTCGTGAAAGTTGCAAAACAGAAGCATTTCCAGAATTCAAGCAGTTGATGAAACATATGTTACAAAATTGTAGCTATGCTTGCTGATTAGAGGTTTACTCTACATCTGGGAGAGACCATGACACCCTTTAACAGAATGGAAATAGATTTACAGGAAAGGGTTACAACCAATGTTAAAAATCAAAAAAATTAAAAAAAATAAAATAAACTGATCAGCTTCCAGTGTTTTTTATTACCGGTTGACCCAGAATAACTTCATAGTATGTCATCCTCGTCTCCTCCCTGACCTCTCTATTACTAAACAATGGGCTGAGAAGAGGGAACTCTTGCCTTGCCTTGCCCTGCCCTGCCCTGCCCCCCTCTGTCATCAGAGCTCCACCCTCCCATCTGCCAGGAAGCATAGACTAGGCTTCCCCGTCAACATACACGAGACCAGCCCAGTCGAAACCAGTTTTGTGCGGCTTTCCACCAGCTCGGGGGTTTTGTTGGGGCAGGTCGGGTCTGGTTGAGCCAGTGGCACCCATTTCAACCAACTGATCAGCTGTGAGTTTGATAATATAGGCTACATGAGAAAGTCAATAACAGAAAACAAATTGCTACAACCGACTGTGGCCACTGTTTTAAGAGAATAATTAATTAAGGAGCATGAAGAGTAATGTAAAAATTTAGTTACATAGTAGGAGATCCGAAAATGCTCTTTGAGGTCATTAATGTAAAAATTTTATAGACTCTTCAAAAAATAAATGTAAAAATCTTATAGAAATGATAAGTACAAAGAGACCAGTTGCACTAAACACTGTACACCACACAGAAAAGTGTTACTGCCATCATTTGAACCTAATAACCACAGCATTACACTAATAAAACCCTCAAAGCCCCAAAAAGATTTAGGATCCAAAGGAGTTAGAAAAACAAAAGATCTGTATTTTCAAGTATTTTAAAAATACAGACAATGCTATACATACATTTCACTTTTGTTACTGGATTACCTGCTTAAAGAAAGTCTTCCTAGGATTACTTTCCATAGGCACAACTAATTATAAGCTATTTAGCACATACAACAATAACATCCTAGAATATTGTCAACATATGCTTCCTACGGTTACCACAAACAAAACGCCGTATTCAGCTTTTGCTTTGAAAAACTCCTAGTCCATAAGAAAACTAACAAACAGTATGGCTTCACATTTCACAAACAAGGCTAAAAAGACAGCTAAAAACAGTTAACAAACCACATGAATTTTCTTTTCTGCCACACGCTTTCCAAGACTGAAATACTATAACTCTATGTCAGTTAGGCATATGGCTCAACAGCCCCATGGAGGGTTCTAATGCTAGGTCTTGGATTCAAGTTCCACCCAGTGCATGAGGCATATTGTGTGTATAATCAAATATTCAAAAAAACAAAAAACAATATCTATTTTCTCAATGTAGGCTCTTTATCAAGGATCAAGACAAATAGATAAGAGTTATAGTTTTTGGATGGGATTAACAACGAAGGTTAGATACAATTGAATTTTGTGGGAACAGTCCAGCCTCAGCTTACCCATGAGAATTATGGAAGCATTACTTCCTGGTGCAGCTTTAGCCTTCCAAAAAGCCTGCATCATGTTTGATCCTAAAAAAACAGTTTAAAGCATCAAGGAAAACAGAAGGTGAGTACTACCTCTGCAGCTTTAGGAAAGAGGTCTCAGGTTACTGCTAGAAAGACCTGCTTACTCAACACCGATATCAACCTGTATTGGAACACCGGAAATTATGTTATTCCCTTCCAAATGAATGTAGGATAATATTCCAAAATTTGGGAAAGAAATCTATTCCAACAGATTTGGTATGTAAACAAATTTTAAGAATAAGAACACTACTAATGAAAAAGAAACGCTGGGGAACAACTCCATGAAGGCAAGACTATATTTTTCTCTCTGTTACAAAATCTTTACTAAGGGATGTCCAAATAACTGTTCCCTCATTAACACTCTAAAAATCATGCTTACAAAAATGGCACATTGTTGATGGAGACAAAACGGCAGATCCACTACTCCTGCTTAGTGTGATGGTCATCTGACACCGTCTCCTCTGAAGATATTTCCTCCACTTCAGCCTGGACCTCACGTGCATCTGAGTGGGTTTCACTAGAGTCCCCACTCTCTGTCCTATCCACCACCTGGTTTTCTGGAAGCTTGCCCCAATTATCCAACAGAGAGCTCCTTGCCTTTCTTTTACCACGTGTTCCTTTCATCAAATACAAACTACCTACGTCTCCAGATGGCTCTAAATGCTCAAACTCCTTCCTCGTTGCAGGACTATCACTTGTGAGAAAGCTTGAGCTTGGCATGTGTGGGCCAGGAGCTACACAAGAAGCAACCAAGTTAAGCACTTCAGGCGATGGTGATAATGAAATTCCTGACTTCTTGCGGTTGGTCAGCAGTGTCGATGAAGATGGCGTACTTAACAAATTTAAATTCAGTGAAGGAAGGGTAACAGTGGGTTCCACCCAGGAGAGGCATGTTGATGGTGTAGTTACTGGAGGTATCAATGGAAAAGGACCAGGTGGAATAGAGCTTGAAGTGCCAATCTCTGGTGTCATGCAGTGGAGTTTACGTAACTTATTCCGCCTCTTCCTTATCCTCTTTCTTGGGTCCTTTGGCTGGAATGGAGGTGGACCCGGGACCGTGAAAGGGGGAATTGTTGGCTGAGCTTCTCCATACAGCATTCTAACAGACTGGGCAATGGCAGAAACATTCGGAGGTAACTCAGGTTCTGGAAGCTTGGGAGGCATATTGACTGCTTCTCGTAGCCAATGAGGAAGCTTGTTTGCAGAAGAGTTACCAACAGAAGCATCAATCTTGATCGGAGGATGGTCAAAACTTGGTTTCTTACTGGTATCAGAAAATGGCCCACTGAATCCAGCATCCCGTGAAATGTTGTGACTATCACGTAACCAATTCAGAGATTCATCCAAAAGACTAGGTAACTTCAGGTACCTACTTGCAGTTTGATCACCATCCCTCCGCTGTAAATTGCCAGATAATGAACTGGGAAGAAATGGGGGCTCCAATGACAGTTTAGAGGTCCCCGGTCTATCAGATGGTCCAGCAGATGAATCTCCAGTAAAAATTGGTTTAAACTTGTCCTGCTTCCATAAAGGAACTGGTGGATAATGCTCATTCATCTGACTGAGATGATCAGTTGGCCCAACATGCGGCAGATCTGCATGGCCCAGCTGGATATCTGTTAGATGTGAATGAAATCTATGTGGACCATAATTATCTGGCCCATCAACCCCTGTAATTCTACTTCCAAGTAATGCCCGTGTCATCATCCCATCTGAAATGTTGGGAAATGTAGGTTTTGCTAATTTTGATGAGAGGAAAGCAGGACCATCCAAGATTTTGAGCTGCTCCATTTCCCATCTCTCTGCCAGTTCTTCATAGGTCCTGTACTTCGAAAATTTCAATTTCGGGTCTCTGAGCATTGCATCCCAATTACCCTGCCCATGTCTACGAACCCCAATCCAGAGGATATCAAGTTCATCTTCTGACCATGAAGCCTCCATCTTCAGTCTCTTTCTGAATTTATTCAATCCAGGTCCTGTCCTCATTAATATGTTATCAAGGACCTTCTTGTGATTTTCAGGTAATGAAGGAAATGTTGGCTGCACCTGACCCAGGCCCAACACTGGTGGAACCTCTCCAATGGGATGCTTCATACTCTCATCAACGGGAAACCTGAAATTTGGCAATAATGGCATTGTAGGCAGATCTTGGATAGAGTGAGTCGTAGTTCGACCATTCATGTCTAATGATAAGTTTGGTAGAAGTTCAGCATAGGAGTTGGACACACTTTTAGCTGATAATGGGACTTTAGGCCTCAACTTCTCGTCAAGAATAAAATTGGGTGCAGGCAACTTGTCTTGGAAAGATGGAAATCCAGCACTTAAACTCTCCAGATTATCAAGAGAATCTCTTCCTCGTGATAATGTAGGAGGGCACTGCAAATCAGACAGCCAACTTAAATCAGTTTCACAAGCATCTCAAATACTTCAAATCTTCGTAACAGAAAAACATACGAAGAAACTTTTTGGTAGTCAAATGGTCACAAAAACAGAGAAGTATCTGAGCAGATTCTGTTCCATAGAGTAAATTTTATTCAGGAGAATGAGACTGAGAAAAATAGAACCAGTAACCACTTTCTTTTTCGCTTCTTGTCAACTAGAATTTTTAACCATTTGAAACAAACATTCAACTGCATTGGAGTAAAAAATGTCAAGACACTTCTGTACTTTAAAATTTTTTTAAGATAAATAACGGAAGAAGAATGGATAGATAACAAGAAGTGTCTAGAGCTAACATACTGGCAGAGTAGGAAAGAGGCCCTCTCGAATTGTACTCTTGAAAGGATGATGCAAAATCTCTGATGCATCACATGACACTGATACTGCTGCAGATTCTCGTGCCAAGTCCAAATTGATGGAAATTGAAGCAGCAGGAGCAAACCGAAGTGGACACTCAGGCACCCCCATACCAACACCAGTTTGCTGCTTGTTTGATCTTGGCAGCTCCAAGTAATGCTGTAAGTGTTTAGAGGTTGAATCTCGTAAAGGTGCATTTGGAGCGCATAGACCCAAAACAGGTCCCAGTATGGTGGTTGGAGGTAGTGAAGTGCCCCCCATATTTAGGCCTTGGAACTGGTGGCTTGGTAAGAATATGTCAGGATTGAGACTGCCAGGAGGTTTGACAGAGAGGTCCAGACGAGGATTATGAGCGGTTTTGTATGTACTTTTCAAGAACCTGTTCCTTGAAGATTGTTCACTTTTATTCCTTGATGCAGTTTCAGATGTCTGAGGCATAATGTTATCCTCCAAGTTTATTGGAGAAACCTGGTCTTGTACAACTTCAGCACGTCTCAAACTATGATGACTCTCAACTTCAATGGTGTGTAATGGTTGCACTGACTCCAGACCAACTGCCTGTGGGTCAATGGCACAAGATGCTGACAGATGTCTATGAGCGATGCGTTCCTTCTGCCTAGAACGAAGCTTTGCACTGTTTAAAAGAGGACTTCAGCAATCATTGGCAAATTCACTTGAAAATTCAGTAATAAACATCAATATCAAGACAAGACCAAATATAACAACCACTATTACAAAATCCAACTTGGAGAGTGACCAGGTCCTGTTAAACCTAGGTCAACTGGGTTTGACAGCCAGTTTGCCTTCTCCCACTAGTGGAAATGTGTGCCCCCTTCCTCCCTCCCTCCCTGTCTCTGTTTTTCTGTAAAAACAGAGAGGGGAAAGGGGAGGGTGGCCGCTGCCCCTCCCATCCTTCTGCTTGCATGGGTTAACCAGGCCGGTCAACCAGTTCACCAGTAAACTCAACCTGGTCAACCAAGTTTTTCACCCCAGTTCCAGATCTGTAGATACTCTGACCCAAGACGAAGGACTGATCCTGTTGAATCTGGTTCAACTGGCCTGTCTAATCCAGGTTTTATAACACAGATAACTACATCTCAAGAATTTCTACTTACAATTTTGCTTTTAGAGCTCGACCTGCGGGTGTGTATTCTGGCTCACGCTCTGGCTCCGGCTCCAGTTCATCCTCATCATTACCACTCTGCTATAACCCGAAAATAAAATCAGACCACAGGAAGCTACTGAGAAGACAAACATTCAGGCACCATTACTACTTTCCCTAAAGACAAGCGGATAACCTAATAACATAGTTATTCTCTTATACAATACATTATATGAAAACTAAGAGCTACTCAAGCTTCAAATGAACTGTGCCAAAGCTAAACAGAAAGAAAACAACAGTACCTCACTCATAGCTTCATTTGTATGTGAAGTAAAGACTTCCTTATAGGAGACAGCTTTCCTTAGCCGCTTTCCACGCCCGAGGGCTGCTTCCTCCTCATTCTGATATTTCTCCCACCTATAATGATAAAGAAAAACAAGTGCTCAACTCCAACTAATGGCATTCATATTGTGGAAAGCGAACAAATAAAATTCATGCAGATCTCTCTTCAAAATTCAAATCAGGAGAAAGTACAAGTAGTAGAAATTGAAAACTCACCTCACACGTAAAAGCTGGTCCCATTCATTTTCTTCAGTTCCACTGGCCGCAGGATCTTCTTTCTTATCATTTGAATGCACAGTGATGCACACAGCTGTAGTTGTGGGCAACTCACTGCCTGCTTGTTCTTCAGCCGGTTCATCATTCCACTCTAAAGACTGTTTTGTAAAACAAAACAAAAGGTGATGCAATAAAGACAGTAAATATGCAAACCAGGCTGAAAGCTACATTGTCAGATAGAAAACAAGTATGGAGGGAGAACCCACCTTTACTGAACCAAGCATATCATTCTCCGCCTCGCCTTCAATATTTTCAGTATATCCCAAAGCAAGGTTAGAACGATCAAGCAACTTCAGAATTGCATTTTCATCCCATACAATCTTCTGAGATCCATCTGTGCATTTGTCTTTATATACATCTCCAAGGCCACCACCTCGCCTTCTATGCCTCTGCTCTGGGTCCCCACCCACAACAGATTTGTTGTGAGAGCTTTCATTACTAGCGTCTTTTCCATTCCCATCAGTTAAATCACTAAAAAGTTCTTCTGTGCCCCATTTTAGAATGTCTTCTACTTCTTTTTGTGATCCAGACTTGTTCACAAAAAGTTGGTCAAGCATTAGTTTTTTCTTGGCAAGTTGCAAGATTCGCTCCTCAACACTGGCACGAACAACCAACCTGTACACTAGAAGCCTTTTTGATTGACCGATTCGGTGGGCCCGATTCATGGCTTGGATATCCGCATGTGGGTTAAAGTCAGAATCATAGATTACCACCGTATCAGCGGTAGCAAGATTTATTCCAAGCCCACAAGATCGAGTGGACAGCAAAAAGACAAAACGGGTTTTGTCCTGGTTAAAGCGTGCAATAGCTGCTTGACGATCCCCCACCGACACGGATCCGTCTACCCTCTCAAATGTTTTGGGACCAAATTCCACTGTGAGATAATCTTCAAGGATATCCAAAAGCTTAGTCATCTGTGAGAATATAAGTACCCGGTGTCCTTCCTTTTTCAGGATCCTCAGCATAGAATGCAACAGAGTCAGTTTAGCTGAGGCTTTTATGCGCATCTCATGTAGGAACTCAATAGTCCCTGATTCAGGTTCTGTCCCTGGAATGAGATAAGGGTGGTTGCATACCTTTCGGAGCTGCATGACTATATTAAGCATAGATTGCTGTGGAACACCTTTTCCTATATTTCTTAAGATCTGATAATTTTTTGTAAGCATGGCACGGTAATATTCTGCTTGAATGGAAGTTAATTCAACTGGAACCATCCTTTCAGTCTTAGGGGGGATATTCTGCATCGCATCTTTCTTAAGCCTCCGTAGCATGTGAGGGGCCACAAGTTTTTTCAGTTCTTCCACTTTTTCAGTAGTAGTCAGGTCATTAAAATTTTCTTCGAAGGATAACAGTGAAGGAAAAGAAGCAGGCTGCAAGAAATTTAACAAATTGAACATCTCGCCTATGTTGTTCTGCAGGGGAGTTCCAGTCAATAACACTCGATGCTGGAAAGAAAATGTATTGAGCATACTGAAAAGTTTGCTTCCCGAATTCTTCAAGCGGTGGCCCTCATCTACAACAAGAACCTCCCAGGGGACTCCTCGTAGATGAGATGAGTCAGCAAGCACCATCTCATAAGTGGTCAATAAAACATTGTACATGTAAGAGGCAGTTCTACCCTTATGATTTCCATCCCAGTCACCTGCATGCCACTCATATTGACGAATTATAGACCTTGCTTTTGCACTTCCATGATACTCTACCACATTCAAATGAGGCGCCCAAGATGCAAATTCAGCAACCCAATTTGGCATCGTGGAAAGGGGGACTAGAACTAGACAAGGTAATTTGGCTTTGAATTCAACATACAATGATGAGATGAAAGCACATGCAGATACAGTTTTACCAAGGCCCATTTCATCAGCTAAGATCACATTCTTAGATTTGCACCAGCACTTTCTTAACCAATTTAATGCCTCTAATTGGTGTGCAAACAATGAACCTCCTTTAAGTTCCTCAGGCTGCTCCATAAGAGGAATTAGCTCACCTTGACCACTTTTTATTTTTGATGGGTAAGTTCCACTGCAGTCCTTATCCCGTGTATGACTCTCGATGTGTTCAAATTCTGCTATAAGATGAGAGGACTTTTCCATGATGGGTTGGTCTAATCTTTCCCATGTACACTCATCATAGGGAAGACCAGACCATTTTACTAATGCCTCCTTTGTACCACTCTTAGCAATACGAAGAGCTATAACTCGCTGAGGCTGGGTCCATTGGTCCTGGCAAATATTAATCATAGAGGTTCCATATTTTGCCTTGTAATTCTCTAACTTTCTCTTTGCCAGAACCTTCAATTGGGACTCACTGACCCATGTGTTGTGAACATGAGACTGGCCAACCCACTTAACCAAAAATTCATATACAATATCTTGATGTGGTGTCCGATCTGCATCTTTCTGCATTGACTCCAGGTCTTTCTTTTTATCTATGATAACATGAGCTCTTGTCTTCAAGTTTGCCTCACTTGTATCACTAGACTTTTCCATGGTGTCTTTAGTTACTTGCACAATATCTACAGCATTAATAGTAGATCTGACCTGTGCCTCACAGTTGACTGTCGTGTATTCCTGGTCTTTGGCAGGTACATAGGTCAATGCCAAGACATCTTCTTTTTCCAAGTAGTCTTCACCTAAAGACATGTGTGTGCTGTCATTTTTGTTTACTCCATCCCCTTCCTCATGAACTTTTCCTTTGTCTATAGGGGCTTCATTGACATCAGAACCATCTATGCACATATTTTCAGCATCCTTCAAATCTGTGACTTTACTTTCATTTTCAAGCGTAATTGACAGGATACCAGCCCCAGTACTTCGAATTCGACAACCCAAAATGCGGTCAACCTTTAATAAACAGGAACTGTTTTATCAACACCAAATTAAACCAAGAAATAGAATACTGAACCATGCAACAGTTAGTTATCTTACCTGTTGCGCTCCCTCAAGAATATACTCTCCATACATAGCCACTTTATCTACCACAGCTCCTCCATCAAACTCATTTGACAAGTTTGACATCTCTTCAGGAGACTTCTGCTGTCCAGGGAAGACGAAGAAATGAATGAGAAAAGTTATTGCAGCTTCATTTGCCAGTAAAGAGGTATCCTTTCACAAAGTTACGAATAAAGCAGATTCCCTTGCACCACTGGAAAAAGGTCCTCTTTTCTTTTCTTTTCTTTTTCTTGTTCTTAATGGAATTCAAAGAGAGGTATGGTGCTTCAGCGAACCCCTTCGAACAATTAGCTCATTAGATTCAGGTAGACCTAAAGGTCAAGATCATCACCAAAGCACAAGCAACTATCATCATACACAGAGACAGCCAAGCCTTCTCACAATGGTGCGGCAGGTACCTTCTATATTTACTTGCAGTAAGTCACATGCACATCGCTTAATTGCCATGTGAACTCCTTATGCTAGTAATTGGTTGTGCTACTATGCACTTAAAATGTAGAGGTAAAACCTTACCACATGGGCCTATTTCCATAACAAAATGTTAGAAATAACAACAAGTTTAGAGACCAAAGCAAAAAGAGACCTTATCTTGTTCTTGATGTGCCAACTTCTGCACTACTCGATCTTGCTTTGGCTTGTGGCGGTCAACTGAACTACGTTTTCTGCGATTTCTAATTTCAGAGCATGCAGAGGATGCCCTGGACCCACTCCTTTGAGTATGAAGAGTGGATCCCACACTTTTTTTAGCATCAATTGTAGACAGCTTTTTATGGTCCCCTCTCTCAATTCTCTGCCTATTCTTTTTAGATTTTTCTGCAGAATGACAAAAGTGGACAATAAGCCCTTTTGCTGGAGATCCTGTCTCTCTCTGAGGATCTGAGTCCAAAGATCTAGAAGAATTTTGCATATCCTGAGGAAGGGACGGCGTTTCTTCAGACCCACCATCAGATGATGAGTGAGATGATTTTTTGCTACTATTTGTATTCATCTCTTGTGATGTAGACTTCTTTTCAACTGGTGATGCATGGCGAGCAAAGGTAAGTTTATCTTTGACAGAAGGGGATTTATGCTTCTTCTCTAGCATGGAGCTTCCACCAATTGACAATGAGTTCCCTGAACCAGATGCTTTACTGCCAATGTTTGATTTCTTTAAGGAAGCTTTAGTTCTCGCTCTTCTTGAAACAGAATCAAGAGGAGTAACAGATTTTACAGACTCTTTTTGCTCACAACATGTTGGGCACTGCCACCTCCCAGGAGGAGTCCTCTTCAAGGAAACAAAAAATACAAAAATACAAATCAGTCATTCGTATAAATGTATAAGAAACATCAGTTCTGCATATGATGTTAATAAAATAAAAAATGGTTTAAAAATAAACAACAGTTTCAGGACAGACAAAGAAAGGAACACTCAATGCCAGATTAGAAATTCATAGAAAAAGTGAAAACAAAGGAGGAATGGTAATAAAATCGAATACCTACCTTGAGAGGTGGATTAAGACACTGGAGATGATAAGTACGAGGACAGCTATCACAACACAATAAGTTGCCACCAAGATCACAAATTACACATTCATAGTAGTACTGCAGGGCAGATATAAGAAAGAAACCAATAGGTGAGCTCGGTGACCATTACTAACAAACAAAAACCCAAAATAACATAAGATGTAAAATTATCAAAAGAAAGTAAGCTCATTTAATTTTTATTAGTTCCCCTCTCTTTTCTTGGCAGTCAAACAGTTTTTTAGATTCAGTTGATGCTTGAATCAGCAGTTATGAGCGCATAAACATAAAGACGAGAAAAATGAAGTCAAAAGCTCACTTTCTTTTTGGAACAGTAAGAAGGAAAAAGAAAAGACACTAAATAACAAAAAGAGACTGTTGACTTGAGTTTTTGTATGATTAAAAAGAAGAACAGAATTATACCCCATCATTTCCCTTCCTCTTTTGTGGAGAAGGAGACATGCTACCACCACTCCTTAACCTTCGCTTGGCCGACAAGCTATTCCTTAGAGGTTCCAAAGGTACAGAAGAAATACCATCTTTTCCATTAGATAGTTCTGTTGTTGCTGGGACCTGTTTTCGCTTACGCTTTAGGACCCAGTTTTTTTCGATCATTTTATCATGCAATGGACCATTTTCCTTCATCTTGACAGATGTTTATTTCAAAAACATGACTACTCCGAAGCATGACATAAGTTAATCATCCAGGATATGAATCCACCATCAACAAGGAGTTGCAGCCCCCCAGGTCCGGTTCCTACAGGAATTAAAAGAAATCACACTCATTTTTATAAAAATGTAGTGATAATAAGTCAGACAAACCACTGATAAATAAAGTCAGCAAGAGGAAACAACAAGACAAGTTCCATCAATAAAAGTCAGCCACCAAGAAAACCACAACTTTTGAACCATTCTTTTAAAATAGGAAAACTCTTTAAAGGACAGAGATTGCATATTTTAGCATGTGAACTTGTGCTTTCATAATATGAAGATGTGCAATCACATTATCCAACTTCTGTTTGTTCCGACAATTAGATCCAGTTCCTTCACACCCTGTAAATATTAGCGTCCAAATAAAGCAGGAAGGTCTAAGCCAAACCATGAAATGTTTGACTTGTTTCCAATTTACTTCAAATCCAAATATAATCTCTACAGCTCCACATAAATACCTTTTTCATTTTCAGAATAAAGCATAGCAAAGAGGTACAGCTGAGTATGGAACCTAAAATTTGACCTTCAAAGCAATGTAAGCTCCTTTTGCACCTAGTTGCACAATCCGGTGACAAGGAGTCCCATCACTGGATGTCACTAGAAATAGCACATACATCAAAACTCAGAATCATTCAGAAACTACTAACCAAACTTATATTCTTGAGTACTTAGTTAGCAAGAACAAGACAGCATTATCCAAAAATACACAAACTCCATCAGATAAAAAAAACAGTAAACTACCACTAATTGGTCAAAGTTAATGGTTGAGAAAAGAAAATCACTACCAAATTTTCAAGTTCCTCTTTCTTGTTAAACTTAAAGGGACAATGTTACTGGATCAATTACTTACCAAATGCAAACCTGTCCTAGAAACAACATTCATAAAATTGAAGTCAAGTAAACTAATCACCAACTACAGAAGTAAACCCACTTTCATCTACTTCTCTACTAGGCAAAAGAATCAGATTCCAGTAAGTCCAAAAATACAGATCTGTGTGCCAAATTCAATGACCAAGCTAAATACATTCTACACTAACTGAACCTACTCCATCAGAAAGTCCAATCCTTGTTTAATTTCACCAAACCATTTACTCACAGAATCTTAAAAGGCCATCTTCAGATTCATAGGTATCGCACACAGTTAGAAACAAAAAGCCACAGCAACAGCCAAGCCAATAGCTCATTGAAAAAGCCAAACTTAAATGAGGATTTAAACTGAATTAATTCAATAATATAAAAACATAATCCCAAATGACAGTCGAGTCACAATTCCAGAAACTAAACCACAATCAGATAAACCCGAGCAAATTCGAGATAATGAATATCAAACATAAACACCACAACCTTACAATCAAAAGCAACGCCACAGAGCAAACATCGAATATCAGTAAAACTCACCATTCTGAACCGTGAGTACACCCAGAACCGCAAATTCTTCACCAAAGAGCTGTACAAACCAACTGGTCGCCCAGATCATCCAAACGGATAAAAAGGGAGGTAGTGGATTGAACGAAGAGCAGCGCAAGGGTAGCAGGCAGCGGAAGAAAAGGGGCTAGGGCTTTGGAGAGCAGGTGATAGAGCGAGAAAGAGAATAAATATGAGAGACGCACAAGATACGGAATCGGCGGGGTCGTAGGACGAGAGAGAAAACCATCGCGGGACTGACATGGCAGGTGTGGGCCAATGCTTCCCTTCCACGTGGCGCAGCGAGGGCAGATTGCTCCTCGAGAGGGCGCATTTTTGTTTCCTCTAATCTTCACTCCTCCCTTTCTCTCTCCTCCAAGACGAGCTAGAAAGCAAGAGCCACCCTCCCTCTTGACAGAATCGATCATTTTGCTGGTTTTGATGTGTTGAGGAAAGCTATGTGGGCTGTTACCAGCAGCCTTTTCAATTTTTTTCTCCACTTTTTCCCCGTTCACTTATCTTCTCTCTTTAATCTGAAAATCCCGTTTTCTCCTAACTCCAACGTGTGACGCCATAAATACTGAAAATTTGAAAAATAAATGAATTAAGAAACCCCGATTCTCATTTTCCCAATTTCTGCTTTTGTTTTCCAGAATCTTAATCTTCGTATTCTCTCTCCTCCCGCCTTCTTTCTCTCTCCTCTCCTTCGTACCTGACTTCTGTACTTTTTGTCTCCTCGCTGTGTTTTCTTTTGCTTCTGACAATTTCTTTATCACCTGTCTGATCGTGTTATTCATTTTTCTTCAATTTTCATTTTCTCTCCTCGATGACGTCATAATTACGTTTGACTCCTCGGCAGCTGCTCTCTGCACTGTTACCTAAAAAGCTTAGTTGCTGTTTCAATTTTGTCTAAATACCCACCACAAGGTGGAAACCACCGACAAAGTTGCTGAATCTTGGAGTATTACACTTCGGTCCTTGATAGTATGTTTTTTTTCCAAATTGTTCCCTGGAGAGTTGAGTTTAGCCGAACCGTCCTTGATTATTTCCAATTTTCCCGTCGGCAGCCTCAGCATTGTTATCTGAGGAAAGAAAAGAACATGAACGGCTTTGACGTCTTTGTCTGAAACTTTGAATTGAGGGAACGACGATCATTCAGAGTTCAGACTACATTTCCTTTTAGAGTCCAGACTGTGCTGGAGTGTGGGTTTTGACTATGTTTTCTTCATCAGAGGAGAAATGGGGAGGAGCACTGTGATGGGAATGTATGGTTTAGCGGAGTGATTTGGCTACTTGTAGTCATTGAAATGTATTAGAACCTGCAGCCATCTGAATTGCTACTTAAAATGCCTCAAATGGGTAGCTGACAGAAATCAGTTATGAGCTTCTAAGGTGCTTTAATCTACGTCAGAAATCACAGGTTTTGCTAGTCATCTTGTCATATCCGTTTACGATTCAAACTCCAGACTGTATTTCTGAAGGTTGTTGGACTGTGTTTTCCTCGTCGGTGGGGAAATGGGTAGGATCACAGTGGACAGATGGGAATGTATGGTTTTATTGGCTGCTTGAAGCCATTGAAATATATATATATCCATGGAACCTGCACCATCTCCATCGCAACTTAAATCCCTCAAATGGGCATCTACCAGAATTAATTTCTAAGCTGCTAAGATGCTTCGATCTCCGTCTGAAATCACAGGTTCTCCTGATCATCTTGTTATATCCATGTACTGTTCAGACTTCTGACTGCATCTACACAGTCATTGGCTGTTTGCAGTCATTAACATTTTTGGGAAGCATCCCCAAGTTTCACTTCTGCCTGAATCTCCACCAGAAATGACAGCTTCAAGCAGTCATTTTGTCATACACATTGTTCTAGTCTCTTCTCTACTCCCACACATATGGAAAAGCATCTGTCCTGCAAATACCCACTAAGGAAGCTCCTCAAGTTAACTTGTGAGCAACAAGTAGCAGGAAACTATGTCTATGGGAATTGGGGATTCCTGAGCATCAATTTTGCTAGCTGCAACATCAAGAATTAGAACCAAAACTAGAGCTTTCTGTATCTAAAGAGGAGAAAATCTCATAGTCCCTAAGTTGGCGAACCCTATCTCACTTTCCATTGTCTAACTTCTTTTATATAAGTAAGTGCTTGCACTTAGAAGAATTTATCCACTACTATTAGTTCTCCTTAAAACTAATGGTTGTAAGCCTAATAATGGTATAAGCAATTATTTGAAAAAAACTTTTGTCAAACTACTAAAAAAGTGCCACTTTATCTCCATGATTTTTTGACCTGTCGAGTTGACTCGTGACTCAGGTGAGTTAGATCGGATTTTAGACAGGTGAGTCAAGTTATAGAGAGAGACTCAAATCTTTTCCGACTTGCCCCGAGTCCAATCATTGGACCAATGAGTCTTGATTCAACTTAGATTTTCGAGTTCTGAGTCGAGTCAAAAAACCTTGCTTTCTTTTAATCGAATCATTATCATGATTCAAATACATCAAAATACAATATCAATCACAGCTATTCGAAGGTCAGTGCTATTTGAATAATGGACTAAGTAATGTGGGAATAATTCATCTCACTTTATTTTGGACTAACCCCCCTTAGATGACCGGTTCGATCATGTCTAGTGATATTTGAATCATGGTAAGCTCGACTCAGTAGTGGGTGGACTCAGCAGATCAATGAATATGGGATAACACCTTCCCCACCTGGAGGCTTCGGGCCTAATGAAGGCCGGAGGCTGGAGCGAAAAGGGGAATCTCATAATTATATGGGTCCCATTCTAATCCCACCAAACTACCCCTATAATTTCCATCTAAAATGGGACCCACAAAAATCCACGGCTTGCGCGACTTTCCTGACTTTGAAAAGGCAATTCGCAAACGGCGTTTCTAGATGGCAAATAATAAGTCATCCAACGGACAGGATCAAAATAATTAAGTGAGCCCATTATCTAGAGTAGCAATTCAATCGTAGATCACGTGGCACTTGGCGTAAATTTTACAATAACGATGTCCAGATTCAGGCGCCTGCAATTCTACATAGTGGAAAACGGGTTCTACTTTTCAGCCTTTTTTTTGACTAGAGAAGAGCCTAGTAGTTTATCGGATGCAGTCACTAGGCAGAAAACTCGACCAAAGCAATCAATCATAGCCTCATCGGTCCGCAGTGTGTCCACTCTCTCCGTGGAGAACACGATTGATACACCGAAGCTTCTGTTTTTTTCTAAAGATTGTTGGACCTCAGCAAGACCTTTCAGTGATTGTAACAAGATCGTGGGGAGCTGTATAAGTACCTGATCGTTTTTAAGTTGCAGTTATGGCGGATTAATTAAAACCGTAATCAGCCAATCCTTTCGTTTTAGTTGCTGATTTTGCCTTGGTTGGAGAGGACCTTTTTGGTCGTGGAGATTGGAAGGTGTTGGTTGAAGGTATGGACGGAGTTCGAGATTTTTCTTGTTTTTTCTCGATGGTTTTTCTTTGAATTTTGAGCTGATTTTTAGTCGTTTGAGGATGTAGATCTGGTGGGAAACTTTTTGATGGTTTGGATGTCGGAAAGGTAGCGCTTTTATGTGTATAGAATGCTTTTTGTCTTGGTTTATACTTATTTTCTTTTGGGGTTTGAGTGGTTGTGGTAAATGTTTTTCCTACAAAATTTGGCCCTTGTGCCCAACGCTGTGATGTCGTCAAAGTGATTTTAGGATTTATGATTGTTTCTCCACGTCCACAGGCGTCCTTCTCAGCTTTACTTTTTCTATAGATACTCGGAGACGAATCAATGTTAGTAAGCCCCAACATCGGAAGTTTTCTGGATTTTAGTTGAGTATTTTGGGATAACCTGAGCTGAAATTCCAGACCTTTTTTTTTTTTTTTTTGACGATTTTACTGATTGAAGATGAAATATGAAGAGTCAACAGACGTTGGCACCTTAAAATTGCATTTAGAAAAGATGATATGAAGCTTCCCATGCTCTTATCTTTGCCTTTTAGTAGAACACAATAACATAATTGGACATTTATCTATTATGCTGTTGCTTGAGGTGATACTGATGTTTGACCTTATAACTGCGAGTGCTGCTTTGCATCTATTGAGCTGTCTAAGATGTTCCATGTTTGCTTCTAGTGCCATTTGAATTTTTTTGTTCTGTGAAGTCGAAAATGATTGATTTTGGTGCTTTTCATTGGGCCACGGTTGGTTAGTTTCTGTTGTTTTGTGAACGTTATGCAATACATGGAAGATGACCTGTTTATGAAACATATTGTTGTGGCTTCTTTCCCCTTTTTTAAAAAATTTTCTGGAGCTTAACTTTACTTTGGTTTTGCAATTCATTCCCCCTCTAAACAAAGCTATTTCTGCAGAGAGCTTGATAAGCACGAGAAAGAGAGAAAACACATATTTGGTTAAAAAGTATAAAAAGTTGATTGAAAAGCATTGGGTTTGAATGCTGATTTTATATGATCCTTATGGGATTGACACTCGGGGGGTTTATCCCCACTGAAAAGGTGACAAATGGAAAAGAGGCCATCAGAAAGGTTGGTGAATCAGATAAAAAAAAATGAACAGTTTCAGTCTGTCACCATGGGAACTAGAAGGGAAGGGGCTGCGCCAACAGGTCAGAGGATTCCACAGGACCCACCTAGTTCCTTCAATACCAGTGATAGACCTCCTGACTTCCATGCAACAAGTGGAGTTAAACCTGTACTTTTTTCTATTCAAACTGGTGAAGAGTTTGCGCTGGAATTCATGCGAGAGCGTGCAAATTCACGCATACCTGTAGCATCAAATCCATCGAGTGATCGAGGTAGTGGTCATGCATATACAGATTTGAGAATGCTTGGTGTCACTCACATGGGATCGGAAAGTGGGTCTGATATATCAACAATTACAGCACTTGAGAAAGGACCAGTGAAGGAGATAGAAAAGAAGAGTGGGATAGAAACAGAGAGTAGAAGCTATTATGGGTCTGCACGATCTGTGCCACGCTCTTTGTCAGGTGATGGAAGTAGCCGTGGTGCTACTTACGGATACATGTCTTCTGGGGCTTCAGATAGTTCATCAACAAAGATGAAAGTTCTTTGCAGCTTTGGTGGCAAAATGTTACCCCGCCCAAGTGATGGAAAGCTTAGGTATGTAGGGGGCGATACACGAATTATTCGGATCAAAAGAGACATTTCATGGCAGGAACTTGTCCACAAAACTTCATCTATCTTCAGCCAAACCCATGTTATCAAATACCAGCTACCCGGTGAGGACCTTGATTCTTTGGTTTCTGTATCTTGTGATGAGGATCTGCAGAACATGATGGAGGAATGTAATGATTCTACTGGGGGTTCACAAAAACTAAGGATGTTCTTGTTTTCCACGAGTGATTTGGATGGTCCCCATTTTGGTCTAGGTAGCATGGATGGTGATTCGGAAGTACAATACATGGTTGCAGTTAATGGAATGGACATGGGATCAAGAAAAAACTCAGCAGGAAATGTTGTAGCAAGCACATCAGAGAATGATTTGGATCAATTAATTAGCCTAAATTTTGGTGGCGACAGGGGAAACAAACCAGACATGGGCTCAACAGCTGTGACTGGTGCTACGGCCCCTTTGACTGATGTGCCTATGCCTCCACCATCTAGGAACCCATCTGCAGTCCCAATGCAAGTAAATGAATATGAATCCCATGCAGAAACTTGCCAAGTTGAGGTGACAAACAACAGGCAGACTGAGAACTTCCCATTCTCAGCTGCCCAATCCCAGTATGAGTACAGTTCATCCCATTATGCCCCTTCAGGGGAAAACGTGGTTCCAGTGCCATTGCATGAGCTGCTATCAGTTCAACAACCTGATGGACGTAATCATCTAAAAAATGAACTTGAGCACGTTTGGTCTCTGGAAAATGCTTTCTGTTCTAATCAGAACCACACTCCCACAGAAGTGGTTCCAGGTGGAATCAATTTATCATCTTCACAGCGCAATGAAAAGCACCAAGATTTGGACGATGTTGTTAGTGCCAGCCAAGTTCAGGAGCCTACTGATGATGACCACTACTACAAGTCCGGAGGGGCTTTAGGCACTACATATGCAAACTCTGAGGCGGACCAATCAGAATGCAGCTCCTACGATCCACCTCTTCCCCCTCCTCGGGTCTTTCGCTCTGAAAGGATTCCAAGGCAGCAGTCTGAGTCAATGAATCGGTTGTCAAAATCTGATGATTCTCTAATATCTCAATTTTTGGCGCCACATTTACGCCCTGCTCCTGTGTCAGAAGAGCCTGCGACAGAATCAATTGATCCTTCAGTTGAAGGATCTGTGCCAGCAAAACCGCATGCAGATACTGCAACAGTAGGTGATGAGTTGATGAAATATGAAGAGTACAAGGAGTTGACTGAAGCAATTACTCAAATAGGTCATTGCGAGCTCGAGGAAGATTTGGAATCTGGCAAATATTCTCCTCGTCATCAAGTAGTGAAGAATTCTAATTATAATGAAGATGTATCAGGAGCTGCAGCGCAAAACCAGGAGGATTCTGCTTCTAGTCTGCCAGAACGGCATTGGGGAGAGATGGCTACAAACGGCAACAATGTTGTGGGGGTGGGTCCAACATTTACATGGGCAGGGGGTTCTGCCGCCGGAGTTCCTCAGGAGGGATCTTCTGCTCAGGAGCAAGGGGACATTCTAATTGATATTAATGATCGGTTCCCTCCTGATTTACTCAATGGTTTGTTCTCTAAGGCCATCCTTACTGAAGATGCTGGAATGGGGCCCCTGCTCCATGATGAAGCAGGGTTAAGCTTGAACATGCCAAACCATGAGCCCCAGCGTTGGTCTTTCTTTCGGAACTTGGCACAAGAGTTCAATAGGAAAGATGTTTCACTTATGGACCAGGATCACATTGGATTCTCTCCTCCTATCACAAATGTTGAAAATGTTGGCCCTAGATCCTACGGCATCTCACCTTTGAAGAGTGCGGGAACTATTTTGGGTCATGATATCTCTCAACTTGATTTTGATGAGCGAATTCAGAATGATTCTGCTACTCATATTGGATCTGATGCTGCCAGTTCACATCCGGGTTACTTTGCATCTCATGCGCTTCCTCAGGATTTTGAGAAGGGCATTGAAGATGTACAGACAGACGATATTTCTTTCTCTAAAATAGCAGCAGAATTACAAACTACGGATTCTGAGTATGAGGTATTTTTTCTTCTGGTTAATTTTTAATCAATACAAAGAGTGTGAGCTCTCTTTTGTTTTATTTTATTCTTTTTATCGAAATAGTTTTCATTTGATCTACTTTCACAAACATCACTGGTATAATGTAATAAATTTGATATTCAGGAAGGGAAGTTGCATGCTCGCCATACTGGTGGTCCTGTCATTGAGTCTCCGGTGGGAGAATTTGGTATCAATGACTTGCAGGTAATATTCTTGTTGCCTTTGGGATACCTAAAGCAGCATAAAAAGAGTAGGCATGCCAAGAAAGGTGACTGTACAACTTCGCTGAGTTTACTCACATAGCTGCTCCTCTGTTCCTCTCTTATGTTGTCCATACTATTTTTGACTTGTTTTCCAAGATAGATAGTAGGTTCATAGAGGCCTTGGTAAACTCATTTTGTTCATGCCTTAATACTTTTGTGCATGTTTTGGTTGCCGTTGTCTCCATTAGAATGTTTTGGAAGTTGGACCCATGTGATAAGTGCTCTTTTCTTTTCCTCTGCTCTGATATCGAGAGCTAACAAAGAGATGAGCATCTGAAATAAATATAGTCAGTCCAGTCTTCTATTACATAATACAGATTACACTAGGTACTTGATCAGATGAAAAGGACAGTGTGAGAGAGGATTCTTAATATTGTTATCATCAAATATCAAACTGGGGGTTTATTTGTTTCCATGGGCTTTCTTTGTCTACTGTTGTTTTCATTTTTCTTATGCTCCTCAAACAGATCATAAAGAACGAAGATCTTGAAGAACGCAGGGAACTTGGTTCTGGTACTTTTGGAACTGTCTATCATGGAAAATGGAGGGGCACTGACGTTGCCATTAAGCGGATAAAGAAAAGCTGCTTCACTGGTCGATCATCTGAACAAGAAAGATTGGTGAGGATTCCTGATCATGTTTGTGTTCATTTGCATTTTGGATTGTCATAATCTATTCGCTTGTGATTTTCTTTTGCTTTACAATCCACTATTTTAATACATGATAATGCTGTATCAGACAGTAGAATTCTGGCGAGAAGCTGAAATTCTGTCAAAGCTGCACCATCCAAATGTAGTGGCATTCTATGGTGTTGTACAAGATGGGCCTGGTGGGACATTAGCCACAGTTACAGAGTACATGGTGAATGGCTCTCTAAGGCATGTTCTGCTGCGAAAGGACAGGTGACTTTAAATCTTGCTATTGCTATCTGTTTTCATGTCAATGTTCAGATCCCATTGACTTGAAATACAATGAAGAAAATTTAAGCAGACTTATTATTTAACTTAGTCTTGTCAAGTTTCAGATAAAAAGTCCAGTCATAACACTGGCCCATCATTTAATAATGAATCCTAAGTCATTATAACTGCCTAAATGAGCAGACAGTTGGCAGCTTTAGAGAAGTTGACTTATTTGATTCAAAAATTGTATTTTATTAAATGCATTTCTGACTTTTTTTTACGATTAGGACCTAGCTGACGTCTGATCTTAGTTAAGTGGTCAGGTTTTACTTGCTCTTTCAAGATGTTTTTTTCCATTCTTGCAGCATTGATTTTAAGAAAAAAGACTGGTTTGCAGGTATCTTGATCGTCGTAAAAGGCTTATAATTGCAATGGATGCAGCTTTTGGGATGGAATATTTGCATTCGAAGAATATTGTTCACTTTGACTTGAAGTGTGATAACTTGCTTGTCAACTTGAAAGATCCGTTACGACCCATCTGCAAAGTAAGTCATATAAGATAACTTTTACTAGGTATGTGTTTAAAGCAAACTTCCAAATTGCTCTATGTTTTTGTTCAAGTGATGAAACCAAGGGCTTATGCTTATTTCCCATCTGGAGCTATCTAATTAGGAAATCCTTACTTTCCAGGTTGGAGATTTTGGCTTGTCAAAAATTAAGCGAAATACACTTGTCTCAGGGGGTGTAAGGGGAACATTGCCTTGGATGGCTCCAGAGCTATTGAATGGCAGCAGTAATAAGGTCTCTGAAAAGGTGGGGTCATTTCTCTGTTTTTATTCAATCTTGATCATAACTTCTGCTGTTTGTGATATGTTAATATAAGGTTAATTTGCAACAGTTGTTTGAATTTCGTTTTACCTGCAACTGGATTAGACATATGCTAGTACTGATCTGTCATCATGATTTTCAGGTTGATGTATTCTCCTTTGGCATTGTTATGTGGGAAGTTCTCACTGGCGAGGAACCTTATGCCAATATGCACTATGGTGCAATTATAGGTACACTTTTAGAGTGTCTCATTTTGAATACTGGGTTAAGAACTCTTTAAGTTTGTGCTGGTCCTGGATTTTGCACCAAAGCCATCAAGTGACCTAGATAATTCCTTGCTGGATGGTGAAGTGATAGAACTAAACGTTGCTGTAGGCCTCCTGGTAACCTAACATATAATGATTCATGAATTTGTGGGCAAGTTGGTTTGACTGATCAACTGGAATCAAGGTCTTGGCCTTTGACAATTTGTATTCGTGATAACCTTGTTGATACCTCATGCTGTACATAGGGGTAGGCGCAGGTTGGGTTCCGGTGGGTTGTTAAAAACCCATTCCCCTCCTTTGAACCTGACGTAAACTCCAGCTCTGCAAAAATCCGTTACAGTTTGGAAATCTAACCCCATCCCTACCCCATGATAGGGTTTTACTGGTACAGGTTTTAGCAGGGATAGGTTTCAGGTCAAAAGTTCACGGGGTGGGAATGAAAAATAATAAATTTGAAATTACACAAAACCTATCATAATTTGTTGTAGCAATTCATGTTTATCATTTAAATTGACCTCGGACAAAAAACACTAAGAAATTTTCCTTTCTTTCTTGTTAAGCTTCTACATCTCTTTTTAAAATACACCATGTAAGTAAACCTTGAGGTTTGGGTTCAGGGCAGGGATGGGAAAACCGTCTACAAGCCTATATTTTTTTTGATAAAAGTGATAATATATTAAACAAGAGAATGATTACACTAAAGGAGGGCCTCCCGTAACAACTAGAGAAAGGAGGGAGGTCCCATGTTTAGCTAGACCGTTGGCCAAAGAATTGGCTGAATGGGGAACATGAGACCAAGTATCATTAAGGTTGGCAGCGAAGTCAAAAACACGGTGATAAATATGCCAATGTCTCCAAGGGGGAGTAGTAGCAATGGAGCACCAATGGATGACAATGCTGGAATCACCTTCCACAATGAGGGGGCTGTGGAGATGTTCACGAAAGGTAGCTAGCCCATGGTATAAGGCCAAGAGTTCAATAACAGTAGAATCCGAATTACCCATCAGGCCAGCATAGGAGAACAAAATAGTACCGGAGGCATCTCTAATAATGCCGCCAAACCCAGCCGGACCCGGGTTTCCTTGAGCACTCCTGTCAAAGTTTAGCTTAGAAACCCCATTTGGGGGGGGGGGGGGGGGAGACTGGCTGGTGGGGGTGGCGGCGACTTCCTACCATTTGAGCGATGCATCATCGCCAACTAGATCTTAAAGAGGTACCGCTTAAGGTGTCCCTTGTGTGAAGCCAAGCAGATATGTGCCCAACAATCGATTCAATGACCTCGTTGGTGGAGCAGGATATTGAGCTAAAACTCCTACTGTTCCTCTCCTGCCAAAGCAACCAAGGAATGTGCCCAAGGCAGGCAGAGGCCAACAGGGGCCCCAGCTTGGGCAGAGGAATATGTTGGAGGAATTGGCATACATCGGATTAGTGTTCTGGCATACAGAAAGTAAGGCCAATGCGCTGCAAGATGTGGGTCCAAACTCTCCAAGAGAAATGACAGTGTAAGACCAGGTGCGAGATAGTAGCCTGGGAGCAAAGAGGACATAGGCTGCAGGGTGCAGAATTTCCTTTCTTGTAAGATTATCTGCTGTCAGAATCTGACCATGAAGGGCACACCAAAGAAAGAATTGAATCTTTGGAGGAGCCAATATCTTCCAAGCAGTAGAGCTAATATGAGGAGGGTGGGGTCTATATTTGCACCGGGGTTTTTTTACTCATGCTATCACTGCCTTGTGGGGTGAGGGGGAAACCCCATTCCTGCCAAGATGGGGTTGCATTCCCTGTTTAACCCAGCTTATGCCCATCCATAGCTCTACATGATTGAGCTGTGATTTTGGTTGAACCTTTGAACTAGTCCTGATTGACAGGTACAGACATTTTTCAGGCATTATCTGGGACAATCTGATGAGACTCAGATTATATGTTTACCTTTGAAATAAGTAAACTGGAAGTAAAAGGAGGGAAAAATAAAGCTATTAAATTGAGAGATTGAGGAGTGGAGAGAGAAGAAAAAAGATAGAAAGAAGAAGAGAGCTGAGAAGTGTGCTGCAGTATGCCGCTCTACATTCACTAATCCCTATATGTCCCTATGGACACTTATAATTTAATGAAAATTGGAATTTAAAGATCCTATAAACATCTGAGCTTACTACTACTCTAGAGGGCAATCTGACAAATATAAATTTACCAAAATACCTTCACATAATTCAACAAAAACCATTAGTAATCCTGGTCATTCTGTTGTTTCTCCAAGTCAATTTTTGGTTTTTAAGGTTGCTTTAGAGAAGAGATATGTTTGAATGATATTTGCTAGGTCATCTGGATCAGCTGGGGGATTCCATTAGACTGACCAAGTGTTTGTGTGGTCTGTATAACTGAAGTCTGGACCAACCTGTCTGAAGCAGGTTGAGTGGGCTGAACCTGAAAAAATATGGGTTTGATTGCTGATTGTTTATCTAATCATATTTCAGCAGTTAGCAGGAGTAACATATTCAGATTATTGCAGGAGGTATTGTCAACAACACACTGAGGCCCCCGGTGCCAAGTTTTTGTGATCCTGAATGGAGGAAGCTAATGGAGCAGTGTTGGGCTCCAGACCCCACAGCTCGGCCCTCATTTACTGAAATAGCAAGTCGCCTCCGTTTGATGTCCAATCAAACTAAAAACCAAGGCCACCAGGCACACAAGTGATACACCAGAGAATCATCAATTTTTCACTGCTTATGTTTCTTGCATAGGCTTGAATGACTTTCAAGTATATAATCAATTATGAATCATTGTATTATAAGCCTATTTATTTTGTTGATAATAGAGGGTTGGCCCTTGGAAGCATGTGATTTGGGTTTGTGGCAAGACGAGATTGGGATTTGCAGACATAATTTTTGGGATCAAGTAATTTATGTTTGCCACCAGAAATTGTTGTAATTTTGAACACTTATATAGACTGTATTCTGTTTCATTTTACTGTTTCTATGTACTGGCAATGTGTTCCTATCAAGAATGATAGCTCTTGTTTGACATTGCTAAAGGCAAACAAAAAATTTGGCATCCTTAAAGCGTTACGTTACCCTTTAGCTTGAATTACACGCTTGATGTGGCAGTTTAATAGTCTGTTGCATCATTTTTAACATTTATGTTTGTACTTTTCTCATTCTTTTCTTCTTGTTCTTGAGATCCTATTCTCTTCTTTTTTCCCTTTTTTCTTTTCTCATCTAATTCTATTTTTTCTCTTGTAATTTCTTCTGAAGTTGCTGTTTTTCAAAGGGGAGCAGTTGTTGTGTAGCTGGGGAAGGGCTGCTGTAAAGAGAAAAATGTTAGAGAAAGAAAAAGAAAAAGAAGTAATGGGATGCTGCAGTTGCAGTTGGAAAAGAATAAAAAGCATTAGGGAGGTGCAAGACACAAAGATGGAAAAAACAGAGAAGAAGAATACTGGAGCAAGGGTGGACGAGGGGAAGATGAAAAAAAGGTGTTAAGCTTTTGGTTTCTGTTAGGATGGTATTTTACCCCATAGCATGCCAAAATAGACACTTACGTGGGACTTTCTTACCAAACTGTTCTGTTTGGAGAAGGATTTGGACCTGGGACTCTGTTCGGAGAAGAAGAAAAAGGACGGTGTCAACAAAGATCTACAGTTCCTATAATGAACTTTAATCACAGAAAAATAGGCTTTACAAACAATTGACTAAATCAGCTTATCTGATAGAATTCTCGGTGGTTTAACTATATGACTTGTTCACGCAATTGTTCATCCATAGATCAGTGCCAAATGATTTTTTTTTTTTTTTTCAGATTTGAGGTTAAATATTAATGTTGAAAACGGTAAATCTTCAATTAGATACAGCATTGTGTACTTGCCATGCAGACGCCACCATTATGGGCCTTCCTTTCCATCCAAGAACCAGACACCCCTTCTCGGTAGCTAAACTGTACCCATCACAGCCATACACAGACAACAACAATCTCGCCTGGCTCATGGACTTGAGGTTCACTGCCTGGAATCCTGCTCGACCCATTTGTCTTCTCCATTGATCGGCTCTTTCGTGTCTCTCCACTCTCTCCGATCCTTCGTAAGCGATGATGTTGCCAATCTCTTCACCGAAGTGGGTCTTCTCTAATTTGTTCCTGACAGGGCTTGGCCGAGGAAGACAAGCTTCCAGCGAGTCGAAAATAGCGGAATAGTAGTGCAGGGATTCCAAGAATCTGCCGAGGAAGAAGGGTCCATTGTGATTCGCATCTTGTTCGACGACAGTGAAGAGGGTTGGACCCAGTTTCCGGATCGCTTGGAGGATGGCTTTGAGGGAGCCTCTGCTCTCTTTAACGTATTTGTGTAAATGCATGATGCTGTTCACAAACAAAGATTCTCCTTCTTTCAAGCCGAGGGTGTCGGGGTTCAGCAGGGAGGGAGTCATGTGTTGTGGAATCGTTTGAAATTCCAGCATCATGCCGAGGAAGTTAGCTTCTTTGGCGAGTGATTTCATGCTTGCCTGTAGCTCGTCGACGACGTCGGGAGCCGTGCCAACTCCGGTGATCCGTAGCTTCGGTGGTCTTCCTGGGCATGAAGCCAGGTTTCTGATGAGGGACGACCATTGGAGTTCATGCTCCATGCCTAGATCAATGATGTGTAGCGAGTCATGCCCTTGAGCTGCTTGATAAATTGCCTCATTGGCAGCCAGGTAGCCGAAGGCAATGTATGGAGTGGTTTGGTGGAGGAGGTGGAAAGCTTCCACCCTCTCTTCTCTGGTGATCACTGCTGCATCTACTGCTACATTTGCTAAGGAGCCATTAGGACCGACATTATGCAGGAGACACAACCTGGACCTTAATCCCATGGCAAAGCAATGGGAGACTCTCTGCAAGGGGTCTCCCCATGGATTCGTTGAAGCCCAGATTTGATTAAGCAAGGAACTAGCAAGCTGAGTGTCCCTGCACCCAACAGCTTCCGCGCAGGCCAGCAACAAGTGCACCAGATGAAGCCCCGCATGAACCACCTCATGTGTGATCCCCTCCTTGGTGAGCTCCTGCTCTGGAGTCACTCCCAGCTCTTCTACCAGGCCTCTCATCTCCACTTCATCAGCCTCGTTCATTGGAACTTCGTTGTAGACATTACTTACTGGCATCGAGAAAGACTCCAATTCATCAGGAGATTGATGGGTCATGGCAGATTTGCTATCACATTCCCCGAGAGTGTCCATGTTGATGAAGCTGTGAACGAAATCGTCTTGCTCTATGGGAGCTAAGCCAGGAGATGACCCATCAAAATCCATCGTCGACCATGAATCTAAGTCGTCAAGGATGTCATTGATGTCAATCTGTTGATCTTCCTGATTCAGACTAGCCGGCCCAAACCTTCGGATTGCCGGATTCGAAAGCCAGCCAGTCATGGTTTCTCTCTGAACCTCTTAGCTCCAGTCTGCCCTTTCCCACAGTGACAATGGTGAGGTTGCCTCTACTGGGTTACCATCTGGCCTATATATCTCTTCCAAGCTACACGGGAAGGAGAGTTTGCATCTACTTACAAAGAAGGCATATCATTTGCTTGAATATTATTTTTAGGCCTTCGTGAGCGAACAAAGAAAAAGCATCTGTTTTGCTGAAACATTAAAAATTGACTCTGGTAAGAAAAAACTAATTAAAAAAGCCTGCTTTGGAGTGATCAACATTTTTGCATATTTTTTGCTTAAACATACTGTAAATGTTACCCACATATATAGCCGTAAGTGACTAAGCAATCGATACTTCCTATACCATTAAAGCTTCATTATTTTACTGACAGGCATTGCTTTTGGTTGATCTGAAGTGAGTCTTAAGGTTGATGAACTGTTTATGTAGATAGTCAAGCCAGCCCATTCCAAAATGACAGAAAGGCGAAGAAGAACTGGAGAAGATGTCCATGACTGAAAGAGAGCTCAAGCAAGAAGACATTGTTGGAGCTCCTTAAGGTATCATAATCCATTACATGGAGAACCCACTTGGGATTTTTACCGATTTATGATTATATATGTGGAAGATTACCATTGACAGGGAAAATCAAGCAAACAGGTGCAGTCTTCTGTAATAAGAATTACAGCAGTAAATGGTAGAGGAATCTAATCATAGGTGAAGGTGAGTGAAAGTGACACGGGTGGAGACACCAAAACTAAGCTGATTTGCTACAATATTAAATGAAAATTAAGCTAAGCAGAAAAAAATTAATCAAGAGCCGGCTCCAATTAGCATTAAATGGCCATTTGGGGTGGACCCTCTTTGGGGTGGCATTAGCTTTTGTCCCACCCTTTCTTCTCCTTAGTCGGCCAACAAGCAATGAGACATGGAAGGTGGCCTGTATCAGAAGTTTCAGATTTAAGCTAATTCCTAAGGTTTTCTATTCTTCAGTGTTATCTACAGAGATTTACAAATGGTAGGAAGCTAGGGTTGATGAGGAATGATTTGTTGAGCTACAAAATTGAGCTGGGGTTTGTATTTTATATCATCTTGAGTCTATGAGTCGGTGGAAATTTGGTATGTAAATAAGGTGACCCAAGCAACCATCCTATATTAGTAAAATTCTATTTTAAACTTTTAATTGATTTAGATTAATTTTAATTTAATATATATTAATGTAACTTTTAAAGTTTTCAATAAATTCGTGTCTTTGTAAATTATTGAAAAAAATTTAGTTAAAAGCATTTATCCTTAAGTCGGACATGGCAGCTTCAGGAGAATTTGAGAATTTAGTCTATGATGATTATTATTATTTGATCAACAAACAAAAAACCCTAATTGAGATTATTTGTATTAGTCAAATTGTTTATTCGACCTCATTAATAATATTTTTTCCCATAAAATATGCAAATAAGGGCTTTGATGGCCCTTTCCCCCCTAATTTTTGCCTTGTTCTTGATTTTGACTCTCTCAAACTTAATCTTAAAAGATGCCCTGATTGACCTAAACTCTGTTATTCAAATAGGGTGAGATAAAGCAGTTTTGGCAAGGGAGAGGGAGAAGGAGACATTGCTTCCTTTGAAATAAACAATTCTGCCTTCTTAAATTAATGTGAATTAATATAAATTTTAGATATTTTAAATTTAGCAATATCAAACTATTTCTTATCTTGAATTTAACCTAGGTCAATTATTAGAGATGGATTGGATTTCCTTTTGATTGAATTAGGTTCAATTGAAGCCTGGCTTTGATATGACTTAACCTGGCTTTTGATTGAATATGGGCCGTTCACTGCCTTGTTTTTTATGGGCCTAACCCGCCTATTACCAAGGCCCACCTATCCTTTTTCTGATTGAAATGACTAGATGACCCCTAATCTTTCTCAAAATTCTCCATGGTCTCTTTCTCCGTACGGGTCCCGGAGACCACGGTCTGTGCTGTCGCGAAGAACCGGGGCATCTTTTCTCTCTAAGTAATTCTCCAATCAAAATCCGCCACGTATCTCCATAACGACAGCGTTGTTCCCCAACAGAAGCATATGCTTTTGCCACGTGGCCCTCGTACTCGGTTCCCACCCGACTCTTCGCTCTCTCTCAGATCTCTCTCTCTGTATTTTCAAAAGCTCCCCCTTTTCTCTCTCTAGGGTTTCTTACGACCGTAGCTGCAATTCCCTCCCTCAGGTACCGTTGCTTGCCCCATTGCGTTTCATAATCCTCACCCTTTGTTGTTTTCTTTTTTCCTTTTTAGTTTCGCTTCTTGGTTCTTTTTTCAATTTTTGCTCCTTGGCTAGGGTAGCTGTACTGGGTTGATCGCAAGGGTTTGGTATCGATTATTTTTCTTGGGTTTTGACTGTTATAGTGGAAGGTGATCTTTGTTGTCGGTCGTGTATGATGATTTTGTTTCTTATTTTTGAATTTTTTGCACAAACATAATGTTGTTGCAGCGTTTTCTGATTTCCTTGGCCTCCTTTACGGTTTGATTGGCTCATATGGACTACGGCAGAGTGGTTTCCATTTGATGGTATAAAGCCCAAATAGATTTGGGAGGCGGCCTTCCCGCCGCCGGACTGAAATTCTCTTGACTCGTCTGGTTTTTGGGCAATTTATACATGTCAGTCTTCTTTTTTTCGACTGAATTTCTCTGCTGACTTATACGTTATTTTTTGCATCTTGTATTATTGATAGACGAGATATGCGTATTATTCACAAAAAAATATGAGAAGAAGTTTGACGAGATATGTGGTTGGTTTAATGGAATCTTAAGCTGTGCTTGGGAGGATGTCTTATGGTCATCTCTGTGTGTTGTGAGGGTCCTCTAGGTATTCCTGCTTTGAATGCTTGGTGCTTAAAGTTTTGGACTTGGAAATAGTGTTAAAGTGGTTGTTACTTCTATTCTATGTGGATCCTAGAGGGAAGTTACACATCTCATGTATGTTTACTGTAGTTTATAGGTTTGGAATAATTATTTGTGAATTTAAGGTAGAATTTTCATTATAATTATAGTGACTACTGGAAGGGATATATCACATACTATTTGGAGTTCAACAAGGTATCTTGAAAAACAGCTTGCAGTTCTAAGGATTCTTTAAAACCATCCATTAGTTTGTTGACTTCTTCTTTGCAGACTACTCTGGCTAATTTTGTTGGATCTTGAGTATGACCTGTAATTTCTCAAAAATTGAGATCTTTCTGTGCTTGTTTTAGTTCGTGTGGTGGTGCTGCACATAGTTTTGTACAGTTCAAGAACTCTATTGATCTTGTGTTCTTTACTGGTTTATTGTTCTTCTTTATTGGTAGATTACTGTAACATGTTTAGGGTGATAATAAAAAAGAGTCACCAGGTAAACTGGTTGTAGAATTTAGAGATTAACAAGCAGGAGAGAGAAGCGAAGGAGAGAAGAGGAGAGGAAGTTGAGGCCAGAGCAGCGTGATGGGAGCAGCTCAAGTTGGGAGTTGAAACTTGACCCCTAACTCTTGTTTTTTTTTTCAATCACTTAAGCTCTACTGAACTATATCTTACTAAAAACTGACCAATTTAATTTTAATTTAGATAAGACTCTCCTGACTTTAGAGGGCTAACACATACTCAGAGAAATGGCCATTATGATCTTACTACAGATTTCAACAGTGGGCCTTCTGAGTTTGATTGAATATCTCATCTAGGGGATTTTTTTCATGATTGGAGGGTGTGGAACTTTGAATAACATGGATGGAACAATTTTGATTCTTGTAGTGTTTAAGCAATGTCAATTTTGAGAAAACTCTGCCTAAGCATAGCTTTGATGCTTTATGTTGAATTGTTTGATCCCTTGTAGGTATGTTGCCATGAGTTTGATCACTTTAGGCTGTGAATTGTCTATTGTCTAATGGAATGTGCTGATCTCCTGTATCATGTCTTTTGATTTGGTGAATGTTTTGCTCTTGTTCTGTTTCTATTCCTCCCATAGTGATGTCATGAGTAATAAAACTCAAGCTCAGGATAACACCGAACAAGAAGCGCCTGTTGCGTACGCCTACACATTGAATATGGACCAGTCTGCTCAACAGCAGCAGACAGTGATCGGAGTTGTTACAGGTCCTGCCCAAATTGCTTATGCAGCACCTGCCTATCAAGCTGCCCCAATGGTTGCCACAGGGGCAACCCCAGTGGTTGGGGCCATTCCTTCTGCTAACCAACCAGCTTCATCCTTCCCTGCATCCCCAGCTTTGGCTGGCCAGCACCAACTGGCCTACCAACAGGTCCAACACTTCCAACAACAACAGCAGCAGCAACAACAGCAACAACTCCAAGTATTTTGGGCCAACCAAATTCAAGAAGTGGAGCAAACCACTGACTTCAAAAACCATAGTCTTCCTCTTGCTCGGATAAAAAAGATCATGAAGGCCGATGAAGATGTTCGAATGATCTCAGCTGAGGCTCCTGTCATATTTGCCAAAGCTTGTGAGATGTTTATTTTGGAACTAACACTGCGATCTTGGATACATACTGAGGAGAACAAACGGCGAACCTTACAGAAGAATGATATAGCAGCAGCCATAACAAGGACCGACATATTTGATTTCCTGGTGGACATTGTGCCTAGGGATGAGTTGAAAGAAGAGGGTCTTGGAATTCCACGTGCTGCGATCCCAGCTGTTGGTGCTCCTGCAGAATCAATACCTTATTATTACGTGCCACCACATGGGTCACCTGGTATGATTGTAGGGAAACCAGTAGATCAAACAGCTGCAGCAATCTACGCAACTCAACAGTCTCGCCCAGTTGCCTACATGGCTTGGCAGCAGCCTCAGGCACAAGCCCAACAGACTCAAGGACAGGGCCAGCAGCCCCAGCAACAGCAGCAGCAGCCGGGATCAACTGGGACAGCTGAGAGTTGATTAGGTGTGGTGATAGTTGTCGACAGATAAATTAAGGTAAGGGGTGGTTTTACCTTTGGCAAATGATGTTCAACAATGTATCTTAGAGACAAGAGTGTTGGTTGTTATGATTGTGTTGTGATTATGGTGAAGAAAGGATCCGTAACTATACTAGTGATGATGTTTACTACGTAGTTAGAGAGTTTCTAGTGGGTGTATTAGTGATAACTGTGAGTGTGTTTTGTTGTAAGAGGTTGGTGGATCTTTGGGTTTGTGTGGAGAAATTTGGATCTCTAGATTTTGTAAACAGGTGAAACTAGTCAGATTTCTTTACAGGGTAACAAAAAGTATAGCCTAATTTACTCCACCGCTGCTTGCTTTCTTCTCTTCGACGTGGTAACCATGAATCTTTTTTTTTTTTTTTTTTTGACTTATTACAACTTTAGGTCATCTTTTATCTCCTCTTTCGTTCGAAATTTTCTCCTCTCATCTTGTCTGATTTCAAGTGCCTTAAAGCAGAGAATCATGGAATGTACGTTTCTTTCTACGATCACTGTGATTGTTTTGGGTTGCAAGGTCCTGAAATGTTCATCACTTCCATCTTTATTGTGGCTGCTTTAGTTTTCAAATAATGAACAACACACACTTACACCCCTTCTAAACAATATTTAGTTCCCACTAACATCCACCTCTATGGAAGATCTTTTCCCTAAATTGTTTTGGAAAACGGATAATCTCAATTGTTTTTACTCTGTATTCTGTGCATAATGGAGTTAGACAGTTTATGTAGTTAACCTCAACATCTAAGACTCCAACTTTGATGATGTATTTTTTAAATTCTTTTGTTGTTCATTAATTTTTATTTTCCGTCGTAAAGATGTGTAACTTTGTTCCGATTCATGCAATTCATAAGCTATTTGCTTGTGTAATTTTGATTTCTATTTAAGTCTTTAATTTTTTTAAACATTATGGAAAATATTTTGATTTATTGAAATAAACACGAGAACATGAATGTATTCAATTTACAAATGTCGTCCTAACATGTATATAAAATCTCAAGATTTTGACTAGAACTGGATCTTACAATTCTATTTTGTTTAGTAGAAATTTTGATCTATTGGAAATAATAATAATAATTCAACTCATAGAACTTCAAACAACACAATAAAACCCAAATTAATTGTTTTGTGTTGATGCGTACTTTTTGCCAACTTCACCAATCAAATAATAATACCTCTATCTAGCTCAAGGTGTGTATTCATTATCTTCAAAAGAGATTTGTTTCCCATAGGACACCGAACGATGATGATTTTTTCCAAAGATACAACAAACTGTTTTGATTGCTCGAATAAAATTGAACAAAAGATATTTCCTCATTTTTTTTAGGAACAAAAAAAACACTTTCTTCTTTTCAAAACTCTTTTCAGAGCTTATAATTTCTTTTTTTTCCTCTCTCTCTCACACACACACATACACACAAGTTCTATAGCTCTATTTGTAGAGCTTTCTAACCCTTTTTGGAAAACCACTTTTTGATTTCAGGGCTAATCTAATTGTATGTAACTACTTTGATCTAACCAATTTGATTTGTAACGATATAATCTGACCGTTTAGATCTGTAACCACTTGACCTGATAATTCAAATCTTATAACATTTTGATATAACAGTTCATATCTATAATCGCTTAATCCATGGTTTAGATCTGTAACCACCTTATCCGATGGTTTAGATCTGTAATCGTTTTCATCCAATAGCTCTGATCCTGATCTATACCAATAGTGGGATTGATCAGATCATTTCAAAAAAATTATCTTGCTTTGGCCTTGCATGTCACACATGTGGTATGAGGGCCCACCCGAACACAATGCAAACATGTGTGGAAGGCCACACACGTGTGAGACCACGCGCAAGTGCAAGCATAAGAGTTTCACATGCGTGTGTTGTGAATTTAATACAAACTCAAATAAGGTAGATGAATCTTTGTATTTAACCTAAGATGTCCGCATATCTTTTAGCAATGTGGGTCTGACTAAAAAGAAGACTAGGGAAGGGAAGAGAGAAAAGAGAGCATATGCGCGTGCCTTTTTTATTTTAAAAAAACACATTTGACATTCCTCACCATTTTTTGAAAAATTGAAAACTGAAACAAATAGAAAAGATAGGGTTCGAGCAATTAGTACACTATAGCTTTCAATGATAGGTGTCTTTCGGACTAGAACCTTTATCTAGTTAGAATTTCCCCACCTACATCAGTCCTAAGTGAACAAATCTTGAATTTGGATTTTATGTAGAGGCTTTGAGAATACCAAACAACTTACATGTGAGTTCCATGAGGGTAGCACATTACAACCATGTAGAGAACAAACCTTAATTCTTTGTTAGACTACATTATCCCACAATCACACTCACATCGGTGATATCTTGAAGGGTATACTGCATCTCTATACCTTGCTATAATAGCTTCGATATCATTAAGGTAATACACCAATCTCATATCTAGTGCAGTTGAGCACCTACTTCATAGAGATGGGATGTGAATTAAATTCACTTTAATTTGGTGATCCTACCAGTCACTCATTCAAATTATTTTCCATATGGAATCTTCATCTTAGGATTTCCAATCAAATAGATTGGGTTGCTACTGGCGGTGACTCATGTAATAGGCTTAATCCCATCCCCTTCAAAGCATATTCTACTTGTCCTCGCCTTTGGTTAGATGATTTACAAAGTTTTCTATTGATTTAATATAATACAAGGTTAGGTCATACTTTGTATATAAACATGTTTAGAAATATCATATACATTTATTAGAATATGTTAGAGCTCTTAGACAAAATCATTCTAATGCTTTTAAAGTCAATTTAGTTGGGCTGACACTGGAATGATCGATCGACCTTTGTCAATGATCGATCATCTAGGAGAGTGCAGGCTAAGACTATAAAGTATGATCCACCAACCATAATCAATTGATCAATCATCTAGAACATAGTCATATCATGCTATAACGCATGATCGATCATCCCATTTGGAGTGATAGATCAATACTATCCAATCAAGAAAATTTTATGATCTATCATTCCATCAGATTGATCGAATGATTGATCAAACAAAATCTTACCAGTCAGGGACATAAAACATGATCGATCATAGGAAGTTCACTAATCGATCATCTTTGCATTGCACAACCAGATGAATTCTAATTGATCGATCATCCCCTAACAATAATCGATCAACTTAACTTTTGAGGACCAATTCTAGCATATTGATCGATCAATAAGTTACATTCTAATACAAAAAGAGTTGTTATGATCAATCAATCATTTTACAATGATCAATCTGTAAGGACTATGGACACAACCTATCTCCACATTGGTATGATATTGTCCGCTTTGGGCCTAAGCCCTCATGGATTTGCTCTTGGGCTTTACCCCAAACAGCCTCATACCAATGGAGATAGTGTCCACACTTATATATCCAAGATCTTCTCCGCTTCTAACCAATGTGGGATTTTTAGTCATATACCCAACAATCCTTCCCTTGAACAAAGGACCACCGAGCCTCCCCTCAAACAATTATTCATCCGTCCACTCCGTACCAACCCGAATTTTTCACTCCAATGCATCAGAAGCACACGCCTTACATGGAGTACCACTTGTCTCGAGAGCATGCTCTATCCAGATCAATTCCTCTTCACCGTGTTGGGACCAGGACACGTCCATGAAGAATCCGAAGCACACCACCTGTCCAATAGAGCACATCCATGAATGCCTTAGCGATCTAATTTGAAGCCCACCACTTTCGTTTGACATTCTAAGGATTCATCCTCCATGGCTAACTCCGGACCATAACTCTGATACCATTTGTAAGGACTATGGACACAACCTATCTCCACATTGGTATGATATTGTCCACTTTGGGCCTAAGCCCTCATAGATTTGCTCTTGGGCTTTACCCCCAAAAGGCCTCATACCAATGGAGATAATGTTCACACTTATATACCCAAGATCCTCCCCACTTCTAACTAATGTGGGACTTTTGGTCATATACCGAACAATTTTGTGTCGTGCGTGTTTACATTTCACTTTATCATTGTCCTTTTTTTCGTAACACGATCAATCATAGTATTTTTTTGCAAACGGGCAAAAAATGACTAGTTTGGTTTTGGAAAGTTATAAATACCTCACTAAACCATGCAATGAGAAGTTATTGAGTATTTATTGACAAATCTTTTCGTCAAACTTGAAAAACTTCTCAAATTTTCTTTAAAGTGAAAGAATGAGCCTTATCCTTGAAAATTCCACTTCTCTTTCCATTCCTTGCTTTGCATTGCATTCTAGGCTAGCTCCCTCACTCCACATGACCTGCTAAAGAAGATGAAGCTTGGATCTCTCAAAGAAAAAGAACTCTCCAAGGGTATAAATTTTTCTTTCTTTTATTTTCAACTTTTGAGAAGTTCATCTAGAACCTATTCAATTTCAATAGAATGAGCTAGCTAGAACTATAATCTAGCACCAATCTCTTCGGGAGATTATGATCGTAAAAAACGTGTATTGTGCTACACAAGGTTTAAAGAGAGTCGCAATCTCTTTGTGTAAATTTCAGCTATTAGAGCTTTGAAATAGTAGAATTTCCCAAGCAAGGGTTCTTGGGTCATAAATAATATAAGGGTAATATCAATAACAAAAAATTTCTTATCTCGTATGGTATATGCATATTTACTTTATATTAAAATTATAAATTTGCATGATTTTTTATTACACGCGCTACTTTGTTTTAATTTGAAATTCTCAATTTACCCCATTTTGAGAAGCTGCCTGGGCAAACACCGTTGACTTTTGTCAAAGCAATAAAATGTAGTGAAACATCCATGTGGGAGGAAGTAATTAAAAGCGAAATAGATTCAAGTCTTTCACACCATACATGAGAATTGACTTACCTCTAGGGTCTAGACCAATTGGATGCAAATGGATTTTCAAAAAGAATCGTAATCCTAATGAGTCCATAGAAAAATACAAATCTAGATTAGTTGTGATAGGTTTTAGTCAGAGAGAATGGATTGACTTTTGTGTCACTTATTCACCAATTAATTGTTGGAAATAATAACAACTCATAGTACCTTAATAAAACACAAATTAATATCTAGTGTCGAAACCACTCTTTGATCTATGAGTTGATCTGATTGTCCAGATCTGTAACCACTTGGATCTAATGACTTAGATATGTAACTGCTCGATTTGATGGTTCAAATCTTGTAACCGTTCTATCTAACTATTTTGATCTGTAATCGCTTGATCTGACTGCTCAAATCTGTAATCGTCATATGATGCGAACATGTGTGATAGACCACATACACGTGCAAGTATGAGAGTATCACAAAGGCATATGTGTGAGTCTCATACAAACTCAAAGATGATAGATGGGTTTCTGTATTTAACCTAGAAAGTCCCCGTTGAACTAAAGAAGGAAAGAAGAATAGGGTAGGGGAAGAATGAAGGGAAGGCACGCTCGCGTGCCTCTTGTACAAGCACCTGCCATGGAGGAAAGAAAGCCTGCTCACCTCATTTTGGATGAGCTCAACATCTCATATGACGACAGTTATTTTGTGATCAAGCATGGTGCCATGGTGGTTAAAAGACTTTGCTGTGAGAGGTAGAAGAGTTAAAGAAGGGTTGTGATAAATTGGATCTTTGCTTCTATGAATCATGAGAAACAACCTTGTTTGAACCCAAATGTTATGGAGGCCAAAGTGGTAATTAGTTCTTGTGGCCATGATAGAACATTTAGAGCTTGTGGAGTTAAGAGGCTTAAGAGCATGGATATGGTTAATAGTGACAGAGAGATGAAAGTTCTCGATATGAATACACTTGAGGATACTATAGTGAAGCATACAAACCAGATTGTGCCTTGAATGGATGTAACAGGGAAGGAGGTTACTGAGGTTGATGCTGCGCCAGGAATGGTATTCTCTATGTCTTTATTTGCCACTTCTGAGGCCTTCTCTTTCCTGTCCACGCGTCTCAGTTCTGAACAGGTTTTTGTGATGGTTGAGCTTCAAGATAGAAAAAGAAGAGGCATGCTTGTGAGGTGTTATCTGTTCTGGGTGAGAAGAGGTAGAAGCCTTCTCTTGCCGTCCATGCATTTGAATTCTGTACAGGCTCATGTGATGGTCACAACTAGATAACAGACCCTCAATCGGGAAACTAGATAAGACACAACAAGCAACAAAGGTCATTGACACCTAAACACATTCTCAAGAGGCAAACAGATAGAAACAGTTTATATATATGGAGATTAGTGCGAGAGTAAGATTTTGAGACTAGTAGGCTGGTAGTGGTTTATCTTTCCCTGAGAAAACATACATGTAGATATGTATCTGTTCAATGGAGATGAACACTTGGAAGCATAAAAGAGGCAACTGGCTTTCTTTTATCTTTTATCTTTTTCTTATGTTAACAGAAGTTTTTTTAATTGCTTTCAGTAACATATTTTCTAAATGGTACTCACCCTAATGAGTGGATCTCATTAGGGGATTACTCAGTCTGGCGGGTGGGGACACGAGTATGCTCATTGGACCCAGTAGACCCATCAATTATGATTAAAATTATTTTTATTTTATCTTTCCTGATTTTACTGGAATTGATCAAATAATGATGTTATCTATTTTAAATTTCAATTCTAATTTTAGTTTATATTTTTTGATTTTATTGGATTTGATCATATAATAATCTTATATATTTGGAATTTTAACTTTTAAATTTAGTTATTTAAAGGTGTAACAGGATGTTAAATTTAACTTTGATAATGAATTTTTGAAACCTTCGTGGTCTCTCCCTCCCCCTCTCTCTCCCCTTTCTTCTTTCTTCTTCCCCTTCCTCTTCTTTTTTCCTAGTGCTTTTCTTGAGTCCAAATGTTGATTTCAAGGCGAGTTAAAGAGGATTGGCGGAAAATATAATGGAAGAATTCCACCCCTTTTGTCCTCTCCAAAAACCATGACAACTCAACCAGCCATCTCCAGGTCAATTCAACCGAGTCACTTAACTATGGTTTGAGAGTTCAACCCCAATCCAACTAGTTCCTATGCAAAGTTGGGTTTACATGACTGAGTTATTTAACCATGGTTTGGGATACCTTAACTCCATCACAGTTAAAAGAATTCTTTTACTTCAATAATATGTAGCAAAAGGGGGGGGGGCGTTGTATGATGTGTATTGTTCTAAACGATAATATTTTCAAGAATACACACTAAGTTCTTTAAAAGAAGAGAATATTTTGATATCCAAACCTACAAAAGCAAAGCTCAAGCATCTATGGCCATATAGCCATCACAGCCATGCAACCAGCTCCAAGGAGAAGAGATAAGCTAACCCAGAATTGAAGTGCATTCTGGGATTCATGTAATCTACTGCTAATAGGTCCACCAAAGCCATGTGTTGGAGAAGTCCCGCCAACTGTCTTTAATATCCATGTTGCGCCTTCTCTAACAGGTCGACCTTTTAGAGCAATTGGTTTCAATATGGTATCAGAGCAGGTCGGTTGTGTGTTCGAATCCTCCCGCTGCCCCCGTATCACTTGTCTAATATGATCCCCCGAGTTAACATGGTCCCTGGTGTTGTGGGCGTCGCACGTGCGGGGGAGTGTTGGAGAAGTCCAGTCGACTGTCTTTAATATCCACGTTATGCCTTCTCTAACAGGTCGACCTTTTAGCGCAATTGGTTTCAATACCATGTAAATCACAATACCAACTGCCGTTGAATCAAAAAGCCCTTGCACAATCAAATTTGTTGGGCCCTTCTCATTATAAACTGAAGATATACCAATTCCCACAACAATCCCGATCGAAATGGTTAGAGAGAATAATAGAACCATGGTTATGATTTGCCTCATTCGAAATCTTGCCTGCAATTCAACAAGAAGTTCTTTTCTTAAACGATCGTTTAGGCTTGTCTATCGTGAATCAAAGAAGAGATAGATTTACATTTTTAATGAGTTTTTATAACATACCTGAACAAGGCATACTCCCAATCCCATACCCTCGAAGAACTGATGAAAACTAAGAGCAACCACAAGAACTAATAGTTTCAACAGTTAGTTGGGAAACTGATTTATGTCATAGTTACAAGTCTAATATATCATATTCAGTCAATGTTATCAATCAATGCATGCATCAACCTCAATAGTTTCACTTGATAGCATTAGAGAGAATTCTTTGGTATTTGAAGAAAAATCTTGGACAAAGATTATTGTTTAAACTCATGGACATATTGACATCTAGGTTTTTGCATATGCAGATTGGGTGGGATCCCTAGATGAGAAAAATCCACTTCTGGATACTATACAATAGTAGGAGATAATTTGGTCAAATAGTGAAGCAAAAAATAGAATATTGTGTCTAAGTCAAATGTCGAGGCTGAATACGTAGCCATGGCACATGCAGTAAATGAGTTATTATGGTTCAAGTCCTTTATGAGTGAACTCGAGTTCCAAACAACTAAGCTTATGCAACTATTGTGATAATCAGGCAGTCATTCTCATTGCAACCAACCTATTGTTCCATGAAAGAACTAAACACATCAAAATTGAGTGTCACTTTATTTGAGAAAAAAAAATTACAAGTTCATGTTATATCAATGCAATGCATATCCTCCAAGAATCAACTAGTGGATTTCTTTACAAAGGTTATCAGTGCAAAGTCTTGCTCTGATACATATTCCAAGCTGGAAATATTTGATGTTTTTTCACCAACTTGAGGGAGGTATTAGTGGGTATTTTATGTAATTAAGTGGAGTGTCATAGATGTAATTATGTTTGAGTTTGAATTCTTTTTTATTGTCACATGTACTAGGGTTTTAGCCCACTTATCTATAAATATAGAAGTAAGGGGAAGAGTGTGGACATTCTCTTTTCCACCCATGAGAAACCCTAAATCTAAGCCTACTTGTCCCCTCCTTTCTCTCTTCCTTGTTTTCTTTTGTCTTCTCTTCTCTTCTTCTACCCATTTCACATTTTTAAAGGTTTTGATCCATTTTTTAATACTGACTCATTGTTAACATTATGAAACTTAATCCTAGTCCAATTGAGTTGGGTCGATTATATTAAAATGGTGATCAAATCCTATTGAACATGGGTTTAACTATCGGTTGACTTATTTTTAAAATTATTTTAAGAAAAGAAAAAAATTAACAGAGAGAATGAGCAATAGGGGGTGGGGGGCTCTCACCCTTCCTTTTTTGTTGTGTAGAACAAGAGCCCTCTTCGCCAACATCGATGGACAAAAGGGGTGGGAAGGAGGACCACCCTTCTCTAGTATGGGAGTTAACAAAATTCGATTGGTCGATCAAGTTTTAATTGATTCAAAGTGGTCTCAGTTGATTCCATTCAATCTCTTGGTATAATAACTTTGTTTAATATAATTAGTAATTATGGGAATTTACAAGTGGTTGATCTAAATGTTAAACTTTTCCTTGTAAAAGTTGAATGTTTAATTGATCTTATTTCTTTAAATGTATCTAATATATACTAACATTATGTGCAGCATGTGGAGGTAGCTGTCACGTTCTCATTATCCAGCCGTTGACTCTGAAATCAAAGTAAGAAACTTAGAAGTAAGAGATTAAAGACTATGAATTTGCAGGTAGAGATCCAAAACTAAATGGCGCTGACGCCTCCTTGACGCCATGTACCTTTTTTTATTCATTTTCTATCCATTTTTTCAGTTGTTAAAGTTCCAATCTCTCTCTCTCTCTTCTTCCTGAGGCAAGTCTTCACGCTTTACATGGTTTTTCTTCTACTGAGGTTGGCCTTTTCTGTTAAAGCTCCACTGTCTCGTAGCTTATTGTACAGATACAGCTACAGCCATTCTGGCTGGGGAAGCTCAAATGCGCCGGAGCAATGAAAAGGGTTTCTCCTTTTGCCTTCCGCAAGGTCAGTTTCTTTCTGGGTTTTCACCTTTGTGTCATGGTGATGTATAATTTTTTTTTAAATATATGCAGAAGTGGAAACTGAGAGAAGCTATCTTTACTGTTTCTGTTCTTTTTTTCTTCTCAGGCTTCCCAGGTTGGTCTGTGGTCCGTTTGGCTTTCTGGATTGCTGTTGATTCTTCTTTCTCTGTACTCTACTAGGCAGTTACCATCTCTGAAAGGGAATATCGAGAGACCCGTGTTCATGAATCGGACCGTATCAGCTGGTCCCTCTGTGACCATCTTTTCGGCGCCGCGGGCTTTCCAGGGGGAAACTGGATCCAGGCAGTTTTTGGCCATTAAGTCCTGGCTCGCTTTGTCACCAGACATTGATGTTGTTTTGTTTGCGCGAGACCCATCTATCGTTTCGTTTGCAGGTCGATTCGGGAAGCGGGTCTTTGTTGAATCAGATATCGATTTCACGTGGGTAAATTGTGTCCTTTTTTTTTTTCTTCTTACAGCTTCCCTGTTTTCTGTTAGTTCGGTAAATTGTCATCTTTACGATAACTGTAGTGGAATGATGAAGTATTTCAGTACAGTATGGTCAGCAAGTACATTAGGAAGAGCATGATTATTTTTATTTTTTTGTATAAATCTATCTGTCAAGGTGAAATCAGTTGATTGCGTGAATCACTGGCAAACCTCTATGACCGCCTGGATATGAAAAATCAGGTGGATTTTTCGAACTTACTACTCAAACTGACTTAGAATGTTGTTGGTGTTAAGTTCTGACTTAATTTGGGACAATGCAACTGGTAGTGCTTACCTGGTAAAAGAGAGTTAATAAAATATATGAATAAAGCTCTTCTATAATCACAAAAATTATCCTAGAAATGTTTCTAAATGCTCTTAGAACTTGCAAATCTAACTTCTTCAAACTGGAAATTAATTTTCTAAAGCAAGAAGTCTGTAACTATATTTGCTGGCTTTTAATTCCTTAAAAAGGTTCATTGGATACTGTGCTCCCTGCTTAACATGTTACTCTCTCAAAGATTGAATTTTATCTCTTTTACTTGATAACCATTGAAGAATCTGAGATCTACATCAGGTGATTCTAATTTTAAGTTTTAACTATGACACTGAAGAGTATGAATAGACTGAAAACCCTCAGTTTTGTATTTTTTGGGAAGTCAATGCTTGTGCTGCTTTCATCTAGCCGAGTTTTGGTTAGTATGACTTACTTTTTAGTTGCATAGCTAGTTTACCTCTTTTTTATTTCAAGCTGAATTCTTCTCTGTAAAAAACATGTGATACCGATATTCTTCTCATCTTATTGTAGGTTTTTGGGAACCCCATTCTTTCATTCAATGGTTGCCAGATCACGAGCATGTGATTCTAACATTTCCATTTTAATTCATCCAGAGACAATTCTCTTTTCTGACTTCCTTTCCACCTTGAAATATGCTCATAATCTTACTTATGATTGGCTTCTAATAGCCAAATCACAAAATATATCTCATTTTCCATTCCACTTAGATGACTCTGGGAAACACTGGCTCCATGAAGATGGTAGAAAGATAAAAACCAAGAAGGTATGATGGGATTTCAAGATCAATATGGATATATCACACCAAGGTACACTTAATCGAAATTTTGTTACCTGTCCTCCACCAGTTGCAGGGGTTTCTAAATGAGAAAAGGCAGTGGAGCTCTTGTGGACCTGGTCTACTTTTGGCATGGAATACTGGAGAGTTGCCTCTCCATGCTGGGGTTCTCCCTCCATTCTTGTACAGAAGAGGATTTCATGATTTGTGGGTAGTTAATGAAGCCTTATCATCAGGTTTCAGGTTTGTGTTTGATGCGAGTGATGTCATATCAAGTTACTATCCGGAGAAGTTGGGCTATTGGGCTAATCAAATGTCAACAATTAAAGAAGTAAGAGAATCTGGGGAGAGAAATTGGGAGTATGCAGCTAACTCAAATCATGCTATGCTCTATGGATCACTTAACTTTCAGGGGACAAACTTTACAAACAACTTGGTAAAACTTGCTGACTGCAGTGGGCAGTACTTGTTTGTCAACACAGCTGAAGGAGTCATATATGATATTCAAGAACAGAGAAAAGAGAGATTTGGTTTATGGAAAAGAAGTATTTTGCAAGTTCGGAGAGAGAAAAAATGGACCACCTGTATTGAGGATAGCAAATTATTAAACAAACAAATGCATTCTTCAATCAAGGAACTACCCAATACCAAAAGGTCTTTACATTTTCCATTCTCTTTAGAATCACTCCTCCAAATAGTTGCAGATAGGGATAAATCAGTTGTACTTGCAGTTGCAGGAAATAACTACAGGGACATGCTTATGAGTTGGGTTTGTCGTTTACACCATCTTTCTATCTCAAATTTCGTTGTCTGTGCCCTAGATGCTGATATGTATCAGTTCTCTCTGCTGCAGGTACACCTTGTTTTATCTGTTGACTTTAAGTTAGCTATTTGTCATAAAAAATACTGAATATTGAAATATATAATTTTTTCCATAATTGTCTTCAGAGCAAATAAAATATCTAAAAAAAATTTGATCATGAATCCAAAAGACATGTATAGTGAATATAAAACTTGTCATGTTCAATTAAGAGCATGTCTTCACGTTCCAGAAGACATGGCTGTTCAATTAACAACAAATGCTGCTTGACTGAATCAGAATAGTCAAGTTGAGTCAGAATGACTTTGTGCAATGTGATTATCCAGCTTTAGTCCTTTATTGACACTAGTTGTAATTATTTTCTTATTGTATTGGCTTGTTTGGACAGTTCATCTCCTGTTCTTTTTCTTATTAACTGTTATATTCCAGGGCTTGCCAGTCTTTATGGATCAATTGGCTCCAAATACCATAAGCTTCAATGATTGCCATTTTGGTACAGAGTGCTTTCAGAAGGTGACAAAAGTTAAATCCAGAATAGTGTTGAAGATTTTGAAGCTTGGGTATAATGTTCTTCTTAGCGATGTTGATGTCTACTGGTTTCAAAACCCATTACCATATCTTTATTCCTTTGGCCCCTCTGTTTTGGTGGTCCAGTCTGATGAATATAAGGAAACAGGTAGGTCCAAATCTATATTCTTACATATAGTGGCTTTTATTGAACTTCCACTTTATCTTTTTAACTGAATTTGTTTTGTGCAGTGCCTATAAACTTACCCCGTAGGCTGAACTCTGGCTTCTACTTTGCACGGTCTGATGGCCCAACTATATTTGCAATGGCAAAAGTTGTGAAGCATGCAGCAAAATCAGACTTGTCAGAGCAGCCAAGTTTTTATGATGTACTATGTGGAGGAGGAGGAACCCACCGCATTGGTGATGATAGATGCCTAGAACCCGAAACAAATTTGACAGTTCATTTCTTAAATAGGAATCGATTCCCAAATGGTGCTTACCAAGGCCTATGGGAGAAAAAGAATGTGAGAGAGGCGTGCACAAAAAGGGGCTGCGTAATTCTTCACAACAATTGGGTGAGTGGAAGGAAGAAGAAACTGGAACGCCAAGTCTCATCTGGTTTATGGGAATATGATCCAAGCTCACGGTTGTGTAGAAAGGGATGGTTTGGGAACCACTCAAACAGCCATTTTTGATGTTTGCTGATTTGTATGCATCCAGTTCTTGCTTCCAGCATCTCTATATGCTCACATTTGCTTGATTTGACCTTTGTGTACGGTTAAAACTTTGAGCTGGCTATGAAGTCCAATGTTATCACAGGCAACACCACCTTCTCTCAGAAGAGAATCTTAATGCCTGACATTACACCCTGCCGAGTGTTACTGATATTCAGAATGGAGGGGTTGGAGGAGAATTTCTTGAACTATGCAAACTACTACAACCAGATCAACCAAAACAATATTGGTCCAGAGACTTCATGGGGCAAACCAGAGGCTCATCGTGCCCCCATACTATGTGAATGTGTTTGCAATTGTATACAAAGAAGACCTTGCGGAAGATGAATGGTCTATGTTATACTCATCCAATGATCAAATTTGTACCAATGGAGGAAAGAATAACAAGTTGAAGAATGAAGAGTATGACATGTTCAAATGCTTGAGAGAGTTTTATTTGTTTGTGGTTAGAGCTTGTTATAACAACATGACATTAATTATTGAATTTTTGAAATAGAAAAATACTTCACCAACTTGACGTAATATGAGTACATAGTCTCTATTTATGATAGAGGAGACAAACTTTACTAATTTGATGTAATTTGAGTACACGAGTCTTTATTTATAATAGAATAAACAAATAAAATTTAATTACAATTAAATTATCCTCAATAAGAGCAAGAGAGAATGTGAATACTAATATTTGTGATGAACTTCTTTGGAGCTAAAAGTGGTTCTTTGGGTATCTCTGGGAGCTGAAAATCATTTGCTGTTGAGGCGCCATGAAGGCTGCGGAGACGGCGCAATGGTTCCTCCGGTCGGATCAGGAGAGAGTAGCTCTAACCTGTAATCAGCCGAATCCATCCGTATCTCGGACACCATTTTCAGTCAGACAGCTGTGCCAATCAACCAAGGAAGGAAGAAGCTCCAAGAGAAGCTTTCTTCTCCCATTGCAGAACAGCAACCTTTCATAGAACAATGAAGAAGCTTCATGCATGCAGTTTTTCTTTCTCAGAGAACCAGTCAAAACTAGCTCTTGCCATCTCCTCGGATGGGCAAGCAGCTATCAATGGTAAATCAACTAATCCTCTATGAAACTCCCGTTCACTCTGAAATAAAAGAATGCTCATTTTCACGTGGGATGATGCATGAAAAGAACCTCTGGTGGGAAAAGCAGGAAAGCCACCATGTTAGAGGTGTATGAGAAGCAAAGATGGAAATGCATGGGAAGAGAATCTTGTTAGTCATAGAAGAACAGAATACGAGGAGAAGAAGGCTGGAGATTGGGAAGGGTACAAATCATAGAGGGAAGAGGAGGCAGCAAGAGATACCTCAACCACCGTCTACCTCAATTATTTCCAAGAACAATATAGATTTTTGCAACCCCAACCAACATAAAAAGCTTGTGTGGTCAAATCTTTGCTCTAGTGAATGCTTTTTTATTATAAGAATAGAAGCTTTTCAAGCAAAACGCATATTTTTTAGTAATCTTGAGCTAGTTTAGAAAAATAAGAAAGACTTATGTCAACGAATCTGTCACTAGCAGAACCTTCAGCCAATGAAAATTCTGCTGGCTAATTTCCATTGGTAGAGGATTTTGCTAGCAAATTTCAATTTTTGCCAGCAAAATTCTATTTCGTTGGCATAAATTAATTAGTTTCTACCAAAAAAATTAATTTTGCTAGCAGAAATAATTAATATTTCAAAAAATATATTAAATTTTTATTTATTCCCTATTTAATGATTCATAATAAAAATAATAAAAGAAATAATATATAGGCAAAGAACTATATCATTATATATCATTTTTTTACTAAATTCTTTAGAAAATTAAAAAAAATTATACAAAAGTAATACAAAGCTAAAGTCCATCTGCGGTAGGAGGATCTGGTGGTTGCTGGCTTTGAGTCTCCATTTTCTGAAAGAACCACGGTATCTACATCTCTAAGTTGTTCATTGTATTTTCTTGCTCTTCCTAGGATGAAGATGGTTGGACTATCCTGAGTAGAGGCGGTTGCGATAAACCCAACCCCTTAATGTAGCCAGAACAAAATCCGCGAACCTATCTCACAAATGCACTTTCATCAACTAGCTCACCAAAGTCTTGTGTTTCTCGAACCAACTGTTGCATCTCCTCCTGTGAAAAATAACAAGAGGTAATTCAGTTTAATTATTCAAATATTAAATAAATTATAATACTTATAAGAAAATCATACTTACATATTGTTTTTCAGATTCGTTAGTTCACTCGCCTTCATCGGACCAATGAGTATGCTGAAATTACTCAATATTAGAACAATCTATACCCTATATATCTATAAGAACACATGAATTTAAATATGTTACAATAATAGTATATTTGAAATAAAATATATACCAAATTAACGTACATACCATCTCCTCTCTAGTGCGCATAAAAGACTTTGATCATGTAGTATGTTCAACCTTTTATTTTCTAATGTTTTTGAAATTTACTCAGGAATGTCTTTGTAAATGAAAATTAGATATTAGTAAAAAATAATTAATTTTTAAAACAATATTCATACAAACTTAGATTAGCTTGAACTTCTCTCCTTCAAACACGTTTATGCATAGCCACTGCCAATTCTTGAGGGAAACCCCTCTATAAAGAGTAGATAGTGGCACGAGGGGGCTCCATGCTCCTTATACCACCCATGCATAGTAATTTGGTGTTGTCAAACAACATCCAATATAGCATGCATGACACCTCGTGTTGCCACATTACTAATGAAATCGACATCAAATTTTTCCTATAGCAGAAAACATTATCAACATTAACATTGTAAACTAGAAAAACTAAGATAAAAATGTAATTGAACAAGTGGTAATATTTACATCAATATAAGGATAGACACAAGTTATTTGGCCCTCGGTATAAAATTTGAATTTTTCCACCGTCACTTCCATTAAAGTCTTTAGTACATGGTCCACCCAATGAGAGAAAATGGCAGTATGGAGTCCCAATGCCTCCTATGCCCATCTCAGAACTCCATTGGAATCCTCCTCTCGTCGTGGTCTACCACCAACTCATCAACTCTGGAGCCCCTGGTTGGGCCTCATGATCACCTTGTATGATAGGATGTAAATTGAGCCGATGTGGAAGGACCCATTGGTGTGGGTGGAGATGATGTGTATGTATTATATATACATAGAACTTAAATTATCGTGGGAAAAATATAATTTAACATAAATGAGAGGGGTTTATTTGACTTTCATAGTCTATGTTTTTGGGACACGATCATCTCTCCCACTTAACTCACTATGAGATGGTGGTGGTGTTAACACCATCTCGAATGATGCATAGAGTGCAACATGTCGTACCCTAGGTGGATGAGGAAGCATGATATAAGATGCACCTGCATATGAAGTATTCCTATAACATCAATAAAGTTATTTTTAATAAAAAGAATAAAACTAATGATGTTTTAAATAAATAAATTAAAAAAACTTACGTTGTAGACCTATGAAATAATTTTTTTGATTTATTTCTATCTAAAAAGATCATATACACTCATTGCTTTCTGCCACTTCTCTATCAACCTCTTCGTCTTCTTCTCCTACTTCATTATTTTTCGTCCTCAAACCTGTCCTCTACCTCAACTTCATCTTCTTCTTCTACATCCTCTTTGTTGTCTTCATCCTAAACAACTAACACACTGATACGATCTACAGGAACATATTAATCTAGTCTACTCGACAATATCATCATCTATAAGGTCAACATGGAGATTAACATTTGACAACTCTTGTGGTGCACGGTCATTTCACCAGTTATGAATTACTATTGCTATAACACATCAAACATATTTCTCATTACCACATTCTAAACTAGAGCCATGAACCACCATTTTTTGGGTCTTCCATGTAATACACATGTTCAGTTTGAAACGTTAATGCAAAAGGGTAGTCATTACACTAGGTACATGATATATTAACACTGGTAAACCAGTCATCTATCTTAATACTATGCCTATTTGCCTATTGTTGCTTATATTAAACCACTTGCACTTTAACACAGAAATTGAATTGTTGCTTATATTGAACCACATCAGAAATATTCAATAAACCCAGAGATTATGAGCCTATTAATTGACACAACTAACCTTTGTTTAACCAAACAATAAACTCTTTATCATGTCATTGGTCCAAGTTAGTTATATACTCCTCTTTCAAAACTTGTCCATTCACTGTATAATAAAAATGCAAAATGCTTTATGAATAATATTCAATAAATAAAAATTTGACAATAGACGCATTCTTTGTAGTAGTTACAAGATGTGTTATTCGATCTCGATCTCATCAATTATTAAGTACCACCCAATAACATCTTGTCATACAACTTTGTGTCAGGGGGGGGGGGGGGGGGGGGTGTGCAAAAACTGAGATTTTGTCCTTCGATGATCAATAGGTCCATCATAATTCCAATCCGTCTTGTTAAATCTTGTTTCAACACTATCCAAGTACCGTGAACAGAATGTCAAAGCTTCATTGTCAATATATGTTTCTACAATTGAACCCTCCTGGCGAGCTCTATCATGTATTGATATTTTTATTTTATGAAGGAACCTCTGGATAGAGTATATCCACCTATATTGTACTTGCCCACATTGTAATGATTCTTAAGGTGAATGAATTGACAGATGAAACATTATATAAAAAAATGATGGTAAAATTATTTTTTCAAACTTGTATAACTCTATGAATAATAATTTTTTTAATGCATCAACTCTTAAATGTTTTTGACAATAACTCTACGAATAATAATTTCAGCTCAGTAATTGGAATAAATACACTATTTGATAGATAACCATGGAAACAAATGTGCATCATTATGCAACAATCATAACTTTTTAAACTGCCTTTTTATTTTGGTTATTTCGGGAAAAAGTAATAGATGTCTAAGAGAGGTATGCTACTTTCTCAACTTCTTGCCCTTCTCTACCAACAAAGAAAGATTCCAATTTTTGTTTGTTTCGCTACTAGAGCAACGGAACAAGCTCGCAATGCGATAAATAATGGCGACCCGAGTCTCCAACTTGGCCAATCTTATTCTCTCCATAGCGAAAGCATTAGCTTGTATGGTTGGCAGATCCTTGGCCATGATTGCTTCCACCTTCTGTTCGCTCTTGAATCTCCTGTCAGGTTTTTATGTTGAGATTTCTTCCCATATGAAGAAAGATATTTTTTCCTTCTCTTAAAAATCATGTAATCCCTGTAATTGTGTTATCACTATAAATCTCTCTCAATCATTCCATGTATAGATTATTATAATCTGTTAATGGGCTATTTAAGCCCAACGATGTGAATACAATTAAACAACAAAAATTGTATTCTTATTCTTGACTTGGTATCAGAGAAGGAAAATCCTTCTCCTTCCCATCGCCGAAGAATAGAGCAGCAGCTCTGTCGCGTATTAATCTCAAAGCAACAACTTTGTCCCGTAGCTTACCGTCGCCGAAGAACAAAGCAACAGTTTTGTCCTGTATTAATCTCAGTCACCGAAAAATAGAGCAGGTCTGCTCTGTTCCGCCATAAGAGCATTGTTCAGAAGTGCTCTCGACGAACCATTGTCACCCTACTCCGACGGACCTTCCGAACGTCGTCGACGACTGCAGTCGAGCCATCGCTCGGCCTTCTAACAAACCGCCAGCCTGAACGTCTCCGACGAAGAAGGAGCCACATTGTCTCCACGAACAAGACGAAGAGGTACAAGAGAAATTTCTCCACGCCCGCCTCCTCGTGGCCACCACCACCAGAGTCTCTGCCGAACGCCAGTGGGACTCCCGAAAGCCGCCGACGAACCACAGGCGAACCACCTTTGGCCACACGAGAAGAAGAAGGTGCGATTTGTTTTTTCTTCCCTCTCGGTCATCGCCGTAACACCGAGCCGCCGCCACCAGAACTCTGACGGGACTCCCGAATGCCACCGAACCACCTTCCTTCCTTCCAAACATAGAACCGTTGTTGAACCACCAGCGTCGACGAAGAAGATGAAGGTAATCATCGTTTTAATTTTTTCTTCTTAACTTAGGAACTATTGTTCCTTTATTTTCTGTCGAGCGCGATCTGAACTCGGAGCGAACCGAGACCCAAAACCGGGTCAACCCAACGGATCAGAGCAAATTTTTGGACCGGATCGAGAGAAAAAAATTTGGGTCAACCCAATGGCAGACCAGACCAGTTCCCAAACTGGACTGAAATCAGAAACCCAAACTGGGTCAACCCAGCGGACTGGACCAGTTCTCGGACCGGACCAGAATCAGATACCCAAATCGGGTCAATCCAAAGGCATGAAGCGGACCAGACCAATATTTTGTTGTTGATTTTATTCTAATCATCACTGATCTTCTTTCATCATGTCGAAGGAATCAAGACCAGAGCGTATTTGTACTCATTGTGGTGAGACTGGGCTTACAAAGTCAATATCTCAACGAAAATATGCTTTGGACTTGTTGAATGAAACTGATATGACAACATGTAGTTCAGTCAGTACTCCCATGGAAGAAAATCTAAAACTGGGAAGACATTCAGGTCAAATCCCTGCTAACAAGGAACGTTATCAGAGACTAATCGGGAGGTTAATGTATCTTACACATACCAGAAAAGATTTAGCTTATATACTAAGCGTGGTTAGTCAATTTATGCACTCTTTACGTGAAGAACATATGAATAATGTCAACTGTATCCTGCGTTACGCTACTTGAAATCATATCCAAGGAAAAGAATTTTATTTAAAAAGGGAGGTGACTTGAAAATTGAAGGTTATATCGATTCCGATTGGGTTGGGTCAATAGAGGATCGATGATCTACATCTAGATACTTTACATTTATAGGTAAAAATTTGGTCACTTGGAGAAGTAAAAAACAAGAGGTAGTGGCTAGATCATCAACTGAAGCTGAATACAGGGGAATGGCCAAGGCAATATGTAAGTTATTATGGATTAAGAATCTGCTGCAAGAACTACACATTGAGCAAACAAGTCCTATGAACTTGTACTATGATAGTAAGGCAGCATGTGATATTGCCCACAACCCAGTCCAACATGATAGAACCAAACATGTTGAACTTGATAGGTATTTTATCAAGGAAAAGCTAGAAGCAAGAAACATTGAAGTCCTTCATGTTCAATCTGAAGGTCAGCTTGCCGATGTACTGACCAAGGCAGTGTCTTACTGAGCTTTTATTAATTGTCTTGACAAGTTAGGCAAGAGTGATATTTAAGCACCAACTTGAGGGGGAGTGTTGAGATTCCTTCCTGTAACAAGAAAGATATTATTTCCTTCTCTTAAAAATCCTGTAATCCGTATAATTGTGTAATCACTGTAAATCTTTCTCAATCATTCCACGTATAGATTATTACAATCTATAAATCGGCTATTTAAGCTCGACAATGTGAAAGCAATTAAACAATAGGAATTGAATTCTTATTCTCGACTTTTTATACTCTGGTTCACTTACTCCATGAGAAAACCTAACGGTTACCACTAGTATTCCATTCAAAAAGAAGAGAGTACCGAAGCTAGAATTCATCTTCTCTAAAACTCATCTAATGATCTCTTTGAAAGAGTCCAAATTATATTTCTGAGATAAACTTTCTTTTTTAAGGTTGAAATTTCTTAAAAGTGAAATTAAGATCTCTCTCTCTCTCTCTCTCTCTCTCTCTCTCTCTCTCTCTCTCTCTCTCTCTCTCTCTCTCTCTCTCTCTCTCTTCGTCCATGTTACAACTTATAGAATTTAATTCCAAAAACACAGAAAAGGTTAGAACAAGGATTCACTGCTTACGGTCAAACTCAAGGTTATACACATGGTTGTACTGCTCATACTTAAAAACCAACTCAACCAATTGAAAATCCGAGTTAATCCTAGACTCAGGCCTTTGGAAAGAGAGAAGCACCCAAAGTAAAAGGGAAAACTCCACCCATATCCAACTTGTCATTTTTCAAAACCGAGTTACAAGTATACTCACCGAGTCACTATACAAATCACTATACAAATTAAATTAGTACGTAAAAATTGAATGGAAATAGAAATTAAATTTTGAAAAATATTACTTTTTTTTTGTTGTAAAATTTACAATTCTGAGTCAAGAGTCAACATGGGCAAAAACAGACTGAAAAAAGAAATTCCCCATGTGGGAAAAAGGCATCTTTGCAGATTTTCTCAAATAAACGAGTTCTACGGTCAGGATCGAGCCATCATTATCATGGCGACACTGGCTGCCGTCTGACGGTCCGACTTTTCGTCTGGTCAACATTCCATGTCCCCTCGCTGCCCCGCAAATAAAGGGAAGTCAATAGTCAAACTTAGTGGTGGGTCCAACCTGCCAAACCTTTCTTGTCTAATCACGGATTAGTGACCTTCCCCATAAACTCTTAACTCGGTCACTGACTCATTTTTCTGTAGATCCGAGTGACTAGGAAGAGTTGGGTGGGATTCTGAATCGTTAACCACCTGGTCGATCTGCATCCGACTCTGATAAAGAAATTGCATTTTTGGGTTGTCCAGATCGAACTACTTGATTGGATTGAGTCGGACGAATCGGACCAAAACTGAGTCGAGCGAGTTTATTCTGTAATCATAGATGAGAGTAAAGATCTTGACTCGTTCATGTTTTTTTGGTTAATCAGGAAGCCTTCACTTCGCTGTCCTTCCACGTCAGCCATGACTAAACGTGGGCGCCACGTGGTAGGAAACCGTGCAGGCTGCAGCCGCCTGTTTGTCTCATGCCCCCCCTCCCGACTGGGCTCTTCGACCCGGACCGGACTGCCAGGTGGGTCTAATTTTATGAGGCAACTCTTAACGGCGATTAACAACTTTCCCTGGACTACCCCCAGATCATCTATCCAACGGTCAAGATTGCATCGATTTTAGATTTCTATGACGACGATTCGTCTTCGCAGCAGTCACCTACTCCCGAGTCAGCCGCAGGCGACATCGTCTTCGTCGTGCACTTCTCTCCGACGTCACTATATGACCATCACTGGTTCCTTCCTCGAACCTCTGCTTCTCTCACCTCCCTCTCTGTCTTCCAGAAACCCAACCCCCCCGTCTCCCCTATCTCGCCTCTCTCGTCTACTAATCGACGGTCAAGATCCCCCGCTGTCTCCGCTTGACCCCGCGACTATAAATGATTCCCCGTGTCTTTCTTCTATCTTCTTATTTTCAATCTCTGTAACTGAGTGCAAAGAGCTGAGAACTTCGATTCCCCCTCCATGGCGATGAGCGAGACTCCTTCTGAACCGACCGACTGGACCCAGTTTTACCATTTGTCGCCCGGGCAGGTGGTGGCTCCTTCTTCGTCCGTGGCAGCGGAATCCGTTGTTGTCACCACGACTACCGCGACGGCTACCGCTAATCCCAGCTTAGGCTCCGGCGGGTCATATTCTCATATCGAGGGTCGAGTCGGGAAGTCGGCGAGGAGGCGCTCAAGGGCGTCGAGGCGGGCGCCGACGACGCTGCTGAACACCGACACCACCAACTTCCGTGCCATGGTGCAGCAGTTCACCGGCGTTCCCAGCGTGCCATTCTCCTCTAATTATCAACCTGCCGGTGGCGGTGGGATGAGTTACGGGTTAGGTGAGCCACCCCGCCAGCAGACGGTCGTTGCTCCTACGTCCTCGGATTACTATCCTCGCCATCATCTTCAGCAGCAGCAGGAAGGGGCCATGTTTTCTTTGGGCCACGGCAATGAATCCTTCCACCCACTTTTTACTAACCCAAGATCCACCTCGGAGATCTCAGAAGACTTCCTGGAGATTCTTTCATCTTCTTCTTCCCAGATTCTGCCCAGACAGGCTCCTGGACAGAACAACAACAACAACAACAATAGTAACAATTATGGGTACATTTTGTGAACCAACCAGAGAGATAACCACATCCAATCCATCACAGAGACATTGACTAATTAGTGTAAATATCGCCATTTCCTTTGTTGCCTTTGCAGAAATTTGTATTCCAGAGCTTATCAGATACTTCATAATATATAAGATTACACCCATTTTTATTTTTCATTCCACGAATTCAACGGCCCCATCTCGATCGAAAATTATAAAGTTCTTTTTTATTTTTTGGGTCGAATGAAATCTGTATCCGAGGCAGTGTACATGATCTTCTTCCACAGGCAAGAGCTTCCGATTCTTTCTCGGGATCGGATCGAAGCTTTTCGCTTTTCCCAGTTTGAACGTGTGCTTTGGGTTCTGACTCATGAGTTGCGAGGACTCTGAGGAAAAGTGGTCTTCTGGAAGCCATCAGTCGCTGCCAGAAATTTCGTAGAGAAGACGCTATTTTCATCTTTTCGTACAGTGAGAGGTAAAAAAGAGAAACAAGTGGGGACAGAGAGAAGAATTCGGACCGAAGTGGGTCCCGCCTTTAAACGACATGCTTGGACTCCTAATTCCTCGGTCAAATTCTCTTTTTTAGATTTACATTTTTAATAAATATAAATCTTCGATGAAGTAAGGCATGAGACCATTTTTATTTTTATTTTTATATATAAATATATGATATGATGAGTAGAATTATAAATAAACTTAGAATCTACACATCAAAGCATTCTTTTAAATATTTTTATTTATTTATTTTTTAAAATATATCATAGTAAATAATAAAAAAAATCTGAATAGAAATCTGAATCTAGTTGACCTACCTTCCACTTTTTTTTTTTTTTTTTGAAATAATCTGGTGGGGCTTTAGAAAGTTCAAAATGTCACTTTTCATGGCTATAAAAGTTACTCTTTTTATTTCTAAAATGCTTGTGGGACATAGACAAATGATTCTCTCCCACAAGTTAAGCACTAAATTATGCAAAATCATGAGAATCTATGTGTCAAGGAGACCCATTAAAACAATTTAAAAAAATTAAATATTTTTTTTAAAATTTTTTTAAGAAGGGTTTGAGTAAAATTGGGATTTGATCAAAATTCACGTAAATGAAACTCATTCAATTTTTTTTGTTTTTTTCTTATTAGGTGTTGGCATGTATATACTGAGGGATTCAAACTTATTTCAACATCATCTGAACAAAACAAAAATATAGTTAAGTAGATATATTTTTTTATTTGAATTTTTTATAAAAAAAGTCAAAGCAATATGTAGCATTATCAAGAGACTCCAAGTTGAGGTCAAATGATTCTCTCCACATGTTAAGGCACTACAAATGTGCAAAATGATGGTTAGTGTATCAAGTGTTAAATAAGTTGGCTTTTTTTTCATAATTTAAAGCACAAAAATGTGCAAAACTACAACAAAGGTAAGTCATGAGAGTCATTCATCCTTCCTATTGATTGATGGGGAGACAACTTTGTTGATAAATACAACCTAACAAATCTAGGTTCCTTTGAGCTTCACCTTGATCATAAAAAGAAAATTGTAATTTCCAAGGTACTTTCTTTTAGTTAAATCTATATGAAAACATAAGAAAATGAAATTTCTTTGCTTGAATTATTAAAAATTAAATTATTAAAAATGAATTTTCTTTGCTTGAATTATTAAAATGAAATGTCATTTGGTCGGACGATTGAGATAGCCGTTTTGCACCAAATAATTTTTCGTATTGGATCAACTGTGGGGTAGACATTCTGTAACATGTACATCCGAGTGGTACTGAATTTGAATAACCTAAGACATCTTAGATTTTGGAAACACTAATCAAGATAATCTATATTATCTTGCATTATTTGTATGGAATAGTATAAGAGGTCAAAGACTATGAACTCAAGCAATCACATAGAGAGTTTACAAAGTAAGAATTTTTATTTTCTTATTACTACAATGTTTTACATTAAATTATAATATTGTTAATATTTTTATTTCTTATAAGAGGTCGCAATGTGATTTAGCCTACTTAGTGGTAAACCGATAAGAATAAGGTCAAACCTTGAATACTATTAGGTAACAATTGAAGTCATAGTGGACCTATTAGAGACTATTAGTCATTGGTGTGTGTAATAGGAACTATCATTGTTTGAATCAGATATTGGTTATATCGACTGGAAGACCCGAGGCTGCAGGGCTACTAGTCCGAAGAGACTCACTCACCAAAAGGGTCGTTGCCATTGATTTAACAACGTCACATAACCTTACGCCAATTCTACAATTATATTATGAATATGTGAGTCTTGCTGTTTTTAAATGTAAGTGACTATGATTAGATTATAAAATGGGTTCACTCCAACCCTAAATCCAAACTTCACAAGAACAAGGAGCAAATCGACAAGACTCGGAATCTCTCTCAAGTAAATTCCTACATGATATAGAATTACGGTTATCTATGCATATAGGTCTCATAAGACTAATGAACTCAATAGTTGCTTGTCTCATACTTAGGATCACTTATGCTACCATAGAAAAAAAACTGGAAGGAAAATTATTTTTCTTTGATTATTTTTTATTAAAAAATCTCTTTGTCTTGTTTTCTTGCGTTTGTGCGATCATAGAAAGCAATGGAAAAATTATGATTTTTGTGTTAACCCTAGAAATAAAATAATTTTTATATATAAAAAACAATAGGGTTGAAGTAAAAGGCACAAGATCAAGAACCACCTTATTTCTTGTTGGTTGATTTTTTTTTTTATGATTTTCAATTAGAGCAATATGAAACTCATTTTTGTATCATTTTTAACATTTTTTAACGGTAAAAAGAATTGAGAGGGATCAAGGGGGAAAGTTTTTCATCCCCAAAAATGGCACAAACACAAGAAAATTTTAGTCAATGAAAAAATTTTCCCATGACATTTTTTTCCTACACTTTATAGATAGCACAAACACATCCTTAGATGCAGCTTAGGAAATACAAAATAGGTAAATTGCGATCCTATTCATACAAAAATAGAACTATACAATTAGGAGTGGTTTTCTTCTCCCATTTTGGGTTTTATCCAAATTGGGTCTCTATGTCTTTTTATCTCCAACCTAAAGGGAAAAGTAGAAGATGGAATACAAGAAAGAAGTATGTTGTTCCACATCTTGTTGTAATTTTTTTGTAACCAAAATATTCAAGAAAGGGTAAAAAAAAAAAAGATGAAATTTTTATATCTATGAAGATTTTTTTCAACAAAAGAAAATCAAATACTAATTTTTTTTTTTCATTACAAACTGAAGTTATAAACTCCTCTTTGAGGGAAAGTGTTAAAGAGAAGGTTGGTGTGAATACGTTTCACATGTAAAATATTTATCTTTTTCATAAATTCAACATAGAAGATTTTTAGTTAACATTTTATATGTTAATGTAATTTGAATATTATTTTACAAATTTTTTTTTTTTTTTCACCAGGGTAAGCAGCTCAGCATTCAAAAAAGAGAATGGTGAAATTCTCCAAAATACTCCGTATCTTACATTTTTTTTCACATGTTAACAGATATTACTATCAATGTCAACACAAGCAGTTTGGTACAAGGGAAAAGACAATAAGAGCAGTACCTCCAAATTGCCAAGAGGCTGAGGTATTCCAATAGACTTCATGATGTTCCGAGATAAAGGTCTTTTACAACAAGACCAGCGGAAGACGTCAATGATATTTTCACGGTCTGTGCGATATCTATCATGGGCACTGTGATTATGAGGCTTTTCTGACTCCAATTCTGCTGCATGAGATGTCCCCAATGAACCATTGCTAACAGCCTTCTCCCGTTAAAACAAAGCTCATATCTACACAGAAAAACATGCCAAATATATTCACAAATGGTGATTAAGGAATACTGTATCCAGGATATGGCAAGCACTAACTATAAAGTAATTTAATCTTTTTTTTTTTTCTTTTTTTTCTGAGAAAGGCCGAATGTTATTAAAAAGCAAGAGTAAAATTGTTAGCAATTCAAAGCTACACCTTAAAGAGATTATTTGTCATCTACTTTAACAACAAATCAAAAAGGTCAAAATTGTCAAGGGCATCAAGCAGACCTGTAAACCACATACAAGAAGTTTATTCTGGAAGTAAATTTTCCTTAAATTGAGTATTGTAGTTTCTTTGTCCTGAAAAAATTTCAGTGTACTTGAATGGCAAGTGCCTTGTAGAAATCAAATTAGGAAATATCTTCAACAATTTATACATTCAAGTAATCAGATAAATGACTGAAAGATATTCTTCTCAGTTCAATCTCTAGCGTTTTGCTTCAAACTCCTATCATGGTCAGTTCTAGCCTGCCTTATTTGCTTGTGTGTTCTTGTTCAAGATGGATATCCAAATTTCATGACAGCAATTCCTACCATCAACTTGTCTCATTTGAGATAATCTACCAGTAATTCTTTCTCTAACTTCACCAAAGAGTGCTCTTCTGGAAGTCTTCACAGGTAGCTAAAGATCCTCAAACCAACAAAAAAATTAAATTATACAAGTGCAGATCTGTGCTAGTTCTGAATGAGATGGCAAAAATCCAATGAAAGAAGCAAAAAGGTATACCATGGCTCATTGCAGAGGTTGTATTGTACTATAACTTCACGCACAAATCGTTGCTGCCTCAGAGCTTTCTACAACATGGTGACCAAGTTAAAAGTAAGCTTGGCAGAGATCAGATTAGGCCAACTAACACAAACGCATCTAGAAAAGAGCACATTTTCACATAGCCCCTGAAAATTCACAAAATTACACTTGTACCATTGTCATCTACTATACATAGATCAGGTTGTGAAAAGCAGAAAAAATACTCCTAAAATAGTAGCTTTATCTGATCCATATAAATGAGAGCAGATGCAGATTTTCATTTTAGCATGGAGCAAATGAATGGTCCACATTAGATAAGCAGTTCACAGCTCAACTATAGCCTGCTAGTATCTGGTAGCTTGCCTCTGGATAACAGTTCTTTCATGCCCTTCTGACTCATATGGCCAAGCCTGCAATGCCACAAATCTGTTGTACTTTTTGCAACGGTAGTAGTAATAGTGTTATTCAAACTAGTAGTCGAATAGAGTGTACCGGTTTTCTTACCCCGAGCCAATACCAATACCCCTTTGGTGACCTCCAAGTGCTATCTGAGAACACCACTGCATGACCACAATCATTAAGCTGCCCAACAGAAATGATGTTCTTCTTCAACTCAGGAATGTGCCTAACCTTTTGTAAAGTCTATTTTTCCCTGTTAGGGAGTGCAATGTCAATGTCTCCCATCCCCATCACGTTCAAAGCCTCTCCATAAACCAGATACACCTTCCCAAAGTCACCTGCAACATAGTTTTGCATTATCTCCCGATGGTAAGATGTATGGAAGGAAGCCCCTGAATCCAGTCATCAACTGGACTATGAACTGGTGCATTCTGTACTTCTTCAGTTACCACATTAGCACTATTATTCTCGGTCTTCTTAAGGTTTCTACAGTTCTTCTTTATGTGGTCAACTTTGCCACAATTCTAGTAAGTTGCCTGCTGACCAGGCCATGACTTGCTTTTGCCCTTGTTATTTGATTTTGATCTGCCTCTGTTTAAGTTCTTGTCATGTGATATCCCTCGAGAATCAACATTCAATGCTGAACTCGAACTCGAGGTCTCACCTGAATCCCTCTTACGTACCTCCTCAGCCAAAATCAAATCACGAACGTCATCATATTTCAATTTTGATTTACCAGTAGAATTACTGACAACCATTCTCATGGTTTCCCAACTATTTGGCAATGAGGCTAATAGTATCAGTGCACGTATCTCATCATCAAATTCAATTTCAACAGACGACAATTGAATTGTGATAGTATTAAAATCATTCAGATGTTGTGTTACAGACGTACCATCTGCCATCTTCAAATTGAATAATTTTTTCATCAAATAAACTTTGTTATTCGCTGAAGGCTTTTCATATATACCTGACAAAGCCTCTATGAGACCCGCAGTCGTCTTCACCTTGCTGACGTTGTGTGCAACGGATCTCGACAGGGTTAGCCGAATGATCCCCAGAACTTGTCGATCTAACAGATTCCAATCGACCTCCTCCATTTTTTCCGGTTTCTTCCCCAACAGTGGAAGATGGAGTTTCTTCCCATACAGGTAGTCCTCTATTTGCATCCTCCAGTATCCAAAGTCCATACCATCAAACTTCTCGATCCCCGATACTTTCACTTCGTCTCCAACCATCGTTTTCCCTCAGACCCGAACCTCAGCTCTGATACCAGTTGTTATGAAAAACGAACGACGATAGCAAAGTAATCACGCACAACACAATATTTTGTAGTTCGGCAAATTACCTACGTCAACAGGAGTTGCAGAGGATTTTTATTTCTTTTGAGGAATCACAATACAAGAGAGTCTCGAACCCTCTATGTTCACCAGCGTCAAAAGAGTACTGAAGTGCACTGTTTTGGCAGCAGCGTCGTCTTGACACATGGCCTCTCTCTTCTGACAATGGCGTCGCCTCGAGAGCCCCACGGTCTTCCGTCAACGGCGTCGCCTCTCTGCTGAGTCCCGATAGGCTTCTCTGTTTGCGCCCCTGTTTCTGTAAGGCGATGAAGGAACACACGATCGTCTGGTGAGGGAGGCTCCTCACCAACGTCGGGAACGAGGGGAACTGGTGAGGAACGATGCGAGAAAGCTCTTCCTCGTCTGCGATAGAACTAGGGCAAGGTTCGCGACAAAGACGAGGCCAACAAATTTCTCCCCTGTTTCTGTAAGTCCCGAGGGAGAGAAATTAAATCACGAGGGAGATTTAATTTCTCCTTGAATGTAGCACACGCCATTTCAAAACAATTGAGAAATGCCCTAAGTGTGGACCAGACTCTACCGTACTCAACAGAAAATTACAGCAAGAGTTCCCTTACCTCGTTGTGCTTCTTAGAAGCTCCTCATGCTTTGCTACTACCAATTTTGTAACTTTTTTCGGCTTTCTGCAGCTGGAATCGAAGGATGACAGATATATAAAGAGCTCTGCGGGTGAAAAATAGGGATGCTTAAAAACACTTGCCAAAACTGCAACATGTTCTAATTTGCTTTCCCATTTTACCCTCGTAACTGCAAACAGGAGAATGGCAAGCGAAGACGGTGAGAATTTTGGCTCGGTAATTGGAATTTTAGGGAAAATTAACGCGGAGATGTAGAGGCGCGCGCATCAGCCACACCTCGTCTATAGAGTAGAAGGCCATCACCCATTCGAACTCTTCTTCTTTCTTCACTACCTCTGTAAATGCTTTTGTTCAGAATTGAAGACGGGAAATACCAACACCAGAGGCTTAAACGGGCGGGTTTCCGCTCGGATGGTAAGGGATCCGCATACAGTCCGTTTATAGTGCCGGCATACCCATTTACTGAACTGCTACAAAATTTTGATTTTTTGAATTTCAAGGATGTGCATTATTCTTAAATCTAATTGAACAAAGCTTAAGTTTATGAGGCTACATACTGCCCGTTCACTTGTGGTCTACAACCGGTCAAAGGGTGACTCAACCGATGGACCCCACTCAATGGGCCCACTATGTAAAATATTTTAAAACTCGTCTCACCGTCAAGGGTCTCACGGTACCCACACCCTTTTGTAAACCCGATGCAGTTTCTCTGGAATCTCGCCATCATTTGGACGCGTGAAAGCCGTCCAGAGGGAGGAGGGCGGTCTGAACCGTGGGAAAAAAACCGACACGATTGCAGGCGAGGCGCTGCGTGAGGGGGGATTCTCCATGGAGAACCAGAATCTCGACGGCGAGAACAATTTGGCTCCCTTCCGCGTATACGCCGATGGAATCTACGATCTCTTCCACTTCGGTCACGCGCGATCTCTCGAGCAGGCCAAAAAACTGTATGTTCCTTTAAAAAAATTCTGACGAGATTTTTTATTTCGTTTTTTATTTGAAGAAGTGAGTATTGTTTGATTGTCTCTTATAGTTCGTATTTTTTTTCTTCTCGTTTTGATAATCGTTGCAAGTTAGAGATTCTGGGTGTGATGCTTGGTGCGAGGTTGCAGTCGCTGTTGAGAGTTCCGCCGTTCTTTGTATTTGTTCTTGGATTACTGGAGTTCCGTTTTTAGCATTTTTCATGAATCGTCGTTCGTTTTTATCTTTTTTTTTTTTTTTTTTTTCTCGTTTATCTGTATCAGTCTTCTTTTTGGTGTTTTTCAGTTTCCTTTTTTTATTTACTCTTAGATAGGTGACATGGTTTTGTAGTACCCTCTTGATCTCTAATTATTTCCACCTTTCCTTGTCCTGGTTTTCTGATTGTTACTTTCTCTTGAGGTTTTGTCTTTTTTTCCCCGTCGTAATTTACACTCCTAGCAATTACTCTTAGATCGATGTGTCTATGTTACGTGTTCACTAAAATTCTTGTATGATTTTCGCATGTTTGTCATATACCAGTTTTTCGCATTTTATTAGCTAGCTAATACTGTTATTACGTTTGTCTTATTTTAGGTTCCCAAATACGTATCTGCTTGTTGGGTGCTGCAATGATGAGATCACTCACATGTATAAAGGGAAGACGGTCATGACCGAGTCTGAACGCTATGAATCTCTTCGACATTGCAAGTATTGTACTCCGCTCTTTTTTTCTTTTTTTTTTAAGGCTTTTAAGCGATTATGTTTCCATTTTTTAAAGTGATGAGTAAATCATGCGTTCAACATCTTGCACCATATAATTTTCTTGCTTGTGGCTCATCTACTTATGTTCTTCATGGAACTGGATTATGTGCCTGCTGACCATTGTTCGTTTTATTATTATTTCTGTTTTGGTATATGTTTTGGCCAAAATTTGGTTTGGTGCAAAGTTAACAATTGGGATATATTGTAGGGATGGTATAATTGATGTTTTTGCTGTGTCTGATAATTGGGATATACTTTAGGGAACGGTACAGTTGATGTTTTGGATCTGTAAGGTTTAATGACTGTCCGAATATCTTTGCTTCTAACCATGCTTATCTCTTTATTCCAGGTGGGTTGATGAAGTCATTCCTGATGCCCCGTGGGTTCTCACACAGGAATTTATCGACAAGCACAAGATTGACTATGTAGCTCACGACTCTCTTCCGTAAGGTCAATTATCCCGAATACAACTTTTGGATAATGTAGTTACAGCAGGTCCTTGCTCATTAATTAGCACCTTGTGACCTTGTTTCTGGAAATTCTTTTTTACTATTTTCTTGTCTGATGAGAACCTGAATATTCTTTTCTTCAATTCATGTTCATAGGTATGCTGATGCCAGTGGTGCTGGCATGGATGTCTATGAATTTGTAAGTTCCACTAATTGGTTTGGTTGGTTCCTATAGTATGCGGAGTTTCTTGTTTCCTTTTATTTTGTATACCCATCATGATAGAATTTTAATGCAGGTCAAGTCCATTGGGAAATTTAAGGAAACTAAGCGCACAGAGGGAATATCAACATCAGATGTTATTATGAGAATCGTTAAAGATTATAACCAGTATGTGATTCGTAACTTGGATCGTGGATACTCTCGCAAAGAGCTTGGTGTCAGCTATGTGAAGGTATTATAAATAATCATAAACTGCAACCTTTTCTTACTTTATTTACTTTATATATGATGAATTTAAGTGGAATATTATTTCAGTAATGGTATTACCAACCCCAAATGACCTGTTCTCTGCATATGTATCATGTCCGCAAGCAACAAAGATCTAGAGTTCTTGAGATCCTTGACTGGGAGACTGTTGTAGTCATCTGGTGAATGACTTCGACTGTTTAGCAACCAGATGTGATGGTCTGTAATTCCCTCTAAGTTAATTATGAGTCTTTCCCATCTGTTGATATTATGAGATCCTGCATCCATGAACTTGTGAATGAGTGGGTCTCATATGCCCTTTATTTTCCGGCTTTGGTAGCTGCAGTGAACATTTTGAGGATAGTGCCAGTTCTGCATCCAAATTCGTCTGTTTTGTTTATGTTTTACGTGGTTGCCTAGTGTCCGGAGCTGATCATTCATCGTCTATGTTTGCTTGTTGTAGGAGAAGAGGTTGAGAGTGAACATGGGACTGAAGAAACTGCGTGAGAAGGTGAAGGAACAACAAGAAAAGGTACAACAGAGGGTGAAGCTGTTTACGGATTCATGCAAAAATTCAAAAAATATAATTGTCTTGTTAAATATGCTGTGTGGGATCATTTCAGTTACAAACTGTGGCCAAAACTGCTGGTATGCTACGCAATGAATGGGTGGAGAATGCCGACCGCTGGGTTGCTGGTTTCCTTGAGAAGTTTGAAGAGGGTTGCCATTTAATGGTAATTTCATCACTTTAGGAGTCTCTTCATTTTTGTTTCTTTTTATGATTATCATGCTGATGAAACTCTTCTCCTGATTTGCCTTTTGCTTCAGGGTACTGCCATTAGGGACAGAATTCAAGAGCGCTTAAGGAAGCAGAACTCGAAAGGTCTCATCGGTTTCTTTGAGGAAGACTCTGAGGAAGAAGAAGAAGAAGATGAAGATGAAGATGAAGATGAATATGATGATGATGATGAAGAGGAGGAGGAGAAAGAAGAAGAGGAAGAATGCTTTGGTGATTCTAAAGATAAGAAGTAGAAACTTTGCTTCAGGTGTTGTTTTTCAAATGTAAGGTGTGAGTCTCCAGCTACGAGTGAGCAAACGGTCTCTTAAGTAAAAAGCTTCAGACATAAAAACTGAGAAAATAGTGAAAAAGTGCTTTATGGCTGATATGGTGATCTGTTTGTTTGGAAGTTCTTTGCTACAGTAATAGGATCGTAACATTTCATGTCTTAAAAGCTGAATGCATGACCCAGAAAGTACAGCCTTTTATTATATGCATGAAATGTCATTAGGAAAGCGGAAAAGGTGTTTTTTAAACGAGTACAAACTCACACGATGAATTTTTTTTTATAATTCATGTTTTAGAAGTTTTTGTTTTAAAAGCTGCGAAAGTGTACATACTTGCCCGTGTATTTGATTGATTGATTGTACAAAAATCATGCAACGAAATTTGCAAAGCCCGTGAGAAATCTGTTTCCAATACATCACCCCTGAGTTAGAGTCTGGGAGTGAACAAAAACAACAAAAGGATAAACCTTCGTTTTCAAAGAGCTCAACTATGTGAACTAATGTACTTTCAGTTCAAACTACGAACTCTCTTTTTGCCATAAATTATGGTAGACATGCACCCAGTCAGTTCAAATCCGAGTTGTCCCTGGCAATCTGTGTCAGAAACTGGAGGAGATTTATGGTCATGGTGAGCTCTTTAATGGAAACAGTGGTAGCAAAAAGGAGTTTGAAAGCAAATAGGTACTTCTGCTGATGAATCAACCCTCTCCTGATTCTGCATATTCAAACCAGGCACATCAGAAAGAAGAAGAAAACAGATTTCTTTTTATTTTTTTTTATTTTGGGGGGTGGAGGGGAATTGTTATCCAAAGAGCTTTAATACCTTGAATGGTTTCCATGTTGTCTTCCTTGTACACCCCCAGTGGGGAACCATGGACAGAGAGGAGCATTTCTCCATGTTTTGGTGGCCTTCGAGTCTTTGGGGCAGAGCCAACTGATAATCTCTGACTTGTCACCTGATATAATAGTTACAAATGAAGAGTAATGCATGTGTTATCTGATCAAAGTATTGGTTAGGAACTGCAACAAGCAGACAGCATCTGCTTATTCAGTAAATGAAACTAGTATTAGATCAGTGCCACAGGACGCAAGGGTTAACTTATGAAACAAGGTATATGGGTTAACTAATAAAACTAAGGTACATCAAATGAAAGGAGAAAAAGGTTGATCAGTGCGTACTCAGTAGCCACAACACATAAAATGCATATTGCAATCCAGTTATTGAAAATCGATCAATACTATATAATTTTTTTGGTAGTATTCAGGTACACTAAGACTTCAAGTACTAGGGTTTATAGAATTGGTTCTGTTGAATTTCAGCCACTCCCATTAATACCAAGGACTGGACAGGAAGGATATTGAAGTGGTCTGGCGCTTTCACTGATCAGTCCACATGCTTGATGGGGACTGGGGCAAATAGGATTGATGAACAGATAAAAGTAAGAAGTCCTTTGCTTTTGCCCGTGATGAATTAATTAGAATAGCACAACAAGTGTGTTACAAACCCCAGGAGTTTGGAATGCATCTGGCAGGCCAAGCATTTGAGTTTCTGACATTTCTTCCCAGACCTGGTATCACCATAATAAAGAGGTTATGTGTATATAATATGCCTACACGAGTTAAAAAGCCAAAGTTAAACAAATCAATAAAACAGACTAATACATACGGCACTCGGGATATGAGATCTTGCAGCTTGTAAAAAGGCAGTTTCAACTGCAAAATTAGAAATAATTCTAGTGAGATCCTGTCCTTCTGAAGGGCCTCAAAAGCTTAAATTTCTTTAGTATAAACAGACCTGCTTTACTCGAAAAGTCAAAGTTATTCATGTCTGGAACAATTGAAGCTCTGAGCTCATTTCCCTCATCAGCAAAGAGAGGAAGATTAAATGCCTTGACCTTCCAGTCTAATTCAATTTCTCCGTTATGTTCATTTTGAATTACAGATAGATTTGGACAATTTTTCTTGAAAAATTCTAAGGCGGGACATTCCAAGTGTTCTTTGGTTAGAAATGACCGCAGTAAACGTAATCGCATAAGCAAATTTTCGATCTCGGCATTGCGAATGGCCTGAATAGCAGCAACTCGTCGTTCAACTGTGAGTTAATGAAAGAGTAAGCACAAGGGAACATGTTACAAGATAAAATCATACATAAATACCTTATCACAATTTACAAGCAAAAAGCTAACATTGATGATGAGAACCACATATAGGCCCAAAAGTGTCAAGGTTTTCCAATAGCAGCTATAAATCATCTAATCCTAAAGAATCAGCAGAGTAATAACTTGCATATTAGAACTGCTAGTTTAAAGATCCACGAGGTAAAATTTCAAGGGTGAAGGTATATATTCAGCCTCTGACAGCATAGGTTGATACTTTCAGTTTCACATCAATTGATGTAATTATTTGAAGAAATAACACAAATAACTGTGTTAATTAATTAGTAGATAGCCCATAATAGATTTCTATTGGCCATGAAAATCAGATAAAATGGTGCAATATATATTTAATTCACAGAAATACTAACATTGGATAAAACAACAAAGCTCATTTATGAAGGTAGACAACAACACCTAGAAGCAAGTTCCAGCTTTTCGTAAGCTTCCAATTGCAAGTTACCAGAGAGAATAAGGAAAGCAAAATAACACCAGATTTACCTTCACGGTTACTGAAATCATGTAATTTCTTTTCTATCTTCTCTTCCTCTAATTGGGGGTTCTCAGCATCATTTCCATCTGTTTTCTGTTTCTTAACTGTTCTTTTTGCTCTTCGCTTTGCCATGAAAGTCTTCACTCCTGATCGAAGTTGGGTTTAGTGAGTAGGCTACATACTACATTTCCAAACAAGTTTCCCAATTAGAGCCGCTGATACATAGAGGAAAAGCTAAAATTCATTCTCCAGTCAAAATAGTGAACTACTTTATGTATTAAAATGACTTCTTTTGCCATACTTATACATAGAAATGATTAAAAAAAGAAAGGAAAAAAACAGGTGAACCAAAAGGTTCCATATATGAAACAATCTAAAACAGAAGATCCTTCTAATAGGTTAAATAAATCAGAGAGAAAGAATTTCAGCCAAATGCCATTCTAACAGTAGAAATGTAGGGAAGCGCAACTTAGAAATAACCCAGATTTCTGAACAAAAAAGTATGGAAAACTTTAAAACCTTCAAATCAGAATATACTAGATAAAACTGATTATGAAGCTTTAAGAGCCAACGAACTTCCAAGAGTAGATTGACATCTTATAGGTCAATTTAAAGAAATAAGTAAAATTTAAACGCGGGTATTTTGTCCAAAAAAAAAAACCTTCTCTTAACAAGTTGACTGTGCTAACTAATAAACTCAACTATCGAGGGTGTGTAGTCCTCCAACTTAAACTCGCAAAGAAACAGGAAATAAAAGCGTTTAAAGTTTCCCTAGCCATCATGGAAAAACAGTGAAAATAATCTAATAAGTGATTTAGAAATTACAGAACATTGGGAGGCACTGAAAACATAATGCTACAAAACAGGTTTTTCTGCCCAAACGTTTTGATCAATGCATTCCTGACATGTTATTCGTTTCAATAAGAGGCAGCGAACGGCCAAAACTTTAACGAAACTGACAATAGAAGAAACAATCGACGACAGAACCTCAGCATACAAGAAATTCTAATACCCACAAGACCACCAAAATGCTAAAAACTTCATCACCTTGACACTGATATGAAATAAAATCATACAATACAACAACAAGACCTCACAGATAATAGACAATACGTTCTTCCCCGAAAGCTATTTTAAAATCAGCGCAAAATAAAGGGTGCTCTTCTTTACCCATAAACACATCATTAACACACAAAAATACCTCGAGGAATCCGACGAAAACGAGCAAGAGACTGAAACCCGAACAATGAGTAGTAATTGGGTTTCTTTCACGAAGGAATGAGCGAGAACGAGAGGGGAGATCGACAGCCAAATGAACTCTCCCCTTTTCCTCTTCCTGCTTTCTCTCGACTCCCCGTTCGACGTTTTAATGTTTTAGGCGCGGTCTTTGGAATTTGTTGGAGTCCATTTCCACTGGGCGGAAAATTTCCCAAGTTTGATTGGACTTACGACAGCCCAAGCCCATACTGTATTGCAATAGAAATGAAGGGGAGAAAATATCGAGACAAATTGAAACTGCCTGACCACAGAATGAGCCAATCAGACCACATATTAGAAGCTTAGATAGTAGGGTTAGAAGTTGGGTGTCTACTTCATGTCCTTTCTGTAGAGTACAAGCTTTTCAAGCTGCAATCAAAGTGAACTGTCCTTTTCCACAGCACTTGTTTGTCTTCATTGAGGAGGGTAGTTATGAAGGCCCATGTAGATGCTTTTCATCACTTTTGCTGTCCACTACTCTTTTAAAGGCATCCTGCAACTACTACAGTGCAAGACAAGCAGAATCCAAAGGTGCCTTGTTTAGCCGATTTAATGATGAGAAAACTCAGCCTTTGAATGTAGATGATTATACATAGTGAATAAAGCGATGTAAAACTTGAAAAAGATGAGAAAAGGAGTGAGATGGAGAAATGGCAAGTTGATAGAAATTCTTGAATAAGTTTAGGTTAAGAGTTGATGATCATTCTAAAGTAAGAGGGGAATGACACACTCAAAGAGACAATTTCTAGCAGAAATTTAAAGGGTTATTGCAATCGCTGGTGGCGGACCGACGGGCCGATGGAAGTTATGAGAATAGACTCGTTGCCAGCAAGTAGGGTAGGAGGAGTGGGCGAGGAGCACGTAGAATTGATGGTAACACAAGGGCATCACAGTACCCTTTCCCTGTCAGAGAAGTCTACAAGGCATATGGTATGAGACGCTGAAATGAACCACACTTTGTATTGATTAAGGATGGTATTTATCTATAGTTTAGAACAAAAAAGGGTAAATATAATCGTGGCAGAGTATGTTGCTTTTGTTGCTGCTCACAATGCAGCGTGAACTGCCAAAAATCCCTCTTCCTTTGAGGGCTTGATACCAACAGACTTAGATAAGTGTCATAGAGGTAAGCATGATAAAGTCTACTATGAAGTTCGCCATGTTGGTTAAAATAATAAGGAAGATACAATAGTTCAACTACTGCAAATATTCTCAAAACAGAGAGGAGAACAAGATATGAAACCGAGAGTCTTGTTTCTTACCTTTGCATCAAACTGAAATGTCCACCATCTCAATCAGCAAGACTTTCTAGTAGAATATTTAGAATAATAGCAACGTGTTTTCATGATTTACAGCAACATCAAATATTGCCAGCTCTGCTTGATCTTCCTTTACTGAAATGAAAACTTTCCAAATAGAAAAAAAATTCACCTATCAATACAATAATAGCTTGATGTTAACTCTTCTCAATTAATGGAAATCTTTATCCTGAGATCTTAGTTGTTTTTTTGTGCACGACTTCATCAAGCCATGAGTTTCGAACAAAGACGTAAGATAACAATGGTATGCTAGTTTGCAACAATCTTTCCTAATATAAGGGCTCGTCAAGAGATGGCAGCAAAACAGGTGGAGGTGCTCTGGAAATAACAAAGAAGATTCATAAAAGGTTGATACAACAGTATTGAAGTAGCAGCCATGGAAGCCACAAGCAAACCCAATCTCTTCATCGAAAAAAATCCTAGACAGAGTCAAAACTTCTTTTGTCATGACTCATAACTTTACCACACCCAACAAACTAATGGAAGTTGCTCCTGGCTACTATTACTCAGAATTCTGAACTTTTGTTATCCAAGAACAATGACTATCATGTACCAGTAGTCTTTAACAAAAACCATTGTTTTATATCAATAACCACCTCTCGTACTGCTTCTTTTACAACAACAACAATCCTCCAATTTGAATGCTAGAACAGGAGAACAAAAGTTCTGGAATGAAGAGAAGAAAAAAACTTAGGGCGAGGTTAATACACTTTGTAAGTGCCGGAGGAAAGTGGGAGGGAAAGTGAAGTACTTTCCCCAGTGAAAGTGAGAGGAAAAGTGAAGTACTTTCCCCAATGAAAGTAAAGTAAAGTACTTGTTTGTGTTAGTGTGCGCAATGGAAAGTGCAGTGTAAAGTACTTATTTATGTTAGTGTCCACAATGTAAAGTGTTGTGTAAAGTACTTGTTTGTGTTAGTGTGCACAATGGAAAGTGCGGAATAAAGTGCAGATAAATTATTTATTAAATAAAATATTTTGATCTATCTGATTTCCAAAAAATTAAATTAATATTAGTTAATAAATAAAATATATTAAATATAACAATTAAACAAATGCTTACTTTTATATTATTAAAACTGTAATCAAATTATAATTTTGTAATATTTAAATATGAAATAATAATATAAAAATGATATTACAAAATAGTTATTAACTTAATATATATTAGTAATATCAAAATAATATTAATTTATTAACATAATTTATAAAAATTAAAATATATACACAAATACTTACTTTTATAATATCCAAAACCTTAATGCAATTATTATATTAAAAGTGTTTAAATTCTCACTCTTAAACTAACATATATATGTAGTTATATTTGTTTAAATTTATTACCCAGCGTACTACACAAACATCGTAATAATAAAAATAATACAAATATAACTCAATCACCTATTTAATATAAACAACTATAACTGTACATACAAAATACAACACAAAAAATATTTAATGGCATTAAAACATAATAGTCAATAGTTTTGCCACCTCTAAATTGCTAATACATCTCGAAAATACGATGCTCTTACAGATTGTACTACAGGCTCTCTCTGAGTACTTTGAGTGTCCACATCATCCTCAACATCATCACCACTATCATTGTCTTCATTTTCATTTGTATTATTATCTTCACAATGTTCTCCACCAGAATCATCACTTGAGTCATCGTCTTTATCTTCTTCACTTGTGACAAAAACCTTGATTTTGTACTGGTGACAAAGGTGCAACAAGCTTGAACTTGTATTGGTGACAAAAAACCTTGATTTTACCTGCAAGTGAACAACCTCGTATACTGGCCTGTCTTTCCACATCAAAACAGGATACCGAAGTTATAACCCCATTTAAGGTTGCTGATGTCATGAGTAAAAATGGTATTATTGACCAAAACGGTAAACAGCAAAATAAAACCCCAGAAACACCCAAAGAAAGAACTCAAACACTTTTGGAGTCGATTTAGGAACTCTCGTTTCTTTGTTAGGATTGCAGTAGCTGATGTTGAACCTGAGTCCAAAAGAAATTTGGCTGAATCTTTTTCATCTCTTTCAGAGATAGGAAAAGAGAAGTCTAAGACTAGCAATGTCAGAAATAGAAGGTAATAATAGAGTACCAATAACTGGTATGATAATTGTTATGATAAATAGTAAGTAATAATAAAGTACCAATAACTAGTATGATAATTATTATGAATTGTTAATTTATTTTCATAACTGATAAACAGTAAGTACCAATAGAGTATCAATAATTATTAAGTATGATAATTATTAATAATTAATAATTTATTATTAGTAATATATATTTTAAAAATAATTTATAATTGCTAATCATTACTAATTGATAATTTAGAGAAATAATTATTGATAATAATAGCTAATAATTAGGATAAATCTATAATCACTGGAAATACTAAATAATATTTAAAATAAATCTATAATTAATTTTAACAGTGATTATTTTAAGTTAATAATATTTAATATAATAATTATTATTTAAATAATTGTTTATGCATTAACTTTTATTTAAATTATATTTGTTACAGTTTGATAATATGACATATAGTTAAATTTAAATATTATTTAATGAATCATTTTGTTTTTGTCACTCTAATTTCTTCCAAGTCACGATGTTTTATCTGTTTCTTTCCCTTTTATGATTTACCAACTTTATCTTATGATGTGAGATTTCAGAGCAATCTCATATCGACTTTTGGAATTTCCTTTATATTTACCTAAGTATAATATATTCTAATTAAACTAAATACTTTTACACTATTTTTTGACTTATTATATTTCTGTGAAATATATTTTTGTCCAAGTCAACTTGACATCTCAGGGTCATATTCAGTCACCCATGGTCGCTGGTTTCTTTCCCTTACTGTACCTTCTATTCCATGTTAATGGCATCAAAATCAGAAAAGAAACACTGCTCACAACCACAATGCAACAGGTGTATCCAATTTTTATAAGGTATATTGCTATTATCATTATTATAATTACTGTCTTGAATCTGCTTTGCACAGCGATTGATTTCAAATCATTCTTCACATATTTCTGCTTTGAATGGTAGACTGATCGGTTCATGAATGACTGCTTTAACTGCACTAACCATCTCAGTTGGAGATGAGAAACCATCATTTCTCATGTAGAAGAGATGTAATATTTTGTTCATATTCCAAAACAAATCCTTGCAAGCTCTTGGGACTACACTTCCTTCCCTCTGCACTACCAATCTTAGTAGCTCTCTTCGGCCTCTGTCAATCATGCTCCTCAATTCTCTCAATACTTCCTCCTCTGTCGCCCCTTGACCGATGAGTAATGTCACACTGTTCAACTTCCCTTCAAGACTTTCCTTCTGCAGTAAAATAAACAGCAAGAACAATGACTGTTTGATTAATCAATAAAAGGAATGCAGAAGTTACAATACCCTTTGATCCACTGAGGAGGCTGGATTCATCACTTTCTTAGCATAACAATTTTCAAACATGGTATGATGGCACAGTAATGAATTGAAAACTGAGGTTTACAAGAGTTTTTTTCAAATGGATTGAGCCACCAGCTTGATGGATTTGAAAGAGTTCAGGTAATGCCAACTATTACCATTTGAACTTTTATATGAACAGGCTGTCTGCATCAAAATTCTAAGATGTAAAGTTCAAGGAGTATCTAGTTACAGAAAAACGAAGAATCTGCTTTTTATTTTCTCTTTCATGTTTTAGACAGATTACTTGAGGCGAATATTTCCATAGCCCAAAGCTCCCTTGTTTAGACTTAATTAGTTGAGTGATATACCTTAAGGCCATTTATGTCATTGAGAAGACGGCCGCATATACTTGTAAGCTTGAATAGCGTGTGGTACTCTGGGTCCCTGACAATTTCTTCTGAAAGCATTGGTCCAACAAAATAGAGCGAAGGGAGAATGATGGGTCCTAATGCAAATGATACATAACCATTGTTTATGTATTCTTCCAATGTGGGAAAAGACTTGTTCCTCACCCAGTCAGCCTCTGTCATCATAGACTTAAGCAAACAAAGCCACTGCAACAAAAAAATAATTCATGTCATTCCCCCACCACAGCAGGGATTCTTTGTAAATACCATAGAATTTTGAGCTTACTATCTCAACCAGGTGATGGGTCACACTGCGCCTTTGATAAGCAAATGCCTTCGCACCGATCTCATTTATTGAATTGTAAAGTGCAAAAAAAATGATCTCAACTTGTTCAGAACAGAAATTTCTTGCCAAATTTCCATCCCATCTGCAAAAAAGCCATGCCATGACCAAAATAAAAACTGCTACATTAAAATGAAAATGAATGACAGAAAAGCAACTTAGGAGACCAAACATACTTCTCAACCAATTCAATGAGATTGATCATTTCTTCCCTACAGCCGCCAACATCGAAGAAATCATCAACTACAGTTGTGAGGATACCATTTTGGGCCCAAGCCATGCGAGCATCAGATACTTCAGGAGGGAATAAGGTAGCTGCTGCTGAGAAAAAACAGTAAGTTAGCTTCTGCCTTGCAAACTGTAGCTGATCCAATCTGGTTTCTCTGAACCACCTGTTAACAGAAAACATTATGAGCAGTTACTCTTGCAATTCATTTCCTGGCACTTATTTTCTTACATTTACAGGTAGGCGTGCATATACCTTTCAAGCTGTTTCAGTTCCTGATGGTGAATGGATTGGCAGCTGTTAAAATCTTCTATTGCTAAGTCTAACATATCCCTCTTACAGCTACTCTGGAGCCTGAAAATTCAGAAGAAGTTTTAGTAAGACCACCTTATCAAAACCAGAGAGCCATAAACAGACACTTTCACTGAAGGAACTTTTTTTTCCTCGATGACATTAATGAGCTCCTACCAATACACTGTTTTAAGGACCCGAAAGTCATCTAAGCTGCACTTTTCAATATATCTCCTGCTCTCCAAACGTTGTAAATTGGCATAGTAAGGAAATTTTAGCACATTATCCACCTGAAAATAGTCCAGATGAATATTTCATCTAACAAATGGCTCAGTTGGAGATTAATGCTCATTGGTTTCAACGATTACCTCTTGAGCAGTTTTCTTGTGCAGATTTTCCACATGCTGCTCATCCTTAGACAATTGATTTTTCAGAAATTTATTGGACCAGGCGTTCAGTTTTTCCAGGGCCAGTTCATTTGGAAAAATTATAATCTGTGAAGCCTGATACAACTCTAGGATTGTACTTGTATCACACAGATGCCCTCCCAATGAGTTGAAGAAAAGTTTTTCTTCGGCAAATTGAGCTAATGAATCTACAGCACAGATTGAGGCACCATTATACACAGAAACAGTGAGATATAAAAACAGGATATATATTATGGCGAACCCACAGTACCAGAAGATAGCTTATATCCATTCAAGCGTAGAAGTCGAAATGCTATGGCGCATGTTGCACTGTCCAAATGGATCTCTTCATCACCCTCAAGCCAGCATCTGTTTGAGGGCCAGGGCCAAAAGTGTCAGCTAAAAGATAATAGTTATTGTGCAATACCCAAGGAAAATAATATTTCAGAGTCGATTGCATATGCAAGATACACAGGCAGCAATCCTCCAAAAAATCATCCAACTCTTCAGCTGCTGAAGTAATAGACATATGATGTGGACATTTTAGTTTTATGGAGCGATTGAAATGATGCAATAGTAATTGAAGGTCATTTCTTTAATCAGTAGATTGAAGAAAAATATAGATTTTCATTGAGGTTATGAGGATATTGGAGACTAAATCAAGAAAAAGAGGTTGTTTAGTAACACGTTCATATTCAATATGAGTCAATAATAAAACCCATAGTCTAGCTAAGAAATTTAGCTAAGAAAAAGAAAAAAATCCATTGTCCAGCTTGTGAGGCATTAATAATGGATCATGTCTCTATCTAATTCATACTTATGTCAATCATTTTCCTGTACAATTTATGATCTTTAGGTTTTAGATTTGACAGTGATCTCTTTAACTCGGGAAAGTGGTGTATAGGACATATAACCCCGTCCAGATGGTCGGAGCCATTTTAGTTTCTATGGGAGCACCTGATATCAAGCCAATAGGTGGGTATCTTGATTATGATATGTGTGTCCTTCCATTTCTGTTAGCTTTATTTGCAGTCATCAAATGGACCTCAATTTCACTGGAAAAATGATAATTAGAACATTATTACCTGTATGCTCTATCCAAAACGCTTCTTATTTCATTCCTAAAGTGTCGAGCAATTCCCATCTTCTCCAGGCTATCAACCATACATAGTTGTGTGTATAACTGCATCGGGTGAGCTGTTGGCACTGGAAGCATATTCACCAAGATTTTGCAAAGTCAAAAAGGGTACAGCAGATGCATTTTTACAGGCTGTGACAAAAAGGGAAATATTGGTGGGCCCTGAAGAAGGTTACCTGCATTCCCAAATCTATCTAATACTGAGTGTAAGTAAGCCAAGCCTTTCGCATCACTAAGGTGGTTTAGAGCAGCGGCAGTGGTGGATGGCGAATTAAATAGAGAACCATTTTTTCTCTGATATTTCATGATCTCACCCCAGTCTTGTAATTTCCCTAATCCTTCTGACACATATGCTAGATAGGCTTCCCTCCCCTCAGACTTGCTTCTATCACCACTCAATGAACATGTAAAGTTAGTGAAAATGCCAGCAACTTCAACTGATGCACATGTCAAAAAAAAGAAATCTAACCAAACAAAGGAAAGAAGGTTCAGAAACACAACATAGAATGATGGGAAGGAAAGTGAAAGATTTTGCTGAATACCCTGGAGAGTGTACTGGCATTGAACAAGAAAAGGAGCTGCACACCTTTTCAAACAGTTCTAGGAATCACAAACTTATCTCAAGGATTTTGTCTGCCACTTAAATATGACCAAACTGCCAGTACTTAAGATTTTGACTAGAACAAACTTCAGCACTCCAAACATCAGTAAAATTGAAAAAAAGATCAAGACAAAGTCAAACTCTATTTACAAGAAAAAGCAACTGACAGTAACATATCTGACATTATCCAAAGATTGCAGATGATGCTTTGTAAAGATAAGCCGACAATTAAATTATTTAAGCTAGCAAATAGCCTTCATCTAGTCCATCAAGAACTTCTGTTCCCCTGTTTGTAATTTGATATGTTCCTCGAAACTGTAGGCTCCAAAGAGCCACTTCATGCAAAAATAAAATAGTTTGTCAATTATTAACTTTTTGATATAGTGAAAGAGCATGCATATAGAGACAATATCTTCAGAAATACAATCTTATCTTAACTCAAGTTTCATCTAAGCAATGTGGCTAATAATTCAATTGACACAACACATGCATCGAGAGAGAGAGAGAGAGAACACAACCTATTCTACATATTAAAAAAAGAAAAACATTATATTAAAGATTTATAACCTCTTGAGTTCCGAATCCCTCTTCAGAAACATAGCATCTTCAGCAGCTGGGCTCAGAGGTAGAACCAAACCCAAGTCCTTTGCATATTCTACCATACCTGGAAATATAATATCAAACCCACTTGGAGAATGCTTCTTCTCATCCATTACTGAGCCGATATTAGACTCTATAAAATGGAGTCCTGTGAATAGAAAATCCAAAGTTTCTTTGAACAACAATTAGAAAGAAATACAGGGAAGTTCAAGAAGTTTCTCATCATAATGGGGACAGATAATTGCAACTTCTTTTCAAAGAAAAAAAGTTTCTTTTTCTAAAAGTTACCCTTTTCCATGTGAACTTCACCAGCGTTCCATTTTCTGAGAGCAAGAACACAGGCCAAAGTAGATGAAACAGCATCTTTGATCAACCTGGGATGGCAATGGAGACCCCATGAGCCATCAGGGAGCTGATTCTCCATTAACCAATTTAAACACTGAGGAAAACATGGCAGCAGACAAGATTGTGGAGATGGGACCATGGCTACCCAAGCTGTATCGTAGGAAGAAACTGAAAGCTCAGTCTTTGTGAAAAGTTTCTTGATTTGATCCTTCCGCTTTTCTGTGCTCTGCAGTATGGTTTCTTCTAAGACCTCTGTTGTATAACTAGATAGAATATAACTAAGCAGGAAAGATGAAAGGTATCGTAGTACCATAGTACAATTTCTGGCTCTTTCGCCGACATCCATGGATTCTCCTTACAAAGCAAAAGGAAATATGTATTAACCTACAGAAGATAATTTCCTAGGATACATAAAACTAAAAAAGCCGGATAATTTTGCTGAAAAATCCTACACGAAATTGAAGTGAAGAGTGCGAGAAAATTTCGAAATGGTAGAAAATAAAAATCTTATAAGAAAGTAAACCTTTTGAATTGTACAATTCATTGTCAGACATGCATTTCGTGTTCTCATCATGGTGCATTACGAGAAAGAGTAAGAGCTGTATACAGCACCAGTAACTGGGATCATATTCGTGAAGATTTTACGAGTGAATATTGCCAGCATCTATCAGAAAACAGGGCTCCGATAAAACATGGACTGTATATGGTAGAGAAGAAAAAAATGAAAAAAAGGTGAATTTTAGCTGAACGATAAAATCATGCGGGGAAAAAAATACCACCAATAGAATGGTTGAAAACGCAGAGAAGCTCTGGCAGAAACCGAATTGAACTTGAAAGGACTGGACATCAGTAAGAAGCTAACTTCGCAAATTCCGTCTCCCATAAAATGGAACACAAACGCCAATTCCCATTAAAACTTCCCAAACAAAACTTCAAAAGTCAAACTCACAAAGACATTCACTACTCCAGACATCAAGCAAAAAGGGAATTGAAATGGACAAACAGTATAAGAAACGCGAGCAAAAAAACAAATTTACGAAATTAAATACTTCCATTTAGCCATTAGAATCGAAACAAAAAGAGATAAAAAGATGATTTCCAGAGGCAATTAAAGAGAAATACAATCCACAGACACAAGCCCAACCGCAAAACACGCAATGAGACAAACCCAACAGGAACCAACCGGAGAGTTTAGCATTCCAGGGTGTTTGGTGCATGGGTAAAAGTACAAAATGGCTACTGTGAGTGAGAATCATGGCGACAGGGAGACTGCTTCGAATGCTATGACGAGTCCAAACGACAAAAAGAAAAGCACAGAATGAGAAAAGAAGAAAGGATCTTCGGCTACTTGTAGAGGTCTTCTATTGAACAAAATGGTAGTCCTCCTTTAAGCATTCGTTTAGTCTTTTTGTACATATGAAAATTGCAGCTTTTCTATCCTTAAAAGCTAAAAATTGTGAGAAAAAACATCATATAAATTTTTTTTATGGAATAAATTTTTATGGGATTTGTGTTCTTTTTGGAGACACCATATTGGTATTCTTTGGTTCTTGTTAAATTGAGTTGCATAATTCATGGTTAGTAGTATCACCCATATAACTCGAATGTTCGATTTCGAGTTCTTTTCTACCTAGTTATGCATCTCTTATCGGTTTTACTTGTCCTTATATGAGACACCCACCCCTTTACTTGTCCTTATATGAGACACTCACCCCCTGATGTATCTAAGATCTATTATTTTCAATTACGAAAGCCAAACTAAACCGATTTATTAATCAAATAAGATACATGAAACCAATCCTAACTCATTCAAGTTAAATGAATGTGTTAGGTTTTTTTCTTAAGCCCTAACATATTTTTATTTAAGGAAAGTAGATTAGACCTAAGTTCAACCAACCTTTGTTGCACCATTTTTTTATTTTAATAAGTTATAGCATTTATCTTTTTATTTTATTATATTTATAGTTGTATTATTACCTTTATTTTATCATTAAAATTAATAAAATAAAAAATTTAAATGAACGTGAATTCATCAATTTCATGGGATGATAAATAAGTATAGAACAAGAATAAATCAAGTTTTTAAGTTATTTGATTTGAATTTGAGGATTAAACTAAAAATTGGGTGCAATTAGCTTAAATGAACTTAAATCAATAGGCCTCTTCCCTTTTTTTGGTATTTTCACCCTCATTTCTTTGCATTATTTATATTACAGTTTAAACTTGTATAATCTAATGAGAATGATCTCAATACTGACTATTTTTTTCTCTCTTTGTCATCACTCATCTAAGTCAGGGCCTTAGAATTTGGATGATTCCATCCCTTCAGTCTCTGTCGCCAATTACACACAGCAGGATCTCATAAAAAATCTTTCTTTTCTTCTTCCTACAATGGCTGTTAACTTGCAGAAAGAGAACTGATCACTGTAGGTTTTAACACTGTTTGAGTTCCTTTCCGGCATTTCTGATGGTCAACAGGATATTCCAGAAGAGACAAAAGGTATTCAGGCCACTCCTTTCAATCTTAGTGCAAGAGAATCAAAACCAGTGCTCATATCTTTTTAAAGAAAATGGCACTCAGCAAGCAAGTTAGAGGTTTCTTTGTCGATGGATGCGATGGGAGATGAGACAGACAGTTTGAGTTATAGCCAGAAAGAGTAAGAAATGGAGAGAAATCTTGAAGCACTTGAAATTATTCGAAAGGGTCTCAGTAATTAGAACTGGATATTAACTATACTTCTTGCTCGTTTTTATTCATACGTCGGAAATTTGGGACAGATCAAGCTGCTGAATCTTCCGGATACGAGACCTTCTTAGAAACATAAATTAAAGCACCCTCTTTGACAACATTTCCTTTCGCAGAAGAAGACAGTCACTCCTTGCAGACTAAATTCTGTCCAAAAGGAAAAGGAAAAATACACAAACTTACAAATTGCTTTGGAGAGAACCCTTTCTCCGAGTGAGATCCAAATCTCCAAAATTCAAGCATGAATAAGAATATGTAGAGAGCTCAGTAGAAACTAAGATACATGTGAAGATTGAAGAGAGAATGAAAGTTTGGGCAAATTTTGGAATTTTCTGTTATATTGGCTACAAATGAGGAAGTTCAAATCAAATTTCTACAGTTTTTTTTTTTTTCAAATATAGGCACAACTCAACGTCCTCAAGATGTTTGGAGAGACATTTATGAGTTCCCCAAGCCAAACTAGTTGTTATTTGCTCATTAGCAAAACAAAAAACTGACATCTCATTGTTAGATCAATGTAAAACAAATGATCGATCAATAGAGTGTAATGGCTATATTTTTTTTTTGTAAAAAATGGTTCATTGATTGATTGGAATGATCGATCAATATTTTACTATTGGACTTGACGAGTGAAGTTGATCGATTAGTCTACATAGACTGATTGATCGTGCAATGAAGTTATTGGCTGTGAAATATAATTATGATCGATCAATGTCTATACAATGATCGATCATGTATTGAGTCTCGTACTGTCATGGTTGTGCTTGATTGCTCAGTCTAACATACTGATCAATCATGCTTTAAAATTTTTGTATGTTTGGACATGTAAAGTCAGTCAATCCATATGGAATGATCGAACATGCTTTATATTTCTCGCCAATACATATTTTAGTTAATGAATCATTGGTAGATGATGATCGACCAATCTAAAGCCAATTTGCTAGAATTGACTTCGAAGTAGGAAAAATTTTATTCCCAAGTGGTTTAGTGAGTTATAAAATATTTTAATGCATCCACTAAACACAATTTTGAAATACGCATGTCCTAAAGCTTTATTAAAGTAGATTTGCTTAACAATCAAAGATTGATGGTTATTTACTTACTTGCTAGAGTTCTCGAGATGTTCTATATGACTTAACTCTAGTATTTGATTCTTTGCTCTTGTTCTTTTTGTAAGTTCTTTTTCTCAACAATAATCTTCAAAGTCTTTTTACTATGGGTCTTGACTTGGCAACTTGATGGATCAACCTTTTTTTCTTGAGTTTGCCTACATAATGTTTGTGCTGGAAGGAATGTGTCTAACTATACAGATAACACCGTTAGTATCACACTTTCAAGCTACCCATTTTTTTTCCCATAAAAACAGTGGAGATCAACATGATTCTACCATAGGTCTAACAATCTCCCCCTTTTTTATGATGATAAAATCCCTAGTTTGAATCTTTAGATAACAATACAAGCTTATTTGCATCAAAATAACAAATCAAGGACTCTCGAGAAATTAATTTGACTCATAAAAAGTCACCCAAGGCTACCTTTATCGGATGTATTATAGGAATTCCAAAGTGTTACCTATCCAATTAATAAAAGTGGATGTTTGCAAATTTAGGAATAAATTTAACAACTAATACCATAAGGTAGATGGTATATAGCATCCAAAAGAGACTTGTTAAGTTCACTAGACACTCCAAAACACAAGATGCAAAATCTTTTCTCAATTATGAGTTTTTGTTTGTGGTTATGAGAAGGTAGGGATTGTATCAACATATGAGTAAGAAAAGCTACTCATTTTAAACAGTTTCTCTTCTACGTCTTGGTGAGTAGCCCTTGTCTCTTTAAGATTAATTGTCCTAGTTAGGCAAAGGTGGATAATAAAATCCCTAGAATGTTAAGGAATTCTTGAAGAAGCACTCTTGGAAGAAAAATTGAATACTAGAGTTTAGAAATTGTTGAGTTAAGTAAAAAACTCAATCATTTAAGTTGTGAAGAATAATCAACGTCCTACGTTAAGTTGGTATGTAGATCGACTTTCGTGGTAAGGTCGTTGTGGGGGTTGGAAGAGGGATGGGGAGCCCCCCTCCTAGGGGTGTGGGGGGGGGGGGGGGGGGGGGGGGGGGGGGGGGGGGCAGAAACCTTGCCAGATCCACGATATATTGACTATTGATTCATTAAGGGTAGTATGGGGATTTCACACTTGTATCACGGTTGCCCTAATTTTCTCTTTATATTTGGGGTACCACTATTAGGGTATTATTATTCACCCGAGAAGCATCTTCAGTTGTAGCCCGAGAGAGAGGTTAGATAAAACACCTGTAACTGTGTGTGATTTCTCTTGTAAACTATTTCATTTTTATAATGGATTACTGCAGCGGCGAAAGACAGGACATAGTCTCACCTTAAGGCAAATCTGTATAAATCTTATTGTTTTTCGTGTTTGCTTTTTCTTTCTCCCGCGATTATTATTATTGCTCTCGTTGGTTTGGAATTAGGGTGTCTAATTCCTAACACAATCTAGTAAGAGAACAATCTATTTCTTCCAAAACTTGAGTTACAATGCAAATTTGGAGCTTTAGGACATATTTTTACAAATGCATACACATATTTCATACATGTTAGAATCATTAAGATCATTAATTCTCATGCTTTAAAAATCTACATAGTAAAGTGGAACTTGAATGATTGATTAACATCTGCTAATGATTGATCAACCAGAAGTGTACAAAGCAAAAATATAAAATCAATCAACCAAGGTCGATAAAATTTTCATCCAAAATATGGCCAATTTGTGCAATAAATCATGATTGATCTACCCATTTGGACTGATAGATCAATATTGTCCAGGAAAACTAAATTTATGTTGTTTGATTGATCATTGTCAGTGACTAATCGATCATATAGAACTTTGCCAATCAGGGACATAAAACATGATCGATCATACTTGTAATGCGGTACAAGTGGAAATTCTGATTGATCGATCATACCATGTATATTGATCAATTAACTTAAAATGTTCAGTTTGACAGGTCGCAAGCCGACTCATTAACTTAATGAGAGCCCAAGAGCAGGAGGTCTTCGACGCTTCAAGTTCAAGTGGCAACTCTTCATCTTTTGTTCTCTCGGGATTTAAGGGGAACATGGAAACGACATTCGACAGGTGGCGATTGGGCGAAAATGGGAGAATTTTGTCATCTTTCTCATTCTCCCTCTTCGATTCCTTACTCTCAATTTCAGTCTCCAATTTCTTACTTTTCTTCGATTTCTTCCTCCAAACTTCTTCCTTGCCGACGGAAGTGATGGAATAGAGGTAAGTTCTTGAAATTCTGGGTCCGCGATGTCTACATCTACAAGAGCAGAGTCTACCAGGAGCCATGCCTGGTTGTTCTCACCCTCCTTCTTCCTTTGCCTTCAGGTCAAACCCAGAAGAATCATCAAGCTCAAACCCCAAAACATTTTCTTCTCATCACTCGCAAAACCCACTTAAGTTTTTCGAGCCTTCTCCCCCATCTCCACTTCGTTTGACTCATTGCAACTGCTATGAATGCACCACATTTGAAGAAATTAGGAGAAGAATGATGAAATGAGAACAGAAAGAAGAGCAAACACAGAAGAATGAAAAGAGACAAAAGTGGCAAATTGAAAGTTCTTTGCTTGAGGAAGAGAATTTGGTAAAAAAGGAGATGGGAGATGGGAATTTATACCATTTAATGTTTTCATCAATATACACCAAAAATTAAAATAATTTTCAGTAATGGAGGCTAATATGGTTCCAGTGGATATCGATCAACGATCAAGAAAAAATTATTAAAGGGGAAAAGGCGAGAGCTGGAGAGAAGCTCAAAAGGTGAGATTCTCCTTGCCTTGAGTAAAAAGGACAGAAGGAACCCACAGAGAGAAACCAAACGAGCGAAACAAGTACAAAAGGATTGTCCTAGTCGACTGGGTGTCTAGCGTTTAATTATTCGGGTTTACATATGGACAAGAAGGCAAACAAGGGGAAGAAAACTGATTGGGTTCGGTAACCATCCAACACCTTCTGAGACCAACCACTTGTCTTCTTCCCTTGTCTCTCTTATGCCCCTATTTGCCTCTCTTTTAATCTTAATCTTCTGTTGTTGTTTTTTCGTCGCCGACGTAATATACTAACTGTGATTTTTTTTAAGTTTTTTTATTCCGTTATTTATCTTCGATCTCGCATTAAAACTGCTATGGACGAACGCCTCATGCCGTTTTAGGAGCTTCTTCCTACTTATTTCTCAGAGGTAATGACTTTCACCCTACTATTGATTTTTCTGTTTTTAGCTCTTACTGTTTTGTTGATTTTTTTGTTTTTTCATTGTATTATTTTGTTGGGCATTTTAACTGTTTGCCAAACGATTCGTTAATCCTCAGCAGTCAGCACTGCTAGATATCTGTAAACTGTAGTTTAATTGTGTCGTGTTTCGAGCTCTCAATTACAATGGAGACAACAACCATTTTATATTGATATTGATATTGATATTGATAATTGTAAATTGATATTGATATTTCAATGATGTTTTTGTGTTCGATTATTGAATAAAGTTTATGCATAATTATGCAGCTTTTATGAATAATTTTTTGCAAAGTGTATGGATAATTTTATATATAATTTATTGACATGTATTTTATGCAAAATTTTAAATATAGGTGGAAGCTCAAACTCGGTTAAAATCATTGGACTCGAGCTCTAGTATAATTTTAGACTTGAGCTCTAGTACAATTTTAGACTCGAGGCTAGGCTCGACTAGAGCTCGAGTTTGAAATATTTAAATCAAGCTCAGCTCAAACATAAGCAGGTTTGGGCTCGGCTCGATGCGATGCCACCCCTAGACAAGGGGTATCAGATTTTAAGGTATCCAATAAATACAAGAAAATTACAAGTCCACCATTGGCCTGGACCGAGCCGCACACAAATGGGACGGTCCGATACGGTCAACCACGTTTCCCGGTTCCGAAATATCTGGTCAGCGAGAAGGTAAAGTTCACATTCAATGCTTGGGCCCATCGCGTCATTAGATCATACGTTGGACTTTTAATTCCAACCGTTCAAGACACCAGAAACTGCGCGTAATCCATCTTCCACAGTCGCTACCTATGTCTTCGGCTCTTCCACTTCCTCCCGTTTCTCTCTCCCATCGTTCGAATCCCTCCCGCCAAATTCAACTCCCTCCCACCGTTCAAACGTCTCCCCTCCTGAGCCCTCATGTGTTCTATACCAAATCACAAGCCTCATGGGTCGAGACCCTTCGGGCGCACACGCGCTCCGAACGATACCCAGAAGCCATCTCGGCCTACATTGCGATGACCAGTGCTGGAATCTCGCCCGACAACTTCGCCTTCCCGGCGGTTCTCAAATCCGTCACGGCCCTCCATGATTTAAATATCGGAAAGCAGCTCCATGCTGCTGTGGTCAAGTTTGGATACCATGAATCGTCTGTTACTGTTGCTAATACTCTTCTCACTATGTATGCCAAGTGTGGCGAACTGGGTGATGTTTTTCAGGTGTTCGATAGAATTACTGACAGAGACCAGGTTTCGTGGAATTCGTTTATTGCAGCTCTGTGTCACTTTGAAGAATGGGTGCTTGCACTGGAGGCGTTTCGTGTAATGGTATCTGAAGGGGTGGAACCCAGTTCCTTTACTCTTGTAAGTGTCACTCTAGCGTGTTCAGTATTGAATCGGCTGGAAGGGTCGCTTCTGGGAAAAGAGGTCCATGGGTATGGATTGCGAGTGGGTCTTTACTATGGTAAAACATACACAGTGAATTCACTAATGGCAATGTATGCTAAATTGGGCAGAGTGCATGACGCTTATAGCTTGTTTGAGCAGTTTCAGAACCGTGATAAGGTGTCATGGAACACGATGATTAGCTCTTTTGGTCAAAATGAGCATTTTCTGGAAGCACTAGTTCTCTTGAGGAGAATGGTTCTTGCTGATTTGAAGCCCGATGGGGTTACAATTTCTAGTGTTCTACCTGCTTGCTCCCATTTAGAAATTTTAAGCTTTGGAAAGGAAATCCATGCTTATGTATACAGGAACAATTGCCTCTTTGAGAATCCTTTTGTTTCTAGTGCTCTTGTGGACATGTATTGCAATTGTAGACAAGTTGAGAGTGGTAGGAGAGTATTTGATGGGGTTTCAGAGTTGAGAATTGGGCTTCTGAATGCTATGATGGCTGGTTATGCGCTAAATGGACTTGATGAAGAAGCATTAAAGCTCTTCCTTAAGATGGAAGAAGTTGCAGGTCTGATCCCCAATGCCACCACACTAGCTATTGCGGTACCTGCTTGTGTTAGATGTGAAGCATTCCGACATAAGGAAGATATTCATGGGTATGTAATTAAGACAGGTTATGATGGTGACCTATATGTGCAGAATGCACTTATGGACATGTACTCCAGACTAGGGAAGGTAGACATGTCATGGAAGATATTTGATGGAATGAAAAATCGAGATTTGATTTCTTGGAATACTATAATCACAGGTTATGTTATTAATGGCCATCATGCTGCTGCTCTAAATCTAATGGCCGAGATGCAGAAGAGAAAGTACCCAGAGAGAAAGCCACAGGACACAGATAGTATTTTATTTAAACCAAATACTATAACACTTATGACTGTTCTTCCTGGTTGTGCAGCGTTAGCAGCACTAGCTAAGGGAAAAGAGATACATGCATATGCCATCAGACACAACCTTGCAAAGGAAGTTACAGTGGGTAGTGCTCTAGTGGATATGTATTCAAAATGTGGATGTCTGAAATTGTCTAGAGAAGTGTTTGATCGGATGCCAAAACGGAATGTCATCACTTGGAACGTTCTTATTATGGCCTATGGTATGCATGGGCATGGTGAAGAGGCATTAAAGCTTTTCGAAGCTATGGAGGCTCAAGATGGTGTGAAACCAAATGAAGTTACATTTATTGCGCTTTTTGCTGCATGTAGCCACTCTGGGTTGGTTGACCAAGGTCTAGAAACATTCTACAAGATGAAAGAGAACCATGGAGTAGAACCAACACCTGACCATTATGCATGTGTTGTGGATTTGCTAGGTCGAGCTGGAAAAATGGAGGAAGCATATCAAATTGTAAACTCCATGTCTACTGGACGTCACCAAGTAGGTGCCTGGAGTAGTCTACTGGGGGCATGCCGAATACATGGAGACATTAAGTTAGGAGAGATTGCCGCAAATAACCTACTGGTCTTGGAGCCTAATGTAGCCAGTCACTATGTTTTGCTTTCAAACATATACTCATCAGCAGGTCTGTGGAACCAATCGATGGAAGTCAGGAGAAAGATGAAGGAGATGGGTGTGAGAAAAGAACCTGGCTGCAGTTGGATTGAAATGGGAGATGAAGTACATAAGTTTACAGCAGGGGATGGGTCGCATGCTCAAAGCGCTAGGCTCCATGGTTTCTTAGAGGAGTTATCAGAGAGGATGAAGAAGGAGGGATATGTTCCTGACACTTCATGTGTTCTTCACAATGTAGGGGAGGAGGAAAAGGAATACTTGCTCTGTGGTCACAGTGAAAGGTTGGCTATAGCATTCGGGATCCTGAACAGCCCTCCTGGATCCACCATCCGAGTTGCAAAGAATTTAAGAGTGTGTAATGACTGCCATGTAGCAACCAAATATATATCTAAAATCATTGGGCGGGAGATCATTGTGAGGGATGTGAGAAGGTTTCATCGCTTCAAGGATGGTGAGTGTTCATGCAGGGATTACTGGTGACAATTTCAAACTATCCATCACATTTCTACAGACAATGTCAATTATGATGTCAGGACATAGGTAGATTTTTGTATCCACCTCACAGGCAGTCCAAACTGCCAAACTGGTTCAGCTTTAGAACGTTTGCAATTGGTAAATTATGAAAGGTTGATTTCTCAAAGAGAAACAAAGAAAGGTTGTATTTGTAAATTAGTAGATGCATGCAGTCCAATTTCTTCTAGTTCAAAGATGCAGGCTGTGAGAAGGAAGTTGCAAATACTAAGTCTACACAGAGCAGTTATCAGATTATGACGAATTCTAATTATTGCACGGATGGCTGCAGAAGATACGAAAGTACTGAATTGGAATTTTTGTTCATCATCATAATGAAAAGATTCTTAGAAGGGCTGCCACATTCAGAGGCTTAAGATGATGTTGCCATCACAAATAAGTCTTGATTTCTCCACAAAAAGAACCTATAAGAAGAACCCTGATCCGAGTCAAGACAGACATAAGAGATACAACATTCAGAAATCGCTAAGAAGCTAATTGATTCTGAAGGACAAAACGCAGCCTCTTCGTGCAATTCTTTCTTGGTTGTGATCCTTAACAGAGACCTGGATATCTGCGGTGAGTGATAAATAGATGATAGTAATAGCGTGTAGCCTTAGAAGGGCTTCTTCTCATACATAAGCAGGTCATGAATACCACCCTCAACTTGTGCAGCTCCTGTTCTTACCTGTAAAAACATAAAGATGGAGCACACATCAATGCATATGAGAAAACGTAAATGAATAGAAAATGATTTGCAATCTTCAGCAAAATTTACTTTGTAAAGGTTATGGGAGTTTCATTTAGTAACAAGAGCAATGAGAGAGATCAACAAGCCACTGAAAAGATGCCTATATCTACATTTCATACATAACATACAAAAACTGAGACATCCATGTAGCAGTCAGGTAAATGGATAGTGGCATCAGTCTTTCTATCATTAGGATCATTTTTTTGCTAGAGGATCTTCTGGATCAGACAATGAAGAAGCAAGTCAGTGCAGTTTTTGAGTTTATGTTTATGGTGTATCTGCATTTCGTGAGAATAGGATAATCTTATCATTCGAAAAAAAAGAAAAAAAAGTGTCTTTTCCACATACCAGACTTACCACCTGGTAGTGTGAGAAAACATTTCATATGAGAGGTGGGATGAGAAGAAAATAAAAAATTATACTCAAAAGAATGACAAGACCCTATTGGAATTGGTGGTAAGAGATGAAAGCTTACCTCTAGCCTTAGAATTTCAGATCTTAAAAGTTTATGAGCAGACTGCAAGGAGGATGCACCAAGATCTTGAAATCCTTGTTTGACAGCTTGCATGGTGTAGGGTATGAATCTCAACACCGAGCCTTTATCAGCTACAGCCCCAACGACCCCCTGAGCAACCTTCAACTTAGATTTATCGCCTAAATATCTAGCATCGCTCCCTTTAGTCATGGCTTCGAGGGAGCCCATGCCTCTGTACTTTTTCACCTTGCGGTCACCCTGGCAAAGCAAGAGTTACTAAGATTAACGTTAAAAAAAAAAAAAAACAGTTACTAAGATTAAAATATAAAATGGATAAATGATATAAAATGGTCCGAAAGAATTACAGGAATTATATCCCAAAAATTAGATATACAGAAGACAGAGACAATCAGGTCCAAGACAGTGGCAAAAGAGAAAAACAACCAGATTACATCAGTAAACTTGAATGAAAAATGAAAAACTCTATGCAACCATAGCATTATCATTGATGATGACCACAACCAACTGGCCAGAGTCAACTTTTATGAGTATTCTGATGACCATATTAATGATAAAAGCATTATAACAAATCTTCATAGAAATAGCTCGTGAGCCTGAGGACATTTGACGTAACTAATGTCTTCTACCTTGATGAAGTTCCACAGAGAAATGCTTCTCAAACAAAAAACAAACACTGAACCATTAGGTGAGCTAAAATAGTTTCACATAGGCACACAACAAAACAACAAACCAAAACCAATGCCTCAAACTAGGGATCTGAAGACAATCTCTGCGATGAATAAAGAGAAAATAATGGTTGAAGAGGAAACACAAAAGCACACTTATCTTCTAATATTTCTTCAACACTAACTGAAAATTCCTAATCAAGAGCAAGTTAATACAATAGTTACCAAATGATACAGGACTTCATATTTAAGCAAACATACCTGATACACATACACCCCAGGAGCCTCATGACTACCAGCTAAGAAACTCCCCATCATCACAGCAGAAGCTCCTAACACCAGAGATTTAACAATATGTCCAGAATTTGCAATTCCACCATCAGCAATCACTGGAATGCCACTTTGATCCGCAACAGAAGCAACCTTGTAAACTGCAGTAGCCTGAAAGTTTTCAGAGCATTTTAACAGTTGTATGTTACATACAAAGCGGCATAGCTATAAAAGTAGGTCTTCATCAGTAGAGAACATGGTGAAGAAAAAAAAAAAAAGCTTCCACCAAAAACACATTAGATTTTTTCATAATATGTAAGTAATACAAAAGTCTGCAAGCATGGGCAAGGCTTTAAAATGGAAAAATCATCAATCTCTTTATTAAAAAAATAATGAACTATTCCAACCAAGTAAAAAAGTGCAAAATAGATACTCAAATCGAACATCAAAACCAAAAAATCTATTTCCACACAAATTATATTTATCAGGCAACATCCAAAACATTTAAAAAAAAAAGCAGGCAAATATTACCTGTCCTCTGCCTACAGCACAAACCTCCTGTGTTGTACAAATAGACCCAGAACCCATCCCTACTCTTAACCCATCAACGCCTGCTTTAATCAGGTTGTCTGCCTGATATGCTGTTACCACATTACCTCCAATCACATCTAATTCAGGGTATGTCCTCTTTACATACTTAATCATGTCTATCTGATAAATAGAATTCCCTTGTGAACTATCCAGTATCACAACATTCACCCCCTCCTTCACCAAATGTTCCAACCGTTCCTTATCCTGCTCCCTAGTGCCCACAGCAGCCCCAACTATGAACTTTCCATCTGCCCCCACTGATGGAATTCCAAATTTAGGAAATGCCCTAATCCTTTCCACATCGTCCTTAGAAGCTATATCAACAACCTCTTCACCATCAGAAACTAATGGGGCAAATTCCACATTTTTCTCAGCCAAAAATGCAGCAACATGCTCAAAATCATAATTTGAAGGCATAGAGCAGGGAATTGCTTTCATATATGATGACACTGGTGAATCCTTGTCAGATAGTGCTTCCCATTGAGATTTTGAGATAAATCCAAGAAGTTTTGATTTGGAGGTACCACCGGAGGTGACAAGAATGTATGGAGAAGAGATGAACTCAGAGATGGAACTGACTGAATCAGCAGGAGACTTGAAAGTGAGATCAGATACAAATGGGACGCGCCGGGACTTAGCAGACTTGATGAGTGCTGCCTGTTCAGCTGCAGTATTGTTGTAGTGGACAATCCCGATACCCCCAAGGGAGGCCATGCTGACAGCCATTGCAGATTCTGTCACAGTGTCCATAGGGGAGGACACTATTGGGATAGAGAGGTTGATATTTTTGGTTAGCTTAGTGGAGAGATTCACCGCATCAGTTGGGAAATCTATGTAGTGTGGGAGGAAGATAACATCATCATAGGTGTACGAGTAGCCTTGATTGAAAAGCCTGTTTGCTTGGAACCCATCTTCAATAGAACCTCCAGACATGGCACTAAATGGAAAGTTTCACTAGGATTTCTGTAAAGATTTCAAGAGAGACTACTAGGGAAGGAGAACCTGCAAACAGTAAACCTTCAGACGAGATCTATTTACATCAATAAGCACATGTCAACTACAAGATACATAAAAGAAACAGTTACCTGTTAAAAATATAAGAAATAAAGGAAACAATCAGGAAATGTATAATAGATATGTGTAAAATACAAATGGATTGTTCACTATACAGGAAGAGACAAATGATTCTGAAGTTCACTGTTATGAAGAAATTATAGTCCACTAAATAATTTTGCAGAAATTTGCAACCAAACATTTTCCTCTGTCAGTATAACAGGTACACATCTGAATTTGGTAATCAATCCAAAAAATGAAAAACCAGTAAAATATCTTGCATTCTCATCAATTAACTGTGCCCCTCAAATTGCAAGAATGATTACATAGGAGAATAACTTCTCCTTTCACTATGTGAATTTTTTTAGCATTTTAAAAGCAAAAGAAGAAATGCTGGTTGAAACATAAATAGAGAATATCATCTATGAGAAGAGAAAAAAAACTGATTAAAAGTCTCTATAGAAACTAAAAATAATCATAGCACTAAGCAAATGACCAATAAAATGAAATCACAGGTATGAAAACAAAAGAACTCATTCTTGAGCTTCCTTTATTTTTAGCAATCACTACTTTACATGGACTACAAAAACCCATTGACAAAAAAAAAAAAAAAAAACACACTTCTCAGCATCCCTTATTAGTAAAAGAGTAAAGAAATTCTCATATGCACGGATAAATGTTCAACAGTATGCAGAAAATACGTCACATAGAGAAAGAAATTTCTCTGTTTTTGAATTATCCTCACTAAGAAGTCTTTCCTTTGTGTTCTCAAAGAATATAAAAGAAATCTTTTATTTTCTTTTAAATAATATATGATTTTACAGCACAATGGCTCTCTAACAATGCAGATAAACCATTTAACACATAAATCTATTCACTTGTTTAACCTTAATCTGTTAACTTCATGAGGTTCTATCTCTCAAACCATTGCACTTCAACTCAGTATTCACTACTGCGAGGTTCAAAGATTATTTAATAAGCATTCAGACCAAAAAATATAAAAAAATTGTACCGTAATTTGTATAAAATAAACAAATTACTCATCAGTCTCAAAGATTACACTAATATTCAGACAATAAAATAGAGCCATAATACCTGTAACTAAATAATTTCGAAACCAAACATAAGTTGATCACGTTGTTCAAATAGGCAAAATTACTCTTGAAGTTAATAGCTGACGATATTCCAGGAAAATTAACATTCAATTTTTATTCACAATATAAAAGTAAAATCACAAACTGCCTATGTAAAGGAAAGTGCTTTACGTTCTAAGCCACATTAAAGGTCCAGATGACAAAGTGTAATGTCCACATGAACAATTTCAGACCAACAAGAATGAAAAAATACTGCATAGAAGCATATTAAGTCTGCGTTAGACAATCAAACGAGTAATCACATAAAGGTTTTTTTTTTTTTTTCGAATGACATCCCATAAGGACAACAGGAAACAAGACGAAACGGTCTCCCTTCCGATTAAGCCTCGCCGTGTTCTACTTTCGAGTGCATAGGACCTTTATTTACTGTCCAACTTGCTAGAAAAAAACTAACAAACATCATTCTTTAGATCGAAAATCACACAATTTCTTTTAGTCGGGAAAATCCGGAAAGGAAGCATGCTGTTACTTCAAAAAAAAAAAAAAAAACCGGAAACGAGAGAAAATAGGCAGACAAAGAGAAGAAGGAAACCAAAATAACTTCAGCTTAAGCAGGACTGTTTTGCATGAACAGAGAACAAAGAACAGAGACAGAAAAAACCGTACTACGAGCTTTACCCATAAAAAAAAGAAAGAAAGACGCGAAGAGAAAATCTTCAGGATAAGTAAATAGTCCTCGCTAGATATAAAAAAGAGCAATGGAAAAGACCCAATGGTGACGCCAACCAGCAGTCCCCAGAAACTAATTAGCTCCAGGAAAAGACTCCAGCAAAATCAAGGTAATAAAATTTTATTATTTTCCAAAAAGATTAACAATGCCCAGTGCGAGTTAGAGACGGAAAGCCGCCGGTTTCAAGAAATGGGAAATCATAGAAGAGAGGCGCTTACCTTTTGTATTTCGGACGACAGGGGAAAATCTCTAGCGACGGCAGAAAAATAAAACTTCACTGCGAAGATGGTTTTGAGGCGGGACAGTGGTAAACGGGGAGGCGAAGCCGCAAGGGGACCAGAGAAGTACAGTTAGGCCTAATTCAACTCAATGCTCAAACCCGATTGTATTGGACTGAGTGAAGTTAGTGGATCGATGACATGCCTGAGTTAATAGACAAGAATTTATTTACTATCATTCCGCTGTCTTCATGCACAGAAAAACAGACGTGCTCGCCCACTGCATAAAATCAAAAGGAGAAAACAGAAATGGAAGAGAAAAGGGAACTTAGTCCAAATCACTTACGCCTGCCATACCCTTTCCAGATGGCCATAATCAACGAGATGTAAATAATAAAGAAGCCCACTATCAGCAATCTGTCAAATGTGCATCCATCCGAACATAATCATACTGCAAACATAAAACTAGTAAAAAAAACAATGAAAGATGTAAGTGTTAATTAAAATCTTTGTAATCATCATCAATTGATGTTGACAGGTTACAATTGATGTTGACCGTTTACATTGAATTTATACAGAAAATTTACAACAGTAATCTGGTTTTTCTACCTCTCGGCTAATCGTTTTTCTACCTTTGATTCCGGTAATGGAAGCCTAGTCTTCGGGCTTCTATTACGTCGGGAAATCCTTCACACCCCGATAAGTTGAATGTCGATTGGAACAGATATGAAGCTTGGAGCAAAAAAAATTCAAAAAGATGACGTAAAATATTTTTGGTAAAAATATCGACAACCTGTAAGTGAGATAACACATATTGTATGTAAAAATTTTCAGCCACAACAAGTACTTAAAAGAAATGATAATCTAATTCAACATGTTTGGCTCGCTTGTGAAAAATTTAATTGGAGCTCAGAAAGATTGCACTTTTGTTTGTCACATAAGACAAGAGGTTGATGTGGAATAAGAACACGTAGATCGCAAAGGAGATGTCTAAACCAAAAAAATTCAGCTATAGCGTGCACGAGAGCACGATACTCAAATTCACAACTAGAACGTGATACATCATGTTATTTTTTAGTTCTCGGATAAATGGAGTAACCAGAAGTAGAGCAACGAGGACAGTCTGCCCAATCAACATCATAGTAAGCAACTAGAGCACTAGGAGTAGTGGATAGGCGAAAGGCAAGGCCAAAGTGAATGGTACATTTGGCATAGCGAAGAATAAGTTTAACAATAAGAAAATGATCTTCGGTGAGAGCATGTAGGAATTGGTAACATAGTTGATCGCATAGGCAATGTCAGGGCGTGTGATGGTCAAGTATTAAAGTGTGCCAATGAGAGACCTATAAAGAGTGGGATCAGAAAATATAGAACCATTAGCGGACAGATGTTGGAAAATGACCATAGGCGTATGGACAAGTTTGTTATCAAATAACTAAGCTCGAGGAAGGATATCTTGTGCATATTTGAGTTGACTGATAAATAGTCTATCAGTAGTTGGTGAAGCCTCAAGGCCAAAAAAGTAATTGAGATGACCCAAATCCTTAGTGGCAAACTCAAAATTGAGCTTGCGAGTGAAGCTAGTTATAACAGTTGAGTTGTTGACAATAACAATGATGTCATCAACATAAAGGAGTAGACAGATAATGTCAAAATGCTTATGAAAGACAAACAAAGAAGTGTCAGTTCGACTACAGGAGAAACCAAATTGAGTGATAAAAGAACTGAAGTGATGGATCCAGGCGCGATGAGCTTGTTTGAGACTATAGGAATTCTTTGTAATTAACAAATGTGATGGGAAAAACGAGGGTCAATGTACCCATGAAGTTGTTTCATATAAACATTTTCAATAAAAGTACTATTGATGAATGCATTCTTGACGTCAAGTTGATGAAGAGGCCATTTGTTGGTCACAACAATAGAAAGCACAACTCGGACAATGGTAGCGTTTATAACAGGACTAAAGGTGTTAGTGTAGTCAAGATCAGGTACCTGAGTGTAGCCCTTGACAATAAGGCGTGCTTTGAAATGCTCAATGGATCCATTAGGTAGATATTTGGTCTTAAACATCCATTTTGAACCAACAATGTTGGTGTTTGCAGGTCGAGGAACTAAAATCCAGATGTAATTATTTTGTAGAGCTTGAACCTCTTCATCCATGACATTACGCCAAGCAGGATTCTTAGTAGTATATTTGAAACATTTAGGTGCAATAGAGACAAGGAGAGCATAGAGAAGTCCAGAGAATCCCACGATACTAAGGTTGGTCGGATGACGAGTTTTAAAAATACCAGTGTTAGCTCATATAAGCATATGGCGAGAACCCAACGTAAATGCAAAAGTAGGAGTAAGAGGAGTGATCCGTGTCTCAGTAGGTTTTGAACTGGAAACCTGGTGTGGCAAGGAGGGATCTACAAAAGAATCAGTGGCCTGCAAGGGCTCATCGACCGGATAAGTACAAATAGCACACGAGTTAAATTTGGATACAGAAATGGGCAAAGAATGGTGTGCAGAGGAAGAAGAAGGGGGATTTTGTTTGGAAAAGACTAGGTTCTAGAAAATTGGAAAAAGGGAGAGAGGAAGGCGGTTGAGCCTGAGAGGTTTTGAGGAAAGAAAAATTGTGTTCATCAACTTGAGCATGACGGGTGATGTAGAGCCTAGAGGTGATGGGATCAAGGCAACAAAACTCTTTATAAGAGAGACTGTAATCCAAACATTGTAGGGAATGATGTGAGGCAAAAATTTGTTAGACATATAATCACATAAGCAAGGATAAACACGACAACGAAAGGGATGAAAATTTTTATAGTTTGGAAAGGAACCATATAAAAGTTCAAATGGTGATTTACCTCCAAGAAGTGATGTGGGCAAACGGTTGATGATGTAATCTACAATGTTGAAAGCGCCAACCCAGAAACGTGGAGAAAGATGAGAGTGAAAAAAAAGTGTCAGACCAGTCTCAGTCACATGACGATGTTTGCGTTCAACACAACCATATTGGGCAGAAGTATATGGATAGGAAAGTTGATGGTGAAGGCCAGATGAGTATAGAAGCAAGTGATAATAAATTCACCTCCACCATCACTTTTGAATTTTTTTTAATACGGACAGAATATTGATTTTCCACAAAATTTTGAAATTGGGTAAAAACATCATAAAAATCGGATTTGAATTTCAAAATATAAAGCCAAGTGAATCGTGAAAAATCATCAATGAAGAAAACATGATAAGTAAATCCTAAATTGGATTTGATGGGTGAAGAGCCTCATATGTCAAAATGAATAAGATCTCACATTAGATGACCTTTGTTCATGACGTAAATATGGCAAACAATGATTTTGAGCAAGTTGACATGGACTACTGGTCACTACCACCCTTCCTGGTGAGACGATTCTGAACAGTGAAAAGATTTTTAGTAAATGTAATGGATAAAGGAAAATTATACACTAATTTACTAATAGAGAGAAGATTTTTGGTGAGATGAGGCACAACCAAAACATCTAACAACTGGATATTTGGGGTAGGAGAGAGAATACCAGTGTGTGAGATAGGCAAGGAAGCATAATTCCCAATAATTACAGAGTTCTTACTCGTGTACTGAGTGGACTGATCTAGGATGAACGGGTCATTGGACATATGGGCCGAAGCTCCAATGTCCAAGAATCAGTCAGAGGGTGCAAATCCATATAGAGAGTACGATCTAGTGAAAGCCTCAGTAAGATGGACGAGAGACTCACGTGACTCATTGCGGGCATAATGCTAGTTGTAGTGATTGGTATAATGACCCTCAAGGCGACATATCTGGCAGCAAGGAGGGCGGCGCCCTGCACAAGAATGGGTTCAGCCTCGATTAGTATAATGGCTGCCAAAACCATTGGGGTGCCCATGGTTCGACCAGATTTGTGGTGGGTCGACCGGTCAGAACCACGAGATGCGGTATTGAAAACATCAGCGGAGGAATAGGGCTCTCAAGTGATTTCTGGAAGAGCTCAAAGCCATCGGCTTTGGAGACTAGGTTGGAAAAATAAGGGAGAGGCGTGAGGGCCATTTGTGTGATGGAGAAGGTGGAGAAATCGACACCGAGTTCACGGAGAAACCCGTGGAGTTTGTCGGTGTTGTTGACAGGTTTGTTGATCGTGTGAAGTTGGTCGTAAAGACCTTTGAAAATGCAGGTGTAGGTGGAAATGGATTGATTTCCACACTTCAGCTGTTAGAGACTGTCCTTGAGATGGATTTCGCGAGCCCATGACTTACAGCTGAAGGAATTTTCCAATGCGAGCCAGACCTCGCATGCAGTGGAGAGGCCAACGGCTTTGGCCATGTCCTCCTCGGTAAGGGAGGAAAGGAGGAGGCTGAGAAGGCGTTGATCCATTATTTTTTATGTCAAATATTCAGTAGTAAGGATGGTAGAATCCGTGGCGGCAAACTGAGGTGGTAATGCTAGGATTTTGTCCACATAGTTGAGGAAATTCTGACTCTCAAGAAAAGGAAGAAGTCGATTTTTCCAAAGGAGGTAGGTTGTGGAGGAGAGTTTAATGTCGCATGGATTAGGGTATGAAAGGGGAGAAGATGAGGAAGGGATTCAACGGCCATTGAGGTTTGACCTAAGAGACCAACTACCTCGCATTTCTGGCATTTCTGACCTTAGATCAATGTCTTGGATAGAACGAAGAGACGAGGGAGTTGGGTCAAAAATTTTGAAGAGAGGTGATTTTTATTTTTTTATTGCCACTACGGTGAAAGAGTTCTTTAGGTCAACACGGCTTGACCTTAGCAATTACAACACAATCGAGTGAAAGAGATGAGAGAGAGACCCCATGGGTGGGAAATACTGCATCTCAAGGACGATGATGAGTTAGAGACGTTGTTTTCATCTTGGAGTCTGATACTTCTAAGGACTACAACCAGGTGTTGGTCGATCCGCGAGGTCCAACTAGCTCAAAAACGAAAACCCATTAGGCGAGTGAAGAGGGGAAGGCGATGGAGCAACGAGACAGGGAAATTTGTGACATGAATTTGTCAAGGAAAAGTCTTAGACAAAAAGTGCAATTTTTATTACCATCTCTAGAACAATGGGTAAGAAATTTTTTGGAGCTTAGATAGGAAAAGTAAGTTAGCATTCAACTCCTCAGAGCCTCGTCGTATGGGGATAGTAAGAAGATCGACAGGAAGGTCAGCTGAATTCCAAATTAAGGACATGGATTTTGGAAGACACCGAGGAGGTAGAGCCTTTCACAAACAAAATAAGTTTTGGCAAGCTAAGGTGGTTATGGGTTTTGACCATTTCATTCTCAAGGGAAGAGTTAAGAGTCTTTTCTGCTTGAGAACTTTTTAGATGCAATAGGATTGATGGTACACTTAGTCTACCTTCAAATAGAGCATTCTAGATTGAAAGAGCTCCATAACTCAATTCATAATCTTCACAAACTACAAGCTCTTCAATTATACCATTTCAAAAACTTGTACAGTCTACCACCTGAAATTAGGAACTTACAGAACTTCACCGTCCTTCATGTGATAAGATGGAATTCTCTTGACTGCTCCGAACAATTTGAGAATTCATAGATTTTGTCAAATTAGAGGAGATAAGTTTCCTCTTTGTTTAAGAATTTTAGGTTATAGGCCCATCACTCTTTCAATATACTGCATACAAACTAACAAATCTTTATTTTCCAATTAAGACAATGTTATTAGGTTATAGATTTATACAAAGGGATATATCCCGAATAAATTCAAAATACAAATCCTACTTATCTACAAGATCCATCTTTATCTTCAAGTTTATCTTCAACACACCCCCTTAAGTTAGAGTTTATGTTAATGATACCCAACTTGTTGAGTAATACCTCAAATTGGGATGAACTCAATGCCTTAGTGAATAAGTATATAGTTTGGTTGTTGGTTTGTATGCGTATTGTCTTAATTATGTCTGCTTGAATCTTGTCACGAACTAAGTGACATTCAATTTCGACGTGCTTGGTTCTCTCATGAAAGACCGGGTTTGAGGCAATATGTAGAGCAACTTGGTTGTCACAGTGCAACATGACCGACTGAGTATGTTCGATTTCCATGTCCTTCAAAATATTCTTCAACCAAGTAATTTTGCAACATGTATTAGCAATAGAACGATACTCTACCTCAGTAGTTGATTGAGCCACCGTTGTTTGCTTATTTGTTTTCCAAAAAATGGGTGATTGTCCAAGAAATATATAATACCTGTATTGACTTCTTGTGTCCTTGTAGCGATCCTAGCACAAAATACATTTAGTTGGAGTGTACTTGTGGAGGATAACATAATATTGTGTCCTGCAGTTTGTTTCAAGTATCTAAAGACTCTATGTGTTGTCTTAAGGTGTGGTGTACATAGTTTTTCCATAAATTGGTTTAAAACATGAACGACGTCAACCAAATCTGGTCTAGTAATGGTCAAATAGATCAATCTTCCTACAATATGCTTGTATAATGAAAGATCATTTAGGAGATCTCCATCAGATTGTGCAAGAGCCAAGTTTTTCTCTATTGGGAACCTTGTAGGTTTAACTCCTAGAAATTCAGTATCTTCTAATATCTCCAAAGCATATTTCTTTTGAAAGAGGGAAATTTCCTTTGAAGACTTTGCTATTTCTATGCCCAAAAAGTATTTAAGTTGGCCAAGATCCTTAAGTTTAAACTGTTTGGATAATAACTATTTCACATCTTCAATTTGTTGCAGATACCTGCCAAAACCACATCATCAACATACACAAGTATTAAAGTAACATTTTCCTTGTGGGATTGGACGAATAATGAATAGTTTTCTTTTGATTGATAAAATCCAGCAATCTTTAGGATTGTGGAAAACTTCAAAAACCACTATCTAAAAGTTTGTTTTAAGCCGTATAATGACTTGTTGAGTTTGCACACTTGAGTCTCCCCCTTGCATCTAAAACCTGGAGGTAGGGACGTGTATACATCTTCATCAAGATCATCATGTAAGAATGCATTGTTGACATCAAGTTGGTGAAGATGTCATCCTTGAATAGCAGAAACACTAAGTGGAACACGTACAGTAACCAGTTTGGCAATTGGGATAAAGGTCTCTTGATAATTGAGTCCTTCAACCTGGTTGTATCCTTTGGCGACCAAACATGCTTTGTAACGCTCGATGGTTTTATCATATTTGAGTTTCACTTTGTATACCCATTTACATCCAATGGGTTTCTTACCAGATGGAAGAGATATGAGTATCCATGTGTGGTTAGCTTGTAGTGTTTGAATTTCATCATGCATGACTTGACGCCATTTAGGATCCCTCATGGCCTGTAAGAAACTAGTTAGTTCTTTGGTAATTGTTAACGAGTTATGAGAGGTGGATAATTGGGCATAAGAAAGAACTTGAGAGAGTTCATAAGGTGTACCTGATTTTGTGACCATACTGGAGGCAGATGATTATTCAAGCCATGACGGTAGGGTCGCTTCTACATGAAAATTCTAAAGGAAGGTGGGTCAGTTAATTGGTCTGGTAGATAGCTGACAAGCAAGGGGTGGCATAGGAGTGGGAGAAAGTATATAAGGGGAATGAGAATTATCAGTATTTGCAATTTCATGACTTTCTAACTGAGTTGGTGTGCCTGATATAGGATCATCATAAAAAATGGAAGTTATGAAAGGAGGAATCATGAGACTCTCATTGGCAGTGAAAATGTGTTTTAAGATGGATTTTTTTTAAATTAAGTAATATCTCAGGATACAAACACTGATCCGTAAATAAATCGACGACAAGGATAGAGTGATCGAGGAAGAGAGGATAGCCAGGTGCTCTCTGATACCATAACAAATCTTTATTTTTCAATTAAGATTATGTTATTAGGTTATAGATTTATATTCAAAATATAAATCCTACTTATCTACAAGATTCGTCTTTATTTTCAAGTTTATCTTCGACACACAGATCCTGTTTTCTTTTAGTATAATGCTTTATATCACTTTAGCTTCATTTTTGTTGTGTTTTTCCACTATGAGTCTTTGAAAGGGAGATTTATGTTTCTCTCTTGTGGAAAGAAAAAATGAGGCAACCTAAAGGTCGTGCCACTTCCCCTTCTCTCAAACATGTCTTTCTCCGACCTAAGCATTTATGGGCAAGAAGACAAGGCATGATTTCTATTTTTTTAAGTTACAAAAAAACATTTAATTCATATCATAGATGTTAAAATATCATCATTCAGCTTCATGCATATTATTAAAATATTATTTTAAATTAATTTTGGTTTCTTTATACTTTATTTTATCAATTTATTTATTTTTATAATAAATACTAAATATTATTTTTAAATAATTTAATTAATATAAAAATAATATAACTTTATAAAATTATTAAAATATCTCAACTTATCTGAAGTTAAAATTAATTCCAATTTTTTTTTAAATTTTTACAATTTGAATATCTTAACGTTATTATAGTGTAGATAGCACATTTTGAAATTATATGTATTTTTATATTTAAAAAATAAATTCAAATTATTCAATTAATTTTATAAGTATGACATATTTTAACATATGTCTCACATTTAATATAACATTTATTATTTTAAAATATAATTATTTTATTTTATATTTTCTTTTAGGAAAACTTATTATAATTTATTGCTTAATTTGTTATCATCTATTTTTTTAACATTTGCATATTATTAATTGACTTATAATTTTAATTCTGATATAATTTTATTAAACTTCGGATTATAATATCATCTATTTTATCTAACATTTACTTATTATAATTCAAAATCTTATTATAAGGTTACATCTTATATTGTTTTAGTAAACATCTAATGACAATATCACCTGTTTTATTTAAAATTTTCTTATTATAATTTTACTTTTTATATAATTTTATTAAACATTTGATTGTAATTGATGTCTGCTTATTTGAATTTATTACCCTATTTTAATATTAGTTAATTTTTTGCTTTTCTCAACTTTTCAAGACTTTATTATATCATTAAATAATTATACAATTTAATATTATATCCTATTGTTTAATAATAACTTTTTCATCATTTAATTTTCACTATTTAAAGAAATGTTTACTTTTGAGTTTCAATATATTATTTTTCTTTATTGTCTTAATTGTCTATATTTTACTTTCTTTTTATTTTTCACTTTTAAGTTGTTATTATTTCAAGATTTTTATCCTATTTTTTTATTTCTAAGAATTTTTTACTTTATGTTTTTATAAAATTTATTTATGCTTTAGTTGTTTGTCCTTTAAGTTATTTTCAAGTTCTTGCTTTTCTATTGACTTCAATGACACTCAAATTACATCATATTTTCTAGCACTCCCCCTTCAAGTTGGGAGGTAATGGCAGTGATCCCAACTTGAAACTAATAACATAGATGTAGGAATAATCTCGTCTATCACGGTTTCTCAAGGACAAGTACGAAACCGGGTACAAACTCTCAAAGGGTAGAAATTGGTGATTAAACATAAGTCGAAACCAACCTCAAATAATATCAAACGAGTATAGTGATAATAATCACTAAAGTGGGTAATGCATGTCATTCACAAGACGGTGATAAAACCCAAGGGTCTCAATGAACTTAAAAAAACCTATATATATAAAAGGGACTAACCAAAGCAACATTCCAAAAAGGTTGGCCAAAGGGGTAAGCGATTAAAAAGTCCGTAGGAGAAAGGTTGTCAAATAATAAAAGGATAATAGGGAATTAATACGAAGATAAGATGAAGAAGGCGAGGTCACCATATGCCTTATTTTTCTAATTACTTCAAATTTTTCATCATATGAACCAATGACGACAACAATCAACAAATAATGAATCCAAGGCAAGCAATCGTGGAGTTTATCTTTAATAAAAATGTCTCAACATAAGAAACACAATAACATCTGCGGAAATTGATTAATGACCAAATAATAATACGTACCAAATATGCAATTATATAGCAACAAATAACTGGTAAATAATGAAATTCATCCTTGATTAAGGAAGTTGTGCACCAAGTAATAAGTTGATGAAGGTAATAACTTGGATGAAGGTAATAACTTGGATGAAGTTAAGTTGTAGCAGATAGCAGCTTTGACAGTGAGTGAGTCAGTGAAGCCGAGGCACAAAAAATTAGTCAAGGCGAGTCAGGTACCGAGTAGAGTGGAAGACTCTGACTGAGTCAAGCGCCCGAGTTGAGATGACCGAGCCAGGCTAACTCGTGATTCCGAGTTGACCCGACTTAACCTGGGAGGAACATAATTTGTATGGTCACTCGTCTCTTCCCTTTCATCAAACGCTTGATTCTCTCTCCACCAGCCGAATGAGAGTACCATACTGTCTTGCAATGGCGATGTCTGAAAAACTATAAGCAGATAACTGGGCGATAACTCAGCGGTAACAGAGATAGTAGTCCTTGAGCCGAGAATTCGTCTTCCAGAAACAACAACGAAGCGGTAGAGATTTTGATATCTAACGATCAACGATGATACCACTGATTCAAAACAATGCAATAGAGCAAAGATCACGGCTCCGGCGAAGATCACTCTACTCAATCACCGGCGTTGAGGACTTGATCTACGCTGATCTAATAATAGCAGAAAGTTGAAGATGGGATAAGCCAAAAAATCAATGACAAATCAATTGGTAAGTGATGATTAAAACCAACTGGGTATTCGGTAAGTGACGATCAAACCAGCTGGGTACTCGCTGGAAGGAAGACAGAGATAGAAACAGCGAAGGAGACATCTACGTGACAGCAACGCTCAGGATGGAAGAGATACCAGGCTGGACCAAGATTGAGGATCTGATTCTCGGTATGGAAAGACTAGAGAAGCCAAATGTTTCTGAAAACAGCAACGCAGAAGCGGGATACAAATCGAACAACGCAACAACAATCAATTGCGGGAAGATGGTAGTAGGTGCCAAAGATGTAACTTCCAGAAATAGAAGATCAACTCGGAATGACTGGAGCCAAAACACGTCAACCAGGCTGGATCAAGCAGAGCAAATAGAGCAAGTAATGACAATGCTCCGAGTTGGCTAATTACGCCTCCAAATTTGCATCAGCAAGGAATGATGCCGAGATTGAGTCCGAGCAACGGCAACGGCAACGGCAACTGCGAGACAGAGGAATGTTGAAGGAAGGAAGACGAGCCAGCGAAGGGAGTTGGCTAGATACGACTTCCGATGGCAATACCAGCAAGATACGAGTACCGCTGGACAACTGTGCAGCATGGGCTTGGCCTGAAATGCTAAACTTTACAAAGGATTAGAGTTTCCCATGGCATAAACAGAATTGTGTTGTTTTCTAACAGAAGAAGAATTATGCGTCGGGTATGTATCGCAGTAGTCACAGTAGTGCCGAGGCATCCCGTGATGGAAAAAATTACAATTTACAGTGGTGTCGAATCCAAACAGCATGAATCTCTTGGATGCTCTCTATGACTCCTGATTTAGTAGAACTCCCTCAGCAACGAGCATAAGTAATGGCAACTGACAGAGAACCGATTATCAGCCAGACCAACCAGCTGACTAGGTAATGGCTGTAATCTGCTGTCGTAGAAATAATGATCTGACATAATATGATCTTTCGACGAGAAGAGATACCACCACCCGTGCAGATTACTGGAAATCACTAGATCAGCTTTAGTGCTCTTCTTGTCGGGCCTTCACCATTGTCTCGAAGAGCCATGGCAAATGACAGTAGTAAATGGAGATGAAGTAACTTGGATGACTTGGGAGATCAACTCGGAATGGGCAACAGTAATAATCCAAGCAGATAGCAAAATTGGAATTTTAAAACAAAGATAGCTACATGAGTCCTGAAAATCAATGCTTTGATACCATGTTGATTTTCAGGACTCCATGGATTACATCTCAGGTAATGGAGAGAACACACTTTGGGGAGAAAACAGGAAGAAGAATGGGTTATGGATTTGGTCCAACCCTCCCCCTTAAAACTCTATTTATAAATGATAAAAGTATAATATTATAATTATACTCTTCACTCTAGTAAGATTGAAGAAGATATAGAAAACATAAACTAATTAAATTAATAACACTCAAATTACATAACTCTAAGCTTTTCGACTATCAATTTCTTAATTTTTCTTCTTGTGGATCAAATGGATATTTCTCTAGTACACGATTATGTAAAGAACTTTTTAGATACTCTAGCATCCAACCAACTACATTTATACAGGTTATGCTCTAGAAGCCAAATCCTCGCACGAAAAGAGAGATGGAGAAATTTTAATGGGTCAAAGTGATGTTTTATATATATATTGTTTATTTATAGGCTAAGGAATGTATTTGGATCTTCACTCAAGGATAGAAATTGACTTGATATATCAAATCAATTCCTTGATTTGCATAACCAAGTTAATTAAGAGATTTTTTTTTTGGTAACCAATGTAAACTAATCTCTTGATTGCTTTGTCATAGATTTTACCAACCTACAACAAGGTCTTCTTCTTTAGTTTGCGGATCAAAACCAACTTTAATACCAATTGTTAAGACTCTCTTAATGTAACCCAACCAGCAACAACGAGCTCTAACAATGGAAGATGAAGGAGAGCTCAGGCAAGAAAAATGAAAAGACACTACAAAAGCAAAACGAGTAAGGGTTTTGAATACCCCATTGAACCATCTTCTTTTCGTTAAATTGTCTAATTCTATAATGTACAACCAGGGAGCTTTCTCTTTAGACTTATAATCTACCTTAAAAGACTAATCTACCATTATTTTGCTATATAATCTTTCATTCATGATCCACTTATACCCAGATTATATATGTATAACATGTACCTATACGAAATCATAGAAAAAATTAATCAAGTAGGCGTAAGTGCAAAAATCCAAATGAGAAAATTTTATTTTCTGTAGCTGCACAATTAGTTCCTTCGCAGGCCACGTAGAAAACCAGTGTCACCTTTCCTTCCTCTCGTCTATCATCTCTAATTACTGAAACTAATAAATAACACTTACAGATGAACCAAAGTCAACTAAACCTTAACAAAATGAAACAGGTCAGAGGAGTTGCAGCAAAAGGATGAAGAGAAGGAGCCGACTCCATAAGCAAAGTGAGCTCATGAGAGAACTAGGAAGTTTCATGATAAATAGTCTTCTTTCAGAAGAATTCTAGACGTTGTTGAGTAGAGCTTAAGCAAAACATAAAGTAATTCCTCCATTCTCAAGGCAGCACATATGCCCACCCAGTAATCCAGACTAATCAAATAAAGGCCAGAAAGGCAGTATCAGTCGTCGCTCTTTCAGTTCCCTCAGAGAAGTTACAGAAGAAACCTGGGATGGAGAAAGAATCAATCTTTAAGGCTACACTGCCACTGCCAACCCAACTTTATTGCCGGCCTCCATGGCGCTTTTTCTCTTTTTTTTTTTCCACATGATTCTTAAATTGCCGGCCGAGGCTATATTTATCACCAGAGCTTGTTTCTGGGTTTGAGCTTGATTCATCTTCTTCCCGTGTTGAAAAGAAGAGAAGGGTGTCTACAATTGCAGCTCTGCAGAAGATCAAAACCAAAATTTACATGCCATGAAGTTTTGTTTTGTATTGCTCAATCTTTCTGTGGCTGCTACTCTCCTCCTGCAATGTGGTACGCTTCTGAGTCTTGCTCGTTTTCCCGAGATGTTTAGCCTATTTCGAGTTGAAGTTCCGAGACGTTTCGGATGTGTCGGTAAAATATTGATGGACATTCAGATGGTCTGCATCGGAAAGACAGTCCCTTCTCAGCGAGAAGAGATGATGTTGATGGATCCCACTGAAAAAACTGGGACCCTCTTGCAGATGTTCATCTCTAATGTCTGAAAACAGTTATCTGGAACACTGATGGATTCACTGATTCTGGTGATGCAGATGCAAGGAACGAGATGCACTTCAAGGCATCTCGCGCGCGGCGAGGCCCCTTACAAGGGGAAGATTCTTCCTTCGAGATTCTCAGGAAGATACGACCGTTGCAAAGATTAGGCGTTGATCCGGCCGCAGATTCTCCATTCTCGTTGCCTCCGTTGGATGATTCTTACGGTTACGAGGCCCCACTTGCAATGCCCCAAAATAGCCCTTCCTTTTTTATAAATCCCCCTTCTTTCCCTACTCCCAACCCGACCCCACCGACTACGTCCCCACCAACCCCTGACATCGTCTCTGAACCGCCCCCGCCACCCTCTGAAATCTTGACTCCGGTCCCTCCCGGACTACCCAATTCGCCGGAGTATGTGCCGAGTCCTCCGGGTACCATACCCAGTCCTCCAGAGGAATATATGCCCACCCCACCTTCGGTGGGTCCCAGCCCACCAGAAGGTTACGTGCCTGGCCCACCGGAAGGCTACGTGCCGGGTCCGCCATACTTCTTGCCTCCGGTGGTCTTTCCGCCACCTGCTGTGCCGCCGCCGCCATATTCCGGCTCCGGAATCACGCTCTGGTGCGTGGCGAAGCCAACGGTGCCGGACCCGATCATCCAAGAGGCCATGAACTACGCTTGCGGTTCTGGTGCGGATTGCCAGTCGATTCAGCCAGACGGATCGTGCTACGAGCCGGACACTCTGCTCTCACATGCCTCCTTGGCTTTCAACAGCTACTGGCAGAGGACCAAAGCCGCCGGCGGGACTTGTGATTTCGGCGGCATCGCCATGCTGATCACTCAAGACCCAAGTAAGAAATCGCCTCCTTCTCGAAATGGGTTCTTCTTGTTTTATCTGTACTTCTCTCTCATGTCGCTGTTTGATCTGTTACAGGCTTTGACGAGTGTCGTTTCATTTACTACTGATCAAACAGAAGATGCTGCTTTGGAAACCATTCTCGTGTTTTGAGGGGAGAATGATAGACACAGAATAGGTGATTTTTTTTATACATGAAATGGAAACTGAATGATAAAGTGGGACTATAGTCTATAGTGATAGGGATAAGGATAAGGGTCGGTTGAAATACAAGTTTGAGATAGACTCAAACTCAAACTATAATGTTGTATTCAGCTATGTCACGTAGTTGAAGAGTTGTAATCGCTACGGTCTTTGTAAACTCTATAAATACTTTATTCCTCATTAATGAATAGTACGACAAATTTTTTTCTTTTTCCGATTCTTATACATGGTATATTGGAATATTTGTTTGTATCGATCGGGCCAGTCCTGTATAAGATCCGTGGGGTTGCTTTCCTAATAGGTTCGAACCTTTTAGCACACTGATTTCAACACGGTATCAGAACAGGTTGGTCCCGAGTTCGAATCCCACTCCCACTAAATTTGTCCTGGGTTTTTCCAAGAATTTGTCCTGGGTTTTCCCCGTGTAGGAGAGTGTTGGAATATTTGCTTGTATTGACCGGGCCAATCCTTGTATAAGATCCGTGAGGTTGTTTTCCTAATAGGTTTGAACCTTTTAGCACACTGGTTTTAACATGGTATCAGACCTTCCTGTTGTAGGAACCCGTCAGAGCTCTCGCTCAGCAATCCTTTTTTCGAAGCTGCTGTCATCGCCACTACGTCCTTTCTCCCTATCGCAAACCTTAATCTGAGCCTCGATTAATCAAAACCACCACAGCCGCAGATGCAGGCTCATCGTCGTTGAAAATTGCCACCATAGCCAAACCCCGAGGGCCGTCCGAAGCCGTTGTTGCCGATACCTTGTACTTTTTTCTCCCTATTCTCTATCTCTCTAAATAGCTCTCAGTTTCCTATAAAATCTTCACCAAAGCCGCAGCTCGCTGCCGTTACCTCCAACGATAACCGCGTCGACAGCCCAAAGATTTTATAAGGCTACGTATTTACAACGATGTCCTCTTTTCTGGCTACCAATGGTATTTCTCATCTCACATCTCTTCCACACACCCCTTAATACAATGGGTATTCCAAACAACGACATTGTTATATTGTTAAAACAGGTACGTCTCTCCTTGCTCATGCATCCATACCTCTATCTTGCTGGTCATATGCATTCTCCACTATTGTCTATCTCATCAATCGTCTACCTACTCCCACGCTTAATCTTATATCCCCATATGCCAAACTTTTTGGCACCCCTCCCAACACTTTAAACTTCAAAGTTTTGGTTGTCTCTGTTATTCGTGGCTCAGGTCATACTCCTTCGACAAACTCACTCCTCGTTCATCCCCTTGTGTCTTTCTTGGGTACTCTACTACTCAAAGTGCCTATTTATGTTTTGAACCCAACACTTCTCGTCTTTATAAGTCACGTCATTTTAAATTTATTGAGTCTGTCTTTTCCTTCATTACAGTTAAATCTCACCTAGACCGTCCTTCATCTGATATACTATCCCATTTGTGTTCCTCTGTGTCTTTACTTCCAGCTACTGACACATCAAAACATTTTTGATCCTTGCACCCTTTGCAAGCTCCATTCAAGACCTCACACCTAACCCCACTCAATCACCAAACTCCACTCTACCACCTAACCCCACTCACACACCTCCCACATTTGGCGACCCATACCCATTATCCCTACCTACTTTCAACCCTCCCTGTGTTATTGTCACCAAATCCAAGAACAACATTTATAAGCCCATCCAAAAATTAAACCTCATAGGTCAGCCTCCTACATCTATGACCCATGAACCAACAACCGTGACTCACCGATCCCAAATGGCATCAAGTTATGTCTGATGAGTATGATGCTCTTGTTCGGAATGGGAGATGTGAACTTGTTCCCTCGGATTCCTTGTAGAATCTAGCTGGTTGAAAATGAATTTTTTCGTAATAAATTTCTATTTGATGGCTCTAGTGCATTTACTATTAATAAATTTCTATTTGATGGCTCTATTGCATTTACTGTTAAGTCAGGTACATCTCATGAAAATACTCTTCAATTTAAAGATGAAAAAAATACATCAGTGGCATCACATTTGAATGAGTTTAACACGGTTGTCAATCAAAGACCTCCGTTCAAATTAAATTTGATGATGAGGTTCGTGCTTTAATTCTTTTGGTGTCTCTACCAATTTTTTGGGAGCTTATGAGGGTTATGGTTAACAACTCTGTAGGCAACGGGAAGTTGATTTTTAATGATGGTTGGAATACCATTCTTGCGGAGGAAGTTCGTAGAAAGGACTCAGGAGAAACGTCGACATATAATTCTGCCCTAAGTGTCGATACTAGGGTCAGGAACTTCGAAAGGAATTCCAACAAGGGCAATGGTAGAGGAAAGTCAGGGAATGGAAAAAGCAAGTCCAAATTCTGAAGGAATGTAGAGTGCTGGAATTGTGGCAAGTCTGGTCTAATAAAGAAGAATTGCAGAGCACCGAAGAAGGATAAAAGGAAAACTGATGCTGCAAATGTGGTGACTGAAGAAGTACAATATGCTTTACTCTTGTCGGTTGATAGCCTTATTGATTCTTGGGTGTTAGATTCAGGAACTTCTTTTCACACCACAACACATCGTGAGATCATGGAGAATTATGTTGTTGGAGATCACGGGAAGGTGTATCTTGCTAATGGAGAACCTTTGGATATTGTCAGTATTGGTAATGTCAATTTGAGGATGTCAAACGGGTTAGTGTGGAAAACTCATAAGGTGAGACATGTACCAAAATTGATGTGTAATCCAATTTCAGTAGGCCAGCTTGATGATGAAGGTCATAATGTGACTTTTAATGGTGTTGCCTGGAAAGTCACTAAGGCAATCATGGTTATTGTATGAGTTAAAATTGAAACTCTTTACATCACTTCTAGTTGCAGAGACATAGTTGTAGTTGCTGATGTTATTACTGATTCTGGCTTGTGGCATTATAGGCTCGGTCACATGAGTGAGAAATGAATGAAAGTGCTTCTGTCCAAAGGGAAGCTACTAAGATTGAAAATTATAAATAATAGTCTGTGTGAAGCTTGTATTTTTGGTAAGCAGAAAATGGTTAGCTTTTCTAAGGTTGGAAAGGAGCAAAAGACAACAAAATTAGAGTTGGTTCACACAAATGTGTGGGGGCCTTCAACTGTAACTTTCCTTGGTAGTTCAAACTACTGTGTGACATTTATTGATGATGCAAGTAGAAAGGTATGGGTTTATTTCCTAAAAAAGAAACTTGATGTCTTTGATACATTCAAGAGATGGAGAGTAATGGTTGAGAATGAGACAAATTTGAAGTTGAAGTGCTTGCAATCAGATAATGGGGGAGAATACATAGATGATGATTTCAAGTGGTACTGTGCTGATAATAGAATCAAGATGAAGAAGACCATTCCTGGAAAACCTCAACAGAATGGTGTGGCTGAAAGGATTAACAAGACTTTGAACGAGCGTGCTAGGAGCATGAGATTACATGCAGGATTGCCAAAGATGTTTTGGTTTGAGGCTATTAGCACCGTTGCCTATTTGATCAACAGAGGTCTTTCAACACCATTGGATTGCAAAATACTAGAAGAGGTTTGGAGCGGTAAAGAGGTAAGCCTTTCTTTCTTGAAAGTTTTTGGTTGTGTTTTTTATATTCATATTGATTCAGCTGTCAGAAGTAAACTTGGTGCTAAATCTAAGATATGTTTCTTCATTGGCTATGGTAATACCTAGTTGGGTTATCGTTTCTGGGATGACCAAAGTCATAAGGCTATCAGGAGCAAGGACGTGATCTTTAATGAAGGTGCCATGCATAAAGATAGGTTGAGAGTCTCATAGCACAAGTGATGAAGCCAATAAGTCTGATGTGATTCAGTTGAGAGATCTTTCAGTTATTAAAATGGAAAATATCGCTCAAGAAGACCAGGAAAACATAACCCCAGAAGTAAATCAGGACATTCCTATAACTGAACTCAAGAGAGTTATAAGGAAGTCGTGCAAGTTGATGAATCAACCAAGTGGGAGTTGGCCATACGGGATGAGATGGATTCATTTTTATCCAATCAGACATAGTAGTTGATCGAGTTACCAAATTAGAAGAAGGCCTTGCAAAATAAATGGGTGTACCGAATAAAAGGCAAACATGATAGCAGCAAGTGGTACAAGGCAAGACTAGTGGTAAAAGGTTGTCAACAAAAAGAAGGCATTGACTACACTGAGATTTTCTCTCAAGTAGTGAAATTGACTACTATTAGAACAGTGTTTGAACTAGTGGCAAATGAAGACTTGCACTCAAAGCAGTTGGATGTAAAGACAACCTTTCTTCATGGTGATTTGGAGAAAGAAATTTATATGATGCAGCCTCAAGGGTTCAAAGCAAAAGGAAAGGAGAAAATGGTGTGCAAACTTTAAAAGAGCTTGTATGGTCTTACACAGGCTCCAAGACAATGGTATAAGAAGTTTGACACCTTTATGAGTAGTAATGGTTTCTTGAGGTGTCAGGCCGATCATTTGCTGTTATGTTAAGAAGCTTGATAACTCCTACATCATTCTACTGCTATATGTTGATGACATGTTGATAGTAGGTGCTTGCAAATAGGAAATAGATAAATTGGAGTTATCCAAGAAGTTTGCAATGAAGGATTTGGGTGTTGCAAAACAAATCCTAGGGATGAGGATTACTAGGGACATTGATGTCTTGAAATTATCACAAGAAGAATATGTGAAGAAGGTGCTTAGTAGATTCAACATGATTGATGCAAAACCAGTAAGTACTCCTTGGGTAGTCACTTTAGGCTATCTAAAGAGCAGTTATCTTCTACAGAGCAGGAGCGAGCCAACATGGCCAATGTGCCTTATGCTTCTGCTATTGGCAGTCTCATATATGTCATGGTGTGCACTAGACCAGTCATAGCTCATGCAGTGGGAGTTGTGAGCAGATATATGAGTAATCCACATAAGTAACATTGGGAAGCCGTGAAGTGGATTCTCAGGTATTTGAGAGGCACTACAGACTCGAACTTATGTTTCAAGAAGTCAGACTTGAGATTACAGGGTTATGTAGATGTTGACATAGCTGGAGACATTGATGGCAAGGAGAGTACCACTGGATATGTATACACATTGGGTGGTACAACAGTTGTTTGGGTCTCTAAGTTCCAAAAGATAGTTTCTCTTTCCACTATTGAGGTAGAATATGTCATCGTGACCGAAGCCAACAAATAGATGGTATGGTTGCAGTCTTTTTAGGAAGAATTAGATCTCAAGCATGGGAAGAATGTGTTGTATTGTGACAATCAAAGTGTTATTCATTTAGTAAAGAATCCCATTTATCATGTCAGAACAAAGTACATACACGTGCGTTATCACTTCATGAGATCGACTTTGGAGATGGAGTTTTAGCACTTGAGAAGATTCAAGGAAGTTAGAATCAGACTGATATGTTGACAAAGACTGTTACGATTGAAAAACTGAAGTTGTGTGTAACTTCAGTTAGACTTCTCTCTGAGGATTGAGGGGCGGAGCCTCCGCCCAATCCACAATATATTAAATGTTGTTTCATTAAGGGGAGTTTGGAAATTTTACTCTCGTATCGTAGTTGCCCTAATTTTCTCTTTATAATTGAGGGGCTCCGCTATTAGGGTTTCATCATTGTGGAAAATTACTTTGAGTTGCAACACCTGAGAGGTTAGAGAAAGACACTTGTAAGTGTACGATTTCTCTTGTAAACTATTTCAACTTCATAGTGGATTACTACAGCGGTATGGAAGACAGGACGTAGTCTCACCTTGAGGCGAACCTGTATAAATCTTGTCTTTATTTCGTGTTTGTTTGTCCTTTCTTCCACGATTACTATTATTGCTCTTGTTAGTTTGGAATTAGGGCGCCTAATTCCAAACAAGTACAAGGCTTACTTAGTTGCCTAAGGGTTTCACCAACACCCTGGGGTTGATTATCATGAAACCTTTAGTCTTGTTGGCAAGCTTACCACTATTCGCATTGTTTTTAGCCTTGCAATAAGTCGTGATTGGTTACTTCAGCAACTTGATGTCAATAATGAGTTTCTCCAAGGTACCCTGTCTAAGGATGTTTTTATGGCACAACCACCGAGCTTCATTGATAGTGATCATCCCCCACCATGTATTCAAACTTTGCAAATCTATCTACGGTCTCAAATAAGTTTCACGTGCTTGGTATCATGAGTTGCACCCATTTTTTATCACATCTGGGTTCACCAACTCTCATGCAAACTCCTCTCTATTTATCTCTCTTGTAGATACTATTGTGTTGTATATTCTAGTCTATGTGAACGACATTATTATTATAGGAAATAATGATCAAGCTATGACAACGTTCATCCACTTTCTTGCTCAGAGATTTTCACTCAAGGATTTTGGCTCATTGATTTACTTTCTTGGAATTGAAGTTGTTCCTCATTCTCAAGGATTGCTTCTGTCTCAAAGCTGGTATGTTTCTGATCTCCTGGCTAGCACACGCATGATAAATGCAAAGCTTGTAACTATGTTTCTTGCCATGTTATCTACACTTACACTTCAGTTTGGCACGACACTCTCTAATCCATCAGAATATCGGACCACTATAGGTAATCTCCGATACTTGTCTCTTACTCGCCCTGACATTGCTTATGTGGTGAATAAGTTATCTCAGTTTATGCATTGCCCTACTACCGACCATTGGGATGTTGTGAAGCGTTTGCGCTATCTTTGTGGGACTTTGGATCATGGTATTGTCTTACATCGACAATCTTTTTTGTCTCTCCATGCGTTCTCTGATGCTGACTGGGCAGGAAACAAGGATGATTTCACTTCCACGTGTGCCTATCTTGTTTACCTAGGTCACAGTCTTATCTCTTAGAGTTCTAAGAAGCAATGAATTGTGGATCACTCATCTACTGAGGTGGACTATCGATTTGTTGCAACCATTGCAACTAAGATCCGGTGGATCTACTCTCTTCTCAACGAACTGGATGTTTTTCTTCCACAACAACTGGTGCTTTATTTTGACAATGTCGGTGCTATAAATTTGTGCTCCAATTCAGTATTTCACTCTCGCATGAAACATATTGCTTTGGATTACCACTTCATCCTTAAATAAGTTCAGAGTGGCTTTCTTCGGGTTACTCATGTCTCCTCTGGTGATCAGTTGGCTGATGCTCTCACCAAATGACTTCCGTGAATGCTTCCTCTTCTTGAAGACCAAGATTGGACTCTCCTCTCGGAGTTCCATCTTGCGGGGGCATGATAGAGATAAGGATAAGGGTTGATCAAAATACAAGTTCGAGATAGGCTAAAACTCAAATTGTAATATTGTATCCAGCTACGACACGTAGCTGAAGAGTTGTAATCGCTACGGTCTCTGTTGTAAACTTTATAAATACTTCATTCCTCATCAATGAAAAACATAACAAATTTATTCTTCTTCCGATTCTTCTACATATAGATGACTATATAGCAACTAAATTCCTTGGTCTGTAATTCATCAACCTCTTTCCGCATACTGAGATGTAGTGAACTGCTTTGCATCCGTTTTTGAATAATTATCAATAAAGTTGTATACATTTTTACAAGGAAGATAACCCAGAAGTTCGTTCTTCTTTCCGGTGAATCAGGATCAGTGGTGCTTGTTTTCTTTTTTTCTTTTTCTTTTTTTCATTTCCTTGGTTTCGAAGATCACATGCATGTCTCATTCAGTTCAAATATATATATGTTGACCGTTTTTTTTTTTTCAGAAACCATGTTCTTCGAGTACTGGAGTACACATCATACTCGGAAAGTGTTCCAAGCGAAAAACAAAACAAGAATATCCTCCAAAATAAAGTCGTCGCCTTCTCTTTGGCTTTTCTGCAAATGGGTCTAACGAAACAAATACAGAAGAGCACCGGAAACAGGAAAAAGACTCGTCTTCCTACAATCTGAAATCTGAAACTGCAGGCTGCGGCTTTCATGGCGCATTTACTTCCATGCATGCAGTATTTTACCGATTATTTAAATTCTGTGGAGAGAAGCAATCCCTTGAATGTAAAGAAATCTGACCCAGAAATTTTTTTAAAAAAAAAAGGAAAAAAGGCCTCCATTATTCCTTTTCTCCATGTGACTCTCTCAATTATTGAAGACTAATCAACAGGAGATTCAAGAAGCTCCGTTCTTCATTATTGAACAGTGTGATCAACAGCTTGGATCTGGAGGCCCCATTTTCTACAGTATAAGCCCTTGAACTCCCTTTTTCAACCTTTTATTCGCACTGTTTCAAGGAATAATCTCTCCCACATTCCTTATTCAACATAACAATCAATTAAACCAAATTTTGGTGCAGAAAAATTCAGGAGTCATTACAGCTTACAATTGGGATATTTTCAATTGGTGAGAGTGTCATTGTGGCTAGTATCTTGGGGGGTCGATAGATGATTGCGTTTTTTTTCTCCACAAATACTTTCTGGATTTCATTGGGCCTCAACTCTGATATTAGACTGATGTGAAAGTTCATAGCTCAACTTGCGGATAATTTTACGAAATGCAGTCTTTGTTTTTCTAACTCTTAAGTAAACCCAATCCACATTTACAGAGGGACACAACCGTGTTTAGACAAAACTTATGTAATTAGAAGAAGTAAAGATGGGAACATACTTTGACAATAAGTAACGGTTAGTGCACTTTGTGTTGATTTTCAGGACTCCATGAATTTAGCTCACGGAGAAAAAAGAAAAGAAACTCATTAGGAAAAAATTGGAGGAAGAAGGGTTATGAAATTGATTATTCTTTACCCTCACCATGAAGCTCTATTTATAGATTTATGAAACTATAATATTATAATAATACCCCTGAACTTAGGGTTTAGGGTTTTAACCTTGGAACTTTAACTTAATTACATCAATGTTATCTCTATGAGATGACCCCTTTATATACCATCATGCCATCAATGTATGTGGGCCTATGGGCCTTCTTCTTGGTCTTATGGGCCTTGAGCTCATCTTCAATCTCTCTTGGATGCATGAGTCTTCCTTGGTCTTACAGGCTTAGGCCCATCTTCTAATACACTTTGATATGTTGGTCTTCCTTGGTCGTGTGGGCATGAGCCTTGTCTTCCAACACTCCCCCTCAAGCTGGGGGTGAGAGAACAACATGAGCTCCCAACTTGCTGGAAATAATATATAAAATCTTTCTTGTATAATATGCCTTCATTTTCCAACACTCCCCCTCACGTTGGTGCTCTCATTCATGAGGCTCAGCTGGTATAATATCAGTGAGAGTAAATCACTTCTAGCCGCTAAGATAGCCGCTAAGATATTGCTCTGAAGTGTCCACCTCCACCACTGTGTCCCTCCACAGGACAAGGACTCTCAAGTAGTAGAGTAATATATGATATCAATGGGGGAGAGTAACATAAATATAACAATAAGTTCCTTTGTCATGGACTTCCAACCACAAAAAATGTGATATTTTTTACAGGGATGAAGTTCCTCCGTCATGGACTCCCAACCACAAATAAATTTGATATTTTTGACGGGGTTGACAATAAATAAAACAATAAGTTCCTCCGTCATGGACTCCCAACCACAAATAAATTTGATATTTTATACGGGGTGGACAATAAATATAACAATAAGCTCCTCCGTCAAGGACTCCCAACAAAAAAAATTGATATTTTTGACGGGGTTGACAATAAATAATAGTATGAGGCTATCCCTTCTTCAATAATAATGTCTCATCAAAAGAGACAAGATAGCAATAGCTTAAATGGGTTTGGCTTGGGCCCATTTAACACGACCCAAAATAATCCTTGTAATATTACCCATTAAATAATCCAATGTACATATCTAGACCAAATAATATGTTGACCAAGGAATAATCTATCAATTCTTCAAAAATAATAATCCAGCTAGAGAAAAAAATTTATCGAGTCGGGCCGAAATCTTGGGCATACATACCGAGGCAAAAATTAAGGGGTCCGAGTCAGGTTGACCCGGTTTGGGTTCACCCTGATTTAGTTGGTCTGGGTTGACTTGGTCTGGCTCATAACAGAGTTTGCTGGGTTGCTCTCGGCCTGGTCTGGGTTGGGCTGGAATAGGCACTGACCCGACTGATCAATTAAAATTTCTAACTTAGGACAACCTTTAATCGGGAAACTGCCTTCTTCTTAATTAGGAAGCTGCCTTTTTCCCCACGCTGAAGAGACGAAAAACATAATTTTTTTCCAAATAACAGCAATGAGGATCCTGCTGTAGCAGTTGAAAAAAAAACTCCAGCGAACTATTTCGGAGTTTCTGAAAACCAGCAGCAATAGTAACGAAAACGTTTCCTTCTTCCCCACGGCGCAGAGAGGAAACTCGGAAGGCAGCTTTCCCGTCATCGGCTCCGAACAGAGAAGAACTTTTGGAAAAAAAACTTCACTCCAGAATAGTCCTTCCAGAAATATATCTTCCCCGCAACACTTGTTCCCGAACAGCACCGAATTGCAACAACGGAGGAGACGGCGGTTGGAATTATGATTTCAAATATATTATTTATGAAATAAAATTACCATGATTTTATACGCATTGGGCCCACTTCTAGATGTTTTTTTATTGGATGTTTAGTACAGGGAATAATGGCCAGCACATCCCCCTTGTAGATATAGATTAATTGGGTGCATTGACTTAGAGGACACATCCCTTAGGGATAAGGAGATGTATCTCTCTTGAGGGGATGTATCTCTCCTAAGAGGATGTATCCTTATGAATAGTCATTAGTGCCACACCCTTTGGAAATCTATAAATTCCTCCATTGTCTTACAAGTGAGGCTAATGCTATTTGCACACCCAGTCTGGCTGAACGGGAGCAAGCTTATCACTTGTAAACAAATTATCAAATGTTATCTTGTGCACTTCAAGTTTTATTTATATTCTTCAAGATGAAAGGTACTCTCTCTTTATTCTTCTTATTTCAATTCTATGATATATGTATGGCTCTCATGATAAGGAGAATTATGGAGTCTAATAATTACAAGTGATTTATGCCTTTGCTTGCATCATAGAGATAGATTCTATTTTTCTATTTTTTTTCCATATTTTTTTGGATTTTTGGCTATTTATTTGTGAATGGATATAAGCCTAGTTTAGGCTTATTGTGTCCTGGCGTCGTAGGGGTCTATAATAACCCAGGACCATGAACCAAACCAGGTTTTGCTTATATAATGAGCCAATATGTGTTTTAAGAGTTTTGTTTTACCCAAAATTTTATATTTAATGAAATTTCCATGTTATTTGGAATTTATTTGGCTATTTGAAGATTTATATGTTGATATTTTATAAATAGTTCATATCTAATTGGCTCAGTTTGTTGTTTGTTTTTAATTATTTCTTTGATATAATTTCTTGAAGTATTTATAATTTGTCTTATTGCATGCCTTGTTATATATTTATGTATTTGTATGTGAAAATTAATTTAATTATATAATTTGTAAAATCCCCAAAGGGTAATGCATTTTTGTATTGATTAAATTAATTTTATGTGTGTTTATTTTGGGTATAATTTGTTTGATGTGTTATACTAATTTTATTATACGATTAGCAAAATCCCCAAAGGGCAATGCAAGTTGTATAATTAGATTAGCATATTGTAAATTAATTCATATGAATCCCCAAAGGGTAAGTATGAATTATTATTATTTTTGTTTGTTTGTGATATTGTTGTTTGTTTATTATGTGTGGAATGATTTGGCTAGTAACTTTCATGAATCCCCAAAGGGTAAGTGGGAGAACTAGATGGCTGACATGATTGTATAATTACATATGTTCTCCCAAATATTGAAATATTTTTCTGGATGACAGGAACATCTAGTAGTGGACATAATTTTGCTGAGACCCTAAAGAAAAATGTACTTGAAGGGACTAATTATGTGAACTGGTCACAACGGGTTGATTTAATGCTACGAGGCTATAGGTTTGATAAGATTATCAAAGTGGATACTCCTCCTCAAAGACCTTCCCAAGTAAACTAACCCGATAATCTGAAACAGTATAAGGACCTTAGAAAATTTAAGGAATGGGATGGGCTGATGCTAATGAAATTTCTAGGTCACTTATTATTGGGGCTCTAAGTGAGACTCTCTTAATGACTTATTTTCATGTGCCCACTACAAAACAAATTCTCAACTAGCTTGAGGCTAAATATGGTAAAAAGTCATCTCCTCACATCAATAACTTATGGCAAAAGTTCACTCGTGCCAAATGTGAAGAAAATGTTGATGTGAGAAAACATGTAAATGACATGCTTGCCATGACAGATGAGTTACAATATCATGGTAGACCAATGGATGAAGAAACTAAAGTGGTCACCATTATCAACTCTTTACCCAAATCTCTCAAATATATTCAAGATTTTTATTCTTTGTCCAGGACGAAGTGGACTGTATTTGATTTGGTTAATATGATTGCCCACCAGTCCGATAGACTCAATCCAAGTATTGAGTTAGATAAACTTTCACCTAGCGCTAACGTAGTTTTGAAGCCGAAGAAAAAGAATTTTAAGAAGAAGGGACAAACTTTCGATTTCAAAACTTCAAGGACAAAAAAGTTGTTTAACAAAGGGTTGAAGTACATGCAAATCAACGTGTTTGCTTCTTCTGTAATAAGCCAAGACATATCAAGAAGTACTGTAGAGCTTTGAAAACCATGCAAGAAAGGCAACAAGAGAAAACTAGTGAGTCCTTATCTCTTGAAACTCATACTATTTATATCAAGCCTTTTAGTTGGTGGGCTGATTCTGGTGCAACTGTTCATATATCGAATGACTTGCAGGGCTTCAAGGAGCTAAGAAAAATTGAGGACATAACAAACTTTATTTACATGGAAAATAATGAAAAGGCCATTGTGGAAGGCATATAAACTTACCGGCTAAAGCTTGTTGATAAAAGAGTTTTTTTATTTAGAAGATTGTCTTTATGCTCCTTCAATGAGAATAAGTATATTATCTATATCTTGTCTTGAGAAACTTGGATTTATATTTTACTTTGGAAGTGGAAAGTTTCTTATGTTACAAGATGATAAAGTTATTTTGAGAGAGGTTTTCGAAATTCTGATATATATCAATTGCAACTTAGTGGAAATATGGTGTTCAATGTTTCTGCTTCTTCGGATATTAAGGAAAATGAATTGTGGAGAAGAGGATTGCGTCAAAAAGAAAAATGAGGGCTGGACGAATTTGTGGAAAGATAGGAGAGTGCTTCAATGCCCTACCTCTCAGCCAATGCATTTATTTATAGTTTTACAATGCCCTTAGGGCTATAACTTGGTAAAACAAAAGACATAAAAGGAACACATATTTACACTTCTATGCCATCTTTATGGAAAGTACCATATTTTACACATATGTCACTCCTTTGACGTGTGAGCTTCTTGTCTTGAGCTCGTGGACTTGAACCCATCTTCCAACACTCCCCCTCAAGCTGGAGGAGAAAAGACATCATAAATACCCAGCTTGCCACATATAAACGATAGGATTTTAGATGTAACGGGTTTAGTGAGAATATCAGCTACTTGCTCTTGAGATGACACATGTTTGAGAGAGATTATTCCTGCTTGAAACTTCTCCCGTATAAAATGACAATCCACCTCAATATGTTTAGTTCTTTCATAAAAAACTGGATTTGAAGTGATATATGAATGGCTACTTGATTATCATAATGCAGATTCATGGACCCCTTTTTATAAAAACCTAGTTCGGTAAGAAGGGTCTTGACCCATAAAAGTTCACTCACGGTATGGGCCATAGCTCTGTATTCTGCTACGGCGCTATATCTTGCAACCACATTTTGCTTCTTACTTTTCCATGAAACCAAGTTTCTCCCAACCAGAGTACAATATCCTGATGTAGATTTTCTATCATCAGGAGATCCAGCCCAATCTGCATCTGAGAAGCCTTCTATGTTGAAGTACCCATGTTTTGTATACAACAATCCTCTTCCTGGAGCTCCTTTTAGATAACGTAATATTCTCTCTAAAGCCTACCAGTGGGTAATTTGTGGTTTGTGCATGAATTGACTCACCACACTTACATCATATGATATGTCTGGCCTAGTTACCGTGAGATAAATCAGTTTTCCCACGAGTCTTTGATATTTGCCAATATCAATAACTTTTTCATTTGTGGCACATAATTTTACATTTGTATCCATAGGTGTATAAACTGGTCTACAACCCTTCATTCCTATTTCTTCAAGGAGATCCAAGACATATTTCCTTTGAGACAATATTATCCCATGTTTGGATTAAAGAACTTCTATACCCAAAAAATATTTAAGCATACCAAGGTCTTTAGTCTTGAATTCCTGACATATCATCTGTTTCACCTCTTGTATGCTCAAAGCATCATCACCAGTTAAGATAATATCATCCACGTATACGGCCAATAATATTTTCCTTTTGACTGTATCTTTATAATATACAAAATGATCAACTGAGCACCGATGAAAACCAAACCGTAGGAGTGTTTGACTAAATTTATTAAACCAAGCCCGAGGTGATTGCTTAAGCCCATATAAAGATTTTTTAACCAGCATACTGACTCCCCCTCAACCACATAACCAGGTGGTTGAACCATATAAATTTCCTCACTGATATCACCATTTAAAAAAACATTTTTAACATCCAACTGATAGACGGGCCATGAGGAGTTAGCAGCAATAGATAAGATGATGCGTACCGAATTCAATTTTGCAACAGGAGAGAAGGTCTCCTCATAATCTATCCCATAACAATGTGTATAGCCTTTAGCAACCAGTCAAGCTTTAAGATGAGCAACCGATCCATCCGGATTATGTTTCACCGAAAAAACCCATCGACAACCAACTTGTCTTTTACCTTTCGGGAGTGATGTCAAGTACCAGGTTTGGTTTTCGTATAAGGCGTGCATTTCTTCATCCATAGCCACCTTCCATCCTGAATGTCTCAGGGCCTCCTGAAACTACTGTGGAACAAAAGTAGAAGAAAGGGACGCAAGAAACTGAAAACACTTGGAAGACAAGCGATGGTGGGACATAAAATTTGAGATAGGATGCGAAGTAGTATAAGAGCGACGTTCTTTTCTTAAAGCAATAGGCCGAGTATCAAATTCAGGCCCATACATAGGAGGAGGACTTACCTCGGGTGGATTTGACAACTCCACAGGTGAAGGTACGGCCGGTGCATCAGGGGATGGATCTACTTCAAGATTGAACGGCACAAGCAGACAAAGAGTAGTAGAAGGACAAGTCCATCCTGGAGGAGCATCATGGGAGGAGTAGAAAGGGGTGTCCTCAAAGAAAGTCACATCCCTAGAGATAAACATCCTCCGAAGGGTAGGATTGTAACAAACATAACCTTTCTAGGTGCGAGAGTACCCCAAAAAAATGCACCTCATAGACCGAGGATCAGGTTTATTTTTATGTGGGGATGTAACATGAACAAAACACATACATCCAAACACTTTCAAAGGAAGAGAAAAAATATCTTCACAATTAAATAATATAGAGTAAGGAGTTTTATGATGAAGGACTGATGAAGGTAACCTATTAATGAGAAAACATGTTGTAAGTATAGCATGAGGCCAATAGGAATAGGGTACCTTCATGGAGTAGAGGAGGCCCCGAGCAACTTCAAGAAGATGACGATTCTTCCTTTCAGCAACACCATTTGGTTGAGGAGTATAGGCACATGATATTTGATGAATAAGCCCATTACTCTCACAAAATGATTTGAAGTCATGAGACATGTATTCCTTAGCATTATCAGATCTAAGGGTTTGAATTTACTTCCCAAAATATGTCAAGACCATAACATGAAAATTTTTAAACAAATGAAGAATTTCGGAATGCTCTTTAAATAGATATAACCAAGTCACTCGAGTAAAATCATCAGCAAAAATGACAAAATAGTTAACTTGAAAAATATTTGAGACACGTAAAGGGCCCCATACATCGGAATGTATTAGCTCAAACGGAGCAGTACTTGTAGTTGTAAGACGAGGAGAATATGTACTCCTGACATGTTTACTTAATTGACAAACCTCACAACTGAAATTAGAAAGTCCTTTTAAAGATGGAACCAAACATTCACCTAGATACCACTAAATGCCACGTCATGGGTTGGGACGCCATTAAAATGCTCCAATGATGTTAGCAAAGGAGGGCACAGCAGCGTAGCAGCGAGTGGTACCTACCTGCACCGACCGGCCATCCTTACCTAAGGGATGCCAACACCCAAGGGCGGAGAGTCCTGCTTCGCTACACATATCACAAGCGAGAGTTCCCAATGGATGCAATACCCGACTAGGTCTCGGGTTTGTCGGCTACAGATACAATTTGTTTTATGAATCCATATGCATAAAGCATGGATGCATATTTTGAGTCTATTTCATGACTCAACTTCACTTGATTCCAACTGTTGTTGGGCTCAGTGGTGAAGAAGGAAGTGTTCATCCCTTGTCCAATTTGTTCATTCCATCTCTGGAATTGAACAGTATGATCGGATTCGATCTTTGAACGAACGCTGTCCACCTGTTGAGGGCGTAGCGAGGGTTCCTCAGACATAATGTCCGAAAGTTTTAAAGGTTTAAATTTCTTTAAAAACTCAAACTCATTAAAACTAGTTTTATCTGGTTTATTTAGGCTTTTCAACCTTGTAAACTCTGACGGGGTAACCAATTTTGTCTTGAATGATTTCTCATTCCTAGACAAGTCCGTTTCCATCAGGGATGGATCCGTTAAGACTTCCTTTTCAGTTCTAGACTGACAGGTAGAAGTCCCTGATTCCGATTTCAACGAAATCGTTAAGGTTTCCTTTCCAGCTCTTGACTGGCAGGTAGAAATCCCTGATTCCCCTATCTTCAGAGAAGATTGGGTTGTGATTTCCTTCTCATGCCTGGCATGACCGGTAGAAATCCCGGGTCGACCTGTGTTTATCAAAACACTAAAGTCATTCGTCTGCTGATTAGCTGACGTTGTGGCTTCCTTTTCTCGCAATGGAGATCCGGTAGAAGTCCCGGAGGAGCTTGGCATTTCATGCCGTTGAGTGAGTTCTTTTAACTCTTCGGTTAATTCTTTAACCTTGAGTTGTAAGAGTTCTCCACTTAACCCGTAACGGGCACAATTCTCATAAATGTCTCCTCGTTCTGAGAGAACTAAAAGACTGTCGAATAGTGACTGTAGGGTTGAGAGCAATACCGTGAGTGTGGCAATTGCTGCTGCTAGGTCCGTCAGGGTGCTGCTGAGGGGATCCATTTTACCTGTTTGTAACACAAGAAAATTCTCGAGTGGTAAGAGTATCAGTTAATTATAAAATTCTCTATAATGCATGATGCAGGAGTAGAGAAAGTATTTTATGACAATAGTGGGAGATAAATCGAATCACCACGCTAGCTGCCATTTGTATAACGGGCAAGCAAAAGCATAACCGAATTTTAGGCAAAAGTTGTGCCTGAAGAGTCACTCATATTTTCTGAGTTTTCCGAGGAGGAAGACTCAGGTTTGAGATGAAGTTCATATACGTCATCTGCTGACTGGATGTCATCGTAATGGATGATTTCCAATCCATTTTCTTTGGCGAGTAACATGTATGTACTGTACCGCCGTTGCTGTTTATCATTTGGACAATCTTTGGCGAAATGTCCTTCTTTCTGGCATATCTAGCATTTGCATTTGCTTGGGGTTTTCCCCTTTGGGCAGTATGCATTTGACCCTTTACTGGATGTGGTGGGGCCAGGATTTGTTCCAGAATTTGTTCTTTTCCGAAAGTATCTCTTTTTAGGAGTATACCTTGTTGTAGAACTTTTTTGTATCCTAAATTTTTTCTGTTGAAATTTCTTAGGATATTTTCGTTGCTTATGGGAGGTGGTTTTGCAACCATAAGCTCCTACATTTTTGTTCTAGTTTGAACAACATAATGTTTGTTTATTTGCCTTACTACTTTTCTTTTGTAGTTTTTGGGCTTCACAAAGATTTGCCAACATGTCTTGTACAAATCTATGTCTTCTTCCTAACGTATCAATGTTTAGGAAAATATCCATGGTTAAAGTACCAAGTTCTGGATTGTTTTGCCAATACTTTGTAATGTAGTCTTTTTCTGCTACATGTGCAAATGGTTCTGGCAATTTTGCATAAAAGATAGACAGATAAGGTTTCTGGTCTTCTTTTTGCAGTTTATAGAAGTAACTTGCAAACTCGCAGTAATACTTCTCATAAAAACAAATGTTACAGATTTGTAACTTATTTAATTTCTGAAGAGTTTCTAAACGTTTTCTTTGTTTAGTACTCTCATTGTAGGCTTCTAGGGTTGGATGTATTCCTAGAAATTCCTTTGATATCTTAGCCACTAATCCTTTCAAGATATTGGCTATCGATATTGAGGTATTAGCTCGTTTTTGGTCTTCGGGAAGGTTGTCCCACCAAAGAGCTACATTACCCTGTAAAGCATGGGTAAAGAAATTAAATGCTGATTCTTGGTTCCAAGATTCATTTGCAGCATTGCTCATGCTTCTTTCCCAATCTTTAAGGACTTTTTCTCCATCCTTGGGGCAATCCAAGTTGAGGTAAAATCCAAAAGGGTTTATGCTATCTATGGTTCGGTGTCCCTTAGTAGCATTTGAAGGATCGACATTTGTGTATTTTGTCGAATACCTTTGTCCTCCCAGGGATATTTTGGAGTGGGAGAAACTTTCTCGTTCTTGCGGATGAACCGCAGTACGGTTTCGGAAGTTATCTTGAAAGCTATCTTCCATGTGGGTATCTCGTACCCTTGAAGTTTCTGCTTCAAAATGGTCACTACCACGAAGCATTCGAAACCTTTTACCAAGATCATCTGCCTTTTTGTCTTTAGCAGAGTAGTCTGTTTTCTTGGTATTTTCTTCTGCAACTTCATCAGATTCCCAGGCTTCTGGTTCACTGTCGTGTTGCTCTTGTTGTTTACTAGAAGAAGGTTTTTCTTCTTGAACATAATAAATCGGTTGACGACCGAAGGTATTATATTCTGCGTAAACTTCATCATCGGTGGAGGATGATGCTTTTGAAGCGATCCTAAAAGCAGGTGGTGCTGGATCCTTTCTTCTAGGTGCTATGCAAGGTGTTGCAAAGTACACTAGGTTTTTAAGCCATCCGGTGATGTCAGGAAGGCCTAATGGTAATGGAGTTTCCATATCCATTAAATAGAAAAACTCATTCATTTTTACAAAGCTAGGAGGTTTAGCTTTTGTTTGATTTTGTCGATTTTGCATCGAAATAGATGGATGCGATTCGTATACCTTTCCCAATGGAAATTGTACCATTCCCTGGTTAAGGTTGAAAAGCCTAAATAAACCAGATAAAACTAGTTTTAATGAGTTTGAGTTTTTAAAGAAATTTAAACCTTTAAAACTTTCGGACATTATGTCTGAGGAACCCTCGCTACGCCCTCAACAGGTGGACAACGTTCGTACAAAGATCGAATCCGATCATACTATTCAATTCCAGAGATGGAATGAACAAATTGGACAAGGGATGAACACTCCCTTCTTCACCACTGAGCCCAGCAACAGTTGGAATCAAGTGAAGCTGAGTCATGAAATAGACTCAAAATATGCATCCATGCTTTATGCATATGGATTCATAAAACAACTGGTATTGCCCTCCACCGACTTATCAGTATTGGAGAAAATGCCAAAGGAAATTATGGAGGCTTGCAAAAGCTTTATCTCAATAACGAAGAGTAAAGGAATTCGACTGCATTTCGTTTCCTGTATTGCTGAAATTGTTACTGACACCAAAATGTTTCCAAGCATTTCCGTCGTGACTATTGAAGGCATCAAAGAAGGTGACGCCAACATGGAATATGATCCCAGACATGTTCCAAAAGCCAAGCCTTGCCCAGAAGCAGTCTGGCCAACCAGGCGTATCCACGGGCTTAAACACCTGATACAGCTCATGAAGCAGCTGATTCAGAAAAAGAGAAGCTTCGTCTACAAGACCTCCGTCCCATTGACGATCATCTCTAAAAGCTATAAAGAGACTCCGGCCTCCGTCGAGACCAGTCTTGAAGTTACGCTGAAGAAACTCCTTGGAGGAAATATCCCCTTCAGCAAAACAACAAAGGAAAGCTTCTGTCAGATGGCCCAGAAGACTTTTTCTAAGGAGCACACCTGTAAACTGTGCACAGAAAGGCAGTTGTCCGAATGAGGAGTCAGCAGCCACGTCAAACAACTAGTCAGCAACCACGTCAGCAGACTAGGCCCACGACGAAAACAAAGTCAGCAAAGGCGGCTCAAAAGTCCGCAATAACGGCTACAAAAAGTCACCAATGACGGCTACTCTCAGTCAACAAAGATGGCTAAAAAAGATTCCTGCACGTCATCATCATGACGTCACAAGCAGAAAAGATATTTCTACCCCTGCTTTCGGCGTCGAAAGGTAATAATGCAAGGGCAAAAGGGACATGCCAAAAAGACAAAAGTTACCCTTTGTCTTTAAACGCACACCTTACAATCAAGGGTAAAGGTGGAAAAGCTGAAAAATCTTCAGCTATAAATATGATGCTCCTCCAGAGGAAAGATCATCGAAAACTTGGAGCAACTCACCAATAGACGAGCATTAGTTCCGAAGAAGAAGGCGATTTCCGGCGACCTTTCTCCGGCAAGTTCCTCAAGCACGGTATGTGCTTAAACAGCCGTAATGGCTGAGTAGAAAAGAGGGAACCGACCGGTGCCACGATCGGTAACTTCGGGAGTTATGTAGATAAGTAGTTTTTTCTTTTCCTTTTTTAAGGGTATGTATTTTATATTTTATGACAATGTTTTTATATTTATTTTTGCATGTTTGTAATATTATGATTCGTACAGTAATTGTTTTTACTGTTCATGTTCCGCATTTATAAATATGATCTCCACAGTAGTTGTTATCACTGTTCATGTTCCCCATCTATGTATTGATCTCCACAGTGTTTGTTTTTACTGTTCCAAAGTTACTGTTCAAAAGTACTGTTCATTTTTACTATTCATGGTTACTATTCAGGTTTACTGTTCACTCGTCAAGAAGAAATAGTATCGAAATAGTGCCAAATAGGACAGACGCTAGAGACTTAGAATTATTCGGCTACGCTCCGAGGTAGAAAACGAAACGGAGCTGTGCTCTACCCTGCTGAAGCAGCCATGGAGCCGCAACGGTTAATAGGAACGGCTCGGGGCCCTCTGAAGACCGTGAGGACCGCATCGACGGAATTGCCCACGTGGTGGTAAGCCGACAGGAATAGGGTCAAACCCCGAAGAAGTTCTAGGTAGCAGCAGAAGTCATGTTGGGCCTACTAGATAGCTATGAAATAGACACAAACGAGTACATAACGGTGACATGTGGTAGGAAGCAGGAAAGTAGCCTAATGGTAAACTGATAGGACGGATGAAGTGTGACTATAGGAATAGTAGTGTGTGAGTCATTGTTGTTTTTCGCTGCCCTTAGATGTCATCCTCTGCCCGTAGCTCGAGACTGGCAGATAGAAGTCCCTAGGATTTTAGTTCCGCTGCCCTCTTCCCTAGGTTGTCTTCCGCTGTGTGTACAAGTCTATTAGAGACTTTGTGTCGATATCATAGCAATAGTGCTTTGGTATCAGTATTCCGCTGTCAGAGTCTGCTAGAGACTCTCCCCGTCTTGAATGTAGGAGCTTATGGTTGCAAAACCACCTCCCATAAGCAACGAAAATATCCTAAGAAATTTCAACAGAAAAAATTTAGGGTACAAAAAGTTCTACAACAAGGTATACTCCTAAAAAGAGATACTTTCGGAAAAGAAAAAATTCTGGAACAAATTCTGGCCCCACCACATCCAGTAAAGGGTCAAATGCATACTGCCCTAAGGGGAAAACCCCAAGCAAATGCAAATGCTGGATATGCTAGAAAGAAGGACATTTCGCCAGAGATTGTCCAAATGATAAACAACAACGGCGGTACAGTACATACATGTTACTAGCCGAAGAAAATGGATTGGAAATCATCCATTACGATGACATCCAGTCAGAAGATGAAGTGTATGAACTTCATCTCGAAACTGAGTCCTCCTCGAAAAACTCAGAGAACATGTCAGACTCTTCAGGCTCCTTCTCTGAATGAGTATCCGCATAAACGCAGAGCATGTTGCATCTGGAAATTCTTATATCACGGTCATGCTTAAACTACCAGGATATATCAAATTCCATATACACGCTCTCGTAGATACAGGAAGTTCATATTGTCTAGCTAGACAAAATCTACTTCCCACAGATCTATGGAAACCACTTGAAGCGCCCCTTCAAGTAACAGTTGGCTCCGGAGAAACTATCTCTCTTCCTGTCGAAGCCCGAAACATTCATCTCGACATTGGAGGTGAAAAGTTTATGATTCCAAAACTCATTAGTTTAGGATCAAACATAAATTCAGGACCATATTTAGTCCTAGGAAATGAATGGCTCATGTTTCATGCCCCTGTAGAGCAAACACCAGCCTACTATAAACTTTGATGTCGCACTCGACGTGAAATCGACAATACTGCTATCTTTGTCTACGCAGTAAAACCTACTAAAGCCTATGCCATTTCTGGCAATGGAGCTGTCCTCCATCAGGTCTTCAAAAAACGCAGCAAGCGTGGTGATGAGATTCCTCCCTTAGAAACTCTACTCCTCGCTGAGTCCTGTGAATCTGAAGTTCAGCAACTTCTAGAATCCACTTGTTCTGAGAAACCCTTAGAATGGTGGCATAAACAAAAACCATATGCAAATCTCGAACTTCTTGATCCTGAAAAAGAAATCCGAGAAAAACCTATGGTTTATACTCCTTCTGATGTTGAAGAATTCTCAACACAGATAAATGATTTGCTGGCTCAAGGTTTAATCCACGCAAGTCATTCTCCACATACATCTCCTGCTTTCCTGGTAAGGAATCACGCAAAGATAAAACGAGGTAAAGCTCGAATGGTCATTAACTATAAAAAGGTTAATGAAGCCACAAAAATGGATGGCTACTATCTTCCTAACAAAGAAAGATTGATAGCTGCCATAAGAGGAAAACAATGGTTTTCTAAATTTGATTGCAAATCTGGGTTTTGGCAAATTCGTCTAACCGAAAGAGCTATTCCCCTAACTGCATTCAGTTGTCCTTCAGGACATTATGAGTGGCTTATAATGCCCTTTGGGTTAAAACAAGCACCCAACATATTTCAAAGAAGAATGGATGATATCCTCAAACCATTCTTTAAATTTTGCTTAGTTATGTTGATGATATCCTAGTCTTTTCAGAAACCAAGGATCAACATAAAGAGCAATTATTGAAGGTCTTAAATGCCTTAAAAAATGCTGGGATAGCACTCAGCAAAAAGAAATTAGAGTTGTTTAAAACCAAGATAGATTTCTTAGGTCTAAACATCTCAAAAGGAGAAATCATTCTTCAAAATCATATTCTGGAAAAACTAGCTGCTTTTTCGAATGAAATTGAAGATATAAAACAACTTCAACGTTTCTTAGGATGCCTAATATATGCTGAACAATTCATACAGAATTTAGCAGAAATTAGGAAACCCCTTCAAAAGAAACTAAAAAAAGACGTCAAATGGGAATGGACACCCACTGATAGTCTTGAAGTAATCCGGATCAAACAAATAATGAAACACCTCCCGGTGTTAACTCTACCCGATCTAGATGCAAATCTGATTTTAGAAACTGACGCCTCTGATCACACTTGGGCAGCAGTCCTAAAATGCAAAATCAATGATTCTAAAAGAATATGCAAATATACATCAGGAACATTTTCATCTGCTGAAACAAACTATCATTCTTATGAAAAAGAAATTTTAGCAGTAAAGAATGGGATAAAAAAGTTTTATATTTATCTCGCTCCCAAAGAATTTCTGGTAAGAACTGACTGTAAAAATTTTGTCGGTTTTATGACAAGAAATTTAGAAGATTCACTTTGTCGCGGTAGGTTACTCCGTTGGCAGCAATGGTTCTTTCAATTCTCTTTTACTGTTGAACACATTAAAGGAGATAAAAACTATTTACCTGACACTCTTACTCGAGAATTTTCTTGTGTTATAGACAGGTAAAATGGATCCCCTCAGCAGCACCCTGACGGACCTAGCAGCAGCAATTGCCGCACTCACGGTATTGCTCTCAACCCTACAGTCACTATTCGACAATCTTTTAGTTCTCTCATAACGAGAAGACATTTATGAGAATTGTGCCCGTTACGGGTTAAGTGGACAACTCTTACAACTCAAGGTTAAAGAATTAACCGAAGAGTTAAAAGAACTCACCCTACGGCATGAAATGCCAAGCTCCTCCGGGACTTCTACCGGATCTCCATCGCGAGGAAAGGAAGCCACAACGTCAGCTAATCAGCAGACAGATGACTTTAGTGTTTTAATAAACACAGGTCGACCCGGGATTTCTACCGGTCATGCCAGGCATGAGAAGGAAATCACAACCCAATCTTCTCTGAAGATAGGGGAATCAGGGATTTCTACCTGCCAGTCAAGAGCTGGAAAGGAAACCTTAACGATTTCTTTGAAATCGGAATCAGGGACTTCTACCTGTCTGTCTAGAGCTGAGAAGGAAGTCTTAACGGATCCATCCCTGATGGAAACGGACTTGTCTAGGAATGAGAAATCATTCAAGACAAAATTGGTTACCCCTTCTGAGTTTACAAGGTTGAAAAGCCTAAATAAACCAGAGAAAACTAGTTTTAATGAGTTTGAGTTTTTAAAGAAATTTAAACCTTTAAAACTTTCGGACATTATGTCTGAGGAACCCTCGCTACGCCCTCAACAGGTGGACAGCGTTCGTTCAAAGATCGAATCCGATCATACTGTTCAATTCCAGAGATGGAATGAACAAATTGGACAAGGGATGAACACTCCCTTCTTCACCACTGAGCCCAGCAACAGTTGGAATCAAGTGAAGCTGAGTCATGAAATAGACTCAAAATATGCATCCATACTTTATGCCTATGGATTCATAAAACAACTGGTATTGCCCTCCACCGACTTATCAGTATTGGAGAAAATGCCAAAGGAAATTATGGAGGCTTGCAAAAGCTTTATCTCCATAACGAAGAGTAAAGGGATTCGACTGTATTTCGTTTCCTGTATTGCTGAAATTGTTACTGACACCAAAATGTTTCCAAGCATTTCCGTCGTGACTATTGAAGGCATCAAAGAAGGTGACGCCAACATGGAATATGATCCCAGACATGTTCTAAAAGCCAAGCCTTGCCCAGAAGCAGTCTGGCCAACCAGACGTATCCACGGGCTCAAACACCTGATACAGCTCATGAAGCAGCTGATTCAGAAAAAGAGAAGCTTCGTCTACAAGACCTCCGTCCCATTGACGATCATCTCTAAAAGCTATAAAGAGACTCCGGCCTCCGTCGAGACCAGTCTTGAAGTTACGCTGAAGAAACTCCTTGGAGGAAATATCCCCTTCAGCAAAACAACAAAGGAAAGCTTCTGCCAGATGGCTCAGAAGACTTTTTCTAAGGAGCACACCTATAAACTGTGCACAGAAAGGCAGCTGTCCGAATGAGCAGTCAGCAACTACGTCAACCAACTAGACAGCAGCCACGTCAGCAGACTAGGCCCACGACGAAAACAAAGTCAGCAAAGGCGGCTCAAAAGTCCGCAATAACGGCTACAAAAGTCATCAATGACGGCCACACCAAGTCAACAAAGATGGCTAAAAAAGATTCCTGCACGTCATCATCATGACATCACAAGCAGAAAAGACATTTCTACCCCTGCTTTCGGCGCCGAAAGGTAATAATGCAAGGGCAAAAGAGACATGCCAAAAAGACAAAAGTTACCCTTTGTCTTTAAACGCACACCTTACAATCAAGGGTAAAGGTGGAAAAGCTGAAAAATCTTCAGCTATAAATACGATGCTCCTCCAGAGGAAAGATCATCGAAAACTTGGAGCAACTCACCAATAGACGAGCATTAGTTTCGAAGAAGAAGGCGATTTTCGGCGACCTTTCTCCGGCAAGTTCCTCAAGCATGGTATGTGCTTAAATAGCCGTAATGGCTGAGTAGAAAAGAGGGAACCGACTGGTGCCACGGTCGGTAACTTCGGGAGTTATGTAGATAAGTAGTTTTTTCTTTTCCTTTTTTAAGGGTATGTATTTTATATTTTATGACAATGTTTTTATATTTATTTCCGCATGTTGTAATATTATGATTTGTACAGTAATTGTTTTTACTGTTCATGTTCTGCATTTATAAATATGATCTCCACAGTAGTTGTTATCACTGTTCATGTTCCGCATCTATGTATTGATCTCCACAGTGTTTGTTTTTACTGTTCCAAAGTTACTGTTCAAAAGTATTGTTCATTTTTACTATTCATGGTTACTATTCACGATTACTATTCATGTTTACTGTTCACTCGTCAAGAAGAAATAGTATCGAAATAGTGCCAAATAGGACAGACGCTAGAGACTTAGAATTATTCGGCTACGCTCCGAGGTAGAAAACGAAACGGAGCTGTGCTCTACCCTGCTGAAGCAGCCATGGAGCCGCAACGGTTAATAGGAATTGCTCGGGGCCCTCTGAAGACCGTGAGGACCGCATCGACGGAATTGCCCACGTGGTGGTAAGCCGGCAGGAATAGGGTCAAACCCCGAAGAAGTTCTAGGTAGCAGCAGAAGTCATGTTGGGCCTACTAGATAGCTATGAAATAGACACAAACGAGTACATAACGGTGACATGTGGTAGGAAACAGGAAAGTAGCCTAATGGTAAACTGATAGGACGGACGAAGTGTGACTATAGGAATAGTAGTGTGTGAGTCATTGTTGTTTTTCGCTGCCCTTAGATGTCATCCTCTGCCCGTAGCTCGAGACTGGCAGATAGAAGTCCCTAGGATTTTAGTTCCGCTGCCCTCTTCCCTAGGTTGTCTTCCGCTGTGTGTACAAGTCTATTAGAGACTTTGTGTCGATATCATAGCAATAGTGCTTTGGTATCAGTATTCCGCTGTCAGAGTCTGCTAGAGACTCTCCCCGTCTTTAAAATGGTATCAGAGCCGAGTATTAGACTTGGTTTTGTATGTGTCAAAGAAGTCAAAGCTTACCTTTGATTCTTTCTGTTTAGGTATACATACTCCCAAACAGTTACGACCCATACCGGTCACATCCCAAGTAACATTTGTAAGGAACAAATGTACAAAACCAAAAGTCCATTATGGAACAAAATAGGTCTAATCCAGAGATAAGACTTATAAATTATTCGCGACTGCGAGAATATATCATGACCAGAAGGTATGATAATCAAATCGAATTCCAGAGGGTCTGGATTCGACAGTTAAAAGATCGACTCGCACGAGTTCAAGCCAAACTCAAAGAGCTCGAAGAAAATCCTTTAGTTGTAGATTATAACAACGAAGGAAGAAGAATAATCCGAGATGGACGATTCTTAGGACTCGGTCCAGTAGGATTAAAGCAAGTTATCAAAAACCTGAAACATCAAATCAGGATTGAACAACTTGAACTTCAAGAATATGCTATCTAAGCAAATCTTAGAAGATTTGGTAATCATTCTGCAAAGAGAAATCTATAGAATGACCCATGAAGAAACCGTATCTCAACCTGTAGACACCGCTTCAACAGGAGAAGCCTCTACAAGTACATACGGAAAACCAGAAAAAACAAAATACTGGTATGTTGTCTTCATAGGGAGAGCAACAGGAATATATGACAGCTGGGAAGAAGCCCAAGCTTAAGTCATAGGACTTCCTGGAAATTCTCACAGAAAATTCCGGACAAAGGACGATGCTGAACAAGCCTGGACAGCATCCCGAAATAAATGATCTATCGGCAAAAACTTTTAGATCGTTTGCAACAAAAGAGAGAAGGTTTAGCCTTCACTCTTTGCTAAGAAACATGCTTCAACTAGAAGATGATACTACCTTAGCCAGGGAATGGTACAATTTCCATTGGGAAAGGTATACGAATCGCATCCATCTATTTCGATGCAAAATCGACAAAATCAAACAAAAGCTAAACCTCCTAGCTTTGTAAAAATGAATGAGTTTTTCTATTTAATGGATATGGAAATTCCATTACCATTAGGTCTTCCTGACATCACCGGATGGCTTAAAAACTTAGTGTAATTTGCAACCCCTTGCATAGCACCTAAAAGAAAAGATCCAGCACCACCTGCTTTTAGGATCGCTTCAAAAGCATCATCCTCCACCGATGATGAAGTTTACGCAGAATATAATACCTTCGGTCGTCAACCGATTTATTATGTTCAAGAAGAAAAACCTTCTTCGAGTAAACAACAGGAGCAACACGACAGTGAACCAGAAGCCTGGGAATCTGATGAAGTTGCAGAAGAAAAAACCAAGAAAACAGACTACTCTGCTAAAGACAAAAAGGCAGATGATCTTGGTAAAAGGTTTCAAATGCTTCGTGGTAGTGACCATTTTGAAGCCGAAACTTCAAGGGTACGAGATACCCACATGGAAGATAGCTTTCAAGATAACTTCCGAAACCGTACTGCGGTTCATCCGCAAGAACGAGAAAGTTTCTCCCACTCCAAAATATCCCTGGGAGGACAAAGGTATTCGACAAAATACACAAATGTTGATCCTTCCAATGCTACTAAGGGACACCGAACCATAGATAGCATAAACCCTTTTGGATTTTACCTGAACTTGGATTGCCCCAAGGATGGAGAAAAAGTCCTTAAATATTGGGAAAGAAGCATGAGCAATGCTGCAAATATGCATGAATCTTGGAACCAAGAATCAACATTTAATTTCTTTACCCATGCTTTACAGGGTAATGTAGCTCTTTGGTGGGACAACCTTCCCGAAGACCAAAAACGAGCTAATACCTCAATATCGATAGCCAATATCTTGAAAGGATTAGTGGCTAAGATATCAAAGGAATTTCTAGGAATACATCCAACCCTAGAAGCCGACAATGAGAGTACTAAACAAAGAAAACGTTTAGAAACTCTTCAGAAATTAAACAAGTTACAAATCTGTAACATTTGTTTTAAAGGAATTTCTAGGAATACATCCAACCCTAGAAGCCTACAATGAGAGTACTAAACAAAGAAAGCATTTAGAAACTCTTCAGAAATTAAACAAGTTACAAATCTGTAACATTTGTTTTTATGAGAAGTAGTACTGCGAGTTTGCAAGTTACTTCTATAAACTGCAAAAAGAAGACCAGAAACCTTATCTGTCTATCTTTTATGCAAAATTGCCAGAACCATTTGCACATGTAGCAGAAAAAGACTACATTGCAAAGTATTGGCATAACAATCCAGAACTTGGTACTTTAACCATGGATATTTTCCTAAACATTGATACGTTAGGAAGAAGACATAGATTTGTACAAGACATGTTGGCAAATCTTTGTGAAGCCCAAAAACTACAAAAGAAAAGTAGTAAGGCAAATAAACAAACATTATGTGATGGATGACCAAGTCGGTTGTGCCAAAGTTGGGCCTCAAATGTAGTGGATGATAATGTAGCTAATAGTGGAAGAGTGAAGTAGTACCAACCCCCCTTTTCATGGCCGCCACCAATCACCCACTTCATAGTGAGATCCTGAAAGACACAAGAAGACGGTGAGAAGGTGAAATTGAGGAACAAACAAAACATCTTGAAGGGGAATAGATGAAGTAAGATAAGAGGAACCTTTGCCAAGGACCTTGGTTTGGGTACCATCAACAATAGTAACGAATTTATGAGGATAACAAGGAGATAAGGACTACAACAAGTGTTTGTTACCCGATAGATGTTCGGAGGCCCCGGAATCGATGATCCAAGAGGAAGATGAAGAAGAGGAAGAAGAGGAAGAAAGCATACCTGAGGCAATAGTAGTGGCAACAGTAGATGATGAGGGAATAGATGATTCCATGAAGGACTTCATTTTCTGAAATGCAGCATAGTCCTCAACCATAAGAGTCATATTTCCGGATGATGATTCAGCCTTATCTTCATTTTTCTCAACGTTAACCGAGATTGGGTTATTTGTGGCCCAATCAAGTTTGCCATGAAGTTTCCAGCATGATGCCACAAGGTGGTTCTGACGGCCACAATAAGTGCAAAGTTGAGGCTCAGTACGGAAAGAATTCTAACCCGTTCTACCACCTCTATTTTCAGCCCCTCTCATAGTTCGACCCCCTCTCATATTTCTGCCCTGTCCTCGGCATGAGGAAGATGTTCCCCGATTGCCAGAGAACATTGCCGATGGAGCGTCAATAGGAGAAGGAGGGGATAGATCCGGTATCTGAAGTAATGTAGCACTAATATCATCGAAGGATGGAAGAACAGAAGAACTTAGAAGCTGAGTTTTGGCCACCTCAAGGTATGGTTTAATATTCGATAAGCAAATGGCTGCTGCCAAAGCTTCTCTTTGTCGTTCTTGAACGGCAATATCAGTGGAATATGGCTGAGCTAGTTTCCATTCTTGAAGAAGACCTCGAAATCGTGCCAAGAATTTGTGAATATTATCTCCCTGTTTCGTATGCAGCATGTTTTGTAAGACATTATATATTTTTTGTAATGAAACAGTGCTTGAGTAAAGCTTGGCACAAGTGTCCCATATATTCTTGGCGGTTTCCAAGTGGACCACATTGTTGGCCACTTGCTCTTCCAAGCTATTAATGAGACAACTTATCACCATGTTATCATCCTTAACCCACTTGTGGTACGACGCATCTTCTTCATCAATCAGAGGAGGAAAGTTAACAGTGTGGCTCAAGAGGTCACAAGTAATAAGAACCATCCGAACCAATTGTGACCAGCTCATGTAATTGGAGAGACCTCTAAGTGGAATTGTAGTAATACGGACTATATCACTCTTATTACTATTGTATCCAATCTCCATGATGAGGCAAGTAAAATATGGAGGTCAAGGGAAAAGACCTTCTTCAAAGAACAATTACTCAATGTAATTGGAAGAAGCCGTAGACCAAATCAGTCACCAACAAAAGAGAACAAGGACCAATTTTTTTCACGAGGGCAAACACCAAATTATCCACAAATTTGTGCCTTTAGAAAGTGATAATAACATCCAACCATCACTCAACCGACTAGGCCTTAATCCAAACTCCAACACAAACGAGTAATAGACAAATATTTAGAGAAGATTTAACGGCAAACCAAGACACTTGGAAGAGATTTATCTTCAGCTCATGGGAGACTTCAATGTAAAAAAAATTCAATTGTTGAAGTTAAAAAAAAGGGAACTAAAAATGGTAAATGACTGCTTGAATTTCATCAAACATATAATGGGCATCCAACAACATAACACAAACTCATGAGAAACCTTAAGTAGGAGAAGATACAGCAACATGTGCTGGAATTCTACCTCAAATGAGAAGGATCTAAATTACATAAAAGTAATTGAATTTCACCCATCAATCTTAATAAGATGCAAATAGCAAATGATCTTGATCACTCTTGTAATTGATTTACAAGGAGTCAAGATTATAACATCAATTTAGTCATAGAAATAAATCTTTACAACATATAAAGATTTATCTTGACTTGATGTGACTCAAAATTCAAGAAGTAAAGAAAAACAGTAAAAACGAGTATGTAAATAAGAAAAGGAAACAAAAAAAAACGTAAATAAGAAATGCATGAACTTATCTCTTCATGATTGAACTCCTTTTACAACTTCTTGAACAGATTTCATAATAACTCCATGAAGAGAGATCCTAAACTCCTTGCTTTGATATCATGTAAAATTTAGAATCTCATGAAAGGAACTTTAGATCAACGAGAAAGAAGAAGAAGAAGGAGAGAGTTTGGATTAAGGGAGAAGAGGGTTACGTCAAAAAGAAAAATGGGGGTTGGACGAATTTGTGGAAAGAGAGGAGAGTGCTTCAATGACCTACCTCTTAGCCAATGCCTTTATTTATAGTTTTACAATGCCCTTAGGGCTACAACTTGATAAAACAAAATACATAAAAAGAACACATATTTACACTTCTATGCCATCTTTATTGAAAGTACCATATTTTACACATATGTCACTCCTTTGACGTGTGGGCTTCTTGTCTTGAGCTCGGGGGTTTGAGCCCATCTTCCAACTATTGTTTCTCCCTCAATTCAAATTCAACTTGATCTCAGTTAGTACTTCAGTTACTGGATCTGGCCATACAGTAAGTTTCCTTCCTGATTGCTTTGTTATCCAATATCTTTTTACCAAGAGGATGATTGGCAGGGGTGACAAAGTCCAAGATCTCTATGTTCTTAATGTTCAATGTTTGAATTCTATTTCCAATGCCTTTGTCAATAATATTTCTGTTCATATTTGGCATAATAGGCTAGGTCACGTTTCTTTTAAGTGACTTGATTCTTTGAAAGCTCAGTTGAAATGTGATGTAAGTAGATTACATAAGTTAGATCCTTGTTATATTTGTCTAGCTCAGTTGAAATGTGATGTAACTAGATTACATAAGTCAGATCCTTGTTATATTTGTCTTCTTGCTAAGCAAAGAAGACTGTCTTTTGAATCCAATAATCATTTATCCAAATTTCCTTTTGATCTTGTGCACTATGATATTTGGGGGCCATATCAAACTGTTTATTATACTAGTCATCGATTTTTCTTGACTCTTGTTGATGATTGTACTTGATTGACTTGGGTTTATCTATTGAGGAATAAATCTGATGCTATCTCTGTGATACCGAAGTTTTTTAATATAGTTTTCACTTAGTTTAATACCACAATTAAGGTTTTTCGATCTGATAATGCACCTGAGTTATCTTTTGCTGAGTTTTTCCAAGATAAGGGAGTTTTGCATCAGTTTTCCTGTATTGAAAGGCTTCAACAAAAATCGGTTGTGGAGCGAAAACATCAACACCTCTTGAATGTGGCTCGGTCATTATTTTTTCAATCCAAGATTCCAATTTCTTTTTGGACTGATTGTGTTCTTACTGCGACTTTCTTGATTAACAGAACTCCTTCTCCTCTTTTGCGGAACAACACACCTTTTTCATTTACTATACAAAACAGCTCCTGATTATACTCTTTTTCGAGTTTTTGGCTGTTTAGCATTTGTTTCCACCTTAGCTGCTCATGGAACCAAGTTCCAACCTCGTGCTTGAGTTTGTGCTTTTCTTGGTTATCCGGCTACTGTGAAAAGTTATAAGTTTTATGATGTGGAGACAAAATAGGTTTATCATTCATGAGGAAGTGTTTCCTTTTCATACTATTACACGTTCAAATCAAGTTACTGATCCATTTCCAGATTTGGTTCTGCCCCATTCCTCAATACAAGCTCATTTTATTCCAGATCTTGCTTCTTTACATATTCATGATCCACTTGTTACTTTTGATGTTCCAGCTGATGATATTCCAGCTATTGTTCCAGTTGATGATATTCCAGTTATTGTTCCTTCTACATCTGGTGGTGTTATTCTTTGAAAATCTACCAAAGTGATTCATCAACCTAATTACTTGAAGGATTTTCATTGCAATTTACTAGCTGGTTCTTCTACTCATGCTTCTACTAACACATCTTACCCAATCTCTAACTACATCTCTTATCATGGCTTTTCTGATTCACACAAACAGTTTGTGCTCAATGTATCCTCTCAGGTTGAGCCTAAATACTATCACCAAGCAGTGAAGTTTCCTGAATGGAGATTGGCTATGCATGAAGAGTTGAAAGCTACGGAAGCAAACAACACCTGGACTGTCACTTCTCTTCCTCATGACAAGCATACCATTGGATGCAAATGGATTTACTAGATCAAACTTAAATCGGATGGATCTATTGAGCAACATAAGGCTCGTTTGGTAGTTAAAGGCTATACACAACAAGAAGGTTTGGATTTTGTTGAACCTTTTTTCTCCAATGGCAAAATTAGTAATTGTGAAGGTTCTTCTTGCTCTTGCTGCCTCACATAATTGGCATCTAGCCCAACTTGATGTCAACAACATTTTTTTAAACGGTGATCTTTTTTAGGAAATCTATATGGATCTCTCTCTCAGCTATCTTAGACAGGGGGAGTCCTCTTCATCTCAAAGAAAACTAGTATGCAAGCTTCACAAGTCAATTTATGGTCTCAAACAAGCTTCGAGGCAATGGTATTTAGAATTTTCTCAAGTTTTGATCAAGTTTGGCTTTCTTCAGTCAAAATATGATTACTGTCTCTTCACAAAAGGTCATGGATCCTCTTTTGTTGCTCTTCTAGTTTATGTGGATGATATCATTTTTCCTAGTCCTTCATCTCAAGCTATTGCTGAGATCAAACAGTTTCTGCATACACAGTTTAAGCTCGAGGATCTTAGTTGTCTCAAGCACTTCCTTAGTCTTGAGATTGCTCAGTCCAAGCAAGGTATTGTGTTTTCTCAATGCCTTTACACCTTACAATTTCTTGAGGACACAGGTTACTTGGCTTGTAAACCAACTGTTGTTCCAATGGATCCAAAACTTCGTTTAACTGCCACTGAAGGTGACCTGCTTCCTAATATAACACACTATCGGCAGCTGGTTGGAAAACTTCTTTATCTCACTTTATCTCGCCCAGATATTACTTTTGTAGTTCACAAGCTCACTCAATTCTTAGCTCAGCCTCGACTCCCTCATCTCAAGAAAAGTCCTGGTCAAGGGTTGTTGTTTTCTTCTAATTCTTCCTTGCAGCTTAGAGCTTACTCTGATGCTTGTGCTCCAGTTCGTTTGCACGCTTTTTCTTATGCTGACTGGGGATCATGCCCTGATTCTCGACGCTCTACAACAGATTGTTGCATCTTTATTGGCGACTCTTTAGTCTCTTGGAAGGCCAAAAAGCAGACCACCGCCTCTCGATCCTCAGCTGAGGCTGAGTATAAAGCTCTTTCCTCTACTGCCAGCGAGCTTATTTGGTTGCAACAATTTCTTAAAGATTTTTAAGTCAAGGTTGATTTTCCTACTTTGCTATATTGTGACAATCAAGTTGCGATACATATTGCTTCTAATCCAACATTTTATTAGCGCACTAAGCATATCGAGATAGATTGCCATTTTGTTCGTGAAAGAGTTACTTCGGGAGTTCTCAAATTGCTTCTCATTCGATCTCAATACCAGTTAGCTGACATGTTTCCTAAACCTCTCCCTTCAACTCAACTTTTTTCTTTGTTGTCCAAAATGGTTGTAAAGAACATTTACAAACCACCTTGAGGGGGAGTATTAGGGTGTAAAAATTGTATTTTAGAGTTTGTGAGATTTGTACAGGTGTCATTTGTTCATTGCTGGTATAGTTGTAGACAGTTTTTTTCTTCCCTGCTATTTATATCAGTTTTTTCCCTCTTTTGTAAAATAGTTCGATGAATCAATGAAGATAATTTTCTTCTTCTCTGTTCTTCTTGGCTTTTCTTCTTCTTGAGCTTAATACTTTTATCCATTTAAGGAGCGCAGTGACAACACGACCATTCTTTTTGGTGCTTATCCCAGATGAAATCTCCAGTGACAACATGGATGAGAAAAGAAGCGCAACGCAACGCAGAGAGAGGTCACTTCAACGACCAAAAAACCATGTCGAGGTCAAGAGGAAGGCATCAAGAGAGCTCTGGAGTCGGTCAAATCACTTGTTGAATTTACACACTCATTTTTTCACTAGAATGAGTGTGTAATTCACTTTCAATCCCCACTTACACGAGACACAAACACTTTTAAGGCCACTCTTCCCAGTGAAAGTGAATTTAACAGGCCTTAATGTAAACATTCTGTTAAATGATTAACATAAACAACTCTTTATATTATGCTATTTTGAAGGACAAAACTAGATTGAAGATGCGAAAGTTGTGAACTTACATACATTGAATTGTAATGCTGAAAGGATAATGCAAGATAAGGTATTCTTTGTCCTTTACATCTCTTATAGATCTACATAGGAACACTAAAATGTCTTCATTCACAAGTGGAACATAAACAATGTAGTGAATATCTCTGCGTCTCCACCTGTTCAATGTTTTTCTGAGGGATTAAGTGAAGCAATTTGATCAACTCCAATGGCATTATCGACTAATGCACATTCCTTGCCGACAAGGTAACATCTCAGCCATCTCGATCATGATCCATCCCACATGTCCGTTTTCTCTTAAAGTGGCTGAAAACATCTCTGTGGAGTCCCACTTGCAAAAGAGAGGTATTCATGGCTAGGAGTGTTGAATTTGGCACCATGGTCCCGGGTTTGCACTGCCATTACAGGTTAAATGACAAACCGCGTCTCTCTCCCTCCTTAGAAAGTTACAGCTCTGCTAGACTCCAAGAGAGTGAAGCTGGCTGCTAAGAAAAAACTGAAGAGCATTTAGACCCTTATTTTGTGGCTCTCAAGTCAATGCAAATATTGAGAATCAACTGGGGCCTTAGGGGGCATGAGCCATGGCCTCTGAGACGCGGCATGAGACTCGATTTCATTGGTTAATCGTGGGTTTTGGTGAAGATTTCCTTATGGGTTCATTGATCTGTCTGTTAAAATATAGAGATCAAGCTGTTTGATGGTGATTCTCGATGGGAATTACTATATGGGTGTCTTGGAAGTATGGGTGTGATGGGATCAGAAGCAGGAAAAATGAAGCCCAGAAAGGGGTACCCGGCATTCGCTAGGATGTTCCAGAGATGGAAGTGATAAGGGTGACCAGTCCTTTTAGATTTCTCCGAAATCTATATAAGGTAGGCATGTTGGGTTTCAGTCACTAGTAAGAGAAAGCACAGAAGCTCTCTCCTGTCTCTCTGTACAATGGCGGGGCTTGTTTTGGCTGCCCTTTTGCTCCTCAGTCTCAATTTTGGAGCTCTTGCTTGTCTTAACTGTGAGTACCCATCTCCCCCGACTCAGCACCACAGGCCTCCAGTGGTACTGCCACCCAAACACCCACCCAAGGTGAAGCCATCCCCCCCTACCCATGTCAAACCATGCCCACCTCCCCCAACAAAGATACCGCCCAAGCCACCCTCACCTATTCATGTCTACCCTTCCCCGCCAAAGGGTAGCCCTCCAGTAGTGGTTCCTTCTCCACCCAAGAGGAGTCCTCCAGTAGTGGTTCCTTCTCCACCCAAGAGGAGTCCTCCAGTGGTGGTGCCTTCTCCTCCCAAGAGGAGCCCTCCAGTAGTCGTTCCTTCTCCACCCAAGGGCAGCCCACCGTTTGTTCCTTCTCCGGTTTATAACCCTCCTCCCACAAATGTACCATGTCCACCTCCACCTCCAAAACAGGAGACATGCCCCATTGACACTCTCAAGCTCGGAGCCTGTGTGGACCTCTTGGGAGGTCTTGTGCACATTGGAATAGGAAGCAGCGCTAAGGACACTTGCTGCCCACTGCTGCAGGGCCTCGTCGACCTGGATGCTGCTGTCTGCCTTTGCACCACCATCAAAGCCAAGCTTTTGAACATCAATCTTATCATCCCCGTCGCGCTCGAAGTCCTCATCGACTGTGGGAAGACGCCGCCACCAGGGTTCCAGTGTGCTTGAGAGCTCCTCGTACATGGAACGGCTTCTAGATTTCGCTATGAAACACCCATTTTAGAGTGTATGAAGGAATTACTGGAATGGAGTTTTTTTTTTTTGTCGTAAGAAAAATAAAATGTTTTCTTTGTTATATGTAATCTTTATGGTGACTTTCAGAAATTAAAATAAGGGTTGAAGCTCTAAAGTAAAATTCTCAAGCTTCCCATGCCATGGTGTAAGGCTCAGTGGCTTACAAATCAGAAACGACCCAGACTGAGATTAGATGCACTGACAACCAGACGTGATGTTTTTTGAAAGGCTGAGATTTCAATCAACTTAAAACTCTCTAATTTACAGTTTATTGATAACCTGCCGTTCCCATGTCGGTGGCTTGAAAATTCATTTTTCAGTAGGAAATCTCACTACAAATGTCATCATCTGCTCTCTGTCAAAGCCATATTCTTATCAGATTCCATAGGGTGATAGGGATAGCTGCACGTATAGAGAAATATCAGTTTGATATTTCCTGCTTTGATTTTAAATCCCTGAAGAGGAAGTAGGCGCGTGAAGAAAAGCAACTGTAAAATTATTTCTCCGAGCGAAGTCTTAGACAAAAAACTGCGGGAAGTAGGACCCTTTTGGTTGTTGATACAGGAAGAAGATGGATGAAAAAACAATAGAAGACAGACTCAACTTCTTAATATGTCAAAATTTCCAATAAAAGCTGAAAGTAAAGAACGGAGGCGACGAGGAAGAGGAAAGGAAAAGCTGTTTACTGTCTGTTCGCACTTCACAGTCGTCTGCTCCTTCTCCTTTCTGGGTTTCTTTCTGATAATCCAACTGAGGCACATAAAAGTCACTGATTCCATTTCATACTAATCTGGGAAATGGGTGAGCTCCTGTTCAGAAATCCATATCAATGTGCTTGAAAACCGCATTGATATATCTGAGTAGAAGAGACCTCTTCTGTCTCTTCATAAAAAATTTAGTGGCTAGAGCTACCAACCTTGAAATGGCTTTGAGACGTGCAAACTTTTCTGAGGGGGGTTAGTCATCTTGAAGTCCGAGATGAAGATCAACCGCATGACACCCTTCATCAGTTGAAGTCGTTAGTGGAACACAAGTGACATTTTATCTGGATGTTGGGGATGAAGTTGTCCTTCATCTCCACGTTTTAAAATCCTTCATCTCATTGAACACCATTTTTTATCTTCTTCGAAATGAAGGACGCGCGCGGCTTGGTTTTTTTTTCCCCTCTCTCCTTGCACCCCCCTCTCTCGTGCATCCTCATTTCCCTTTTTTCCTCCCTCTCTCTCACACCCTCTCTCTCTCTCCCTACGCCCCCGACATCGCTGCTCCCTCTCTTCTCTTGGACTCTCATCTCCGGCCTCCGTCTCTGCTCCCTCTCGTCTTCGGCCTCTGTCTCTCGGTCTTCTCTCGGACTCGCCCTCTCTCTCGTACCCCCTCGACCTCCCTTTCTTCTCTCTCTTCTCCCTTTCAGCCTCCCACTCCCTTCTCTCTCTGGCTATTCTATTTTCCCCCAAAATACCTTCCGATTTCGTTTGATTTCCCTATTTCGATTTCGAAGATGAACTTGTCCACACTAACACCATATTTCGAAGATTTCGAACATGAACTTGTCCAAACTAACACCCATTTCGAAGATGAAAATCAAGTAGATGCATGAGATGAAGATGAAGATTAAATTCCCAGTTTATTGACTAAAACCCCCCCCCCCCATAGACGAGTTTCTATCAAGACTCTACGAAAACGTATGAGGAAGTCATTTCCGGGGCCGGCAGAGCGTCATTTTCCAGAACTGACGTGTACCATTAGTCACAAGAAAGCTTCCACACAGCGTATTTTCAAATACCGGACAAAATTTTGGCAGGTAGCGTCCATTTCAATTTCCATTTTGCAGGAATTGATGTGTTCTTTTCAAATACCGGACAAAATTTTGGCAGGTAGCGTCCATTTCAATTTCCATTTTGCAGGAATTGATGTGTTCTGTAAGTCGCAAGAAAGCAGCATTGGCTCAAACTCTCTGCCATTTCTTGGGCGGTTTCCTGGACTCTGCAGAGAAAATATCAGCTTGTCATCAGCATTGTGAGCTCGCTTCTGCTGCAGAGGCACGGTCTGTGTACTCGTGATTAAAAGATAGGTGCCAAGACCTGGGTATGCAGGTCAAGAAATCCCCATTATGGACCTCCAATGACAAGGCTTTGTTGCCAAGGAGATTTGGAATTATCCCTGCGAGAACTATTAACAAACAAAGGATTAAGTAGCACGTAGAAAATGGCAAATACTATTAGCAATTTTCAGGTCTACATGATGAGATACAAAAATGGCATTCACGGCTTTTACATCTGCAACAGGGGATATACTAAGATAATATACACTCTTAATGGAAAAAAAATGGATCCCTAAAGTGACATTAAACTCATTTTTCAGTGATGACTTTGTTCATGTGATATAGGGTTTGGAACAACTGAAACAGAAAAAATTGCTACAAAAGGACTTCCTTGACCATCAAAGAAATTACACCATGTATAGTGATTGACACTAAGGCCCATGCTCTCTCATGCCATAGCTTGAATTGCTCTGTCAAAGCTCTCTTCGGCAGCAGAGGTGCGCTTGACAAGCATGTGGTCAGGATGAGACAACTTCAACTGGCTGTAGAAAAAGCAACACATCCAACGTATCAAGCAAGAAGTATTTCTTCAGAGAGTACTTGGCATAAGCAGCATTTTCTAAATGCAATGAAAACATCACATTTCGAAAGGAGATGATGCTTTATAGGGTTCCTTTCAATCCTTCGCAGTTTACATTGAAGGATTTTAAGGTTGGGACACTTTCATCATTTACCTGAGATAACGAGAACAGGGTTTGGCAAGGTGAAGGCTGCACACAACTAGATTTGCAAGAGTTTCTGCATCCTTTGCATCCTGAATGAAGCAATTACTCAGTTAGTCTTCTTCAAAAAATCTTTTTCTTTTATTTGTTACATAGTTCCTTGAACAATCTCAGGATAGGATCAACGCAAAATTATTTAGTGGATTCCACATGTTATAACTTTTTTACTACTTGAACTTGCCTTGTTCAGGGATTCAAGCAACAGTGATTCAGCTTCATCAAATCTTCCCGTCTGCATGCAGCAAACAGCCTTGCCATTCAGGATCATGCCAGTTGTCTGATACTTTTCGGAGAAATCTTGGAAGATAAGATTCGCCTCTTGTATCTTTGAACCTCCCTGAGATCAATGAAACAATAGAATTGAACATTAACATCTTCACTTCAATTTTTTTTCATTTTCTACTAGTCTTATACATAAAATCATAAGTCACACTTACTACAGCCAAGTTTAGCCATGCATTCGCAAGCTGTGTAAGCGTGTGGTCTTCATCGATCTGTTGCATGATCTTCAGTTGTTTCTCTGCATAGTCTGACCTATGCATCTTAAGGTAGATTTGTACATTCAAAGCATGTCTGAAAAGATTAAACAATTAGCTTTTGGCACATTGTTAAAGTTGTTTAGCACATAGGCACATATAACAAAAATGGCACAATATTAATACTGTAAATTTATATACACTTGTTTTTGTGTAACCAAGTTTATATACACACCTATAACATGCAATTTTATGCAACAATCATGACATAGTAACACCCTATCTTTCAGTAACACTCTACCTCCGACTAGAAGGTCTATTCTGTTGTTCTTGTGTTGTCCCACCCTGCATGTGATGAGTCCTACATCCAGAAACTTTTTTTTACACTGTTTTTTATTTCACAATTTTATTATGGTTACCATCATCATCAAGACATGGCCTCAAATATTTGAGTTAGCTGTCTGCTTTTTCCTTCTTCATGATCAAATTGTATACTAGGTCCCTTCCTAGGTCAACCTTTTCTTCAGTCTTTCCTAACTAATTCCATCCATGTCATTTTACCCTATAACTGACAGGTTACTTTATCATTTAATTGAAGGAAGTTAAAAAAGTTATGCATCTAAAAGAAAAGGATTTATCACACCACAAATTGCACTATGCAGTTCTAATGTGGGAGACATAAACCAGAATATCAGAATGACAAAAGCAGAGCACAATTTTAGCCAAAATAATACAGATCTTTACATTTTATGAACTGTGGTACTTTAAGTTCAGTTCAGGAATATATGCCTTGACACCGTCCAAAGAATTCAAGTCAACAAGATAAAACGATAAAACAAATAACAATAAAACGATAGAGAAGATGCTGTAAAAGAGCAGCGAAAATGAATATTTTGGTAGACAGCATGCACTAAGGAAGAATTCTGAAAATGCTTATTTTGGTAGGGTGAATGAATACGCAGAGTAATAACACAAGGAGTAATAACACAGAGTAATAACTAAAAGATCATATCACTAAGAGCAGGAAATAATAAGATAACTAACACCAGGTTGGACTCACAGTTCCATGGTCCCTCCAGAATTGGTGTGCTTGAGAGCTTCACTGTAATCCTGCTCATGCATGTATATGATACCAGCAATCAATCGTAGAACAGGATTGTTTGCAATTGCCGCATCATCCAACCACTCCTTGATGCTTGAGAGTGCAGTTTCCTGTTTTATACACACCAGAGGAAAAAAGTAAGACAAATGCTCCTGAAAGCAAGAAACGACATGAGACACCAACTGCTTAGAATAAAAGGAGCCTTCTATTCCATCTTTAATTATCAAAGAATGGTAATCCACAAGGGACAGCTGCATAGGACAGCCTTTTTTCTAAAGCAATGAGAATCATAATTCATTAAGAGGGCTCAAAGAAGAACAAAATGATATGCTATGACGTTAGCAAAGTTTCACAAATAATTCACAAGGGCAATGAAATGCTGAGCTCGAGAAAGGTTCCTTCCCTTGCAAGGGACTCAGACAAAAATTCTAGAGTTTTTTGAAATTATTTCAAAAAATCTCCAGTTACACTCTTTCTGTAAACTCCAAAAAATGGCAGCAAACCTAAGGTTCCAGAATGTTTTCCCTACTTACTCCAAGGAACAATGGAAGAAAAAAAAATGATTGCAGGAAGGGGGGAAAACAAAAACAAAGACCAACTTTAAAGTGAATGCTTATTAAACCTGTTTAGCAAGGGAACACTGCATGAAGAGATCGTTTATGATTCAGAATGAACAGCACAGGATTTACAGTTTTGGTCTTCAAGAACTTTCCCCCTCTTTTGCAAGTGATCAGTAGACAGAATTTTATCTTTCAAGGTGTACCACAGGAAATGAATGACTTTCGGGGCATTTTAATGCACCAAAGTGCTCCAACAATAGCGTCATCGTCAAAGTTATAGCCACAGATGTAAGAGTATTAGGAAATCACAGTATAAGATCCTAATGGGTCACAGTTCCAAATCATTGTGTCAACTCCCTTACCATGACTGTCAATGTCATCCAGAATGGAGTATCCCCAGAGCTTCAAATGTTTCTTCATCATTGCGCTCCTTAGATTCAAATCGCAGGGACAATCAATATTAATTTTGGTGTACGAGTTGTTGACAGAAACAGGTTGGTCCCTTGGAAAAGTAGTTGCCAAATTCACATCCCTAATCCATGGGTCATTCCAAAAGAAAGTTAGGTCTCCCCTTCTGACAAGTATTCTAGATTTCCATCAAAGTGACCCTGAAGCTTGCAAATTTTGTTTCCATAGGCTTGATGCATAAATTGAGGGACAAGCACATGGAAGTCACATGTTATATTCAAATCTATACTTCCATAGAGCCTGTCCTTTCTTTTTTCCTTTCGTGAAGAATGAAGAACACATCAAAATTAATAACTGTTATTATGCTTTTGACCCCCCACCCCCAATGTCTTAGATGAAATCAATGCATTGTGTACTTCTCAAGTTGTATCATAGCAACATTCACTCCGACCTGTGAATAAAATCTCGGATGTTCTTGCTAAAGAAGGTGTCTCCAAGCCTTCATCGTTGGTTGGAAGCTCTTTCCTTTTAAATTTATAAAAAAGATAAATACTTCACTAACTTATTGTAATTTGAGTACAATGAGCCTCTATTTATAATAGAGGAAACAACTAAAATCCAATTAAAATTAAACTACCTTAGTCCCAATTACACCCAAAGTTAAACACTAAAAGATAAGTCCTAGAACAATTGAGCAACTAAACATAAATAGAAGATTAACATAACTAAAAAAGACCTTTAACTGAGACCTCCTTTGTGAGATTCCTCTTGGACTCTGCTATATTAATTGTGGCTCTGTAAAACTTTTTGATATGAGAATCATGTAAGACTCTTTCATACCTGTTTTTCAATACTCCCCTCAAGCTCGAGTTTATAACTTCAGCTTACAAGGAAAAAGATTTTTGGTCATCAATCTTCTTTTGTTGAAAAAATTCTTCATAGATGCAAAATCTTCATTTTTGTTCTCCCCCTTTCTTGAATATATTTGTCACATAAAAATTACCACAATGTGTGGAACAAAATACCTCTTCCTTGTACTTCTTCTACTTTTTCCCTTCAAGCTAGCTATAAAAAGGACATAGAGATCCAGCTTTGACAAACGCATTGTGGGAGAAGTAAATCACTCCTAGTCGTACGACAAAGCTCCATACACTAGTCAAAACGGTCATAGTCTAAAAATCACTCCGCTCAATTTTGAAGGCAAAAAAACGACCCAACTTTAGGGCACAACAAAGAGACTATTCACTTTTTAATGGTAGCTCAAACACAAATCACCTCTTGGGTGAAGAAGAAAATACTTGACTCGAGCTGGATGTTGGGCACACTCCTACACTTTGAGGTGGTGGATCTAGGCATTGCTTTGAAGTGATGAAAACACAAGATGATAAACTGAAGAAATACTAGAGGAAAATAACTTTAATCGAAAGGAGGCGACTATGCAACACTCATATGAATCTAGAATGTAACCCCTTTTTTAAGAACTAAGGGAGACTATGACGGTAGAACTAAAATAACTTAGCAAATTTGACCAAGTATGACACTTTTTGGAGTGACCACAATTTTTTGGAGTTGATGATGCAAAAGATACACAACCAAGTAACAAAAACGCAAAACTTGAAAACAACATCGAACCAAGATATTGCATACCTTGAACAATCACATCATGGGGTGATTAAGTCTAACCAAAACCCTTTGATTAGAAGAGAAATTTGGCTAAAAAACTAGGATTCGAGGAAAAAAGGAAACTCAATTCATGTTAATGCATAGAGAGATAATAGGGGAAAAAAGGAAAATAAGAGATATTCAACAGAACTGGCTTTGGTACTTCCGATATTCATATCTCTCAAATATATCTCAGAATCACAAAAAGTTTGTTTCTACAGAAACTAGACTCAAAGAACTTCCATTTCATACCTAATTTGACATAAAAAAAATTGTTCTCGAATCTGTTATGGCTACTTGATTTACTTCATTATGTAGCATAAACCCTGTCGACATCAATGAGAATATCTCCTTCCATATAGATCAAATTGATATGAAAGTTGATCCTTTTGAAACTAGACTTCGATATATTTCATTCAAGCATAGTATTCATTCACCAAATATACTTCTTTGAAAGAAAGAATCTGATAGATTTTGGATTCTGCAATCTGGCTAAATTGAGTACTCTTTCTTCTTTGGCCAGAATGACCATTGACCCTTTCAATATTGATATCTCCCTCTAGAAACTCATATTTAGAATTGGTTTGATAGGTCAGAAAATACACTTACAGATCTTTCTTTTGACATATAACTCTCTATATAAAATATTGTTCTTGCATACTCTTTCTTGCTAATCGAACCTCTCTTGTTGTCTGACCTCTGCTACTTTAAATATGGATTTCTTTTTTGTAGAAAACTTCGATTGATAAAATTCTTTTTGCATTGGAAAGTAGACTCAAAGATCTTTTCGTCGATATATAATTTGCATTATGAAACCGTCAGTACGAAGTTGTGAACACCATGGAAGTAACGGGTACCGGGATAGGAAAGGAAGAAAAAAGAAAGAACATGAACTTAAACTACTAGACATGATAGCTTAGAAAAAATCACTTTATCTTTGTTGGTTGACCGAGTCAACTCACAAAACTCACTCTGGAACCATGTTGAATTTTTGGAAAAGAGAAATACTCACTAACTTGTTGAAACTTAAGTACAGGGAGCTTATATTTATAATTGAGGAAACATATAGAGTCCAATTAAAATTAAACCACCCTAATCCCAGTTATACCCAAAGTTAAACACTAAAAAATAAGTCCTAGATCAATTGAACCAATGAACATAAATAGAAGACTAACATAACTAAAACACCTTTAACTGAGAATCTTCAGTGAAACCTCCTCTGTTAGACTCCTCTTAGACTCTACCATATTAATTCTGGCTCTGTGAAACTTCTTGCTATGAGAGTCATGTAAGACTCTTTCGTACCTGCTCTTCAACGTTTCCAAATTGTAGCTTAAGCTACCTTTTTCTGCATTTGTTCTAAGTTTTCTGAGTAATAAAGCCTTCCACTATTTCTAAACAAAGGAACCTCTAATTTTTTTAGTGAATCAAGCACATATTATAGTGAAAATTCACAATCAAAGTCAGTTAGAAGCCTCGAACATTCACAAATATGATGCATGCTCCTTGTCTAGTCAGTTGAGCTAGGACCATGGTCCACGTAGTTTCCTTACCTTTCTCTAAAGCACCTAAATAGTTTTTAGGAGTTCCTAAAAATGTTAAGCCTCTCCTTTTGGCCTAGACTTGTTTAACATGTCTGGTTGAAAGAGAAGTGTTCATCTCTTGATTGCCAGGATTCCAACCCATCACAGATGAGTGATCCTCAAACAATGCTCTTATCATTCCTGTTACGGAACATTGTTTGCAAACCCATAGCTGCGCTATGTCAAATATATCTCTTTTAGGACAAAAGTACACCTCTAATTACTATATGTCTCAGATGAATATACTTGCACAACTGCCCTCCCAGTCTTTAGCTTACCAATTTGGCTCACTCATTGCTAGATTATCCTTCTTCAAGTCTTGATGCACCAATCCTCACTTCCACCCAAACTACTTTCCATTTTCCTTAAATTTTTGTTAATTACTTTAAGTCATACCATATGTAGAGGTTGATACTATCTCAAATGACTCTCTAATGGTCTATAAATATTAACAAACCCAAAAACCACATAATATGCACAAAAGCCAAGCCAAACATGCATATGTAATTACCTGTTTAGACTTCTTCTTTTTTTTATTGTTAACTACATATGCTATGGATAGGCTCAAAAGAAGATTCCTATGGAGGGGATCAAGTGATGCCTTTAAGTATCATTTGGTTAGCTTGGTTAGATGGGATGATGTTTGTTTGCCAAAGAATATGGGTGGCTTGGTAATTCGGAAATCTAAGGATATGAATCAAGTGCTACTTCTAAAATGGCTATGGAAGTTCAACACCCATTCTTCAAATCTTTGGAAGGAAATGGTTCTTGCTAAGCTTGGTGGGACACTCATTGGTGGATGTCAAGTGGTAATCGAAGAGGTCTATCCACAATATGGAGAGCATTATACCTTTTGCTTCCAAAATTTTCTTTCGCGAGTAGATTCTATGTTGGCAACGGCAGATGGCTCAAGTTTTGGAAAGATTTGTGGATGGGGCAGGTGCCACTGCAAGTTGCCTTCAGAAGTCTTTTTCTCCTCACATCTCGTAGAGACAAGTAGCCGAAGCTTTTGAAGGGGATGGTATGAGCCTTCATCCTAGTAGGGGTCTTTCGGATAGTGAGACTCTGGAGGCCAGTCGTTTGATGGACTCTGTTGCCTCGGTTAAAATTCGTCCTTCGGAAGCAGACAAACTCATTGGTGGCCAGACAAAAGGGTCACATTCACTGTATCATCTACATATGGCTTCTTAAATGGTTGGAATTCGTCTTGGAGGGAGAATGGAATCAATTTCGTATGGCATCTATGTGCCCCTCCAAAAATAAAATTCTTCATGTGGAGCGCCTGTCAAGGCAAGATTCTCTCGACAAACGTGCTTAGAAGAAGAGGTCACCCCTCAATTGACCCCATGTGCCCATTCTGCAACTCTGATGCTGAAACCACAAGCCACATTCTGCTTCAATGCATATTCTCTTGGAATGTGTGGACCTTCATTCTTAGTAAATTTGGGTTACAATTTTACATGGCGGCTGATCTATTCTCTTTCAGTAAGTCACTCACTGGTACCCCTCTGCCTGGCCTCGAAAAAATGAAGTTCTCTGCTTGTGTTAGTTTCATCCCGTGGGGGATTTGGAATGAGCCAAATTTGATGCAAAAAGTGAATCTACAGATCGGGTTGCGGACCGAGTAGTGGGTCATATATCTACTTGGCTTCTGACTAAGAAAGCCTTCTCTTCTTTTTTGGGCACCCCTATCCATGAAAACTGGAGAAATTTGGCTATGATGCACTCGGGGACGAAGATCCCGAATTTGCAAGAATGGACTCCTCCTGAACCCGGTTACCTTAAGTTAAACTTTGATCACTAGTCTCTTGGTAATCCTAGGATTTCTAGTTTCGGAAGAGTTATTTCAGATCATTCCGGCAATCAGCTTTTCTCTTATGCCGGCCCTCTAGGCATATCCGACTCTACGTCTGCAAAGCTTCACGGACTTCTCTCTGGTCTCCGCGTCTTCAGAGACAAATGCAGCGGTCCTCTTCATATCGAAGGAAACTCAAAAGTGGTTATTGGATGATGTGAGAGTGCATCCCCTCCCCCGTGGCGGCATTGGGATACCTTTCGGGAAATTTTAGAAATTACCTCAATTGTATCTTGTATTTGAATTCACATTCCGAGATCCGCTAATTTAGTAGCAGATGTGTTTGCCAGGCAGAGAGCTACCCTACAATTGCTGGTTGTAAGGGACTTGCTCCCTCAAATTTTGTAATTTATCTCATTTTATTAATACATCTTTTTCAAAAAAAAAAAATTGTTGACTACATATGCACGCAGAATACAGCATACCATAGTGAGATTCCCATGTGGCTATTGAGCCAAAGACCCTATCCAAAAGCATCTGTTTCAACTTAAAATTATACCAGTGAGAAAGCAGGCCCATTCATTAGGTTACCAGCAATTTTGGAAGCTAACCATCATTCAACATCTAACCAAACTTCATATCTTCCCATCAGCTAAAATTTGAACCAAAGCACTAATAATGAGCACTAGAATCATGCACTAATAATGAACACTAGAATCCCAAAGCACAACACCAAGTGGTGCTATTTGAAAAGGTGGCAGGGTGCTCGCATAACATACTCAGAAGATTTACTTCTCTTGCATAAAAATTTTGAACCAAAATACTGAACCTAGTGGGTTAGCAGGAGGATGTGAAGAATCAGAAACAAGTGCCATATTAGCACTATGCATAATACGAAGGAAGAAATAAATAAAACAATCACAAAGCCAAACCAATCTATTTCAGCAGAGATAAACCTCCTTGTCACCTCTTTCAAGGATCCATCATGGTTCTAGGATTGGAGCCTTGTTTTAACATATCAATCTCTCTATCTTATTGAAAAAAAAATACTATTTACAGTAACATCAATAACTCAATTACAAGAAGAAAAAGGTAAATGGGGCCAGCCAATTCAAATGAAGTCAGATAATCCTACCAAAAACACTTTCGACAAGTGCAAGTCAAAGCTGATTCATTTCCAACTTCAAAAAAGCATATATCAGTTTTAGGTCACAGAACTCCAGATCCAAATACCGGGCAACTCTTTTCCAATACGCACTTCAGACAATTCATTCGAATTACACCCAATGATCAAGATCTCAAAGAAAATCGATCAACGAAAACTGGAAAAAAAAAACATACCTTGTCATCCGTCCCAGAGAGATAAATAGCGAGCAACTTGGCCGCCTGAAGAGGCGTCGGCGCCGACGAATCTACCTCGTTGATGACAAGCTAAACCAAATTAAGTACCAAAGTCAGACATCGTCTTACCATCCCAAACCTCTTGAGCGAGAAAGGCGAAAAAAATGGGTAACCTGATGAGATCCGAGAGCAATGTAAGATCGGTAAACGAGAGTATCCCTTTCGATGGATTCTTCCTCGGAGAGATTGGCGACATCGCTGTTGTTGATGGCAGCCTGATACGACCCCAGGTAGAAACTGTTGCGGAGGTTGAAGAGGTGATCCGGAGCCGACATGATGAATCACGAGACGGAGAGACGGAGCTCGGGATTTTGGTTTCGAATCTGTAAAGAGCCCTGTAGCAATGGAGGAACCGGCAAGCTTCTGTTTGGTAATAAAAAAAGGTCCACTACAGAACTGCTGCGCAGTCCGGTTCATTTGTCATCTCATGGTCCAATAACTAAAATCAGATCTCAAAACAAGCAGCCCGAACCAAGGCGGTTCGATGTGGATTCTCTAGATTAATTGCTGAGATGCCCTTAATTCCTTGAAAAATGACTTAAATCCTTAAAGATTCACAAGGAGTCAAATATTGTTTATTTAATTTTATAAATATGGCCAAATTTATTCATTTTGATTTCCTTTCAATTAAATCTAGAATATGATTTAAAAAAGATGACCTATTTTCTCCTTATGATTTACTGGTTTTTACCTTTTTTTTCCCTATTTCATAGAAGAAAGAAGGGTGGATGTGTCCTTCATTATTTTTTAAAGGTTTTTAAATATATAAAAATTATTAATATTAGAAATATCGGATAAAACTTTAAAAATTGAAGGTGATATTAATAATTTCAGATGATTACTTCAAATTAAGGAGTGTATTATAATTATCTATATTTTAAGAAAGTTATTGTAATTAAAGAAATTCTGAAAGAAAGATTGTAATTTCTAAATTTTGAGGGGCGTGAGTCTAATTGACGCACTTCTCCTTCTTCGGCCGCAAGTAAAATCTCGTCGCGCTTTCCCTAAAACCTGTCCAACTGTCGAACTATTTAGATAATTGGAATAGAGGCATTTACTGAGATCGAAGTCTGAGATAGGAAGACCCTTTGGCTTGGGAAAATCGATCTAGTAGCATTTGTCTTCGATTTGGGACATTCACTCTTGCAAGGTATTGCCCCTCCTGAATCCTTTTTCTGTCGTTGAGGTACGTGTCTGTTAATCCTTTTTTCTTTTTGCCGCAAATCTGTTTTCTTGTGTTCAATCTTTACTAGTCGCAGAGTGCCAGTGATGATTTAAGATCATGAACTGAAAACTAGTTCGTAATTTCAATTGAATGGTTTCCGTCGAAAAGAAATGAATATAGGCAACTGGATTACTGAACTTTCTATGTGCAAGTAACCATCTTTCTCTGTAGAGATATTATTCTTTTGAATTTTTTACTTACCAGGTTTTCTTCCTCTGTTCTCGTTTGGAAATACTGGGATTTGATTGTTTTTCCTTTTCAGTTGTCTTTGACTGTTGTTGCGGTAGGTGTTATTTGATGTCACCCTGAACGAATCTATCTGACGGTTAATTCAGCGACCATGTCACTAAGTTACGATGTATTATCGCCATGACATTCTGAATTTCCTGTGTTATATGCTGCTAGCCATCACATTATGAATTTTCTTATGTTCTATGCTGTAGTGTTAGCTTAATTTTTAAGAAACCACCAGTGATGAAAAAGACTGTTTTTTTTTTTTCTTTTTGAATCCATATTTTAGAATTTATACCGGTAAGTGAAACATCTAAACCGTATGTTGCTCGTTACAGCAGTGTAGAATTTTATTAGTGGGATAAATGTTTCAAAGCTCCGGTGCAAATCAATGAATGTTACAGAACCCATCTGACCACGATCTATGTTTTCTCTTATGTGATTGAATCTTATTGCAATTTCTGAATCGGTAGATGAAATTATTTACATAGTTAGAAATCAGAGCTTGATCACTGTTCTCAGCTTAATATATAAGCTGCCAACAACTGTTCATCATCTCTTTTAAAAAAGAGGGGGAAAAAACTTGTTTATCAATGCAGTGAGTTTTGATTTGCTTTTGGTTTTCAGTAACCTTCAAGATGTCACGAAGATATGATAGCCGAACCACAATATTCTCCCCAGAGGGCCGCCTCTACCAAGTTGAATATGCTATGGAGGCCATTGGCAATGCAGGAACTGCCATTGGCGTATTAGCAAAGAATGGGGTTGTGCTAGTTGGTGAGAAAAAGGTAACCTCCAAACTCCTCCAGACCTCCAAGACAACGGAAAAAATGTACAAGATTGATGACCATCTGGCCTGTGCTGTTGCTGGAATCATGTCTGATGCCAACATACTGATAAATACTGCTCGTGTTCAAGCCCAAAGATATACCTTTTCCTACCAAGAACCCATGCCAGTGGAACAGTTGGTTCAATCTCTGTGTGACACAAAACAAGGTTATACCCAATTTGGTGGCCTCCGCCCTTTTGGTGTCTCATTTTTATTTGCAGGTTGGGACAAAAACTTTGGGTTTCAGCTTTGTATGAGTGATCCAAGTGGGAACTATGGTGGATGGAAGGCTGCAGCAATTGGCGCAAATAACCAGGCTGCACAATCTATGCTTAAACAGGATTATAAGGACGATATCACAAGGGAAGAGGCCGTTGAGCTAGCTTTGAAAGTTTTAAGTAAGACCATGGACAGTACAAGCCTAACTTCTGATAAGCTTGAATTAGCTGAGGTGTTCTTGGCTCCTTCTGGTGAGGTGAAGTACCAGGTTTGCTCACCAGATGCGCTTAGTAAGTTGTTGGTGAAGTCTGGTGTTACACAACCTGTTGAAGAGGCTACTTGATTGTGGACTGCTTTACACTTAGTTTGATGCATTTCACATTCCAGTATGTTGGGTATTTTGTTGCATGTTTTTATTGATCAGCTATCTGGGAATTACAGACTTGTACTATCAACTTGTTGAAGAATTGGCTGCAGTGGTAGGAATATTCTGATTAATATGATAGATCTGGCATCTACCCAATGATTCATATTGTTTTTACTGCCTAGTGTTCAAGGATTAGTTTTCCACCACCCATTATATTTAACGCTTGTAGTTTGAACCTTGAAAGATATCTGTTTTCTGTGGCCATGAGGTGGATTTGACTTCTAAATGGTGGCTGAGACTAAGCAAGTATGAGAACAGAAGGAAATCAATTAAGAGATCGAATGGCTACACGGTTCAAACATCATTCGGTGCATTGTAGGGTAGATTTTTCCGCAGGTGTATGCGCAACAATGTCTCGAGCTGCTCTTTCAGATTGCTTGTCGCGTGAATAGCTATGTTGATAATTTGATCTGGAAATAAATATGATACAATCGTTCATACATAAACGAGAATTGCAAATAATTTTTCTTCTTTTTCTCTCTCATGAAAAACGAAGTCAAACAATATTGAAAATCGGTACATGAACAAACTAGTACACAGTCGAGCACTTGCTCCCATCAGACATCTTGTACACAACTGGCATATGGGTACCTCGTTTCTCCCAGCAGACGATAGAATCACCATCAAGCTCGTTAAATTAGTCCTCACCATTTGCTTCTGGTTCTCATAATGGGTGAGCTCGGTATGGATCTCTTTCTTTAACGTTGCACTACAACCTTCATCTATATATGGCCGAGAGCTTTCAAGTTTGCCAATCTTGTACAGAGGACCAAGTTGGATTAATTCTGGAAACACAAGCATCTTTAACCTTTTTTGATTGGAGAAAAATAATGAGCAATACTAGAACCACGCTTTGATGTATTTGGGCGCTTAGATGGACGAAGCCACCCCCTAACTTCTCGTTGGATTTCAGGTGGGAGTTCATCAATCACATTGGGATCAATATCTTCAGGCTTGTATTCCCATTCTTGGGTTCTCTGCTCAACTTGACCAACTCTAGGAGTGGTATTCGCTCTGGTGTTTTCTTCAGGAGCAGGTCGATTTGTTTGCTCAACTTGATCTTGGCCCAAATGGCTCTCATTGCCAGAGGGTGATAGTGGAAAAGTTGCCTTTGCGAAATGGACATATTCCTGCTTTGATGAAGAACTCGAAGGATTACCACTTTCAAAGAATCTCAGAATAGAAGCTGGTCGATTCGTTTGCTCAACTTGATCTTGGCATAAATGGTTCCCACTGCCAGAGGGTGATAGTGGAAGAGTTGCCTTTGTGAAATGGTCACATTCCTGCTTTGACGAAGAACTTGAAGGATTACCACTTTCAAAGAATCTCAGAATAGAAGATGCTCTATTTGTTTGCTCAACTTGATCTTGGCCCAAATGGCTCTCACTACCTGAGGGTGATAGTGGAATAGTTCCCTCCGTGAACTGGTCAGATTCCTGCTTTGATGAAGAAGTAGAAGGATTGCCACTTTGAAAGAATCTCAGAATAGAAGACGTTCCCTGCCATATTCATGGGAAATTAAGAACATGCACCCTATTATATTCATGGGAGAATAAGTACACGCATCCTATTATACATTCGAGATTAACATAAAAAAGGTCAATCATAATTTGAAATAAACAGCTAGAAATATTTTCTCGTCTTCTACTACAACTTTAATGCTCACATCATGTTAATCTATCCACAAAAAGAAGACTAGGGATTCCTTGTATTGACTTCACAAATAACTTTGTCCAAGTAAATGTCCACTACAAATTGTGTTATATTGGATAGATTAAGGGTCCGTTCAAAGAGAACAACGCAAAATTTACAAGAAAAAGCTGAAGACGAGATCAAATTTTTCATAAAGAAACAAAAAGAATTAGAAAGAACAGGTTTGAACAAGTGATAGGGAACAAAAAGAAATTTAAAAAAGAAAAAAAAGTAAACCTCAATTTGACAAAAAATCTGAAAACCATTTGACAACTAGATTGCTCCTAAACCCTAAATACCTCATGCAATTGGCAAATAAAACACACATTACCATTCTGTTTCTAAAACAACAGAAGGACAAAGAAGACCAGCTTTAAATCGAACGGAGCTCCACAGGCATGTATTAGAGGTACATGATAAAAACATATCTTGAACTACTACTCACAGCTGGTGTAGCATATATTTTACTGGCTGAAACAGAAAGACCTGTTACTCCCCATGAACCGTTCCGACCTTCTTGTGTTTCAGATTGGCATCCAAGAAAATCACGTAGACCAGATTCAAAGAGTTTCAAAGCATCTTCTTGAATTTTTTCAGTTCCATATCGTAATGGGCATGACTTAGAGGGGAACTTGGCTGATTCTGAGTCGCTGGGCTATATGGTGATTCAAAAAATCAATATGTAAGTCAAGGATCATTACCAAATCAAGGAGACTAAACATATTAACAATAACAGCGATAATAATGACTAGTAATTTTTACCTTAAAAGCTCTTGCATGAAGGGTTAATGTATGAGCAACTCGTTTATTTTGTTCTAAGTCGGTCTGGATTCTTTCACTCAGTTCCTCACAGAGTTCATTAAGCCAGTGATGAACCTAAATGAAGGTGACAAAACAGTTGAAGAAAACAAGAGTTATACTTCAATGACTGTTAAAGAAATCTTTTAAAACATTGCTTAATCCAATTAAGAGGGAGCAGGCACAGAAATCCCAGCCATATCTGTACTCAAGATAAATGGTACCCATTTGCAAGGGAGGAAGATCATACTGAAGCAATTGTCTTTAATGCTTGTGGGCCTGGAAAGGTTTTCCCAGAACCATGGCTTTTAGGAAGTAGACGGTCTACAACTTCCTCTCCACTGATGCCCCTTGAGATATTCCACAACCATGTACTGAAGCGGATCAACAGAAGATAAGCAAAATATCACCATGAATATCAAATATCAGGTATTAGCTTGACAGTTTTATCTTGCCATATTATTTTTCTCTTGTTCCATTATTGTTTAACAGAGAAAATCTCTAAAAATGAAATAAGAGGACAGTTGATTTAACTTTTGTTAGCCATAGTGAAATAAAGTCACTAATCCGGACAGACTAATGTGCAATAGCCAAAATAGCTTTGCAGGTGAAAATTGATGAATGAAACATGCAATGACACACCAAAAAAGTAAAATAGATGAAGACAAATCAACCACTGAATTGAGAATGAAAATGCAAGCTCTAGAATTTGTAATCACAAAGATAACTTTTCATAACAAATGCAAAGATAAAACAACAAACGATAACGTCATTGGAATGGTATTCTTTTCAAGGCATCCCTTTAGGTGATATAACAAACTGGGTTCTTAGATGGCATACCCTGTATTCACGCCATATCTCTCCTGTAGTTTTTCTTCAGGAAACTGCAATAGATCTCCAACAGTGTTCACTCCAAGATCTGTTTGCAAGGAGTTCCCAAGCTTTCCTCCAAGTTGTTTCCTGCGCATTTATTTCCTCTTCAGGAAAAAATACAAGAAATGGAATTTGAAAGAATAAATTGAATCTGCAACATGAATTACAAAGAAAACTACAGGAGCTGCATGTGATTTCCAAAAAGGTCTACACTTTTTTTTTTATGATGAGAAATGAGAAGAAATGAAAAATAGGAGAATGAGAGGAGAGAAAGAAGAAAAGGAGGAAAGAGATGCTGAAAGAGAGCATTGAGAAGAGCTCTCGTTGGGGTCAGAAATTGATTCCTCTTCCTTCTTATTAATTTGAGAGATAATTATATATTTACCCCTCTTACACATACTCTTTATAACTCTCAAAACGCACCTCTAAACAACATAAAAACTGGACCATAAACACACCAAAATATTCTAAACATGACGGTACTCTCACTAAAATATATAGATCATGTAAAATAACCAAACTGCCCTTTATACAACATTTAACACTCCCCTCGAGCTGGAGTATGTATGTCTAAAAACCTCAATTTGTTACAAAACGCCCCAAATTCATGTCTACTCAAGGTTTTAATAAAAATACCCCCAACTTGATCACTAGACTAAACATAGGGGGTAAGCTTCTTTCCATATTACTGCATCTCAAAGAAAGTGGTAGTCAACTTCTATATTTTTGGTAAGGGTGGGCACAGGTCGGGTTTCCACAAACCCGAACCTTGCGTGGAAGTTTCATGAATTAGCTTAACCCACTTACAGAAAAGGATATATCAGGACAAGTGACTATGGCATAAATCAGGTTTTCGACTAATCTTCAATACGCTATTTTGTCCTTGAGTTCATCACTGCTTTCATCATGAATATCATTGCCAACTTCCATGTGTCTCTACAGGTTTTACACCTAACAAGACATACTCTTTTAACATATCCACAACATACTTCTTCTATGTTAATACAATCTCTGTCTTGCCTCTAGTTCTATTCCAATAAAGTATTCTAAGGAACCCAGATTTTTGGTCTAGAAATGTTTAGCAAGGTGCTCCTTAACTTCTTCAACTCCTTCATATTACTCCATAATAGAACGATATCATCAACATAAACAAGTAGCACTACAATTCTAGACAACCACTTCATAACAAAAAGAGAGTGATCACAACAGCTTTGAGAAAACCCAAAAGACATTACTACTTGGCAAAACTTCTCAAACCATACCCGAGGACTCTGTTTAAGTCCATAAATTGCCTTCTTTAGCGTCTAAAATTTTCCAATTTCCCCCTGAACAACATACCTAGGAGGTTGCTCTATATATACTTCTTCTTCTAAATCGCCATATAAGAAGGCATTTTAATGCCTAATTTAAATAAGGGTCAAACTTGGTTAATTGCAACAAAAACAAAAATATGGACATAAGTCAATCTAGCAACAAGTGAGAATGTCTCAAAAACATCAATACCATAGGTTTGAGTATACCCCTTAGTAACCAAACAAGTTTTGTATCTTTCGATGGAACCATCGGCTCTATATTTAACAGCCTATAGCCAACAACAGCCCACAATTATAGCTCCTGAAAGGGCATCACATAAGCTCCATGCATCTTTATCACATAATACCTCCATCTCAACAGCCATAGCATGTTTCCACTAAGGAAACAAGAGAGCATCATACACAAAAGAAGGAATAGTACAGGAAGACAAAGACAAAGCAAACTATTTGTGTAGAGTAGATAATGAATTAGACAACACATAATTGGACAACAGATATCGAGTGGACATATGTACACCCTTACGAATGGCAATAGGGAGATGTAAATCAATTACTACAAGATTTGTAGGCGAAGAGGATTCAAGTACAAGCAAGAGAGAAGGAACCTTGGCTCGTTGCTTAGTGGGTTGTTGTTGGTGATACACCTGTAAGGGCTTTTCTGCAGTAGTAGGCTATGGCGGACTAGGGAGATCTTCCACTAGGAGCAGGAGCAACTATTCCTATATCTGTGAAGGACAGAATAAACTTTGTATCGGAGGTAGAGAAGAAAAGAACATCTTTTAAAACATGTCACATCAGCAGATGTACATGTCTTTCTAGTGGAGGGACAAAATCATTTGTATCCCTTCTATATCCAAGAGTACCCAAGGAAAAACATACTCGACTGCACGAGGGGATATTTTATCCATAGAATAACCAAACACGTGCAAAACAAACACACCCAAAAATATGAGGGGATAGAGGAAACGAAGCAACCAACGGAGTCAATCTTTGGAGGGGAATTTTACCTTCAAATAAGAAGACATCCTGTTGATAAGAAAACATGTGGTATGCACCACATCACCCCAGTACGACTTGGGAAAATGCATATGAATAAGCATTGTGCGTGCAACTTCTAAAAGATGATGATTTTTATGCTTGGCTACTCCATTTTGTTGTGGAGAAAAGACACGTGAAGACTAATGAATTATGCCATGATTCTGACAAAAGATATCAAACCTTTGATTCATAAAATTCCAATCCATTGTCAGTACGGAAGGTACGAAGAGAGGCATCCAACTGGGTTTTGATATCATTATAAAAAATTTAAATTACACCAAATACTTCTAATTTCTCCCATAGGAGATACATCATAGTAGTACGACTAAAGTCATCAATAACGAAAAGAAAGCACTTATATCCAAAATTTCTAGAGACATAAAATGTCCCCATATATTAGAATGAACAATCTCAAACAAACTACTCCTTTAGTTTGACTCAAAGGAAAGATAGTCTGATGATGTTTACCTAGTTGACATGATTCATACTTAAACGACAAACTTGAAGGAAAAGAAGGAAATAGTTGGACCAACTTCGTTGCAGAAGGATGGCCTAATTGTAAATGCCACTAGAAGGGTAAAACAACAACATGAAAGGCAGGTGAAGACAACTACTCTCTCATGCGTGGAACCAATTATCCTCTTCATCATGAGATCTTGAAACACACAACGAGAGGGATAAAAAGTTTGAACAATTCATAGACTTTGTAAGTTAACTAATCGACAACAAATTAAGCGAAAATTTAGGAACAAACAACACATATTTATGTGACATGAATGGAGTAGGCGCAATATTGCCCACCCCTTCAACAGAAGACATGGACCCATCAACAAGTGTAACATGTAACAACTGAAGACTCCCTCAAATTAGTAAACAAAGATGACATACCTGACATATAGGAGGAGGCTCCTGAGTTAATAACCCAGGAAGATATAGAACGCACGTGGAAGGCAGACATAGCTGAAGTGACAAGGGTTGTTAAAGGAAGTGTAAGTTGAGCTACAAATGCTAAGGAGGAGGAAGTTGAAGTCAAGTAAGCAATGCGCTGGGCAAGCTACTACAACTCATCAGGAGCACCTAGCAAAATACCTACCATAGATCCAACAAAGGAATCAGAGGTTTCATGAACCAAGGAATTGGCCCATGCGGGCTAGCAAAAATTACTCAAGCAATTATCAGAAAAATGATTTGCGGATTCACAATGAACACACATTTGTCATCTTTACATTCACTTCGACCTCGTCCTCTACTTAAGCTATCCCAGCTTCTGCCTCTGACCCTTCCACCTCGACTTCTAACAATTCTGATGGACCAAGATTATTAAGTGTAGCTATATTAACACCTCTAACTTCTTTACTTTCCTTGGATATAATTGTTGTCTTTGTACGCAAAACTTTGTTAAAGGCTATAGAAAGTGATGGAATGTCATTTGAGGCAAGCAACTGAGCTAGCTGTCCTCTGCTTCACAATCATCTATAATAAGAATTGGTGGATCGTCTCTAATGATTTTGACTTTCTTTTGGCCTTAATGTAGATATAAACTGACTTAGACCAACAAAGATTATTCTATCTGTTCGAAAAATAAAGAAAGCAAACAAAAAATACAAATGAAAAAGAAGCTGAAATACATAACAAAAGTAACAGAAGTCAAAAAATACCAAGATACTAAGTATGTGTAAGAGGGTAGGAATTTCAAACAACAAGGTGTTGTCAAGGAGCCAATCTCTCACAAGTGCACCAGCCAACTGTTTGGCTTCGTAGGGAGTATGAGTCCAGTAAATGTCAAGCAGCAACTTTATGTCTATGATCTCATCAAAGCTTACATTTTTTTTATTGGCAAGGAAGCAAGCAGGTCTTTTACAGATGACGCAGGCACAACAGTTTGCTGTGCTGGTTTATGCATGGCACTTGCATGTTTTGCTAGCATCTGCATAAAGTGTGAAAAATAGAGTTGCTCATTTAGTATTAGTCCAAGAAGTAATACAGTAAATCAAAAGGCACGGAGTTCCCTCTCAAGTAACTTTGACAACCTTGTTATGAGCTATTCCAGCAGAACAAGTAAACTGAGTCTCCCTTAAAACATCCATTCGAAGTTGTGCCACAATAATGGCCCCACAAGCTAGCAGCTTATCTCGATGATCAGCATCGTTCCTACAAAACCAGTCCTTAACATAATTTTCCTTAGCACTGTCTTCCTGCGGAGAATATGAAATTCAAGTGTTGAATGAGAACTTAAACATGTCATAATCAACAAAGGCAATTAAAAATGTTTTTGAATAAAGGAATTTTTAAATTTTGAAGCCGTAAAATGACAGTTGGCAAGAATTGAAGTTTCTTCAGAAGTTAAAACTCTTGTTGTCAGATATATTCAAGCAGTTCTAACAAGAATATACCCTTAAACATGTGACTAGAGAATTCCATCATTAATTTTCTAGATTTACTTGTATACAGATTGCAAATGGTCCCTTACAGAGTTGATCCCTAAAACATGTGACTTGAGGGCCTCTTCATGGATTTCTTCTAATGTTTCTGGGGGAGTTACAGAAAGCATAGATTCCACTGCATCAGTAAGATCAAGATAAACTTCATCTATTGATGCTCTCTCACACTTTCCCTTCCTTGCAAGCACAGAGACTACCTTCAAAATTAAAATCCATCACAAAGCTACAATTAGAAACTACGTACATCATAATACACCACAGAAATGATCTTTCTCCACTACTAACCTCAGAACCAGCATGTCGGTATGAATTCAGGTCAGCTTTACCATGGGCCACTGGAACCTGGATCAACTGGATACTAGGACATATTTCCTTGGCCTCATCTCCTCTCATTGAACTGAAAAAGGAGACCACATTTATTACAAACCTTACAAATTTTCAATGCTAAGACCAAAGGTTACTCCAAAAAATTCTTTACACACCGCTTCACACCATGCTTACGAGCTTCATAGCTAACAGCAATCAGGCCGCCACCCTTCCAGGAATTATACTGCACAACAGCAGTTGGTAGACCCCTTAATTCTGGCTGTTTCCTTTGCTCCACTGCAAGAACCAGAAACCAAAAGGTTTTCTAGACATTAGTCCAAATGGGCATAATTGGATAGCCATTACAAGTACTTTCAGGTTGCATGAGTCCATGGGCAAATATATGAAGGCTTAAATATAGTGTGATAACCATAAGCTTTCTCATAATTTGAAAACAGGGGATACTTCTTCATCATGAGAAAGCGACCCAAACTAGGTATATACAGGCCCATTCAAGGGTTGGGCCCATAACTCACTTGTTTGGGCTGCTTTTGCACTCTGTATATACGTTACCTGCTACAGAAACTTCTACAATTGATCACATAATATTTCAAATGACTTTGTGAAAACTTTGTAGCTAGGCTACTTCAAACTCAACAAAGTGCCAGACACTCAAGAAGGTTGTGTTCAGAAACAATCTCTATATGCATGCTCTCGAAACAAAAGTGAACCTTTTTTTTCTATTTCTCAAAAAATATACTTAAGATTTATCCAGTTGTAGTAATACATAGACAGCTAAAGTAAAAAAGAAGAGCATCGTATTCATTAATCATGTGCAATAAGGGCCTGTTCACATTGGGTGTAAATAAGTAATAGCCCCTTGCAGTCTTGATGATTTTAACTATTTTAGGCGGTAAGACCAGGCGGTTAGTCGTAGTTTTGAACAAAATTGTAATCATTTGAAAATGAGTAGAAGTTTAAAAAGCTGTAAAGTTTACAGGGCAGGTAGTATTTACACTACTGATGCTTTGTGGCGAGCAAACACCCACAGCTATCTTTGATGGGAAATTTATTTGAAGCTACAAGATTCATTTTGGCTGAAATTTTCTGACATGAAGGACACTGACATGGAGTTCACTGCATTTACCAAACCCACCGACCACTGTCTGGAGCAGCCAATGTTTCATGGATCTATCAAAGCAATACAAAAGACCTTGCAACATGAGCAGTTCCCTTCACTTTACTCTCAAGATTTGCTTCCTTATTTCTTTTCCAAAATGATGATGGTGAGGCAGCATAAACAACTATACTTTCTCAAAACTGCAAATTGTGATTTAAAAATATGCTTAGAAAGAATGCACTTAAAAAGAATGTTCCTGAAAGGCAATCTAGATGAATTAAACCAAATCTGAAAACATCAAATAGAGCTTGACTACTGAACAGTCACTAAGAACCCCGTCTAAACGAAGTTGCTGCTCACAGCATGCGAATCAAGTTAGGCATAAAGTAAAGATAACCCATTCATAGAACACTTGATTGAATTATCAAGTGACAAATTTAACGAGTAAAACGCATTGGCAACTGTGGGTATGTGTCAAAACAGCCCAAAATTATGCACTCAGCAATTAAGTAATACCACTACATAATATTCAAAAGATCACATGCGTAGTCATGGAATTGAAGCCAGCACAGACAATTAGATGAAAGAAATTACAATTTCATTCTAGGTCAAGAACTCATAGACGACGACAAAGCCAACTTGGCGAAGACTGGACTTTTAGGAGAAATATAGTGCAGATAACAGGTATGGGGAGAATAATGGAAAATCAGTGAAGATGGAGATCACGAATCATAACCTTGAACATAGAAGCAGTCCATGTCGACGTGAGCTATAACGCGAGCTTCATGGGTCTGGGGTCGGGCAACCGGCATTTCTGTCTTTCTGCACAAGACACTCAACTTCACCCTCAAATAGAGATGCAAAAGGAAGGCAAGTCCACCACAACATCCAGAGGAAAGAGAAAAATACGAAGTGAACAGGGAATGATCGGTTGGAGGGGTCTAATTAGATTTTGGTGGGAAAAAAAATCCCGTGAGATTTATTTACTTAAATTGTTAGAATAAATTATTGTAGATTCTGTGTTATTTAATAGTTAAAACTTTTTTAGCTTTACCCATGAACTTAACCAAACCAGAAACTCATCCCATAAGATGGTGATGGGATTAAATTTACAAAACCGTGACGAATTTCTGTAGGTTCTCAAAAATCTGATCTAAACTAAACATGCCCCCCACCCCCACTTCAATTTTTTTATGCTCTGTCTGAATTAGCCCATTATGTTGCATTTCAAGGATGAATCTTTGATGACATTTATGCATTACAGGAGTTTTAGAAGCATTTGGAAGCCCTGAAAATATATTTCAGGTTATGCCAAAGGCTCTAGCAGTTGTTTAATCAATATTTATACATGTTGACCATAGCTCATTGATCCCAAACATTGGGTGAGTTATTCTTATCCAACTAAGCCAATGATCATTTAGTGGATTTGAATTTATCTTTTAAATAATAACTTTATTTATTGGAAAAGTTACAAGCTACTAGATTATTACACTACTATAGATGTAAAACAATATATTGTTGAAAAAGAATAAGTTATTTTGTATATAGTTATAATTACCATTTCAGTATTTTACATCCATTCCATCCAATTATTTTTAAAGATATTACAGTTCTATTTTTTTACCTGGTTATTGGCCCAAAAAAAAGGTAAATGGGTAATTGAACAAAAAATAATAATACAGATAAAAGTTTTTTAAAATTTAAAAAACATTACAATATGTTTATAATGCATATAATAACATATAAAAATAGTAAAAAAATCATATAATAACATGCATAGTGAAGTTCTCCAACAGAGGTATGTAAAAATTATATTAATAATTTTATATAATCGATAATCAGATAAGTGGGGTATGAAATAGGTATTTTCTGATTCTATTTTGTTTAGTAAACGGGTAAATGGGTAAAATTATCCAATTACATATATGAGTAAAAACATTTATTTCATATATATTTTATTTAATAAATATAAAAAAATCAGATAATCATATAAAATTGATACCCCTATCTAACATTGTCGTATAGTACTAAGATGTATCAATTACTAGCATAGAGTTGATTTAGTTATGACAATTGCACCACTTTTATCAAATGATACTTTGCTCTACTTTATGTTGCAATATCTACCTTTGAAAAATAATCTAATTTTACATAATTGTACCAACCATATTGAGATTAATTATCATTTTCTTTAAAAAAAAGTTGACTACTCTGGGGGTTGGAATGGGGGAGGAAGCCTATAATGGAAATGGGTTCGTCCGGTATTTGATTAGATTTACATTTTACACAAAATCCCCAACAACATGTTTGAAGTTGCATTGTGTTACACTTCAACCGGTGCATTAGTTTGTTTGACTGCTTAGCCTCGTATTGTGTTTAAATTCATAACCTAAGTGTTTCAAGGGCTTGCAAAGTTCCCAAGATACTAATTTTTTCTTATCAAAAACTTGCTATGTCAAATGTTTAAATGACCATCTACCTTCATTGTGTTTATTTTGATTAAAGCTTCAGACTTTTTCAAAGTATGGTGTTAGGTATGTCACAATACTTTTTTGGACGCCCAAAATACTTAGATAAGTAGTTCAAACGTTTGAAAAATCTCCAAAACAATTCTTTAACGTCTGTTTGGAACCCCATGAAAAATAAAATAAAATAAAATATAAAATTAATCATTATTATTTATAAAAATAGTTAGTGAAAAGGAGCATCTGATAATTTTCTATAACTATTTTTGAAAATAATAATTGTCAAATTCTTATTTTTTTTTCCTAAGGATTTCAAACACAATCTAAAGGAAGACAATATAATCCTAGCTTACACAAGTTTGTCTGATTAAGACTCACAATCTATGTGAAAGTGGGGTTCACCCTAAATTGAACCAATCACAAAAGTGTCCTTATAACGAAAAAGTATAGCAAATCATTCAAATGTGTTCAATTTAGGACCCCATGATTGAAACCTCGAGCAAGATGAGAGAGGGAAAAAAAAGAGCAAAGAAAGAGAGAAAGCTCAGGTAGAGAGGAAAGAAGAGAAAAAGATAAAAAAAACTTTAGGCTAGAGAGAGATTCTTCCACGAGTTGAGAAGTGGAGAGCTTGATTGAACCCTTCAACTAAGACCCCTATTTATACTATTTCTATTACACATTTAGGGAAACTTCAGAGATAAGTTAGGATCCCTAATATCCCTAATTACATCAACCATGATTATCCAAATCTATATAAATCAAGGGAAGATTCATCAATTACATTAATCAAGGAAGATAACCAAATTTTCCAACTCATATGATAAGGATTCTAGCTCGTGTGATGACTCATCATGCCAACTCGTGTGGTCATAGTGTGATATAAGTATTAGATCAAGGTAAGTTAGCACTTCTGAATTAGATCTTTCCAAGATCATTCCAAAAATATATTTGACTGTAGTTTGAGATAAATCAGTCTAGATTCAGTTCCTCATGAATTAGGCAAGAAATGATTAATCGAAAATCAAACAAAATCAGGCCTAATCAAGAAGATATTGTGAGATCTTCAAAAACAACAATCTTTCTTCAAATGGATTGGCATCAACTAGACTTTCAAAGGACCGCTTCCTTTTTTATTTTGTGTTTGATTCCTTTTATGTAAAACATAATAGTATATTCTTGATCTTCCAAGAACAATCAGCCAAATAGTGGCTTTCAAAAAATTCTCTAAAAACTCACAAAATCGAGTAAAGTTCTTCAAACAACTCGGTTAATGGAGAAGCTTAGCATACAAGTTAAGTAATTAGATTTCTAAAATCCAATGGATAAAAAACCACTCATAATAGGCTCTAGAACATTTTTTTCATCAAGAAAATCTTGATCCCACAAAATTATAACTTTTTATGTAGAAAATCTCAATATAAACAGATTTTCAGCCAAGAACTTACAAACCAATAAAACTGCCTTGGTAAACTTCTTCTAATCCGAGATGCATAAATCTCAATAATTTCATAAGATGAAGACAACAATAAGATCATCTCTGAACCATCTTCTAAAGATCTGAAAACCAAGAGCATGAAGTAATAATAACAAGAATAAAAAACTTATTTCACAAGCTTCAATCTTGCTTCACACAAAACCTTCTACAAGTAGCTTTGATCATAACTTCTTAGAGCATTCTTTTGACGTGGGGATCCTAAATTTGATGCTCTGATACCATGTTGAATTTAGGACCCCATGATTGAAACCTTGAGCAAGATGAGAGAGGGAGAAAAAAGAGCAAAGAGAGAGAGAGAGAGAGAGAGAGCTCGGGTAGAGAGGAGAGAAGAGAAAAGAGATAAAAAGACTTTAGGCTAGAGAGAGAATCTACCACGAGTTGAGAAGTGGAGAACTTGATTGATCCCTTCAACCAAGACCCCTATTTATATTATTTTCATTACATATTTAGGAAAACTTCATAGATAAGTTAGGATCCATAATATCCCTAATGACATCAATCATGATTATCCAAATCTACATAAATCAAAAGAAAACAAATCAATTACATTAATCAAATAAGATTACCAAATCTTTCAACTCATGTGATAGATAAAGATTCCAGCTCGTGTGAAAACTCATTATGCTACTTCACGTGGTGACTCATCATGTTAGCTCGTGTGATCATGGTGAATCCTACCTTGTAACAAAATGTTTCATATACTGTCGTCATAACTTTTGAAAGGGTCCAAAAAATTCCATAGCCAACCAAAACATGATCCGTTAATATACACGAAGATAGATCAAGTGCAGCCATTATTCTATTTCCTTGCAACAAAAATAAGGTTGTGTTTAGTTAGATTAAGACGAGAGTGACCTAGCCACAAACTCGTCCTCATCTAATTTGATGCCAATATAAACAAGCAGGGCATGTAATTTTAATTGTATCCCTTATGTAATAACCAAACCTATAAACAAAGTGCTACAAGTGGTACTTGACTTTACAATTTACACTACATCTTTAGTAACATGGTTGAAAATACATTATATATCTTGCATTTCATTCCCCAAAACATTTGGTGTAGATATCAGTATTTTGACTGCTTAAGAGGTGTTCAAACTCATTTATGAAGTGTTTGGCGTACCCAAAGGCCCTGTTAGTGCACTATGTAAGTGAATTTCACTTTCACTGGGGAAAGTGACTCCAAAATCGTTAGTGTGTTGTGTAAGTGGGGAGTGAAAGTGAATTATGTCGATAATTCACTTTCACTCATTTAAGTGAAAAACGAGTAAAAGTAAATCCACTCCATGAGATAAGTGAAATCACTTTCACTTTTCATTTCACTCACAGTCAATGCTTGATTTTTCTCTCTTTTTGGCTTTGGCTCTCCACTCTCTTCTATCTGTGCTCGTCGTCCATTTGCCCACCATCGAAAGCCTCTCATATTCCTGCTAACCCTTTCTCTGGTTCTCCTCTGCATCCTTGTCCCTCCTTAGCTTCTCTTCGTGTTTGCAACCGTCTATCTTCCTCTTTGCTTCAACTGACTTCTTTTCCCATCGTCCCTCATCTCATCGTGGTCCCCCCAATCTTGAACTCTCAGCCTAAAATTTCTCTTAATTTCGCTAACCTAAGTCCTAAATTTATCATTACCATAAAAATTTTCTCATAACCCAGTTTTTAGGCATTTTTATTATTTTATTCTAATATTTTATCAATTAAAATATTTATTTAATTTTAATTAATTATTAATTTATCAAAAGTTAAAATATATCTTAGTTTATTAATAAAAATATATGTACAACTATCTTATAAGAGTTATAGAATAATTTTATATAATAAAATACCCTTTTTATATAAATTAAATATACTTAATATTATATTTAATTACTAATTTAAGAGTGAGAATTTAGATACTGAAAAATAAAATTTTGACTAACTATTTTGATATTATTAAAGTAAGTATTTTTTAAATATTTTATTATTATATAATTAATTAATTAATTAAGATTAAATTATTTTAAATTATTTATTAATTTATCACAAGTTAAAATCTATCTTAGTTTATTAATAAAAATTTAAGTACAACTATCTTATAAGACTTTTTTATTATTTATTATTATATATAATTAATTAAATAATTTTTATTTTTATTTTAATTATTTATTAATTTATCACAAGTTAAAAGTTTAAGTAAAATTTATCAGAATATTTTATTAATAAAAAATCTTTGTACTTCCCATTACACACACTCTTTTTAGTCTATTTGAAAGGCAGTACACACCTCTTTGGTTGTTGCTCTCTGTCTTCCACCCACCCGATATTGCCCTCTTTCGTTTCACTCTTTTCTAGTTTGGGTTTACAGGTTGTCGCAGAGAGGCGGCTGAGTGAGTAAACCTTTAAGAGTTAAAGTAGCTTTTTTGGGTTCGACTTTTGGAATTCCAAACGAGAGCTTTCGCCGTCTTTCTGGACCTCTTTATTGCACGTATTCTCGGCCTCAACGCATGCAACAGAAACCAACGTTGAACGGAGCCTGTCTTCTTCTCTTCCCTACTCTTTCCATGCTGACAGAAGACATAAAAAAGCAACCAGCTGGGTGTATTTAAAAAGGACGAAGACGAGTTGCTTCGATCATAGAACGATCAGTGGGTTGGTCGTTTTATAAAAATTACGACATGCTTCGGTCTAGAAATTGTTTTTCAGAACTAGTAAATCCCTGGTGCCGTTGCACCAGAACTGAGATTTTGAAACCTTATCCAATGAGCATGGCCAGTGCAGGCAGATTTCTATTCCCACTTTCACGTGCTTGAATCCATTCACCAGTAATCTTCCCAGCCCGACGCCAAATGAATAAATATATCCTCCCATAGTTGTTGATGATTTCAAAAAGACATTATCATATGCACGCCAAATGTTTGTTAAATTTCCGCTCTAGTGGAGTGGCTGTGTGCCCCATGCTCTCATTCTAGCCGCCAACAGCTCTTTGTCCAGCAGTACAGAGATTTCTTCTCCTGTTTTTTTATACCTTATCTGCTGAGGAAGAAGACCAGGATAACGTAGAGTAGACAGAGGTCATACCTGCCATTCAAGGTCAAAGTTATCACTCCCAATTGATTGTGTCACCATTAAGAGGATGTAAATAATTTGAGGTTTTGGTAGTATGATTCTCATGTTATGGGTCCCAACACTAGTGCATGTTTTGGTCTTGTTCATTTGTTTTATACATGGATTCTTAGCTCGAGGCTTTGATAAAGATTAAGGGTGTGTTTGTACCAATGAGGTAGACAAAGTATAGATAGAAATTTTAGTATTTTACTTTTTCAAGGAGAAAAATCGGTATTGGTCGATGGAATTGGCCACAAATATAGAGTTCACTTAAAATAATTGAAACGATTTATCTATTTTTAAAAGTTAAAACTGAAAATTTAAAAAAATTCTAACAAACAAATTGTATAGTGTTGTTGAATAACAAAAACAACACTTGCACTAAAAAAATATATATAGTCATCCTTGTTATATATATTTATATTTAACCAAACCGGTGAAGATGACAAAATATGTTTATGCTAGCTCTGACTGTCATTCTTATAGAAAATCTTTTGAGACATGATATTGATATCGATTACAACATCCAAGAGTACAATGATAATAGAATACCCTTAATATACTTCTTGAGTTGTAGATGGAGATGGATATTTAGTCGATGATGCTCTAATTAAATTGCTTTATTTTCAAAGAATTACCATTATTTTTAAAAAAATCGTTTTTTTTTAAATAGACATAAATACCACATATTAGTTGTTCTATTGTTTCCTATAGGCACAGAAAAAAAATTATGACAAGACCGACAAGTAAAAAGTCCCGCACAAAAATTATAAATTACAAATATGGTTGCAACCATACCAGGAGGATGCACTATCTATGGGGTCTGTTTGGAACCCCTACAGAAAAGAAAATAAAATAAAAATTTGACCATTATTATTCCCAAAAATAGTTACTGAAAAAGATAATTTAATCATTATCTTTTTTTCACTAACTATTTTTTGAAATAATAATGATTAAATTATTTTATTTTTTTTTCTTTTCTAAGGTTCCAAACAGACCCTTTGGGGTTTTTGCTATGAACGAAGAAGAAGAGAGGGAGCCCTCAGCACCTTATGGTCTAAGAGATTCCAAAAGTAGATGGACCGGTAGATGGTTAAGGGGGCAATAGAAAAGTATGCTGTTTGTTTAACAAAATGCCAATGGTCTCTCATTCAAATGAGACTTCCTTGCATACATACCTGCACCCGAGTCGCCTCCATCTTCCCTTAGACAGCAACTCTCACACACCCACATAGCTTCACCTCCTCTGCCACTCTGCCCTCTTCTTCCTTCTTGAAAATGGGTAGGCTCCAAAGTGTGAGAAAAAAAGGGTCATGGACGGAAGAAGAAGACCTCCTCCTTAGAAAATGCATAGACAAGTATGGAGAAGGGAAGTGGAGGCACGTTCCAGCGAGAGCTGGTAAGTGGCTTTCATGGCCCAAGGATATAGTAATCATCTATGAAGTATCTTGTGTTTCAAAAGAAAACCCAGCTTTCAGTTTAGAGTAATTCTGGTTTCGTTTTTCTTGTTGTGGAGTTGAATTTTGTTATATCTTGAAGTCAATCAGTTTTCCGTGAAGTTCATATGATTGTAGATTAATCCGGGTCATTCTGAAAGCCGCTAGCTCGGTTTAGAGTTTCCGGTCTTCTATATCTTCTTCGTCATCGTCATCGTCATCATTATCATCATCTTCTTCTTCTTCCTGCTCTAATTCTAATTTGGACGTACGATTGCAAATTTTGCAGGTCTCAATAGGTGCCGCAAAAGCTGTAGGTTGAGATGGCTCAACTATCTTCGTCCAAACATCAAGAGAGGAGACTTTGCAGTCGATGAAGTTGACCTCATCATCAGACTCCATAAGCTTCTGGGCAACAGGCAAGTCCAAGATTACCAGTCAATAAATAAAAGCACAGATTCTCAAGCACAGGAAATCCTAGAAATCCATTTATGAGACTGTTTTGATGGGTTCGAGGGAATTTCAGGATCAAGCTAAGCTGATTGTCAATTCTAACTTACTCTCATTTTCAGAATAAGAGAAGCATCAGCAAAACAATAGTCTTTCTGAAATCTTCTTTGAGAATTGCATTGCTAACCATGAAAATGCCTTACCTAGATAGCTCTCCTGTAAATTCAGAAACCATCGTCTCCTGCAAGCTTGCAAGAGCGCTCTTATTAGTTTTCATAATCTGATATTAGTATAGCTTCTGTAAACTTTTTTACAAATGAAACTACTGTGAATTCATGACTGAAATGATACTTTTGTGCAGATGGTCTCTTATTGCAGGAAGGATTCCTGGAAGAACAGCAAACGACATAAAGAACTTTTGGAATTCTCACTTGAGCAAGAAGTTGAATTCCGAGAACAGCAGCACAATACCCGCCATGAAATTACCCAACTCTGAAGCATCTTGTCCAAGCCCTGGTTGGTCAATGGGTCCTGCCACGGACACCAGAGTAGACGTAACCCTGCAACAGGCAGAAGAAGCGCTCACTGGCTCTGGTCCTACAGAGCAAAACCCTGTAGATGAAGAAGAGAATTCATTCTGGAAGAGCCTACTGTTTGAGGTGGAGGAAGAGGCAAAGAAGAGCTCCAGAGATGGATCCAGCGACACCGCCCTTGGTGAAGGTGACTCGTTCGTAGACTTAGAAGGTCTGCTTTCAGATGGGAACCTCTGGGACATGATGGGCAGTGACTGAACAATCAAAAATATTTCTCTTGAACCAATACGCTAACCATTTTTGCTGGTGTTTGCTCCCCACTGTTGTTTCTGCCCACCATTAATAGTGTTTTGCTTTTAACTATACCTGTACATCAATCCCACTTAAACCGTCATGTAAAGAGGCAAACACCTCCATTAAAACAGTGAAAAGCTCTGTAACTGAGTCAGATTGTGACTAAAGGGGGGAAGGGAGACTTCTGTTTCTTTCTGTGAAAGAGTTGAGGACAGATTTTGTGATTTCTGGGTTGAACAGCACGTGGGATGACGGTGACATAACTGAATATAAATTTCAAAAGGCTGTTCAAATGGTGGACTGTCATGTCATGGTGATTGCTCATGTATAAAAATCTTAATCAGGCAACCGAAAATGTAAACTGGGGATTGAGTAGCTCTACTTTACTGAACACAGGACCATACTCTCTTTTTACCCTTTGTGTGTTGTGGTCTCTCACATCACCAACGAGACTGAGAATTTTGATGGCCTGATTTCATTCAGAATTTTGTAAATCATGAAAAACATCAAAGAGAAGAATTTACGATTTTTGTGAATTAAAATTGATTGTTTAATTGGGTTTACTTTGGATTTGGCATCTTTGATCGAGAACCTGGAACTATTCTTTGCCTATAGAAAGCCTTTTACACTTTTAAACCCCGGATATCTTATGAAATACTGAACTGAGCCATATCTTTACATTGATTAAGAGTTATATTTATATAATTTAGAATGAAAAAGATAAATACAATCATGGAAATCTTATCGCCTAAATCAAAAGGAAAATAAGAGATTTTATCTTCTGAACTTAAGTGAAGATAATCTCTTACAATGCTCCCTCAAGATAGGCCATGGTTAAATAGACAAATCTTGGCTCTTATAACCTGAAACTATGAACGTGGCAATGGCTTTATAAGAAGATCATATTTCCCTGAATTTGGAGAGAGATTTACATTGACTTGGAACTAAGAAACAGTGAAAAGTTCCTAGTCTTCGACTTTACATGTTTATCTTCTACCTCGGCCTGCTCCAGTAATATGTCACCATGAACTACAAAACCCAGTTGATTAATTGTCTCTTTCTGTGGCAGGGGTGGGGTAATGTGCTGTCGAGTGCAACATTGCAGCGGTTCAGAAAGCCAAGGGTCTGTTTATTTAGATAAAGTCCCCAGTTTCATGAGGAAACGAGATGCTTAATCTCTCCTCCGTGATTTATTATTATGTTCGTATTCGTAGAAAATTTGTTGCTTAAGATGAAGCTCCAGTTTTCTGTTCTTAAATTCGGAAATTTGTTCTCGGACGCCATAATGCAGTTTCATTTTATCTTCTGAAGATTTTTTTGGTGTATTCTGCAATTTCTGCTTATGGACAATTTCCATTGCCACCAATACGATGAATTTGGATTGATTTACTGAGTTTGATGGATCGACTCGAATTTCTTTCTGACCTCTCATCAGAAACTTTAGACAAGCACCAGCAGCAGGATTCATATGCATGTAGAAAACGAAATTTATTATCCACAAGCAATTCGAAGCTGTCAAAAACCATTCATCTATTCATGTCAAATCGAATGGATGGAATCAATAGCCATCATTCTGTTTTATATTTGAATGCAGCTCAGAAACCCCAATTCCAAAATTTTCAGATGCTAGAATAGCAATCGAATTGATCGTGAAATCGTGCCACAGCTCATCCTCCATGAGAAATTAACTGCTGCATTGGTCACTGATGACCTCCAGTTTAAAGGAAAGAAAGCAGATGGAGGCCCTTCCAGTTTAAGAAAAGAGTTGCAGAGCCGTTTCGGGAAGAAACTTTCCTGCTTCTTGTAGGTTTAGTGGTTTCGGATGTTAGACAGGTTCGTGTCCAGATTAAAACTCTTCCCTTTGCCAAACCTTGAATGGATGATGACCCTCCTACCATTTCTTGATTATTCAAGAAACTCAAAATCCCATATTGCTTCTTTATTTTTAGTATACAGGACTGAATGCTAGGATCAAAATGCACAACAATGGTTCCTTCTTATATTATTACAAAGGGCTTTGAGTCACACCAGAATGGACCCCTCTCCTAATTTTATCTCATAATTAAACATGACATAGCATAATCTTAGCAGAATCCAGAAATAATCTTATTCACGGATAGTAGTCATATCCAGCTTTCTTCAGCCAGAGCATATTTTCTAAAGGGACTTTTAGGATATTACCCAACTTTTTAAATATAATTAGACAAATGACAAACTTTTTAACTTATTTCCAAAAATACCCAACTCTCACCGGTCAATATTACATGTGTACAGTCAAAAGTGACACGTAGGCTTTGTTCAATTACATCGATGAGTCGAACAACACGTCAAAATGTCATCTGCCACATCATTGAATGATCCAAAAACCCTCAAGGTTAATTTAAAATATTACGTGGCAAACCACGTCATCATCCATGTAATACCTATTATTAACGATTTAAAATATTTATAGTCTTACATTCGATAGTGACTGGGAATTTGTCGGTTCTTAAGTGTTAAAAGGTGGGACCAAACCCACTATGACCACGTGAAGTGGCATGATGAGTCATCACACAAGCTGGAATCCTTATCACGTGAGTTGGAAGATTTGGCAATCTTCCATGATTAATGTAATTGATTTATCTTCCCTTGATTTATGTAGATTTGGATAATCATGATTGATGTAATTAGGATATTAGGGATCATAACTTATCTCTGAAGTTTTCTTAAATCTCTAATGGATATAATATAAATAGGGATCTTGGCTGAAGGGTTCAATCATGCTCTCCACTTTTCAACTTGTGGAATAACCTCTTTCTAACCTAAAATATTTTTCTCTCTTTTCTCTTATCTTCTTTCTACCTGAGTTTTCTCTCTCTCTCTTTACCCTTTTTTCTTCTCCCTCTATCATCTTGCTTGAAGTTTCAATCATGGGGTCCTAAATTTAACATTGGATTCCATCTTGAAGTCTTCTCTTTTTTTTCTGAGGGCTTCAAGTGCCAATGCATCTCTAATTGCGGTTGTGGTTGTGCTAATTGGTCTAGTTGTAGCAAACTTTGTGCAAGCAATGCTTCACAGGCTTTGTTTATTTGACCCAATCACTCGTCGAATAGCAACAACTTCTAGGTATAGTCTAATCCAACTAAATTCTGGAGTTTTAGTGCTTGATCAGTTAATCTGTTTCTGAAGGTCAGTTTTGTGAACTTCGTCTCAGTGCCAACGGATCGGGAACAACAGCCTTATCAGTGAAGGAACCTGAGGCCCTTCCCATTTGTGCCATTGCGTATGCTCTAATTGGTATCTTTGGCTCACTGCTTTGCTCTATTACTGCAGTGAGGCAAAGCTTACATGGATGCTGCCATGGTTTACCACGTAATATTTTAAACTAACTTTTGGGTTATTTAATGACGTGGCAGATGATATATCATCCAACATGGATGGTGACGGCGTTTCTTGAAGATGACATGACGTGGTGTTCGGCTCATCAACTACTGATGTGTGATGATAAAGTGTGACAACATAATTGGTTAAAACCTACGTTGCATTTTTTACTGTGTCAAAATTAGGTTTTTTTTTTAAATAAATTAAAAAATTGGTTATTTGTATAATTATGTTCAAAAGTTGGGTAATATCCTAAAAGTTTATTTTCTAAAAATAAAACCAGGTGCCCGGAATGCCAGAGAGCAGAGACTCGGGCTCTAGAATAAAAACCAAAGATAAGCATTTCCCTTCAAAGAAAAACCAGTTGTACTAGAAATCTAAAATACTGCGACCATTAAAAGTTCTAATGATCGAGACTCAAGACTAAAAATTTTATAAGAGTTAGATTTAGAGGTGAAATCTGGACTGTGCTACCTTCCATAACCACTTCAATCCTGCCTGAAAAAAAAATCTGATTCGAAGAGGTTCAGTGCTCTAATGGCAGACACCTCTCCCCTTCTTCTTCCCCCCATCTCGACTGAGTGGGAGGGAGACGGCGTCAAGAAAGTCGCCGTCTCCCTTGATGATTCCATAGAGCAGTGCATCGGCGGATTCGGCCTTGCACAGCTTCTCCAGACCGTGCTGGTTTCCTTTGCCTGGGTCTTCGACGCACAGCAGACATTCATCAGCGTCTTCAGCGATCAGCAGCCTTCGTGGCACTGTACAGACGCCAGTGACCCAGCTTGCTGGTCTGGAACTAGTCCGTGCGAGCTACCCATGAGTTCTTGGGCGTGGGACAGGCCGTTGCAGACCTCTATAGTCTCTGAGTGGCACCTGACGTGCGAGAGCTCTCTTCTTGCAAGCCTCCCAACTTCCTCCTTCTTCGTTGGCTGCCTCCTCGGCGGTTTCCTCCTTGCCACCCTCGCCGACTCTTGCCTTGGCCGCAAGAGGATGCTCCTCCTCTCTTGCTTTCTCATGTCGCTGACCGGGATTTTAACCGTCTTCTCGCCGAATATATGGGTGTATTCCCTCCTCCGATTCGTTAGCGGCTTTGGCAGGGCGTCGATTGGTACCTGCACGCTCGTTCTGTCGACGGAGCTCGTCGGGAAGAGGTGGAGAGGTGAGGTTGGTGTCATCGGTTTCTTCTCTTTCACCCTCGGGTTCCTCTCCCTACCATTGTTGGCTTTTCTGTGCAGTGAGTCCTCTTGGAGAGCCCTGTACCTCTGGACATCTAGCCCCGCGCTTTGTTACTGTCTGCTTGTTTATTTTCTGGTTTACGAGTCGCCTCGATGGCTCTTCGTGCGTGGTCGGAGAGACGAAGCCATTGGAACACTTAGAAAGGTCGCCGCTACCAATGGTCACGAACTAAACTATACCTCCTCTGGGGTTTTCCCTGAAGAGGAGCCCCAAAACGTGAACATCTACTCGGCGATGAAGATCTTGTGGGAGAATAGATGGAGTCTTCGGCGACTGTTAGCAATGATGGTGGTGAGCTTCGGTGTAGGACTGATGTATTACGCGATGCCACTGGCGGTGGAGACGCTAAGCTTGAATCACTATCTCAGCGTCACCTTCAATGCCCTAGCGGAGTTCCCAGCGATGTTGCTAACATTCTTTGCGATAGGGAGATTGAATCGGAGGAGCATGGTGCTGGCATTCACCCTTTTCAGCGGAGCTACCAGCATCGCCTGCGGAATCTTGGAGGGAAGAGTGGGGGAGATGACGAAGTGGGTACGGATTGGACTCGAGGTGGGATCCTTCTTCAGCGCGTGCTCCGCCATCAACGTAGTCATGATCTACACACTGGAGCTCTTCCCCACTTGCGTGAGGAACTCAGTCTTATCGCTCGTGAGGCAGGCTCTGGTTCTTGGGGGCGTGTTTGGATCTGTTCTGGTGGCAGTAGGGAGGAAGGAAGGCGGGTCTCTCATCTCCTTTGGTGTATTCGGTTTAGCGATAGGGCTCTGCGGCTTGTTCGTCGTTTCCTTGCCAGAGACCCGAGGTGCAGCGTTTTGTGACACCATGGAAGAGCAAGAGAGGGAGGAGAGTCAAGCTCATGATTCTGCCAAAGCATGAGGAGGCGATACAACTTATGTACTGGTCTATTTCATCGAGGATGGCTATTGTATTTTTCTTTCTATGTTCATCCCAGTGCAATTTGTTTTCAGAAAAGACCACAGACACCTCAGGAACTCGCCAGAGAGAACAAGTGACGCGATCATGGAAGCAAGAGATGGGTTTGAGCATAAAAAACTGAACAATGAATTGAATAAAGGAAGCATAAGATCGTAGAGAAATTTTTGTAAACACCTGATAGGCTCAAAAACTGTAAGAAGAGTGTTCATCAGAATTAACAGACTCTTAACTTTCACCTGTAAAGCATCCAGATCCGAAAACATTCGAATAACCAAAAGAACAATTACATATTTCAGCAGAGTTGTGAGATGGTAAGCCTGAGCAACTCCTGATCCGCTTCTCTGTTGAACTCGTCGGAATAAACCCCAGGCCTCAAACAATGTTACAAACCTGGATTCAAACCCAAAGAAATGCTAAAAAGAATAAAGATTCTCTTTTCAATTAGAAATGTCAATACAGAATTACAGATATACATTCCACAAACATAAAAACTACACTGTTCTTGATCAATGGGTCATTAATCTGATAATCTTCCCGACAAGAAGTCATCCTATAATTTCTCAAAAAAAAAAAAAAAAAAAAACAGTTTAAGTTACACTTTCAGTCTTTTACCACTAATCCCGCGACCCCAGTTCGTAAATATCCGCCGGAGGGATGAAGCAGTCGCTAGAGAGGCCCGGGACGTTAAACACAACATCATCGATTCTCCACAACTCCTCCATTTTCGTCCTACTGTGCTGCACGGAGATCTCACCGAATCGGAAAACGGTCGCCACCGATCTCCCCTGGTGAGCAATGAGGACCCCGTCGACCTCCCTATAGTCTTCGACGCTGCTGCCGATCGTGGTCTCCCAGTAGATAGTATCGGAGCCGGGGGTCTGGACTCTGGTGAGGTGGGAGTCCTCCATGTATATGAGGAGTCCGCTTCTTTGGCTGAAGTAGCCGATGAGGACGTGCCTGATCACCTCCGCGGGCCCGTCGCTGCGTTCGATCACGTTCCTCCGATCGGCCGCAACTTTGAGGACGAAGCAATCTTGGCCGTCGATTGTTTTCTCGCCTAAGCATTGTGCGTTGGCGAACATACTGGCTGTGATCTTGGGGTCCAAGCCCTGGACATACACGTAATTAATTTAAGTCCTAATAAAGGATTTATAGAAATAATATTTTTATTATTGAATAAATATTTTGGAATCAGGCCTATTTTCTAATATATAATTCAAACCAGGCGAAATTTTCTCTAATTTTTCAGTTAATATTAAAAATTGAAAACACCCAAAATGCCCCCACCGGCTTCACGTACCTGGATGAGCCGGCGAAGCGGCCGCTGGGGACCCTTGGCAGCGTGTATACCCAACCAGGGCGTGTGCCGCCAGACAATCTTCCCGTTGCAGCCGGTGACCACCTTGTGACCGGCGACCACCATCTCCAACGACCACATTCCCGGCGACATCTGCCATAGCACGAAACACCCGCTCTCCCCACCTCGTGGCCCTGCGCTCTTCACGTTTTTACCAGGCCCAATCTCCGTCTCGCAGTAGACCATCTTCACCACTCCCGTCGTATACAGGCTTTTCATGCATTTCTGCTGCTTCAAACACCCCGTCGCCGCCAAGTACTGCTGGATGATGTAATTCGCGGAGGAAGTCTCCTGCGTAATAAAAAAAAATATATAGATTTCAGTTACTTGCGATCATCTCAGAGCGAGAGAATTTGTCAAAGGATTTAATTACACCGAGCAGATAAAAAGCAAACAGTGAAGCAGCTGGAAGCTGGACTGATTGTTAAAAAGTCTTACAATGGGGCTGCCTTTAACACACGGCTGGGGAATGGGATCATCAGGCAAAGAGATAGGCGCCAGCGGGCATCCAAGCACACCCAGCATGAGCTTAAGATCGGCCCTATTAGTCCATCTGCATTTATAGTCAGAAGTAGGCGAACCACCACCACCACCACCTCCGCCGATAAACGACCCTCTGTCCATCTGCATTCTGACCCAAGCTCGAATTATCTCCCACGAACTCTCCTTCTTGTTCTCATCACTGTACGTGTCCGGGTCGGGACCTTCCAGCAGAGGCGTCAGCGGCTGCGTGCACCACCTCCTTCTAGCTCGATAACCCATCACCGAACGGTTATGATGACCCAACGAGAGAAGAAGGAGGAGGAAGGGAAGCTGAAGAAATGGGGATTTGTTGGATCTAGTGTCGTCTGTAATGGATTTGAAGGGGGAGAAGGCGAGGTCTTTTGGGGAAGAGACAAAAGAGACAGCTTATCTGTCCAACGGCAAGGAATGATTTTAATAGTGGAGAGGCATGTTGGTGTTTGTGTCCCCGCTGCCCTTGCTAGTTGCTACCCTCTTTTGCTTTATTCACTTTTGCTTTTGACACAACCATGTCCCCTCTTTATTTCTTTAATTCCTGCATGATGACAGTTTAAATGCCTCGTTTGAGACTAGACGCCAGTGAGAAGCACATTAGACGCTTAGTATATGGGCGCTTCAAAGTTAGATACATATCGAATGAATCGGCTAACATATTTTCCGAATGTGACATCTAACATGCTAACATGGGCAATTAGTTTAAAGAGAGATGGTTCATTGGTGTTCTCAATTAAAGCTTCTCATGGGAGTCTCACAGTAACACTGTCACGTTACCCTATCTCTTCTCTACCAGACAAAATTCCAGCCGCATGGTGGCTGAATCAGCCTCGCCGCGAAAAAGACAAAAAAGAAGAAGCGAAAAGACCCCAGGGGGGTCCATTTGTCCATATTCCGGCCGTCGTCGGCGAATGGCGATTCGCCCACGTGCGCGCTGGCCGAGAGGCCGACCGCGGCAGCGGTGCTCGGACCGGGGTGTGTGGGCCGGCCGGATGTTTCGGGCGTATGCCCGGTGAGAGGTTCGGGGTCGGTGTCACGGCCGACGTCAGAAGATGGCAATGGTTGAGGAGCGGCTCCCGATTTGATGCTGATGGGTGGAAGGACGGTCGGACCGATTGCCGGTTGCCGGTCTGCTTCTAAGCTAAGTTTGGAAACGGTTGGACCATTTTTGTCAGCCTGGTGGATCCAGTTTTGAAATCTCAGCCGTTGGATTGGCTATTTTGTGGTTTGATCTTATCCTTCATCGTTTTCCTTGGATTGGGAAAACATATGATTATCTACATGTTATAGTATCGAATGGGTCGGGTTTAAGTCGGATTTACAGGAAGAGTGCAGGGACGGGGTTACAAGAATGGTGATTGTCTCCAGGTTCAGGGAAGGTGTTCAGGTTGGGGTTTTGGTAAACCCGAACCTAGCTTACCTCCCTATCTCTAATGAGTTTGGAGATAGAAAAGGAGGGGAAGGTTCTCCCCCAATTAGGGTGCCATGCCTTTCACCAAAAACAAAACATATTGCACAACTGTTCCCCCTTCATTCTCAGTTAAAAATAATATCTCTTAATAGAAATAAAGAGGAAAGTTGGAGAAGCATCACTCCTCACACTATTTTGACAAAATAAGTCTTCCACTTTTTTTCTCATCTCTTGGCAAGATTCATTGAACAATAGGTGATGCAGAGAGAGCTTGATTTATCATGTAAAGAAACAACCATCAATACTACATGAAAAACACATATGGAAGCAGAAAACATAAACTAGAGATTTCAATGGAGCCTGCGGATCATTGTTGTTCTCTGGATGGCCTGCATATAAAGAAGTATATATATATAGAGAGAGAGCGAGTGAGAAGGTTTCTGGGGTCAAACAAGCTCAGTGCAGGCCTGTCTTGCTGCTGCTCAGTGCTCAGCCAGTTGGCTGTGAAAAACCATCTGTCAAGCTTCCACCAAACGAATAAAATAGAACCCAGATTGATAAAATGAAATCTCTAGTGTTCAGAAAATTGCTGTGTTGCAGGATTTGAAGTTCCTTGTTTTGGTTATCTGGGGAATCTCTCATCTCTGCTTGGGTTCTTGATAGTGTCGGAAGATTTCCAGGAAGGTGCTGCAGTCTCCTCTCTTCAACTACCCACTTATTCAATAGCATTAGGAAAAGGCCTGTTAAGTGATTTCAAGAAAACAAAAACTAGAAGTATTCGCTAATGGATGCTGTGAGTTTTAGTGGAAGAATCTGAGAAGGTTTGATTGATTCCAGCGACTTCTCTCACCTCTATACACCATTTTAAAATACTTGGATTCAGACTGAATTTTTTTTATCATTAGTTACAACTCAGACACCCATTTTCAAATCTGTACACTCCACCTACTGCTCGTGTGAGAAGTCTGATTTCAGATTTTACAGTTAACTGGCAAAAACAGGAGTTTAACTTGGATTAAAAAGAATTACTGCCGGGAACTTGAACTTGAAGATGACCTCTATCTTTTATTCCTGATACTGATACGCGTAACCCTGCTTAAATGTGATGCATGCAGCAGGATGATGATGAGGCTTTTGTAGAGCCTTGAGAAAAGAAGAAAAGTAGGCTGAGGAAAGAGAAATCTATGCTCGCGGAATTTTTCTACGAAGAACAAGAAAACCTCACTGGTGGTGGGTGCCCAGATAGTCATGTCACACATTTTCCACTAATACTCTGGTGAAGATGATCTCTTGTGAGGGAAAAGGCGAAAAATATCCACGGAAGGAGGTGGTGTTTCTGATGTTTTACTTGAAATAGCGAGACTGTGGAGACTGGACAGGTCCAGCTTTGGTCATTGCATTTGGATAAGTTTCAATTCGGACAGGGCATCTTGTCTGAAATATCTGATTTACTCGGGTAGATGTTTCGTATTTTCTGGACAAGACGATACATCCCTGACACAGATTAAAGACTCAATCAGGGGTGGCATTGCTTGGGACACAGATTAAAGACTCAATCAGGGGTGGCATTGCTTGGGTTAAATGGGAAATTGAGGAGAAACACCCAGTAGGTTTTTCCATCCTTGCCTTGAACCCAATCTGCGCAGCTTGCTTATACAGTATAAAGTCATTTCAGCAAGTAAGAAATGAACCAAATGAGACGAAGTTGATGTTAATCTATCTTATGAGGCATCACCGTGAAAATTAAGTGAAGGTGATTTGTTTTAAACTTCTCCTAATCCAAGAAAAGAATTCTTCTCGACCTGGAAGAGATACGAGAGGCTTGAGCTTTATTTAAGATGTGAACTAATCTGATTTCCCAAATAATTATAGACACCAAATCTGATAACAACATTCTTGAATTCAAGGCGATCTCAAGGGATGATCCATGATGAACAAATACATCCACCTGAACCTTCCTTCTCATTAGACTATTTGTATGGTACAACAGAAAAAAATAAAAAAAACTAACTTATCCCCACTTAAAATACTATTTTATCTGGATAAATATCCAAGGCCTGGATCACCTTCTCTAAGAACAACTTATGATGCAAGCGGTACCTGCAAGAACCCATATCAAATCAATATTAACCTCATGACCAATAAAGAGTTTTGGAGCTATTAGATATATAAAGATTAACAGGGGTTTGAATTAATTGCAGCTTCACGAGTCCTGCTCATTTGTGGATTTGAATCTGTTATATTAAGAACATTACAATGAAAAACATAGAACTGGATTTTACCATAATCAAACACCATTTTCTTAATATATGCTAATGTGGAAAAACTAACTTTATATGCAATTCTAAGTTTCTCTACCTAGAGGGATAGAATCTATGAGTGTTTACCTAAGATTTGCTGATCTTCCCCGGAATTGGTCGGAAATTTTGCCAACATCTCTCTACATTCTTCTTGCACCTCTTTAGCAGCTTTCCTTTCTGCACTTGGGATTGGAGGTATATCACCATCTGACCAGGTAGGCAAAGTTCGTGCAGCAGCTATTACAGATCCATCGACAAAAAGGTCTTCGCCACTACAATGCCAAGCTTCACATGTAACAAGAGACATGGTTATTCCACATCATAATAGCCGCTTCTACTAGGGATAGGGGATACAGAACTTGATTAGTCAAACTCTGTGGATAGTTTATAATGTATTGCCCTTACTATTGTGATAAAACTCCTCAGGCAAGCCAGATATATTGAACACTGATAAAAAAGAGTCCAAGTGAATTTGTGCATTGCCAGAAAACTGTATGGTGTCCCATGGGTGGTTCTGCATACATGTGGAAAATCCATGAGTGAATTCACATGACAACTAGTCAATGACACACACGATGAAAGAATCTAGGAATTTGGCCTCCTAGTGTGCCTTATAATCTATACAACTCTCTTTTAAGCAAGCAGAGGCAATGATAATGCCAACTAGTTGAATAAATACACACAGCATATGGGTAGGACCTCCCCAGTTTCAACCTAAAATACAATGAAAATCATGAAGAGCAACAACTACTATCTGAGTTCAGTGTGCCTTCAGCTGGCAGACATTTACAAACAATGGTACAGGCATGTACCATCTGCTTCTTCACATCTAGTTAATGTTAGAGTGCAAACCTGCTAAACTAGCACACAAGTGATGGTGCAAGCAAAATAATTTTTGTCGAGGAGAAGCCCACAACAATGAAAGAGGATAACTGTTTCAATAAAATAAACAACTAATTTCATGGGGGATAATTCTTAAGTCTTCAATTTACAACTGCTCCTCTCAGTTGTCCAGAAGAAATACAGCTTTTACAGTTCAGAAGAAATAATTTTCTTTCGTGAGAGTGGGAAACAGAGGTAAAGAGTATTACTAAAGAAAAGGAACGCTCCACTTCAACAATTTCAGGGCTACACTACAAAGACTTATCCTGATCAAGGTGGGTTTCAGGAGCAAATACCGTTGATGATGAAAAGCCATATCTTTCCATGAACATGTTGCTCTTCTTCCCATTCATATAATTGATAGTCATCTGCAAAGAGTAGAATACAAAATTGATGTCAATCCTATGAAACAGGCGCAATTATGCAAGACAAGAACAAAGGGACTAACAGGAGAAACATTAATCTTCATAAGAAAGTTACAACTTAAAAATAATCTGAAAGTGGATTTCACTTGCTGATGCTTTTGGTGTTTTAAGTGCTAAAATCATGACCACCACATCCCTAACCATGTTTTGAGTGAAAAAACAAAACCCTAGTTTCTTGAGGAATGAAAAGATAGTGGCCAAGACATTTTCAAATCACCCTCACTAGAATTTGTTACTATCGCCATTCCAAAAAATAAAATAAAATCAGCCACCAGTAAAGAAGATGGGTTGAACTTAGAAGGTAATGTGTACCTGATCTCCTTTCCTTATTCTCTGCCCAGCATTTATCATAACCTCAAGCATGCGGTCCTTGAAACGCCAGTGCAAGAAACAATTTGGCTGGAAGGAATGATTGAGCATATCTAACAAAACAAGACTTCTAATTTCAGATTCTTACCAATTATATGCAGCCAAAAACTTGTTCAGATGTTACACTGAAAAAACCTTTTTTGTTTCTAAAATACAGGAATGAGTATGCGACGTATCAAATATGAAAACAAGAAATCTGTTTCTGATAAATCACTAAAAAAGAGACATCCTAGTTATATATCACTTAGTGATGAAATATTCAGATTTATTAAGCCTTAAGTTACTACGAAAAGTTGAAAAATTTTAAGAGCAGAAAGCTTACCAGCATAAGGTATCAACATATTAGAATCTTGGATAAGAGCCCCAATCCTCATCTGCAAATTGATACAACGTGTTTGTACAATACCCACTGCCCAAATGAATCTTTCAGGATCACAAGCAAGTCTCTTTATCTTAAGAGGAACGGCAGAATGCTGAAGGAAGAGTACAGTATCGACTTATTGATGTTATTGGTAAGGAAGCAAGTACAATTAATTATGTGCATCATTACATACAAGAATAGCAAAGAAATAAATTACCCAATTCTTTTCCCAAAATTCTAGTGCACGATGATGGTGTTCTTTCATAGTCCACGCCAGGTTTTCATCCTGCAGCTCCAAAAGGTCCTCCTGTAACGAAGAGAAAGGAGTAAGCACAACAATTTGAAAAAATAGAATCCATTAGAACTGGTTCATAAGCAGCGGTTAAGCTCAGGGAATATGTATCTCATTTAAATAGAAGATTAATACCAGTACAGGAAAGTTTGACGTTGGAAACTAGATGGATTGACATGCATAACAAAAATATAACAGCAGCAATAATGAAAAATTTCAAGGATTTATGCAGAAACATAGATGTTTCTTGGCATCACTGTTGAAATGTATAGCTGTATAGCGTGATGGGAGGAAACTGTATAGCATGATTGTTTCCTCCGATCCCGTGATTATATTCTTGATTCTATTCCTTTATTTTAGGATCTAAATTGATCCTAAAATCAACTTGTAATGTATTATAAATACCTCCTAAACGGAGAAGAATAAACTTATCGGAAAACCATTCGTTCAATCTCTGTTCTTATTTTTCGGTTCTATATTTTACATGGTATCAGAGTAGAAGAATTATCCTCTCTTTTCCGTTGAAAAAAGTCGGAGCTAAGTGCTCCTGTAATCACCGAAGGAGGAAGCCGGAGGAAGGAAAAAAAAATCCGTCGGAGTTGCAGAACCTTGTTTTTTTCTGCAACTCCATATTCCGGCTGTCCCGACGCCAAACGAACGTCGCCGATGCCGACAACGGCACCACCACCCTGTTCCGACTGAAGCCGACGCTCCGCTGCCGTTGCCGAAGAGGAAGACTGACGTTGCCGACGACGAAGACTGTCGTTGCCGAAGACGTAGGCTGTCGTTGCCGACGACAAAGCGTTTTACGTAGTTGGAATCACGTCGCCGACGAGTTCCGACGATCGCCGACGAGCGCCAACGACGGCACCACCACCCTGTTCCGACTGAAGCCGACGCTTCACTGCCGTTGCCGAAGAAGAAGGTTGCCGTTGCCGAAGACGACGGTATTTATGTTTTAACTTAAGGCACTGTTCATTTATTTTTCTGTCGACCCAGACCGACGGGTCGACCGAATCGAACCGAACCGGTCTAAAGCCGAACCGGATCGGACCAGCACTGGAGCGGACCAGAATTGAATCTGCCCAGATCATACCGAACCGGATCGGATTAAAAATAAAAAATAAAAAAATAAAAAAATTCAGATCGATGGCCACCACTACAGGCGCATCCATCGACCTTATCCCATCCCCACAGATAATAGTCCACCAAGATAATTCTGCGTTTCCAACCAGAATTATCCTTGATGAGACCAATTATTCCTTATGGTCTCAACTCATGGAGATGCAAATTGGCGCACGCAACAAAGCTGGATACCTCACTGGCGAAACAAAAAAACCAGCATCTGGTGATGCTAATCTTGGAGCATGAGAGTCAAAAGTTGGCTTATTGACTCCATGAGTCCATTGCTCATGCAGCGATTTATTCGCCTCTCCACTGCCAAGGAGATATGGGAAGCAGTATAAAAAACATTCTATGATGGCTCCGATGAAACTTGTATCTTTGAGCTGAACCAGAGATCTTTTTTCTACCAAACAAAATGGTAGACCGTTATCCACATACTACAATGAACTGTTTGCTATTTTCCAAGAGATTGATCATCGAACTATATCTCAGGAAGGAACAGTCGAAGGGCTAATCCAGTTGCACTTTGCAATGGCTAGGCTTCGAGTTCATATTTTTCTTAGTGGGCTTGACTCTGAATTTGATCAAGTTCATGGAGAAATTTTGCGAAAAGATCCCAAACTTGATTTGGAAAGTACATATGCCTATGTCAGACGCGAATATCAACAGAGACAGACAATGGGGAGCTATCACCCAGTCTCCGAGAACTCGACGATGTTGGTCAACCAAAACCGACAAGGATCATCAAGCAGTCGGAACCCTCAATCCTCTGGCAAAGGTAACAATCATGTATATATTCACTGCGAAAAAAAAAGGACATTCACAACACCGGTGTTATGAGATTATTGGCTATCCGGAGTGGTGGGATTTCTCGAAAAATCCCCGTAACAAGACTGCTGGGAAAACTTTGGTGACATCCATGGAAGAGAATCAAGAGCTACCTATTGCAAATGTTGCCCATCCAGGTATTCTCGATAATGCATTATTATTTTCTGTACATTCTAAGAATAGACCTTGGATTATTGATACAGGTGCATCCGATCACATGACAAGGGATCCCAGTCAGTTACAATCCCTCCTACCTTCTCCACAATCTGTTATTTCAACAGCCAATGGTAGTACATCTCCTATTACTAGGGAAAGATCTGTTATCTTATCCAATAATCTGACATTAGATACTGTCCTTGTGGTTCCCTCTCTTGAATATAACCTTTTGTCTGTTAGCCAAATTACTTCCACTCTTGCTTGTACTGTAATTTTTTTGCCCTCATTTTGTGTCTTTAAGGACATTTTAACCAGGAAGATTCTTGGTTATGGTGTTAGACGGGGCAAACTCTACTATTTGGAGTTGACAGAGAACGGGGGATCGAAAATTAGTCAGACAAATCAAGCTAGCAATGCAGATAATGCTCAAACAACTGTATGGTTATGGCACCACGATTAGGCCACCTTTCCTTTGGTTATCTTAAGAAATTGCGACCTCAACTTTTTTCAGGTTTGACTGATGTGCATTTTCATTGTGATACATGTGAATTGGCTAAAAGCCACCGTATTGCTTATTTCCCGAGTTTGAATAAAAGTTTCGAACCTTTTGCGGTTATTCATTCTGATGTTTGGGGTCCAGCCAAGATTCCCTCTATTTCTAGAGCTCGTTACTTTGTGACATTTATTGATGAATGCACTAGAATGACTTGGGTATCTCTGCTTATCCACAAAAGTGATGTGTGTCTAGCCTTTCAGAAATTCCATACAATGATACATACTCAATACCAAAAGCAGATTCGTGTTTTGCAATCTGACAATGGTACTGAGTTTGTTAATGCTTCTCTCGAAACTTTTCTGACCACTCACGGAATTTGTCACCAGACTTCTTGCACCTATACTCCCCAACAGAATGGATTGGCAGAAAGAAAGAATAGACAACTTTTTGAAGTAGTACGTGCCTCTCTCTTTGGCATGAACATGCCTCGATTTTATTGGGGTGAAGCTATCACATCTGCTGCCTACCTCATCAATCGAACACCTTCTAGCGTATTGGATTTTCACACTCCTCTACATAAGCTGCAATCCCTGATTTCAATTCCCCATCTTCCGAATCTTGAACCCCGAATTTTTGGGTGTACCGCTTATGTTCATATCCCAAAGATCTTGCGAAATAAACTTGATCCATGTGCCAAACGATGTGTATTTGTTGGCTACTCTGATCTTCAAAAAGGATATCGGTGTTATGATCCACACACCAACAAGCTCCATGTGACCTTAGATGTCTCTTCAGGGGGAAAGTTCAAATGAAGAGAATGTTCCACATGAAACTAACGGAGATGTTGAAAGAGGTGCCGAATTTATTGAGTTAGAAGCAGTGAATGAATTGTTTAAGTGTCATGATGTGCAACAAGACTGTGCTTCAGTAATTTCACCTGAAGAACCCCCAGAGTTGCCCCCGTCTGCACCAACAACTGAAGAATCAACCCAGAATGTTCCTCCTCAGGTAAATACGAATCCTATGTTTGATGACTCTACTGAAACATGTCTTCCTACAGAAAACATAACCTCTAGATATCCACAAAGATTAAATAGGGGAGTTCCAAAAAAATAGTATGAACCTGATCTTTAAGCAAAGACCAAATACTCAATCAATAACTATGTGTCCTCCCATAGGTTGACTAAATCATATGCATTTACTGTTGATCAATTATCTAGGGTTTCTATTCCTAGTAATGTGCAGGATGCATTAGCTGATCCAAAATGGAAAAAAACGATGAATGAAGAGATGGAGACTCTACAAAAAAATGCCACTTGGGAACTTGTTCCCCAACCTAAAGGAGTAAAAACAATTGGATGTCGATGGGTGTTCACATTGAAACTCAAACCGGATGGACGCATTGACAGATATAAAGCTCGGCTAGTTGCAAAAGGATATTCGCAAAGGTATGGGATAGACTATCAGGATACTTTTGCACCAGTAGCTAAGATCAATACAATTCGTATTCTTATATCTATAGCAGCAAATCGAGATTGGCCTCTGCAACAATTTGACGTTAAAAATGCCTTCCTCAATGGAGACTTAGAAGAAGAAGTCTACATGGAACTACCACCAGGTGTAAAAAGTGGTTCTTTGTCTCAAGGTAAAGTTTGTAAATTGAAGAAGTCATTGTATGGGCTGAAACAGTCACCTAGAGCATGGTTTGGGAGATTCTCGGCTACAATGAAGGAGTTTAGTTATAAACAAAGTAACTCAGATCATACTTTGTTTATAAAACACAAAGAAGGAAAGGTAACATCATTAATTGTATATGTTGATGATATGGTTGTGACAGGAGATGACCCAGGTGAAATGCAAGCTTTACAGGAGTATTTAGCTACTAAATTCGAAATGAAGGATCTCAGACAACTTAAAATATTTTTTGGGGATTGAAGTTGCAAGATCGAAACATGGAGTCTTCCTTTCACAGCGAAAATATGTGTTAGATCTTCTAGCCGAAACCAGAATGCTTGACTGTAAACCAATAGAGACGCCGATGGAAATGCATCATAAACTCGGAATTCTTCCTGATCAAATTCCAGCAGACAAAGGGCGTTATCAGCGATTAGTTGGAAGATTAATCTACCTATCCCACATAAGGCCCGATGTAGCATATGCAGTAAGCGTTGTGAGCCAGTTCATGCATGCACCAAGAGAAGAACATATGGAAGCAGTCTATCGGATCTTGAGATACTTAAAGAGTGCTCCAGGAAAAGGTTTGTTATTCTAAAAAAATGGTATCTCTAGTATTGAAGGGTATACAGACTCTGATTGGGCAAGTGATCAGACAACCAGAAGATCCACGTCGGGTTACTTTACTTTTGTGGAAGGGAATCTTGTCACTTGGAAAAGCAAAAAACAGAAGGTAGTATCAAGATCAAGTGCTGAAGCTGAATTTCAAGGTATGGCTCATGGTGTATGCGAGTTGTTATGGATACGGAATATACTGAGAGACTTAGGGATTGAATACGACAAACCTATGAATCTTCACTGTGATAACAAGGTAGCTATCGCAATTGCACACAATCCAGTTCAACATGATCGCACTAAACATGTTGAAGTTGATCGTCATTTCATCAAAGAGAACCTCGATGCAAAGATTATACAATTCCCCTTTATTCAATCTGCGAGTCAAATGGCTGATATGCCCACGAAGGCAGTATCAGGGAAAACATTTCATGGTATAATTGACAAGTTGGGTTTGACTGATATCTATGAACCAACTTGAGGGGGAGTGTTGAAATGTATAGCTGTATAGCGTGATCGGAGGAAACTGTATAGCGTGATTGTTTCCTCCGATCCCGTGATTATATTCTTGATTCTATTCCTTGATTTTAGGATCTAAATTGATCCTAAAATCAACTTGTAATGTATTATAAATACCTCCTAAACGGAGAAGAATAAACTTATCGGAAAACCATTCGTTCAATCTCTGTTCTTATTTTTCGGTTCTCTGTTTTACAATCACAGCCCTAGAAGTGCCAAGTAATGCTAACACTTTGGCCAGGGAGGGGGTTCCCAAGCAGCACCTTGCTGTAGGAACCTCACTCCCCTTCTGACTTCCCTGGCACTTCGACCAGGGGTGCTCTTTTGTTCGTTTTTAGCTTCTTCTTGTTTGTATGTTTTTTGCTTGCATTCTTGCCTCCCTTGGGAGCCCTCTTACTAGAATACTTTTTCTCATTGTTATAAAAGAAAAAAAAAGAAGGAAAGTCCAAGGATTAGATGTATCTAAAATTCCCACCAGAATGCTTGCGTGAATATCAAGGTTTTTTATTTCCATGTAGTATACACATTAAAAGTATTCAAGGTTCAGTGACTAGCATGAAACCATCAAACCACTAGTCCACTTAAGAATCAAGATGTAGAATGAATGGATGATACAACAATTTAATCAGTTTAACAAATTTCTAAAAGGAAGTTAATGAAGCAGTTTAAAGTGGAAAAGCATTTAAAAATGATGTACTTTGCAACCCCAAAAAACTTCAAAATCAACCATGCAGTGCAGCAAACAGAAAAAGGGGAATCATGGCGTGGTAAACAAAGACGCACCAAGAAAGCCAGTAAATGAAAATTTAAACATATTTCCTTATTTAAATTGGTAAGGTTCATATAATACTATGATACAGGCTTAATAGTCTTGCTTTAAACAAACCTTGGTGGCCAAAAGCAAGCTAGTGCATTCATCTACACTAGGTAAGAAGTCCCCATAAAGCTGCTAGAAGTTACCCTCGCAATCAAAGGCATACAAAAGAAGACATGCCAATCTCAAGTCCCAATCTGTCTGATAGAGAAAGGGCTAGAAATTATTAAAAGGCAAGTACGAGAAACATTAAACTTAAAATAGAAATTGGACCATGTGATTTCAATATTGCACATAAGAAGTTGTTTCCTTGTTGATGATAATGGCTAGAGACTATATGGGAAGCAAGAGTGATCTCTTTAAAATTACCATCATACCCTTGAGAGTTACCTAATTATCTGAGCTAGTCCCAATTAGTTAAGAAGTTTCTCATTACTCGAGACCTCTTAGGTCACTTAACCAAACCAGCTCCACTCATTGATGAAGAAGGTAGTTCTTATGTAGAATGGCTCAAGAATGACACCTTAGTCATTAGTAGGATTATTGTTAGCATGGAGGAGCATGTGGCCAACAATATTGTGCACCTTGAAAATGAAAAAAAAAAATTGGGACACTTGTGTTAAGTTGTACTCTAGTACAGAAAACTTACAGAAGTTGTATGATGTAATCCAAACCATGTTCAATACAAAGCAAGGGGACAATCTACATGAATACTTGGCTCGATTTATAGGAATGATTCAAGGGTGGAAGATTGCTCAGCTCTACTCCACTAACATCTCTATACTTCATATACCAAATCCTTCCTCCACCTCTCATACTGAAGTATCATCTGTTATGTACTTAGGAAATAAGGCCACATCTTCTACCACTCGAGGGCGTAGTAGAAATTATAGAGGATGCCAAGCAAGAGATTGTAGAACTAGCTCTTGTTCTTCATGGTCAAAAAATTGGGTCTACACTCACTGCAGTGGATTGAACCAAGGGAAAAGAGAGAAAAGATAGAAGAGACAAAAAGGAGAAGAAGAGAGAGAGTTTGTCTAAAGAGAAGAGTGAGGATAGGATTAGAGTATGGTTTCAATTTGTATACGATATCCATGATTTATTTCTTTTTATAATGAATTCAAAATTTTCAAATAAATGAAGAAACTATCTAAGTGGAAATAAAAGAAAAAACACGTAGTCAAAGCACTCTTATGCTAAAGAGGAAACAACAAGTGCAAAATAGAAAACGACCTAAAGCAGAAACTATTTGGATGACACGCTCTCCCTACAAGCTAGCGCCAACTAAACTTATTTATTTCATTGATTTTCCTTTTTACTTCTTGTTTGCTCCTTCATAACCCTCTTACGCCCTTTATTTTTTACTACTTTCTCCGTCATTATTCAAATACTAACATTCCTCTATTATGGCTTTATTCCCAACCTGAGGTACAACTAGTATGTTAGTCAAACCTAGTATGAGATAGGTTCAAGGACCTAGGTTTCTATGTTTCAACAGTTTTACAATTTTTAACATCTTGGCTAAGTACTTGATATTGGTATCAAAAAACATTGTTATGACAATGGTACAATCATATTGATCTTCATTATTTTGACGATAAAAAAATGAATAGCTTAAAAATGTGCTAAAAGTGTCATCACTGTATTTTAGACATATGCCTTGCAGTACAGATATTGTGAGGTTTATGGCAAAAGCTAAAGAGAAAAGAATGAATAATCAAGTTTTCAAGTTTCCAAGTCAAGCCTCGAGGTAAAAACACATTGAAGATTGTTGGTGAGGAGAAGAACTTACACAAATAAGAAGCTTGAACACTTGAAGACCTAGAGTCAAAGTGAAATAGAAAATCTCAAGAACTCTAGCTATGTAAGTAGATACTCAATCAAACTTTGATTCTTAAGCATATTTATGTTATGGATTTTTAGGGCATATTTTGTTTCAAAAACCATGTTTAAATGATGCATATAACTTATTTAAACTTGTCAAACCCTTACTCTTGTTTTCATCATGCTTAAAACTAAAAATTACACTCTGGCACAAGGCATGATCGATCACCCTACTTGGACATGATCGATCATACAAAATGCAGTGTGGTAGAGCTTGTACAACAAGATCAATCATATAGAATGCTACTAGTTGAGCCTATAAAGTCTGATTGATCATGTTTTACTGCACGATGGATCATATAGAACTTTGCATTGCTATCAAGCATGTTCAATCAATTGAATTAAGTTGATCAATCAATGAGTTTTCTGAAATGTTGAAAACTCATTGATTGATGCCCTACTTGATCAATAAACCAAGTGAATACAAAAAATATAGTTGATCAATCTTACCTTTTCATTGATCGATCAACACTTTTTGTTGCTTTTTGTAAAAGGTCAAAAAATGGCTAGTTTGGCTAGGAATCTTATGAATATGCTCTCAAACTTGTAAGAATAAGATTTGAACTTACATTGTCATATCAAACCTCAGAAGATTATTTCTAAGCTTCAAATTCTAACTTTACCCTTTTGAAGAGAAAAACTCTAAATTTGCCCAAATCTGCCAATCTCTCATACAATTCCATGCATTCAAAGTTCCAACAAGCTCCTATACATTTCACTTAACTTCTTAAAGATTTGGAGGTTTGGATCTCACTTGAAAAATTACTATCTTTCCAAAAGAAAGTTGTAAGTCTAAGTTTATTCTTTTGTATTTTTACTTTTTTTAATAGAGGTTCTCTAGTACCTTAAGGCTAGAAGAATTGGCATTCTAGGGCCTGAAATCTAGAAAAGGAATGCCAAATAGAGCCAAACTCTAAGGGAGAGATCTATTTGTGTAACTGGGGATTACACTTGGCTTAATGAGATCCATAAATCTCATTGTAGTTTTAAGTTAAAAGAACAAATTAGTGAAATTTTCCTGAGCAAGGGTTCTTGGTCAATGACTACCATTAGGAGAACATCGAGAAAAAAAACTCATTTTCTTTATGGTGTTTGCTTGTTAAATATTTCTCATATCTTACTTTTAGCATTTCATACATTTTATCCCCCCACTTGAGAAGCCACCTAGGCTAACAAACACCACATCTCATGTTTGAATCCTAGAGGCGTCTACCTATGAAAATAGCTACCAATGCCAAAGTGAGAGTGCCACAAATGTGAAATGGATTTTTTTATCTAGAGGGAAAACTATCATAGAATAATTGATGTTGTGCCAGATAAGAATTAAAATATTGCAAAGCTTTGTGGCACTCAAAATCATGACAAGCAACAATTGTAGGATCACTTGATTCTTACAACTTCTTAATCTTATTCTTGATTTCACTAAAACATCAACTTTATTCAATGATAATAAAAGTGTTATTCCTATGATTGGTAATCTAATATCAAGTGATTGTTAGAAACACATAGATTGGACTCTCATTTTGTTTGGCAAAAGGCGATTTTTTTTAATAGTGATTGACAACATATACATATGGAAGATCAACTTGCTGATAATTTCATGAAGGCCCTTATTATTAGAAGACATACTCACCAAAAACCTTAAGGTTGGGTCTAGCCCATGTTCAATTTAGGGTGGGATGCCATGGAGAACATGATGTGCATGAAGAGGACAAAGTGCCCAAAAGTGCTACACCTATCTCTCCAATTAGATAGGTTGAGGAGTGCCACACTTTTTCCTCGAGGAGTTCGGACTCAAACTCTTAAAATGAGTCTGACACCTTTTGGAAATATCTCTCTCTAAATTTGTTCATTGTGCATTTACATTTTAGATGTAAATTTTCCTTAAATCAAAACTTGAGTTTTCAGTTTTTTCCCTTCATCTTGTAGACAAAAAAGAGATGAAAGACAAATAGATCACAACGACATGAAAATTTTAGAGTTTGTGTATGAAAAAAATTAAAAGAAATAATAATTTTTAGTAAATAAAACTTATTCACACACCACAAATGAACACCAACGTTTTGTTATCCAAGTTGGGGAAATTCCACTAGTTCAACAACCCCAATAGCTTGGAATTTGAATAGAAAAAGATTTTTTTACACATGCTTTAAAAAATGGATATGCATGCTAGAAACATGTTAAAGAAGCAAATGACCAATGGATCCCAACCTTTTAAAGAAAATAACAAACGTTCATTAAATTCTCAAGTGAACGTCTGGTGGGATATTTACCCGAGTCACACAAGCCATTAATTTGCCTTTGACGAAAAGCTGACCTAACGATCATTGATGATTGGAATGTGATTCATCACGCGTAACAAGCTATATTTTTTTAAGGAATGACTTATGGGTTGGGATTCAACACTCAGTAAAAATTCCCCCGCCTCCCCCTTTTCCCGACGATTGCAGAACCTGATTTATAAAAACTAAAAAGAGTTTACAATCCCTAAAAATTACAGTCACTTTTTTGAAATATCTTTCTCTAAATTTGTGCATTCTGCATTTCAATTTTAGATGTATACTTTTGCTTCAATGAAAACATGAGTTTTCACTTTTTTCCCTTCATCTCGTAGACAAAAAAGTGATGAAAGACAAATAGATCACAACGAAATGAAAATTTTAGAGTTTGTGTATGGAAATAATTTAAAGCAATAACAAATGTAAATAAAGAAAATTTATTCACCCACCAGAAGTGAACACAAAATTTTTGTTATCAAGTTTGGGAAATTCCACTAGTTCAACAACCCCAATAGCTTGGAATTTGATAAGAAGGAGATTTTTCCACACATGCTTTTAAAAAACGGATATGCATGCTTGAAACCCTTTAAAGATGCAAATGAGCTATGGATCCAAACCTTTTAAAGAGAATAAAAAACGCTCATTAAATTCTCAAGTGAACGTGCGGTGGAATATTTACACGAGTCAAACAAGCCATTATTTTGCCCACATACAAATAAATCTAAGTTTGATCATTTTTTCAGTTGATAGTATTATGTCTGGCAAAATACTTTTTTATCAAAGAAATACTAATTAGGTATGGAATACATCATCCATTCTAAGAAATATGAGGCTACTATCCACTGTTAACTTAAAAACTAATACAACCAGTCATCCATTCTCAAGTCCATTAAGTCATGCCCTCAGAGAAATTACTTTAAGCTAACTTCGATCATTTTTCTATGTTTTATAACCCGAGTTACAAAAACTTTTGGAATTAAAAGTGGATTAGAACCCTGTAGGAAGCTGAATCCTATGGAGTTGAACCCATGGGTGGATTCGACTACCGCATTAGAGCATTAGAAATAATGTATTTGAATCATTGACATTAGATTCAAAGCAATACAACAAAAATTCAATCTTTTAGAATGTTAGAGATAGATTTGGAAGGTTATAGGTCTCCAAAATTGTTTAGTGACCTACTAATATATTTGCTAGTAAAAAAATGATTTATTAATTATTTTTAATAACTCATAGCGGCTGGAAAATGTGCTATAAATGTTAAACTCGAGTCAAACTTTAAAATATGCTTGCCCACATAAATTTCTAAGTTCCTTAGTGTTCCTAAGGGGGGGTTAGTCAACTTGAAGCCCAATATGAAGATCAGGTGCATTATGCTGTTCATCAGTTTACGTCGTTAGTGGAGCGCCAGACTTCATGTCATCGGGATGCTGGGGATGAAGCGGAACATCATCTTCACGTTATAAAAAAATGGAAAGTGGTTTTCGGCCCTTTTTTCCATTCATCCGGATGAAGGGAACGCGGGGGTTCGAACCCTCGACGTTTTTTTTTCCCTCTCTCTCCTCGCACCCCCCCTCTCTCGCTTTCTTCTCATTTTCGCTTTTTCTCCCTCTCTCATGCACCCCCTCTCTCGTCTCCCTGTGCCCCCGACGCTTTGCTCTCTCTCTTCTCTTGGACTCTCCTCTCCGACCTCCGTCTCTGCTCCCTCTCTTCTCCGGCCTCTGTCTCTCGGTCTTCTCTCGGACTCGCCCTCTCTCCCGCACCCCCTCTCTCGTCTCCGTGCCTCCCTCTCTTCTCTTGGACTCGCTCTCTATTTTTCTCTCTCGGCCTCCCTTTCTTCTCTCTCTTCTCCCTCTCTTCTCCCTTTCAGCCTCCCACTCCCTTCTCTCTCTCTCGCTATTCTCTTTTCCCCCAAAATACATTCCAATTTCGTTCAATTTCCCCATTTTGATTTCGATTTTGACATTTGGGCATCGATTTCCCCATTCGGCTTTGATTTCACTCTTCGCTTCGATTTTCCCCAAATTTCAGAAGGTATGACTAAACCCTAATTTTTTTCCATTAAATTAGTATTTATTTGATTTAATTTTAGTTTCAGTGCCTAATTGGGGGTTATTTGTGCATAATTGTGGGATTTAGGGTTACTGTTTAGGGTCTAAATTCTTGATTTGGGTTAGGGTTTATTTTTAGGGTTTGGTGCTCGGTATTTAAGGGACCTAGAATTAGGTTTTAGGGTTTATGGTATTTTTAGGGATTAGGGTTTTTAAGGTTTAGGGGGTCTAGGGTTTTTAAGGTTTGGGGGCTTTTGTGTTTTTAAGGTCTAGGGTTTTTTGGGTTTAGAGTCTGGAATTAGGGTGTAGGGTTTAGGGTTTAGGGCTTTAAGATTTAGGAGGTCTAGCGTTTAGGGTATTAAGTTTTGAAATTAGTGTTTAGGGTTTAGGTTTAGGTTTTATTAGGGGTTTTTTAGTCCAATTCAAACAAGGCTGAGTCGCCTACACAGGCGTCCATTAGCCAACGAAACCCGACCCCCATCACTGACGAGGTACAGTTCGTAGTGACTGTGAAGTCATATGGGGCTCTACCAGGGGGGTTTGGTGAATTTGGACTTGATGTGTGTGTTTTTGCATTGTTTAGTACGTATGCAGTAGTGAAAATAGTTGATTAATTTTGAAATGTTTTAGAATGTTGTTGAGAATTTTTGAAGTGTTATAGAATGTTTTTGCCATGTGGTGAGGAGATTCGGGTGTTATACATATCTACCACATGGTATTCTATTTTTTATGGTTTGTGTTTCCGTGACGGGTAAAGGTTGTCTGATAAAGTTTTTTCCATGAGGGCCATCTCGAATTTAGATTATACATGGTTGTAAGAATACAACCAACTGCTCGACCATATAAAAAAAAAAGATTTGCTAGACATGAGTCTAAAATTGCTAAAACATAGAGAAATTGGACTTGAGAGAGAAAGGGAGGCTAAAATTTCTTGGAGAGATTTGGGTTTATAATTTATCCAAAAGTGGATTTATAATGCTGTTACCTTTCCTACATATATATATAAGTACCCGGCTAGTGTGAGCCATAGAATTTGCAGTACTCCAATTTTCTAACTTGAATTTAAGGTAGTGTCCCCCAACCCAGTCTTCTGTTAAGGGCGGAGTCCCCTGGAGACTACCCTAAACCTATCCAAGCTTTGGTCGGATCGGGTTTCTTGATTTGTAGGTGAAAAATATAGACAAAGAAGGAAAGGTGGAAAAAAGCAAGTAATCCATGTAACCGATGCTCAGGTGCATCTCGTCTCGATCTGACCGGAGCGTGACATGGGTGGTTGGTTGAGCTACACTTAGAGCCGTTGAACCGAAACAAACGGTCCAAGTCGTGCCTGCCGACCCGATAAACTGCCAAGTACGTCACGCACTGTCAAACCGCTCGTAACGTGGGTGACTGTGCTTCTGGGCCCGCTTCTCTGGCGCCAACGTGTCTCCCCCGACCAACCGACTTCGCTTCCCCTCAGTTGTCGACACCAACCGGACACGACTCTCTCAGACTGTCACGTGATACCAAGAAAACCTAAAAGCAATCCATTTAATTTCATTTTTTATGACCAAAACGCCCTCGAAAGAACACCACCTGATTTAACAAACCATGGGTAGCATAGTACTTTCCATGTCGAACATTCTTACGTCATCCTCTTAACCCTTCGGTGGAGGCCAGTTAGCCGGGATGATCAACGGCCAGGACTGGTTGACTTGGTAACAGTGCGTTTCGGGTGAAAAACCTGAAAAGTATCGGTCGCCGACACCGGTTTCCCGTTGTCGGGTTGAAAATGTGTCAGATTTTTAAACGCGGATCGCACGTAATACTATAAAATGAATTTAAATTTAGGTACGTAAAAATTTTTGCATTATATATAGTAAACCCAGTAACCCATCTTCTTCTAACTCGGAAGTCTGATTACAGGTATCGGTTTTCGCTGCTGCTCGTGTGATTCTTCAATGGCGATTCTGCACCGGTCTCTTCTTCTAATAGTCCTCTTCCTCGGTACGTGCTTTCTCTTCGTTTCTGTGTCTGGATAGTGGATTGAATTCAATTCAGAGAAAGGTTAGGATTGTTGTTAACTCGCGGTTTCTTTATTTGTTGCTGTTGATTGCAGGATTGAAGGGAGTTCCGGGAGCGGTTTTCACTTTCGTGAACCAGTGCAATAATCCCGTCTGGCCGGGGACGCTGTCCGGTAACGGCGCCGCTCCTCTCGGAAACGGCGGGTTTTTGCTTTCTCCCGGAGCGTCAGCCTCCATGACGGCCCCGGCCGGATGGTCCGGACGCTTCTGGGCGCGCACTGGGTGCTCTTTCGACGACGCCGGGAACGGGCGGTGCTCTACGGGCGACTGCGGTTCCCTGAAATGCGCTGTCGGAGCCGGGGGCGTTCCGCCCGTTACTCTCGCGGAGTTCACGCTGCAGGGCAGCGGTGGAAAGGACTTCTACGATGTCAGCCTGGTGGATGGATACAACGTGGGGATGGGAATCAAACCCACCGGCGGCACGGGCGACTGTCAGTACGCCGGGTGCCTGGCGGACCTCAACCACAGCTGTCCGGCGGAGCTGCAGCTTCAAGAAGGCGACGCGGTGGTGGCGTGTAAGAGCGCCTGCGCGGCGTTCGACAAGCCGCAGTACTGTTGTACGGGCCCCAACTCCTTGCCGTCGACCTGCTCGCCGACCACCTACTCCCAGATATTCAAGACCGCCTGTCCGACGGCGTATAGCTACGCTTACGACGACGCCTCCAGTACCTTCACTTGTACCGGCACAGATTATGTAATCACCTTCTGTCCTTCCGGCCCCTGAAGCATCATCCATCTTCATTCTTCTCTCCACAATTCACAGTTCCAGGCGACCCATTTCTTCTTTCTGCTAGTAAATACATATCAGTTTATCAGATTGTGAACCTCGACATTCCTGCTCTCACAGTTTTCATTAAATTTTCAACTACGAACAATCTTATTAGATTTTAAAAGGAATTTCTTTCTGGGTTTCTAGATTAATATGATAGAGAGAGGCGCGATGGGTGTGGGGAATTTTCTGTTCCCTGTAGGCCTCCGCCTCACCTAATCCAATAAATCGGAACCGGTGAGATACTTCATGCGGAGGGTTTGCTTTGAATTTTACAGAGATAACGGGTTCATGCAAAACAAAATGGAAAAACGTCGCTGTTCTTTTGGTTGGGTTGGTGACAAAACGTTTAAAAACATTATTAACGCCAGATCCATCATTCTGTTCGGCTCTACAAGATCTGTTGTTGACGCTCTGGTTTTGTTTCATTTGCAAAATGGGCAACTCGATCTTTAATTTGAAATCCGACATAATCTGGGACTCCTTTTTGAAATCTGAGACGCATCTGGATTCCTTAGGGTAACGTTAAATCATTCAACAGAGCCTGAATCGGGTCTTGACAATTTGATCCTCTGAAGTCCAGCTCGAGGAATTCTGCCAGAATTCGCCTATGATCGACCCCATCAATTGGAGCAATAAGTTGAATTTACCTGAGCTCTTGAATCTCTGCAACGGTCATGGACAAAAATGGCAGCAGTGGAGGCGGGCTCCACATGCAGGTTGGAAGTATTGACAGGCCTGAGTTGAGCACCCGAAGCCTGTTGTCTCCAACCTTGTCTCATATTTACATAGAGATCTGCAAATAAATGGCTGATGTTATCAATATTTTAGGAGATCAGAGTGATTTGTGAGGTTAAGGAGCATAAAAACGCAAGAGGACAAACGTCACTGATCAGCTGATCAGCTCAGTACAATTCATTTCCGTCAAAATTCAGCTTAATCAAACCGCTTGATTGTGAGGGAGAGTAAATCCAGACATAGACTGTGGCCAAAGTGGGAGGGAGAGCAGCCACTAGTAAATTTTGACCAGTCCTGCCCATGAGTCCTTTTCTTAATCTGAGCTGAAGTTTCAGCCTATGTAGTTGTTACGTTTGGGTTTGGGGAGGTTCCTATTATTAGAATTATGGTTTCAAATATATTATTTATGAAATAAAATTATCATAATTTTATTGGCGTGGAACCCATTTCTAGATGTTTTGTCATTGGATGTTCAGTACATGGAATAATAGCCGGCGCATCCCCCCTATAGAGGTTGATTAATTGGTTGCATTGACTTAGTGGACACATCCCTTGGGAATAAGGAGATGTATCTCTCTTGAGATGATGTATCCTTATGAATAGTCATTAATGCCACACCCTTTAGAAATCTATAAATTCCTTCATGGTCTTACAAGTGAGGTTAATGCTATTTGCACACCCAGTCTGGCTGAACGGGACTTATAATGTCCAAACCACTGACTTAAAAGTGGGTTGTCTAAAGGGTGTAATTTAAACCATTATTTTCTGGCAGAAACATATTAGCGCATCCCCCCTAATGTTTCTGGCACTGTCTTAAGGAAAATAATGGTCAAAGTTGACTAATCCCCCCTTAGGACAAGAAATCCAAATGAGAGTGTCCGGAATGTGTTCTCCAATTTTAACATTTGTGAGGCATGTGAGGACGTTAGAGGCCAAGAAAGCTTTTGAGTCCGTGAGGGCTGTACAAAGACAAAGGTTTTATCCACCTGAATCAAACCATAAGTTCCGAAATGTGGGTGTTTTGGAATTTGGAAAGGACCGACCAGTCCGACCAGAATTTTGTGAGACGCCCATTACCCAAATAGCATTCGATCGCCTTACTGAAGGTCGAAAGCAGGAGGAAGATTTTCCTCCAGATAGGAGACATGAAATAGCGACGACTGCCTTCAGTCCACCAACCATTCAACTTATTAGCTTTGGCAGCAACAAGAGCCCTCCAGATCAGGTCTGGTGACTAGTTGAATCGCCAAATCCACTTAATGAGGTAGGCTGAGTTGGTCTCTAACACCAAGCCCACCGAGATAAATAGGTTGACACACATCAGCCCACTTGACAAGATGATATTTTCTCTCACCATTGAGCCCATCCCAAAGAAATTTCTTTTTGAGACCTTCAAGATGGTTTCTCACCGAAGCGGGGCAATGGAAAAGGGATAGGTAATAACTAGGAATGTCATGTAGGCATGATTTTATGAGGGTGAGTTTACCAGCCTTGGAGAGGAATTTACCTAGCCAAGTGGCCAGATGCCCCTCCAGCAGCCCAACCACACAGTACCAACTACTTTTGGGAGGAGTGCCGGAAGACAGCAGAAGGCCCAAAAAGGGACAGAGAGGGTTAGCCATTGCAGCCAGGACATTCTGGTCAATGTTAAACCCGGAGATGGAAGACTTGGCCTAGCTCACTTTATGCCCAGATGAGAGTTCAAAGACATTGAGAAGAGCTTTTATATGGGTAACTTGGTCCATCATGCCCGTCGCCGAAGAGAAGGGTATCATTTGCATATTGCAGAATGGCAATGTCTTGGTTTGGATCAGCAAAGATGACATTAAGCCATCCAGAGTCTTTGGCACAGCGAACCATGGAGGACAGGTACACAAAAATTGTGTCTTTATTTTATTAAAGAAAAGTTGAAACATATCAAATACTTCAGATTTCTCCCATAGAAGATACACCCAAGTACATCGACTAAAGTCATCAATGAAAGACAAAAAATACAAAACCAAAAATACTAGATACAGGCCAGGACCCCAAACATCAGAATGCACAATGTCAAATAAGCGACTGCTTCTAGATTGACTGAGAGGAAAATGTGTCTGGTGATGCTTGCCCAATTGACTTGACTTGCACTGCAATGAAATGCTAGAAGGAAATGCAGAAAAAGGTTGAACCAACTTCGCAAGGGAGAGATGACTTAACCATAGATGCCATTGTAAAGGCGTATCATCAAAATGTAATGCCTGTAATGAGTGTTATGAGTGGCTCTCCAAATAGTACAATCCATCTTTCTCACAAGCAGAACCAATCGTTCTCCTTGTCGCAAGATATAGGAGAACACAATAAGAAGGATAAAAAGTGACGGAACAATTCATAGACTATGTAATTTAACTAATGGATAGTAAGTTTAAAGGAATTTGGGAGCAAACAGTACAAACCGGGGTGACAAAAATATGACAGAACTAATGTACCCATTCCTTATACAATAGGTATTTTGGTCTTCTTACTTCACTAATGGTATCCCTTTATAGAGGAGCGACGACGCGACGATACGATAAGGAGAGACAATACGATAACGAGAGCGATGATGCGATAAGGAGCGACGGTGAACGATACGATTCAGAGCGCCACGGAGAAAGACAAGATAATGAACGATGCGAATCGGAGAGGATTGAAAACAAGTCGATGCGGATCGTAAAGCGAAGCATCGTGAACATTGTGATGTCGATCGATACGAAGGGATACAGAGAGACACTCGGGACCCCATCTTGGGGCTTCCCCCTCCTTCCTCTCTCGTCTCAAAGAATCCAGACCCCTAGAAACACACACCCTCCCATAACGCCCCCCAAACCCTTTGGTGGATGCCGGATCGATGAAGAAGACGCAGCAGCAAAATAAGCTCGTTGAAGCAGAGACCTCCAGATCGAAAGAGCCAGCCAACGAAGAAGGATGGCAAACTGTAGTGAGTCACACATCAAGACTGGATCAGATTGGAAAATCTAGAAGATTTTAATTTTCGAAATGGCACTGGATCTATCTCTCTTCAGAAGACGACAGACTGCATTGGCTCCTCTTTGAAAATCATCGCTCGAGCAGGAGTGAAAAAAAAATATCACGTTGTTTGGCTCTGGTAAATATCCAAAAAGAGGAGCCAATATTTAACTCAAACTATTTTAAGCTAAAGCATGACTAAAAAATTTCTCTGAGAAAAAAAAGTATTTCCTTTATACAAATTCAGCATTATAAATGTTCCGAGAGAGAGATCCAAACTTGAGTTTCCACTCTTCCACTTTTCTTGTAAACAAAAAAGATATAAGGCAAATAGATCACAACAAAATGAAAATTATAGAGTTCATGTATGCAAAAATATTTGAAAACTATAATAAATTTAAGTCAAGAAAATTATTTCACGCACTAAAAATGAACTCCAAAGTTTTGTTATCAATGTTTGGGAAATTCCACTAATACAACCCCCTAATAGTTTGGTGGAAATTTATAGGATAAAGACTTCTAACTGATCCTACCATGTATTAAATGTGGTGGATATGCATGCCAAAAACATGTTGAGCATGCAAGTGACCTAATGATCCAAAAATTTCAAGGAGTAGAAAAAATTAAATTCTCAAGTTAACGTGTGTTTTGATATTTACCAGAGCCAAACAACCCACTTTTTGCCTATCCTTAAAAATCACAGATACTTTTTGGAATTATCTCGCTATGTATTTTTTCATTTCCATTTTGGATGTTAAAATTTTTTTCCGATCCAAACTTGAGTTTTTACTCTCCCATTTTTCTCGTAAAAAAAAAAGATAAAAGGCAAATAGATTGCATCAAAATGAAAATTTTAGAGTTACTGTATACAAAAAAATTTGAAAACTATAATAAATGTAAATGAAGAAAATTATTTCACGCGCTAAAAATAAACTCCAAAGTTTAGTTATCCATATTTGGGAAATTCCACTAGTAAAACCCCCTAATAGCCTGGTGGAATTTTATAGGAAAGAGACTTCTAACTGATCCTAACATGTTTTAAAAGTGGTGAATATGCATGCCAGAAAAGTGTTGAGGATGCAAGTGAGTTAATAATCCAAAAATTTCAAGGAGTAGAAAAACTCAAATTTCCAAGCTAATGTGTGGTTGGAAATTTACCAGAGCCAAACAACCCACTTTTTACCTATCCTTAGAAATCATAGATACTTTTTGGAATTAAATCTCTCAGATTTTGTGCATTTCCAATTTGGATGTTAAAATTTTTTTTCAGATCCAAACATGAGTTTTCACTCTCCAATTTTTCTCATAAACAAAAAAGATATAAGGCAAATAGATTGAAACAAAATTAAAATTTTAAAGTTCATGTATGCAAAAAAATTTAAACACTATAATAAATATAAGTGAAGAAAATTATTTCACCCACTAAAAATGAACTCCAAAGTTTTGTTATCCATGTTTGGGAAATTCCACTAGTACAACCCCCTAATAGCTTTGTGGATGTTTATAGGAAAAAGACTTCTAACTGATCCTAACATGTTTTAAATGTGGCGGATATGCATGCCAGAAACATGTTGAGGATGCAAGTGACCTAATGATCTAAAATTTTCAAGGAGTAGAAAAAATTAAATTCTCAAGTTAACGTGTGGTTGGATATTTACCAGAGCCAAACAACCAACTTTTTGCCTATCCTTAAAAATCACAGATATTTTTTGAAATTATCTCTCTCAGCATTTGTGCATTTCCATTTTGGATGTTAAATTTTTTTTTCAGGTCCAAACTTGAGTTTCCACTCTCCCACTTTTCTCGTAAACAAAAAAGATATAAGGCAAATAGATCACAACAAAATGAAAATTATAAAGTTCATGTATGCAAAAAAAATTGAAAACTATAATAAATTTAAGTCAAGAAAATTATTTCACGCACTAAAAATGAACTCCAAAATTTTGTTATCCATGTTTGGGAAATTCCACTAGTACAACCTCCTAATAGCTTGGTGGAATTTTATAGGAAAGAGACTTCTAACTGATCCTAACTTGTTTTAAATGTGGTGGATATGCATGCCAGAAACATGTTGAGGATGCAAGTGACCTAATGATCCAAAAATTTCAAGGAGAAGAAAAAATTAAATTCTCAAGTTAACGTGTGGTTGGATATTTACCAATGCCAAACAACCCACTTTTTGCCTATGCTTAAAAATCACTGATACTTTTTGGAATTATCTCTCTCAACATTTCTGCATTTCCATTTTGGATGTTCAAATTTTTTTTCAGATCCAAACTTGACTTTTCACTCTCCCATTTTTCTCGTAAAAAAAAAAGATATAAGGCCAATAGATCGCAAAAAAAGGAAAATTTTAGAGTTCATGTATGCAAAAAAATTTGAACACTACAATGAAAGTAAGTGAAGAAAACTATTTTACGTACTAAAAATGAACTTCAAAGTTTTGTTATCCATGTTTGGGAAATTCTACTAGTTCAACCCTCTAATAGCTTGGTGGAATTTTATGGGAAAGAGACATCTAACTGATCCTAACATGTTTTAAATGTGGTGGATATGCATGCTAGAAACATGTTGAGGATGCAAGTAAACTAGTGATCCAAAAAAATCAAGGAGTAGAAAAAATTAAATTCTCAAGTTAACGTGTGATTGGATATTTACCTGAGCAAAACAAGCCACTTTTTGCCTATCCTTAAAAATCACAGATACTTTTTGGAATTATCTCTCTCAGCATTTGTGCATTTCCATTTTGGATGTTCAAATTTATTTTCAGATCCAAACTTTTTTCACTCTCCCATTAACAAAAAATGATTTAAGCCTAATAGATCGCAGCAAAATGAAAATTTTAGAGTCAATGTATGCAAAAAAAAATTATAAAACTATAATAAATGTAAGTGAAGAAAATTATTTCACGCACTAAAAATGAACTCCAAAGTTTTTTTATCCATGTTTGGGAAATTCCACTCCGACAATCTCCTAATAGCTTGGTGAAATTTTTTAGGAAAGAGACTACTAACTGATCCTAACATGTTTGAAATGTGGTGGATAAGCCTGCCTGAATCCTGTTGAGGATGGAAGTGACCTAATCATCCAAAAATTTCATGGAGTAGAGAAAATTAAATTCTAAAGTTAACGTGAGGTTGGATATTTACCAGAGCCAAACAACCCACATTTTGCCTACCCTTAAAAATCTCAGATACTTTTTGAAATTATCTCTCTCAGTATTTGTGAATTTCCTTTTTGGATCCGAAATTTTTTTTTTAGATCCAAACTTGAGTTTTCACCCTCCCATTTTTCTCGTAAACAAAAAAGATATAAGGCTAATAGATCACAACAAAATAAAATTTTTAGAATTCATGTATGCAAAAAACTTTCAAAACAATAATAAATGTAAGTGAAGAAAATTATTTCACGCACTAAAAATGAACTCCAAAGTTTTGTTATCCATGTTTGGGAAATTCCACTAGTACAACCCCTTAATAGCCTGGTGGAATTTTATAGGAAAGAGACTTCTAACTAATCCTAACAAGTTTTAAATGTGGTGGATGTGCATGCCAGAAACATGTTGAGGATGTAAATGACCTAATGATCCAAAAATTTTAAGTAGTAGAAAAAATTATATTGTCTAAGTTAACGTGTGGATATTTACTAGAGCCAAACAACCTACTTTTTGCCTGTCCTTAAAAATCACAGATAATTTTTGGAATTATCTCTCTCAGCATTTGTGCATTTCCATTTTTTATGTTAAATTTTTTTTTCAGATCCAAACTTGAATTTTCACTCTCCCATTTTTCTCGTAAACAAAAAAGATATAAGGAAAATAGATCGCAACAAAATAAAAATTTTAGAGTTCATGTATGCAAAAAAAATTTAACATTATAATAAATGTACGTGAAGAAAATTAAGTATTTAGAAATCATAACTCCTGGGGCGTGTTGAAAAATAGCAAAATATTTTATATCAACCCTTGAATTCGTTCCAACCATTTTTTTAACCTTATATACTTTAAAGCAGTCGAATTGGTATTTGGTGCATTGAATCAGGTGGAGCTGAGATGTATTCCATTTTTCAAGGGTGCATGTGTCGTTCCTAGTTTAAAACATTAGTAGGAAAAACTAATGGAAGAATTGAGGTTATTAATAATGCAAATTAATAAATGGTGCAACAACTCAATTCGTAGCAACAACTCAATTCTTCCATTAGCTATTAAACAACTCAATTCTCCATTTATAACCATGAATGCATGCTATAAGAAATAAATTCAGAATTAGAAGATGTAAAAAATTTAATCGTTTAATTTAAAATTAATCACCTTGTTTGTACCAATTTTTTTTATTTTTGGAAAAATTACATAATTTATAACAATGTTAATTACTTTATTATATTTATGAATATAAGAGGTTAATCCAATACAAAAAACTATTTGGTGTGAAACATATGGAACACTATCTTAACCGTTTGATCATGGGAAACGACTATCTTAGCCATTTGATCAATGGCATGATCGAGCGACTGATATAGCCCTTTCCCATGTTTCGAACCAAATGATTTTCTATATTGGATTAGTCGTGTATGACTGTATCATTATCTTTATTTTATCAATAAAATTAATAAAAATAAACATATAATCAAATGAATGCATTGGATAAAACACAAATACAAAACAAGAACAAAGAGATAAACTTTTTAGTCATTTGATTCAAAATTAATAATTAAATTAATAACTAGATATACCTAACTTATATGGACTTAGTTCAATATTTTATTATTTTATTTGTCATTAAAATAATAAAATAATTATTTTATTATTTCTCATTCATGAAAATATTATTAATGCATAGGATGATTATTATTGTATTTACTATAAAAAGACACAATACCTAGCGAAGGGGAAGTGGAAATAGAGAGGCTGCAAGATTCCTGATTACGGGTGGGTTTACAATTAATCTTAATCCCACATCTTCTGTGTTCGTCATTCGTTCCACTTTGTAAAGGATTCCTGATTCAGATACAGTACGAGAGCAGCAGGAACTAAGTGGTTTGGACATTATAAGTCCAAGGAAAGTCCCCGGGATACAGCCCCCGCGAGGGAGGAAACCTTCGAGTGGTCATCTGGTTCGCTTTATTGCGAGGGCTGAGACGCGAGCGGAGCCTAATCACCATATGGTCGCCGGAAACTTTGGCCGATTTCACAGATATCCACTTGATCCTCAGAGAGGTATTAACAGAACGGGGCTTATGTTCTAGCTGCTCTTCTTTTTTGGATGTTCAGAGAGAAACTAATAACTTTCAATGATCTGTTTCAAGTTCATACGGTAAAGAGACCGCTTGTTGGAGAGGCGTACCATGAATTGCCGCATGCAATACACTTCAACTAATTCGTGTTGAAAATAAGAACAGCAACAGTAAGGCAGAGTGTTGTAACAAAGCTTTAAGTATTCAATGAAATAAAAAAAAAAACATACCAGATAACGATCAGCAGATCCACCTGCCTGAATGATATCCGCAACACCCACTTTTCTCTCGGTGCATCTTGTGCAGACAACATCAGTCATCTGTTTCATGAAACATCAATATAAACAATCTAGGAACTATACTTGCAACGAGATACATATACATGAATGGATCTGCGGCTTGATTAGGCTCCAACAAGCGGTCTCTTTACCGTATGAACTTGAAACAGATCATTGAAAGTTACTAGTTTCTCTCTGAACATCCAAAAAAGAAGAGCAGGAGCCCATTTAGACAGAATCAAAGCAGAAGAAGCATCAATCTCTACAGCCGAAAACTGAGTTGAACCTGACGTATCCAGATACGCATTTGTAATCAATCATGTACAGTTAGATAAAAAAATTCATCTTTGTACATCAATCCTGTATCTCATCATGGTGTTTCGCTTCCATTTGCTTCATATCTGCGGCTTGATTAGGCTCCAACAAGCCGTCTCTTTACCGTATGAACTTGAAACAGATCATTGAAAGTTACTAGTTTCTCTCTGAACATCCAGAAAAGAAGAGCAGGAGCCCATTTAGACAGAATCAAAGCAGAAGAAGCATCAATCTCTACAGCCGAAAACTGAGTTGAACCTGACGTATCCAGATACGCATTTGTAATCAATCATGTACAGTTAGATAAAAAAATTCATCTTTGTACATCAATCCTGTATCTCATCATGGTGTTTCGCTTCCATTTGCTTCATATCTGCGGCTTGATTAGGCTCCAACAAGCCGTCTCTTTACCGTATGAACTTGAAACAGATCATTGAAAGTTACTAGTTTCTCTCTGAACATCCAGAAAAGAAGAGCAGCTAGAACATAAGCCCCGTTCTGTTAATACCTCTCTGAGGATCAAGTGGATATCTGTGAAATCGGCCAAAGTTTCCGGCGACTAGGCTCCGCTCGCGTCTCAACCCTCGCAATAAAGCGAACCAGATGACCACTCGGAAGGTTTCCTCCCTCGCGGGGGCTGTATCTCTACAGAGTTTGGCCCGGGGACTTTCCTTGGACTTATAATGTCCAAACCACTTAGTCTTGCTGCTCTCGTGCTGTATCTGAATCAGGAATCCTTTATAAAGTGGAACGAATGACGAACACAGAAGATGTGGGACTAAGATTAACTGTAAACCCACCCGTAATCGGGAATCTTGCAGCCTCTCTATTTCCACTTCCCCTTCGCTAGGTATTGTGCTTTTTTTATAGTAAATACAATAATAATCATCCTATGCATTAATAATATTTTCATGAATGAGAAATAATAAAATAATTATTTTATTATTTTAATGATAAATAAAATAATAAAATATTGAACTGTCCATATAAGTTAGGTATATCTAGTTATTAATTTAATTATTAATTTTTATCGTATATAATTTCGAACCAAACATGATTATTAAACCTCAATATTAAACATTAGTAGGAAAAACTAATGGAAGAATTGAGTTGGGTATATCTAGTTATTAATTTAATTATTATAATAAATTATCGTATACTACTCCTTTGGGAACCCACAAACTTCTTCTCTATTTTAGTCTACTTTGTTTCTTGCAATATTCATTAAAAAATGATTAATCCTTTTTTTTTATACTTCATAACCTGTAAAACCGATGGAAGACAAAACTTAATGAGTGGTGCCGATTGTTTCAATTGTTTGAAACAATTATTTCTCTGACGAAACAATGCTCTCCCAACATTTGTGCTATAACAAGATTTTCTATTGATTCAATGCACCAAATACCAATAATGACTCTTTTATCAAGTGAACGTGTGATGGGATATACCACCCTCGCTTACCCACGTTTAAACCAGTGGTTTCTGGCACTGTCTTAAGGAATACAGCCCAAACCATTTTTAAACCATTTCTGGCATGCCCCCTACTCTGACCATTTGATGGAATACTGACCGTTATAACTGAGCATTCTCAAGTCCATTAAGTCATGCCCTCAGATAAAAGGAGTTACGATTAAAAATACTTGTTATTGATACACAGCTGCTCGATTTCTTGATAGTATCCCATGATCAACTTGAGGTTAGCTTAAAGTTCGGACTTTTTCGCCCGCCCGTTGACGATTCACCACGCCCCAGTCGAACGAGACGTAAATTGGAGACACGTGGTATAATTCGATTGGATAGTATGGTGTCTCTCCTCGGAGGAGATTAATCTACGTCATCGGACGCTTTTTCTCACGTGCTACTTTAACCACCACTGTCGAATGACCAAAAACTCCCTAGACTTCTTTGAAAAGACAACTACATGTAAACGCTTTTAAGCTCGAGTATGACCCACTATAAGATACATATTAATCATTAATGAGGATTATAACGGTCCTAATTAGCCAGGTATTTTCTCAGGTCTCTAAAAGTCCAACTCAACTCGCCCAACTACATCGGGTAATCCTTATCCCGTATTGATGGGTCAAAGCCGATCCCCCAATCCAACCTAATAAGTTTTAGTTTTGTACTCCCATAACTACTTGAAGGGTATTTTCGTCATGAAAAAATATAAGGTATCGGGTTCCGTTAAGCCTATTGCTCCTTTCTCCGTGTTGTCGAAAGTTCGGTTTTCCGTTACCATAAACCCGAAACGATCTCGGGCCACGCAAAATACGCGGGTCCATGCTAATTCGATGCCGACACCAAGAAATCATTTGCTGCACTCAAGGTGAGCCTTATTTTGGCCTAACTAATGATAGAATCATAAATCGACCCAAGTATTGGCTCACTTTCTGCCACGTGGATAATTGGATAGCCAATAATTAGACTCTGGTAGATTGATTTCGGGAAATGGCTCCCAAAGTCAAATGGAACCTAACTTAGCTAACCTCAAGTTGAGTAAGAACCATGGTTTTACAATTCTTCGAGCCAAACTCCTCGGCTAATCAAGTTGTATGGAGGGATTCGATTATTTTGTTTTGGTCAAATCCTCACCGGTAAGTCTTGATTCCAGAAGTTTGAATCTTAATTAACCAAAACCCCTAGTCCTAATTCTTAAATAAGGGGCCAAAATCTAGGAAGTGTTTAACATGATTAACTAGTCAATACTGAACTGAGCAGTAGGTCTGAACTCTTAGATTGGTGTTGTGTTCTAAGTCCTGGTGGGATACTAATCGATTAAGTGGGACCAAGGACTTATATGATACTAGTGTGCCAACCCTTAAATGTTTCGATCTGACTCTGTTTGTATCGACAGGTAAAAATAAATAAATAAATAAATAAATCTAAGATGGGGAGACGCATAAAAATTTCATAGCCATCTTAGCAAGGCTACTACCACTTCTTTTCCCTCCCCATGATGAATTAGATGGACCGGCAATGGCATTCCCTTTAGCATCTTCAGCAACACTCTTCCACTTCTTGGTCTCCTGGCTTGTTGCACGGTCTGTAGTTGCCGCAGGATGGGTGAGACCTCCCTTGTTTTGAGGGTCGGTAGTCTTGGGGTTGGTCTCCTTGTTGCGTTCACTAACTGTTAATACATGAACACGTATTCATTAGCCTAAAAAAATCACGTTAGTATAACTTGACTGTATAGGATAACAAATTAATGTGAAATAAGAAAAATTAAGTTTTAAGTTATTTAATTCCTAGTTTTAAAATAAAAGAAGAAAGAAGGGGAAAAAAACGAGCTCGAAGTAGGAAGGGATTAGCATACCTAGAGGTGATGGTCTCATGAGCACCTGAATCGATCCGCTGGTTGTAGACACCATACGATTTACGTTTCGTTCTTCTTCTGGATAGCCATCGTTACGCATCTCTCTGAACGAGGCTCGGAGTCCATGTAATAATCAGAATTCATGCTCACGGCACTCGAATTTTTCTGGCTAGAAGAAGATGGATAATCCATCAAATCATTGAATTCCAGGTAGTCTTCTCCAATGAAATTATTGGGTTCATCATAATAAAATTCCGCAAGATCAGATAATGGGTTGTATTGACTCTCTGAGGTCGCCGGTGGCCTGCGCTCATTGCCATTAACAACCTGCAACCAGTTTAGAAAGCTCAAGCGATTTATCGAAAGCATTCCAATCTACTTGCTGTAAGTTGACAATTATGAGCAATCAGTTATTATGTACCTCGAAATCGTTAGAGGAAGCAGGGTGGTTTTCCTCCATTATCGCCAAATTTGCCAGATGTAGTTCCAAATCAAATTCTGATCTACACAGCCACTTAGTGTACTGAAATAGAAAAAGATTTGACGATTGACTGGAAGGTTCGGAGGGAACGAAAAGCATGGAATTTCGAATGTGAAGATTTGACGATTGACTGTGTGCGATCGAGCTTGTAGATATGCATCAGATAAACAGTAATTTTTCCATTTGGGGCCTGTCCTTCGTAGAATTGCATAGTTGTCTTCTCTACAATTGGTGATACAGAACTTAGTCTCGAGATTCGTCCTGTTTCTTCCCAGTATCCAGCTTCACTATGTCTTGGGTCCTGCTATTTGACCAAGAACAACACACCTGCAAGATCCAAAATAAGCATTTTAGCTGTTGAAGGGTAGACAGCGCTGGTATTTACGTTTGCTAAATTACCCCAAACGAACCAAACAGAACATGAGTTTTTATGGAGAACACCGATATGACTCAGTCAAGCAGGGGTTAAGCCCCTCGTCAATTATGTTCCCTTAACAAATAATAAGGGAATTAATCAACGTAGCATGAAAACATAATATTGAAATGTATAGCTGTATAGCGTGATCGGAGGAAACTGTATAGCGTGATTGTTTCCTCCGATCCCGTGATTATATTCTTGATTCTATTCCTTGATTTTAGGATCTAAATTGATCCTAAAATCAACTTGTAATGTATTATAAATAGCCTCCTAACGGAGAAGAATAAACTCATCGGAAAACCATTCGTTCAACCTCTGTTATTATTTTCGGTTCTCTCTGTTTTACATAGTTTCAGAGCAGGAGAATTATCCTCTCTTTTTCGTCGCAGAAAGTCGGAGCTAAGTGCTCCTGTAATCGCCGAAGGAGGAAGCCGGAGGAAGGAAAAAATCCGTCGGAGTTGCAGAAAAAAAACCCAGAGTTCTACAACTCCATATTCCGGCTGTCCCGACGCCAAAAGAACGTCGCCGACGCCGACGACGGCACCACCACCTATTCTGACTGAAGACAACGCTCCGCTGCCGTTGCCAAAGACGAAGGCTGCCGTTGCCGACGACAAAGGCTGCCGTTGCCGAAGACGAAGGTTGTCGTTGCCGAAGACGAAGCAGTTTATTTAGTCGGAATCACGTCGCCGACGAGTGCCGACGATCGCCGACGAGCGCCTACGACGGCACCACCACCCTGTTCCGACTGAAGCCGACGCTCCGCTGCCATTGCCGAAGACGAAGGCTACCGTTGCCGAAGACGACGGTATTTTTTTTTAAACTTAGAAACTGTTAATTTATTTTCCTGCCGACCCAGGCCGGCGGGTGGACCGAACCGGTCTAAACTAGAACCGGATCGGACAGCACTGGAACGGACCAGAATTGAATCCGCCCAGAATGTACCGAACCGGACCGGCCTGAACCGAACCGGATCGGATTAAAAAAAAAAAAATTCAAATCGATGCCCACCACTACAGGCGCATCCACCGAACTTATCCCATCACCACAGATTATAGTCCACCAAGATAATTCTGCATTTCCAACTGGAATTATCCTCGATGAGACCAATTATTCATTATGGTCTCAACTCATGGAGATGCAAATTGGCGCACGCAACAAAGCTGGATACCTCACCGGCAAAATAAAAAAACCAGCATCTGGTGATGCTAATCTTGAAGCATGGATTACTGAAAATCAAAGAGTCAAAAGTTGGCTTATTGACTCCATGAGTCTATTGCTCATGCAGCGATTTATTCGCCTCTCCACTGCCAAGGAGATATGGGAAGCAGTATCAAAAACATTCTATGATGGATCCGATGAAACTTGTATATTTGAGCTGAACCAGAGATTTTTTTCTACCAAACAAAATGGTAGACCGTTATTCACATACTACAATGAACTGGTTGCTATTTTCCAAGATTTTGATCATAGAACTTTATCTCAGGAAGGGACAGTCGAAGGGCTAATCCAGTTGCACTCTGCAATGGCTAGGCTTCGGGTTCATATTTTTCTCAGTGGGCTTGACTCCGAATTTGATCAAGTTCGTGGAGAAATTTTGCGAAAAGATCCCAAACTTGATTTGGAGAGTACATATGCATATGTCAAACGCGAATATCAACAGAGACAGACAATGGGGAGCTATCGCCCAGTCTCTGAGAACTCGGCAATGTTGGTCAACCAAAATCGACAAGGATCATCAAGCAGTCGGAACCCTCAATCCTCTGGCAAAGGTAACAATCGTGTATGTATTCACTGCGAAAAAAAAGGACATTCACAACATCGGTGTTATGAGATTATTGGCTATCCGGAGTGGTGGGATTTCTCGAAAAATCCCTGTAACAAGATTGTTGGGAAAGCTATGGTGACATCCATGGAAGAGAATCAGGAGCTACCTACTGCAAATATTGCCCATCTAGGTATTCTCGATAATGCATTAGTATTTTCTGTACATTCTAAGAATAGACCTTGGATTATTGATACAGGTGCATCTGATCACATGACAAGGGATCCTAGTCAGTTACAATCCATCCTACCTTCTCCACAATCTGTTATTTCAACAGCCTATGGTAGTACCTCTCCTATTACTGGGGAATGATCTATTATATTATCCAATAATCTGACATTAGATACTGTCCTTGTGGTTCCCTCTCTTGAATATAACCTTTTGTCTGTTAGCCAAATTACTTCCACTCTTGCTTGTACTGTAACTTTTTGGCCCTCATTTTGTGTCTTTCAGGACATTCTAACCCGAAAGATTCTTGGTTATGGTGTTAGACGGGGCAAACTCTACTATTTGGAGTTAACAGAGAACGGGGGATCGAAAATCAGTCAGACAAATCAAGCTAGAAGTGAAGATAATGCTCAAACAACTGTATGGTTATGGCACCGACGATTAGGCCACCTTTCCTTTGGTTATCTTAAGAAATTGCGACCTCAACTTTTTTCAGGTTTGACTAATGTGCATTTTCATTGTGACACATGTGAATTGGCTAAAAGCCACCGTATTGCTTATTTCCCGAGTTTGAATAAAAGTTTCAAACCTTTTGCGGTTATTCATTCTGATGTTTGGGGTCCAGCCAAGATTCCCTCTATTTCTAGAGCTCGTTACTTTGTGACATTTATTGATGAATGCACTAGAATGACTTGGGTCTCTATGCTTATCCACAAAAGTGATGTGTGTCTAGCATTTCAAAAATTTCATACAATGATACATACTCAATACCAAAAGCAGATTCGTGTTTTGCAATCTGACAATGGTACTGAGTTTGTTAATGCTTCTCTCGAAACTTTTCTGACCACTCATGGAATTCGTCACTAGACTTCTTGCACCTATACTCCCCAACAAAATGGATTGGCAGAAAGAAAGAATAGACAACTTTTGGAAGTAGTGCGTGCCTCTCTCTTTGGCATGAACATGCCTCGATTTTATTGGGGTGAAGCTATCACATCTGTTGCCTACCTCATCAATCGAACACCTTCTAGAGTACTTGAATTTCAAACTCCTCTACATAAGCTGCAATCCCTGGTTTCAATTCCCCATCTTCCGAATCTTGAACCCCGAATTTTTGGGTGTACCACTTATGTTCATATCCCAAAGATCTTGCGAAATAAACTTGATCCATGTGCCAAGCGATGTGTATTTGTTGGCTACTCTAATATTCAAAAAGGATATCGGTGTTATGATCCACACACCAACAAGCTCCATGTGACTTTAGATGTCTCCTTCCATGAATCAGTCCCTTATTATTCAAGAGGAGTTTCTTGGACATCTCTTCAGGGGGAGAGTTCAAATGAAGAGAATGTTCCACATGAAGCCAACGGAGAAGTTGAAAGAGGTGCCGAATTTATTGAGTTAGAAGCGGCGAATGAATTTTTTAAGTGTCATGATGTGCAACAAGACTGTGATTCAGTAATTTCACCTGAAGAACCCCCAGAGTTGCCCCCGTCTGCACCAACAACTGAAGAATCAACCCAGAATGTTCCTCCTCAGGTAAATACGAATCCTGTGTTTGATGAGTCTAATGAAATATGTCTTCCTATAGAAAACATAACATCTAGATATCCACAAAGATTGAATAGGGGAGTTCCAAAAAAACAGTATGAACCTGATCTTGAAGCCAAGACCAAATACTTAATCAATAACTATGTATCCTCCAATAGGTTGACTAAATCATATGCATTTACTGTTGATCAATTATCCAGGGTTTCTATTCCTAGTAATGTGCAGGATGCATTAGCTGATCCAAAATGGAAAAAAACGATGAACGAAGAGATGGAGGCTCTACAAAAAAATGCCACTTGGGAACTTATTCCCCAACCTAAAGAAGTAAAAACAATTGAGTTGTTTAATTCGAATTGTACAATTGAGTTCAAATTTCAGAAATCGCCAACAGCCCATAAGCAACCCGTGTTGGAATCCCAGAAGTTTTTTAATAGAGCAAAACGAGAAGAACCATCATGTGCAGGAGCCCAGAAGCCAGCTGTGTTGGAAACTCAAAAGTCTTTAAACAGAATAAAACGAGAAGAACCATCAACTGCAAGAGCCCAGAAGCCAGCCGTGTTGGAAACTCAAAAGTCTTTAAACAGAATAAAACCAGAAGAACCAACAACAGAGAATGTTCAGAAATCGACAACAGCCCATAAGCTCGCCGTGTTGGAAACCCAGAAGTCTTTTAAGAGAGTAAAAGCAGAAGAACCATCAACTGACAGTTACCAGAAATCAGCCCATAAGCTCGCCGTGTTGGAAACCCAGAAGTCTTTTAACAGAGCAAAAGCAGAAGAACCATCAACTGACAGTAACGAGAAATCCGCAGGAGCCCATTTAGACAGAATCAAAGCAGAAGAACCATCAATCTCTACAGCCGAAAATTGAGTTGAACCTGACGTATCCAGATACGCATTTGTAATCAATCATGTACAGTTAGAAGAAAAAATTCATCTTTGTACATCAATCCTGTATCTCATCATGGTGTTTCGCTTTCCATTTGCTTCATATCTGCGGCTTGATTAGGCTCCAACAAGCCGTCTCTTTACCGTATGAACTTGAAACAGATCATTGAAAGTTACTAGTTTCTCTCTGAACATCCAAAAAAGAAGAGCAGGAGCCCATTTAGACAGAATCAAAGCAGAAGAAGCATCAATCTCTACAGCCGAAAACTGAGTTGAACCTGACGTATCCAGACACGCATTTGTAATCAATCATGTACAGTTAGATAAAAAAATTCATCTTTGTACATCAATCCTGTATCTCATCATGGTGTTTCGCTTTCCATTTGCTTCATATCTGCGGCTTGATTAGGCTCCAACAAGCCGTCTCTTTACCGTATGAACTTGAAACAGATCATTGAAAGTTACTAGTTTCTCTCTGAACATCCAAAAAAGAAGAGCAGCTAGAACATAAGCCCCGTTCTGTTAATACCTCTCTGAGGATCAAGTGGATATCTGTGAAATCGGCCAAAGTTTCCGGCGACCATCTGGTGATTAGGCTCCGCTCGCGTCTCAGCCCTCGCAATAAAGCGAACCAGATGATCACTCGAAGGTTTCCTCCCTCGCGGGGGCTGTATCTCTACAGAGTTTGGCCCGGGGACTTTCCTTGGACTCATAATGTCCAAACCACTTAGTCTTGCTGCTCTCGTGCTCTATCTGAATCAGGAATCCTTTATAAATTGGAACGAATGACGACCACAGAAGATGTGGGACTAAGATTAACTGTAAACCCACCCGTAATCAGGTTGGAACGAATGACCAACACAGAAGATGTGGGACTAAGATTAACTGTAAACCCACCCGTAATCAGGAATCTTGCAGCCTCTCTATTTCCACTTCCCCTTCGCTAGGTATTGTGCCTTTTTATAGTAAATACAATAATAATCATCCTAAGCATTAATAATATTTTCATGAATGAGAAATAATAAAATAATTATTTTATTATTTTAATGACAAATAAAATAATAAAATATTGAACTAAGTCCATATAAGTTAGGTATATCTAGTTATTAATTTAATTATTAATTTTGAATCAAATGACTAAAAAGTTTATCTCTTTGTTCTTGTTTTGTATTTGTGTTTTATCCAATGCATTCACTTGATTATATGTTTATTTTTATTAATTTTATTGATAAAATAAAGATAATGATACAGTCATACACGACTAATCCAATATAGAAAATCATTTGGTTCGAAACATGGTTCGAAACATGGGAAAGGGCTATATCAGTCGCTCGATCATGCCATTGATCAAATGGCTAAGATAGTCGTTTCCCATGATCAAACAAGATATTGTTCCACATGTTTCACACCAAATAGTTTTTTGTATTGGATTAACCTCTTATATTTATAAATATAATAAAGTAATTAACATTGTTATAAATTATGTAATTTTTCCAAAAAAAAAAAAATTTGGTACAAACAAGGTGATTAATTTTAAATTAAACGATTAAATTTTTTACATCTTCTAATTCTGAATTTATTTCTTATAGCATGCATTCATGGTTATAAATGGAGAATTGAGTTGTTTAATAACTAATGGAAGAATTGAGTTGTTGCACCATTTATTAATTTGCATTATTAATAACCTCAATTCTTCCATTAGTTTTTCCTACTAATGTTTTAAACAAGGAACGACACATGCACCCTTGAAAAATGGAATACATCTCAGCTCCACCTGATTCAATGCACCAAATACCAATTCGACTGCTTTAAAGTATATAAGGTTAAAAAAATGGTTGGAACGAATTCAAGGGTTGATATAAAATATTTTGCTATTTTTCAACACGCCCCAGGAGTTATGATTTCTAAATACTTAATTTTCTTCAAATGTTCAAATTTTTTTGCATACATGAATTCTAAAATTTTTATTTTGTTGCTATCTATTTTCCTTATATCTTTTTTATTTACGAGAAAAATGGGAGAGTGAAAATTCAAGTTTGGATCTGAAAAAAAATTTTAACATAAAAAATGGAAATGCACAAATGCTGATAGAGATAATTCCAAAAAGTATCTGTGATTTTTAAGGACAGGCAAAAAGTAGGTTGTTTGGCTCTAGTAAATATCCAACCACACGTTAACTTGACAATATAATTTTTTCTACTACTTAAAAATTTTTGGATCATTAGGTCACTTACATCCTCAACATGTTTCTCGCATGCACATCCACCATATTTAAAATTTGTTAGGATCAGTTAGAAGTCTCTTTCCTATAAAATTCCACCAGGCTATTAAGGGGTTGTACTAGTGGAATTTCCCAAACATGGACAACAAAACTTTGGAGTTCATTTTTAGTGCGTGAAATAATTTTCTTCACTTACATTTATTATTGTTTTGAAAGTTTTTTGCATACATGAATTCTAAAATTTTTATTTTGTTGTGATCTATTAGCCTTATATCTTTTTTGTTTACGAGAAAAATGGGAGGGTGAAAACTCAAGTTTGGATCTGAAAAAAAAATTTCAGATCCAAAAAGGAAATTCACAAATGCTGAGAGAGATAATTTCAAAAAGTATCTGAGATTTTTAAGGGTATGCAAAATGTGGGTTGTTTGGCTCTGGTAAATATCCAACCTCACGTTAACTTTAGAATTTAATTTTCTCTACTCCATGAAATTTTTGGATGATTAGGTCACTTCCATCCTCAACAGGATTCAGGTAGGCTTATCCACCACATTTCAAACATGTTAGGATCAGTTAGAAGTCTCTTTCCTAAAAAATTCCACCAAGCTATTAGGGGATTGTATGAGTGGAATTTTCCAAACATGGATAACAAAACTTTGGAGTTCATTTTTAGTGCGTGAAATAATTTTCTTCACTTACATTTATTATAGTTTTATAATTTTTTTGCATACATTGACTCTAAAATTTTCATTTTGTTGCAATCTATTAGGCTTAAATCATTTTTTGTTAATGGGAGAGTGAAAAAAGTTTGGATCTGAAAATAAATTTGAACATCCAAAATGGAAATGCACAAATGCTGAGAGAGATAATTCCAAAAAGTATCTGTGATTTTTAAGGATAGGCAAAAAGTGGCTTGTTTTGCTCTGGTAAATATCCAACCACACGTTAACTTGAGAATTTAATTTTTTCTACTCCTTGATTTTTTTGGATCACTAGTTCACTTGCATCCTCAACATGTTTCTGGCATGCATATCCACCACATTTAAAACATGTTAGGATCAGTTAGATGTCTCTTTCCCATAAAATTCCACCAAGCTATTAGAGGGTTGAACTAGTAGAATTTCCCAAACATGGATAACAAAAGTTTGGAGTTCATTTTTAGTACGTAAAATAGTTTTCTTCACTTACTTTCATTGTAGTGTTCAAATTATTTTGCATACATGAACTTTAAAATTTTCCTTTTTTTGCGATCTATTGGCCTTATATCTTTTTTTTTTTTTTACAAGAAAAATGGGAGAGTGAAAAGTCAAGTTTGGATTTGAAAAAAAATTTAAACATCCAAAATGGAAATGCAGAAATGCTGAGAGAGATAATTCCAAAAAGTATCAGTGATTTTTAAGCATAGGCAAAAAGTGGGTTGTTTGGCATTGGTAAATATCCAACTACACGGTAACTTGAGAATTTAATTTTTTCTACTCCTTGAAATTTTTGGATCATTAGGTCACTTGCATCTTCAAGATGTTTCTGGCATGCATATCCACCACATTTAAAACAAGTTAGGATCAATTAGAAGTCTCTTTCCTAAAAAATTCCACCAAGCTATTAGGGGGTTGTACTAGTGGAATTTCCCAAACATGGATAGCAAAATTTTGGAGTTCATTTTTAGTGCGTGAAATAATTTTCTTGACTTAAATTTATTATAGTTTTCAAATTTTTTTGCATACATGAACTCTATAATTTTCATTTTGTTGTGATCTATTTGCCTTATATCTTTTTTTTTACGAGAAAAGTGGGAGAGTGGAAACTCAAGTTTGGACCTGAAAAAAAAAATTAAGATCCAAAATGGAAATACACAAATGCTGAGAGAGATAATTTCAAAAAATATCTGTGATTTTTAAGGATAGGCAAAGAGTTGGTTGTTTGGCTTTGGTAAATATCCAACCACACGTTAACTTGAGAATTTAATTTTTTTTACTCCTTGAAAATTTTAGATCATTAGGTCACTTGCATCCTCAACATGTTTTTGGCATGCATATCCGCCACATTTAAAACATGTTAGGATCATTTATAAGTCTTTTTCCTATAAAAATCCACCAAGCTATTAGGGGGTTGTACTAGTGGAATTTCCCAAACATGGATAACAAAACTTTGGAGTTCATTTTTAGTGTGTGAAATAATTTTCTTCACTTACATTTACTATAGTGTTTAAATTTTTTTGCATACATGAACTTTAAAATTTTAATTTTTTTTCAATCTATTTGCCTTATATCTTTTTTTTTATGAGAAAAATTGGAGAGTGAAAACTCAAATTTGGATTTGAAAAAAAATTTTAACATCCAAATTGGAAATGCACAAAAGCTGAGAGAGTTAATTCCAAAAAGTATCTATGATTTCTAAGGATAGGTAAAAAGTGGGTTGTTTGGCTCTGGTAAATTTCCAACCACACATTAGCTTGGGAATTTGAGTTTTTCTACTCCTTGAAATTTTTGGATTATTAGGTCACTTGCATCCTCAACACTTTTCTGGCATGCATATTCACCACTTTTAAAACATGTTAGGATCAGTTAGAAGTCTCTTTCCTATAAAATTCCACCAGGCTATTAGGGGGTTTTACTAGTGGAATTTCCCAAACATGAATTCAAATTCGTGTTTATTTAGGGGGGGTTAGTGCCCCAAAGTGGATTCTTGAAGATCAAGTCATGTCCAACATGAAGATCATGTCATGTCATGTACATGAAGATCAAGTAAGAATTTGTGTTAGTGTTAACGACTTCATGTGCACTGGAAAACAGTTTCCAGTGTTAGTGCCCCAACATGAGAAAAACATAAAAAACAAGAGAATTTCTAAACCTTTACAGTGCACTTAATTACAACATAATCCTTAAACCCCAAATTAGGTAAAACAACCATTATTACTACACGAATAAGTTATTGAAAGTATAATTAAATATACTAATATATTTATTAATTGAATTAGATATTTTATTATACATTAATATGGTAATTACACGAGCCAATGAAATACGTATATGATTAATTACAAATAATAAATAAATAACATTATAAATAAAAAAACAAAAGTAATACATTAAGTTATTAATTTATTAATAACATATGATATATTTTAACCTAAAAATGAATAATTTAAGAGAAAAAATTGATCTAATCATAACTTTAACACACTATATATTTGTACATAATATATTTTATGTATTATTAATTAATAATATATTATCACAAAATTTAAAACCATTGGTTTAATTAACTATAACAATCGGATAATTATGCCAAAATAATTTATCAAATATTTATTTTAATAATATTTTAATTATAACTATTAAATCACTATTTTAATATAGTAATTGTAAAATAAAAATAATTATTTTATAAATAAAAATAATTATCTTATAAATAAAATTTATAAAATAATAATTTTTATGAAGATAGTTTAATTTTTCCTAACTTAGGAAAAATTAAACATCTTCGTCTTCCTCAGCAGCGAGCCAGCGGGGCGATGGCGACGGGGCCGGGAAAGGCAAAGGCAATGGCCGGCGACGGCGGCGGGGGGCAATGCCGACAGAGGCGGCGCTCCGACGGTACGCCGAGAGGGAGAAGAGAGGGAGGCCGAGAAGCTCTGCAAATGTTTGACCTCCCGTGCTTTGCGGGAATGAGAGAGGGCTGCGGAAATGAGAGAGGGAGCAGAGAATGAGAGAGGGTTGCGGGAATGGAGACGAGAGAGGGCTGCGGAAATGAGAGTGGGAGCAGAGAATGAGAGAGGGTTGCGGGAATGGAGACGAGAGAGGACTGCGGGAACGAAGAACGGAGACGAGAGAGGGCTGCGGGAACGGAGACGAGAGAGGGCTGCGGGAAAGGAGACGAGAGAGGGAGCAGAGAAAGAGAGAGGGCTGCCGGAATGCAACGGCAGAGAGGGTGTGCGGCAGAGAGATCCCCGAGAGACAGCCCCGCGAGAGAGTCATGTACATGATTCTCAAAATCGGGCGGAAAGCACTTTCCGCCCTTTACTCTTGAGACATGAACTCTTGATTCATGTATATTCATGTACATGACATGAATTTGGGTGTTCCCTAACGACATCAGGACATGACCTGCGTAATGCGCATGAAGATCATGTCCTGAGTCATGTGCACTAACCCCCCCTTATACAACACGCCCCAGGAGTTATGATTTCTAAATACTTAATTTTGGCCCGGGGACTTTCCTTGGACTTATAATGTCCAAACCACTTAGTCTTGCTGCTCTCGTGCTGTATCTGAATCAGGAATCCATTATAAAGTGGAACGAATGACGAACACAGAAGATGTGGGACTAACATTAATTGTAAACCCACCCGTAATCAGGAATCTTGCAGCCTCTCTATTCCCACTTCCCCTTCGCTAGGTATTGTGCCTTTTTATAGTAAATACAATAATAATCATCCTATGCATTAATAATATTTTCATGAATGAGAAATAATAAAATAATTATTTTATTATTTGAATGACAAATAAAATAATAAAATATTGAACTAAGTCCATATAAGTTAGGTATATCTAGTTATTAATTTAATTATTAATTTTGAATCAAATGACTAAAAAGTTTATCTCTTTGTTCTTGTTTTGTATTTGTGTTTTATCCAATGCATTCATTTGATTATATATTTATTTTTATTAATTTTATTGATAAAATAAAGATAATGATACAGCCATACACGACTAATCCAATATAGAAAATCATTTGGTTCGAAACATGGTTCGAAACATGGGAAAGGGCTATATCAGTCGCTCGATCATGCCATTGATCGAATGGCTAAGATAGTCGTTTCCCATGATCAAACGGTTAAGATAGTGTTCCATATGTTTCACACCAAATAGTTTTTCGTATTGGATTAACCTCTTATATTCATAAATATAATAAAGTAATTAACATTGTTATAAATTATATAATTTTTCCAAAAAAAAAAAAAATTGGTACAAACAAGGTGATTAATTTTAAATTAAACGATTAAATTTTTTACATCTTCTAATTCTGAATTTATTTCTTATAGCATGCATTCATGGTTATAAATGGAGAATTGAGTTGTTTAATAACTAATGGAAGAATTGAGTTGTTGCTACGAATTGAGTTGTTGCACCATTTATTAATTTGCAATATTAATAACCTCAATTCTTCCATTAGTTTTTCCTACTAATGTTTTAAACAAGGAACGACACATGCACCCTTGAAAAATGGAATACATCTCAGCTCCACCTGATTCAATGCACCAAATACCAATTCGACTGCTTTAAAGTATATAAGGTTAAAAAAAAGGTTGCAATGAATTCAAGGGTTGATATAAAATATTTTGCTATTTTTCAACACGCCCCAGGAGTTATGATTTCTAAATACTTAATTTTCTTCACGTACATTTATTATAATGTTCAATTTTTTTTGCATACATGAACTCTAAAATTTTTATTTTGTTGCGATCTATTTTCCTTATATCTTTTTTGTTTACGAGAAAAATGGGAGAGTGAAAATTCAAGTTTGGATCTGAAAAAAAAAATTTAACATAAAAAATGGAAATGCACAAATGCTGAGAGAGATAATTCCAAAAAGTATCTGTGATTTTTAAGGACAGACAAAAAGTAGGTTGTTTGGCTCTAGTAAATATCCAACCACACGTTAACTTGACAATATAATTTTTTCTACTACTTAAAATTTTTGGATCATTAGGTCACTTACATCCTCAACATGTTTTTGGCATGCACATCCACCATATTTAAAACTTGTTAGGATCAGTTAGAAGTCTCTTTCCTATAAAATTCCACCAGGCTATTAAGGGGTTGTACTAGTGGAATTTCCCAAACATGGATAACAAAACTTTGGAGTTCATTTTTAGTGCGTGAAATAATTTTCTTCACTTACATTTATTATTGTTTTGAAAGTTTTTTGCATACATGAATTCTAAAATTTTCATTTTGTTGTGATCTATTAGCCTTATATCTTTTTTGTTTACAAGAAAAATGGGAGGGTGAAAACTCAAGTTTGGATCTGAAAAAAAAATTTCAGGTCCAAAAAGGAAATTCACAAATGCTGAGAGAGATAATTTCAAAAAGTATCTGAGATTTTTAAGGGTAGGCAAAATGTGGGTTGTTTGGCTCTTGTAAATATCCAACCTCACGTTAACTTTAGAATTTAATTTTCTCTACTCCATGAAATTTTTGGATGATTAGGTCATTTCCATCCTCAACAGGATTCAGGCAGGCTTATCCTCCACATTTCAAACATGTTAGGATCAGTTAGAAGTCTCTTTCCTAAAAAATTCCACCAAGCTATTAGGGGATTGTATGAGTGGAATTTTCCAAACATGGATAACAAAACTTTGGAGTTCATTTTTAGTGCGTGAAATAATTTTTTTCACTTACATTTATTATAGTTTTATAATTTTTTTGCATACATTGACTCTAAAATTTTCATTTTGTTGCGATCTATTGGGCTTAAATCATTTTTTGTTAATGGGAGAGTGAAAAAAGTTTAGATCTGAAATTAAATTTGAACATCCAAAATGGAAATGCACAAATGCTGAGAGAGATAATTCCAAAAAGTATCTGTGATTTTTAAGGATAGGCAAAAAGTGGCTTGTTTTGCTCTGGTAAATATCCAACCACACGTTAACTTGAGAATTTAATTTTTTCTACTCCTTGATTTTTTTGGATCACTAGTTCACTTGCATCCTCAACATGTTTCTAGCATGTATATCCACCACATTTAAAACATGTTAGGATCAGTTAGATGTCTCTTTCCCATACAATGCCACCAAGCTATTAGAGGGTTGAACTAGTAGAATTTCCCAAACATGGATAACAAAACTTTGGAGTTCATTTTTAGTACGTAAAATAGTTTTCTTCACTTACTTTCATTGTAGTGTTCAAATTTTTTTGCATACATGAACTCTAAAATTTTCCTTTTTTTGCGATCTATTGGCCTTATATCTTTTTTTTTTTTACGAGAAAAATGGGAGAGTGAAAAGTCAAGTTTGGATCTGAAAAAAAATTTGAACATCCAAAATGGAAATGCAGAAATGCTAAGAGAGATAATTCCAAAAAGTATCAGTGATTTTTAAGCATAGGCAAAAAGTGGGTTGTTTGGCATTGGTAAATATCCAACCACACGTTAACTTGAGAATTTAATTTTTTCTACTCCTTGAAATTTTTGGATCATTAGGTCACTTGCATCCTCAACATGTTTCTGGCATGCATATCCACCACATTTAAAACAAGTTAGGATCAGTTAGAAGTCTCTTTCCTATAAAATTCCACCAAGCTATTAGGGGGTTGTACTAGTGGAATTTCCCAAACATGGATAACAAAATTTTGGAGTTCATTTTTAGTGCGTGAAATAATTTTCTTGACTTAAATTTATTATAGTTTTCAAATTTTTTTGCATACATGAACTCTATAATTTTCATTTTGTTGTGATCTATTTGCCTTATATCTTTTTTTTTTTACGAGAAAAGTGGGAGAGTGGAAACTCAAGTTTGGACCTGAAAAAAATTTTTTACATCCAAAATGGAAATACTCAAATGCTGAGAGAGATAATTCCAAAAAATATCTATGATTTTTAAGGATAGGCAAAAAGTTGGTTGTTTGGCTCTGGTAAATATCCAACCACACGTTAACTTGAGAATTTAATTTTTTCTACTCCTTGAAAATTTTAGATCATTAGGTCACTTGCATCCTCAACATGTTTTTGGCATGCATATCCGCCACATTTAAAACATGTTAGGATCAGTTAGAAGTCTCTTTCCTATAAAAATCCACCAAGCTATTAGGGGGTTGTACTAGTGGAATTTCCCAAACATGGATAACAAAATTTTGGAGTTCATTTTTAGTGCGTGAAATAATTTTCTTCGCTTACATTTATTATAGTGTTTAAATTTTTTTGCATACATGAACTTTAAAATTTTAATTTTGTTTCAATCTATTTGCCTTATATCTTTTTTGTTTATGAGAAAAATTGGAGAGTGAAAACTCAAGTTTGGATCTGAAAAAAAATTTTAACATCCAAATTGGAAATGCACAAAAGCTGAGAGAGTTAATTCCAAAAAGTATCTATGATTTCTAAGGATAGGTAAAAAGTGGGTTGTTTGGCTCTGGTAAATTTCCAACCACACATTAGCTTGGGAATTTGAGTTTTTCTACTCCTTGAAATTTTTGGATTATTAGGTCACTTGCATCCTCAACACTTTTCTGGCATGCATATTCACCACTTTTAAAACATGTTAGGATCAGTTAGAAGTCTCTTTCCTATAAAATTCCACCAGGCTATTAGGGGGTTTTACTAGTGGAATTTCCCAAACATGAATTCAAATTCGTGTTTATTTATACAACACGCCCCAGGAGTTATGATTTCTAAATACTTAATTTTGGCCCGGGGACTTTCCTTGGACTTATAATGTCCAAACCACTTAGTCTTGCTGCTCTCGTGCTGTATCTGAATCAGGAATCCTTTATAAAGTGGAACGAATGACGAACACAGAAGATGTGGGACTAACATTAATTGTAAACCCACCCGTAATCAAGAATCTTGCAGCCTCTCTATTTCCACTTCCCCTTCGCTAGGTATTGTGCCTTTTTATAGTAAATACAATAATAATCATCCTATGCATTAATAATATTTTCATGAATGAGAAATAATAAAATAATTATTTTATTATTTTAATGACAAATAAAATAATAAAATATTGAACTAAGTCCATATAAGTTAGGTATATCTATTTATTAATTTAATTATTAATTTTGAATCAAATGACTAAAAAGTTTATCTCTTTGTTCTTGTTTTGTATTTGTGTTTTATCCAATGCATTCATTTGATTATATGTTTATTTTTATTAATTTTATTGATAAAATAAAGATAATGATACAGTCATACACGACTAATCCAATATAGAAAATCATTTGGTTCGAAACATGGGAAAGGGCTATATCAGTCATTCGATCATGCCATTGATCGAATGGCTAAGATAGTCGTTTCCCATGATCAAACGGTTAAGATAGTGTTCCATATGTTTCACACCAAATAGTTTTTCGTATTGTATTAACCTCTTATATTCATAAATATGATAAAGTAATTAACATTGTTATAAATTATGTAATTTTTCCAAAAAAAAAAAAATTGGTACAAACAAGGTGATTAATTTTAAATTAAACGATTAAATTTTTTACATCTTCTAATTCTGAATTTATTTCTTATAGCATGCATTCATGGTTAATATACGTTCATTTTATATTTTTATTAATTTATATTGATAAATTAAGGATAATAACATAGTTGTAATAATGTAAATAAAATTATTATAAATAATATTTTTAAACGTTCAATACAAATAATAGTAGCAGCAGTGGTAGTATTTGCCGTTTGAAATCATTTTAATCAGCTTCCTATTACTACAAGGCCCTTAGTAACACTTGATTTTCTTCTCTCTTTAATTGGAGAAAAAAAATCTCAAAACTTCAAGTTAGAGAATTTGATTAGTCGTGTATGACTGTATCATTATCTTTATTTTATCAATAAAATTAATAAAAATAAACATATAATCAAATGAATGCATTGGATAAAACAAAAATACAAAACAAGAACATAGGGATAAACTTTTTAGTCATTTGATTCAAAATTAATAATTAAATTAATAACTAGATATACCTAACTTATATGGACTTAGTTCAATATTTTATTATTTTATTTGTCATTAAAATAATAAAATAATTATTTTATTATTTCTCATTCATGAAAATATTATTAATGCATAGGATGATTATTATTGTATTTACTATAGAAAGGCACAATACCTAGCGAAGGGGAAGTGGAAATAGAGAGGCCGCAAGATTCCTGATTAGGGGTGGGTTTACAATTAATGTTAGTCCCACATCTTCTGTGTTCGTCATTCGTTCCACTTTATAAAGGATTCCTGATTCAGATACAGCACGAGAGCAGCAAGACTAAGTGGTTTGGACATTATAAGTCCAAGGAAATAAAAAATATTTTTTATCCAAAAAATGTATAATTTATTTGACATATATTAGATAAAAGGATATCAAAAAATAATGGTCTTAAGGAAAAATGTTAACTAAGAAGGACCACATTTAAACCAGTGGTTTCTGGCACTGTCTTAAGGAATACAGCCCAAACCATTTTTAGTTTGAAAAGGGGGGGCTAGAAACACGTTTGGCATGCCCCCTTTTAAAAGCACAAAAAATGGGTCCTTTTAAGTCAGAAACCAGCGCATCCCCCCAAATGTACCATTATTTTCCAAACCACTTATAATGGACTTATAAGTCCATTGGATAGTAATTTCTCTGAGGGCATGACTTAATGGACTTGAGAATGGATGACTTGCTATATTAAGTTAACACGCTAGTCTTTTGGATAGTATTGACTAGGTGCTTAATAGTGTACTACTCGATACATGACAACATCTAAATTGATATATGTTTGATATTTAATGATATTTGATATGGATAAAAATTTAATACGCTACCTCTCGTTTGTATCAATAGTCGTAAAAAAAAATTACACGTTTAATTGTTAATTTTAAAAATGTTGTAAATAAATAAATAATTAAAATATTTTTATTTAGTTAACAAATATTATAATAATGACATCATAATTTTATCAATTATGATATCACCATACGTCATAAATGCAAAAGAGCCAAAACCACCATTAAGATGATCTAATCAAGCTTAATTAGTACATAATTTAACGTACATGGCACGTTATATAATTGGCAAAAGCCACCCCCACACCCGCGACTCCCGAGGAAGCCCCAAAAGGGCCTAACCGTCAACCGTTCCATTTTTCAGGATGGGTTTGGATGCATGGGCGAGGGTACGATGATGATTAGAATAACCCCTTTTAAAAAAATTCAAAGATGCATTTTGCACAGTGGCCCCACCTCCACGTGAACATTCCTTGAGTCGGTGCCGGTGGGGTTGTGTTGGGGCCCATACACTGCCTCAAAGTTCGAGCCGGTCACACTTGTTGACCAGTTGTTTTTTAATTTCTTATAAAGGCCGCCTGCTCAACCACTTTCAAATCCAAAAGGAGACCTTTCAACTGAGACAGAGACCCGCAAATGTCCAAAGCCGGAATCAATTTTCGAACATTAAATGGAATGCGCCAAAAACCTTCACCATCGACACTGTTTGCGAACTGGGACTTTGATGTAAGTGGAAGCAAAACTTTCCTTTTTTTTTTTATTTCTCCATGGAACCCTGAACTGACTGTGAAATCTTTAGTACGTTTATGAACTGGGAATGATTGTCAGTGAAAGAGAAGTTTTACTATTTTATATTCTCCTTGAAACCCAGAACTGATAGTGTATCTTAAGAGATTTTGAGGGGAAATAGACTTCTGATGAATGATCGAGCATGAGTTGTTTAATCTCTGCAGCATCTTGTGTTTCTGAGAAGTTGCCCAGGAGCTTTGAATTCTTTGAAGTGGGTCATGACTGATGAATCGTTTTAATGGATGATGTTGTTATTGGGATTTTGAGGGGCCACTGGACTGGATCTATGAAAATGATGCCTAACTGCCTGCCACCACCATCTGTTTGTCTTTATGTCTAGGAATAAATCTGATCTAGGTTCAATTTTCAAAAGAAAAAGAGAACAAAAGGACTTGCTGCCTTTTTCTGAAAGTTTCTTGGACATTTCAAGTTATTCATGAATATGCTTGTCAGAACACTTAGGCTAAGCTTTAGATATCAGAGAATCCTTACCCCAGTCTTATATTCCTTGCTTTCATCTTGTTTTAATACTCGAATTCTGAAATGGAAATGGTAGACTGGCAGTAATTTGGAGACAGATGTGTGATGAAAAGGGGGAGGGAAGATTCTGGTTACCAGTACCACCAATCAGCATGAATCTTTCTGAACAAGGAAAAGAGCAATGTCAAAAATCAGTGCCAACCTAATGGTGGACCGTCTCTGCATCCCAGTCTTTCTCTCAATCAGTCTCCTCATTCTTCAATATTCTTCACATTCTCTTATCTTTTGGCTTCCTCTCTTTTTCCCCACTAATGATAAAAGCTGTCCCATCTCAGTGGGTTTCAAGATGCACTTTCCTGAAGCATAAACATGGAGAGAGATGTACTTTCTTCAAATTCCAATTCAACAAAGATAGCAGCTTTTCTGTACAAGTCTGTTAGGTGGGAACTGAAGAAAGAAAAAAAGTGGATTATCTCTCTTTCATGCAAGGACTCGGGAGAAGATGGGAACAAGAAACAGTGTTCTAAATAAAAGAGTTGGGATTTGCAAGAAACAGTACCTGAGAAATCCATTTATAGGATTAAGAGAAAGGGTCCTATTCATGGAATCAGTCCCACAGGAACTCCAGTCTTGAGTACCGCAGATTATAAACTAAGTCCACAATCTTAAAATAGTGATTCCACATGAAATGGAGATTTCTACTTAGTGGGACACTTGGCTTTTCTCTTCTGGGAAGTTTCTTAATTCAGCAGTAGGTGGGTCATGACATTGAAGGATTTCAATGATGCCTTAACTGCATTTTGGGGGCACCTGCTTTCAGTAGAGATAAAGACAGAAAAGAGAAAGAAAGCAAAAAAGCAAACCCAGATCTTAACTCAAAGATCGTGAGTGCTCTAAAGAAAACTTTGCCATGCAATGATTTGTCCCATCCCAAGCCAAGAATAAACACCGAAACATTTGGCTTCCCTTTTTTGCTTTCAGAAATAAGAAAACTTGTCCATAGCTTGTTTCGGAATCTTCGGACTTTTGTTGACTGTTTCAATTTAGACGTTAAAAGCTAATTTACCCCTACATTATTTGGATACTACGATTTGACATCTCAACCTCATTGCGTCCACCGATCGAGCCCAAGTGATCCGGCAAGTGCAGGAAATTCTCGATCAGGCTCACTCGAATAATGACTGTGCGACTGGTTAGGGTTTTACAGTCTCTTCCCCTTCCGTTCGATTGCTTCTCTTCTGTAATCTCCGTGTTTGTGAAGAAGTCAAAAATTGCCACTGATTGTGTCGGGTAAGTTGAGCTCTATATAATTTAGCCTTCAATCCATTGTGTCATTTTCATTTTTTTCAGTTCTCTCTTCTTCGTCTTCTTATTGTTAATTCGATATGCTGATAGCAGCCGTCGTTCTTTGTTGGCTAGGCGGAGAACACCACCGCGTCAGAAGATGCTGCCGGTGCAGTAGTTTTCTCAATTTTCCCCCTCTTTTCTTTACCTAATCCGAACTCCGGAGCAAGGCAGATGGATCCGGAGGCTGCTCGCAATGCCCGCGAGATCCTGGACTTGGCGTTCCACATGTCCAACATTCTTGAGACGGGTCTCGATCGCCACACCGTCTCCATTCTGATAGCGCTTTGCGAGCGAGGTTTCAACCCGGAGGCGCTCGCGGCCGTAGTGAAAGAACTTCGGAAGGAGTCTCCCACGTCTCCTGCTCCGCTCCCCTTCTTCCCGTTAGATGCCCTCTGTTGTTTTTTGTTTTATTTGAATAAAAGGTGCAGCTTTCAGGTCGTGCTTGTTTAGGTTTCAGGTCGTGTCTTTGAACCTTCTTGTGTATGTGTGTGGGTGGGGTTGATTGGAGAACAAAAGAAGTTCAGAGGGATTCAAAGCAGCTTGTTGAAGGAAATTCAAGGTTTATCCTGATGCAAGTATTTGAAGAAACTGGAAGCAAATGCCCGACAGGGTTCTAGCTGCTCGATTCAATAGAGACCGAAGAGGCGAAGCAGGGCCGTTCTGCCTAAACAGACCTGCTAGTGCAAGCTGGGAACCTCTAACTGTGTTAGAGTGCTCCATTCCTCCAACAAGTCCATTTTTCTGTAATAATCATGTACCTGTGGGTGAAGTTGTGATTGCTGCTCTAACAAATGAGACTCTTTGAAAAGAGCTTTTGGATCAACAACCTCATGTTGTTTCCCCTTCGCTGAGTTTCCTTTAGCCAGATCAATCAAAGATTTATTTTCAGCTATCTAATTTTGAGGTTAGCTGACACCTCAAAAATTGATCATTAAGTCATCCATTCCTCTATTTCTTGAGGTAAATATTTTCTGTGATTTCTAATAAATTATTTCTAACAATTGGACAAGCCCGTGTTGCATGCCTGAAATATGTTGAAGATGCAAATGACCTGATGATCCAAAAATTTCAAAGACTTAAAAAAATTAAATTCTCAAGTTAACATGCGGTGGGATATTTACCTTAGCCAAACAACCCACTTCTTGCTTATTCACAAAAAGCGGACTAACAATCATAGATCATCGTAAATGCTTTGATCAATTAAATTATGTAATGGCTATAATTTTTGTTAGAACTAACTTCTAGTTAGGGAGACAACACTCAATTGAAAATGCCTCGCGCCCCCCCCCCCCCCCCCCCCCCCCCCCCTTTTCCGAAGTTTACAAAACCAAATATATCAAAAACTGAAAGAGTTTACAATCCATAAAAATCACTGATACTTTTATGAATTATCTCTCTCAGCATTTGTGTATTTCCATTTTGGATGTTCAATTTTTTTTTAAAATCCAAACATGAGTATGTAAAAAATTGAAAAATATAATAAATATAAGTAAAAAAAATATTTTCACGCACTAAAAATGTATACCAAAGTTTTGTTATCCATGTTTGGGAAATTCCACTAATACAACCCCTAATACCTTGGTGGAATTTTATAACAAAGAGATTTCTAATTGATCCTAACAATTTGACCTTAAAATTATTTCGAAATTTATCAAAAATACAAATAATTTCAGGGTTTTGATAGTATTATGTCTGGCAAGTCTGCTTGAGCAGTAATAAAAAAAGAAATATTCAGCTTAGTTGTCAATTGCCATGGTTGGGATTCCAGAACGGAAGTTTAAAATTAATTTGGCGGTTTAGTGTCTGGACTCTCTGGACAATCCTTTTGTTTTCTTTCATGGTGTATATGATGATTTTCCAGTTCCAGGCCTGCAGCCTCATTATTGTACAATATCAGTGTTTCCCAACCAGTGTTTACCGATCCTCAATTTTCATTTTTTTAATGATACCTTGGACTTTTTTGTTTGGTAGAGATGGACATTTTTTCCTATTAGAATTTTCTCTACCACTTCAAACTGTAGGGGCCGCAGAGAATGGACGACTTGGTCGCTTCTCTCGCAGTTGAAGAAAGAAACCAATCATCATGGACTTAACATACTCTATCGTCATCATCTCCAAACCTTCATATCATTTACCCTTTCTCCTGCTTACGGCAAAGAGAAAACAAAGGAACAGAAATTTCCTATGTGCTCTTCACAGCCCTTATTATCCATCAGTTGCAAACCGCTTAGAAAAGCCTTAAACTTCGTACCAGAGCTCAAACATTTGTATTTTCGAGGTTTCTTTGTTTGTTGAATTCGTTCATGGACTTGAGGCGTTTACTCACACGTTTCCTTCTGTTTTATGCCGTCTCCAAGGTGGCCCTGAATGATCAATTTCTCTGAGAAAAAAAAGTACTACTGTAAGCTAACTTAATGATCATTTTACTCACACTTTCCCGAGGGCATCCAAGAAACCAAAGAAAAAATATGTGCAAAATTCAAAACAGAAGATCTTGGACTACTTAAATATTTTTTGGGTATTGAAGTACTACTGTCCAAACATGGGATTGTACTATCTCAAAGGAAGTATGTCCTTGATCTACTGGAGGAGACATGAATGATGGGGTGTAGTCCAGTAGAAACCCCTATGGACTCAAATATAAAGGTCCGTGCAGGTACTGGAGAAGATATGGATATCAGAAAATATCAAAGGCTTGTGGGAAAACTTCTTTATCTCAGTGTAATAAGGCCAGATATATCATATGCAGTAAGTGTGGTGAGTCAATACATACACAAACAACAACTTAGTCACTGACAAGCATTAGAAAGGATATTATGATATTTGTAAAAACTAACTTTATATGCAATTCTAAGTTTCTCTACCTAAAGGGATAGAATCTATGAGTGTTTACCTAAGATTTGCTGATCTTCCCCGGAATTGGTCGGAAATTTTGCCAACTTCTCTCTACATTCTTCTTGCACCTCTTTAGCAGCTTTCCTTTCTGCACTTGGGATTGGAGGTATATCACCATCTGACCAGGTAGGCAAAGTTCGTGCAGCAGCTATTACAGATCCATCGACAAAAAGTCTTCGCCACTAGAATGCCAAGCTTCACATGTAACAAGAGACATGGTTATTCCACAGCATAATAGCCGCTTCTACTAGGGATAGGGGATACAGAACTTGATTAGTCAAACTCTGTGGATAGTTTATAATGTATTGCCCTTACTATTGTGATAAAACTCCTCAGGCAAGCCAGATATATTGAACACTGATAAAAAAGAGTCCAAGTGAATTTGTGCATTGCCAGAAAACTGTATGGTGTCCCATGGGTTCTGCATACATGTGGAAAATCCATGAGTGAATTCACATGAAAACTAGTCAATGACACACACGATGAAAGAATCTAGGAATTTGGCCTCCTAGTGTGCCTTATAATCTATACAACTCTCTTTTAAGCAAGCAGAGGCAATGATAATGCCAACTAGTTGAATAAATACACACAGCATATGGGTAGGACCTCCCCAGTTTCAACCTAAAATACAATGAAAATCATGAAGAGCAACAACTACTATCTGAGTTCAGTGTGCCTTCAGCTGGCAGACATTTACAAACAATGGTACAGGCATGTACCATCTGCTTCTTCACATCTAGTTAATGTTAGAGTGCAAACCTGCTAAACTAGCACACAAGTGATGGTGCAAGCAAAATAATTTTTGTCGAGGAGAAGCCCACAACAATGAAAGAGGATAACTGTTTCAATAAAATAAACAACTAATTTCATGGGGGATAATTCTTAAGTCTTCAATTTACAACTGCTCCTCTCAGTTGTCCAGAAGAAATACAGCTTTTACAGTTCAGAAGAAATAATTTTCTTTCGTGAGAGTGGGAAACAGAGGTAAAGAGTATTACTAAAGAAAAGGAACGCTCCACTTCAACAATTTCAGGGCTACACTACAAAGACTTATCCTGATCAAGGTGGGTTTCAGGAGCAAATACCGTTGATGATGAAAAGCCATATCTTTCCATGAACATGTTGCTCTTCTTCCCATTCATATAATTGATAGTCATCTGCAAAGAGTAGAATACAAAATTGATGTCAATCCTATGAAACAGGCACAATTATGCAAGACAAGAACAAAGGGACTAACAGGAGAAACATTAATCTTCATAAGAAAGTTACAACTTAAAAATAATCTGAAAGTGGATTTCACTTGCTGATGCTTTTGGTGTTTTAAGTGCTAAAATCATGACCACCACATCCCTAACCATGTTTTGAGTGAAAAAACAAAACCCTAGTTTCTTGAGGAATGAAAAGATAGTGGCCAAGACATTTTCAAATCACCCTCACTAGAATTTGTTACTATCGCCATTCCAAAAAATAAAATAAAATCAGCCACCAGTAAAGAAGATGGGTTGAACTTAGAAGGTAATGTGTACCTGATCTCCTTTCCTTATTCTCTGCCCAGCATTTATCATAACCTCAAGCATGCGGTCCTTGAAACGCCAGTGCAAGAAACAATTTGGCTGGAAGGAATGATTGAGCATATCTAACAAAACGAGACTTCTAATTTCAGATTCTTACCAATTATATGCAGCCAAAAACTTGTTCAGATGTTACACTGAAAAAACCTTTTTTGTTTCTAAAATACAGGAATGAGTATGCGACGTATCAAATATGAAAACAAGAAATCTGTTTCTGATAAATCACTAAAAAAGAGACATCCTAGTTATATATCACTTAGTGATGAAATATTCAGATTTATTAAGCCTTAAGTTACTACGAAAAGTTGAAAAATTTTAAGAGCAGAAAGCTTACCTGCATAAGGTATCAACATATTAGAATCTTGGATAAGAGCCCCAATCCTCATCTGCAAATTGATACAACGTGTTTGTACAATACCCACTGCCCAAATGAATCTTTCAGGATCACAAGCAAGTCTCTTTATCTTAAGAGGAACGGCAGAATGCTGAAGGAAGAGTACAGTATCGACTTATTGATGTTATTGGTAAGGAAGCAAGTACAATTAATTATGTGCATCATTACATACAAGAATAGTGCATAAAGCAAGCTAGTGCATTCATCTACACTAGGTAAGAAGTCCCCATAAAGCTGCCAGAAGTTACCCTCGCATGCCAATCTCAAGTCCCAATCTGTCTGATAGAGAAAGGGCTAGAAATTATTAAAAGGCAAGTACGAGAAACATTAAACTTAAAAAGGGGACTAAGGAAAGAAATTTTTTTTTGAAATATTTCTTTTTTCTACAACTCAGAAAACTAAAAATCAAAAAAAGAGAATTGATTATATAGTGATATAAAAGGCAGGAGCACGTTCTTCCATCAAATGCAGAGACGAGAACATTACCGCTGGATTGGTTGAGTTGATTATATCAAATATAGGATGACCTATAGGTGTCAGGGAAAAACATTCAGGGGAGCTTTTGACTAATGGTTAACATCAGCTCTAGTGGAATCTCCATGATAACCTGCATTTATGAAAAAGCAGACAGGATGCTCATGTTTCTCATATATTCACAAGGCCGAAACTTGCAGCATCTAAAAATCTTTACTTCTTTTTTTTTTTTTTAACTCTAATGGTGACTTAAAGCGATATGCATCTGTCCGCCAATTTAATAGTTAAGGAGAAAATTCACACTTTGTAGAGCAATTTTGGGAGGTTGGGAAACACAGTTTAGCATCAATGCACTCACTCGAGCTCTTCGAAGTGGTTCAACATCTTTTGAAGCGTACACTCCGAATTCACTGGGACCTTCCTTAAATTCAACACCGTAAGCTCGAAAACTTCGAGCATAGCCTATCTTGTAGAAGTCAGAATCAGCCGGTACCAACTGACAACAGCCAAACATCAAATACATCGAGAAACAGGGGCGACAGAGAGATAGAGCAAAAGAGAGATAGAATGAGAAATATAACGCTCATGGGTACCTCTGAAGATGAGTCGTCAACTTGAGGAGGCTCAAATAATCTGAACGGAGGCGCCTCAGCAGTTGCACAAATGGGTCTTACACTCTTTCCTCTGTCACTCAGCGAAGAACTCTTTGGTCGCTGCCAGCAATCTTTTCTGAAACCTTGACACTGTTCCAATTAAGAGCAAAAGAGCCCATTTGAATGAGGAAAGTAAGAGGAAGAAGAGTCGAGAAGAAAGTTCAGACAGAGAATGGAACCTTTTGGTGGAGGACGGCAGTTTGGCTGGCGTGCTGAAGAGGAAGAGGAGCCATATAGAGCAAACGACGAAGCGGGAATTGAAAGAGCTACCTCGAAAGCTTGGATGAACACGAGCGATGAGTCGGAAACGTTATCCTCTTCTGCAAAATGGTGCTTTCTGTTCGAATTCTCTGGGGAGGGGCATCAACAATTAACGAAGATCCATGCCATTTGGCATTTATGACCAAATTTTAATGGATTCTCAATTTAAAACAATGAATTAAAAGGAAAATATTATTATATTTATAATTTAAATATTATATAATATTTAAATATTACATTAAAGCAAGGGAAGGTCCTTGAGGAGTTGGTGCTTAGGGAGAGAGGGAGGGCTTCTCTAAAAACGTGAACTGAAGCCCTCCCTTACTTCCCTCCTCTTGGATTTCTTAGGGTTTTTTAAATATATTTTTTTAAATATTTTCAAAATTTTCTTTTAATTGTGAAATATTTAAAATATATGTAAGAGATGTTCTTTATTTTAATCTACATAACAAATACTATAATACCTCTTATAAGTAAACGATAGTTTTGTGAAGAGGTAGATAAGGATAGGTATGGCACCTAATGCCTTGATTTGACTATATATGAGCTTCATCTGCGAGCAATCTTCGTAAGGAGGATTTATGATCATCGAGTCATTTCATGCGTCTCTGGGATGACGGACGGTAGACGCCCTCCGGTGAATGACGAAGAAGGCTTCATCCGCGCTTTTAAATCTCTTTAGTGAGGGTGGGAAATGGCGGGAAGTCTTTTCACTCTATCATCGCATGAGAAGCGATGGGTTCCAACCCGATACATTCAGCTTCCCAGTTCTCCTGAAATCCTGCTCCGCCGACCCCTCCTTGATCCCCCTTGGCCGATCCGTCCATGCAAATGCTCTCAAGCGCGGCTTCGGCGTGGATCCTTACGTTAACAATGCGCTCATCACTATGTATGCGAAATGTGGTTACCTTCACAAGGCACTCCAAGTACTGGATGAAATCTCTGAACCAGGTCCCGCATTATGGAACACGGCCATATCGTGCTTTTTTCACGCCGGGGACTGCAACAGTGCTCGCCAGGTGTTTGAGCGGGTGAGGGAACCGAATGTTGTTACCTGGTCGGCGATGATTTCGGGTTATACCCAGAATGGTCGTGCAGATGAGGCTCTGCTCGTTTTCAAACGAATGAGAGGAGAATGGGCTGGAATCAGCGATGAAACGGGTATTTGCCTGTTACCCAATGCTAACACGGTTGCGGGTGTTCTAGCCGCTTGTGTACAGTTGAGGGATATAGGCTCTGGTATGCAAGTGCATGCATATGCAGAGAAGATAAGCACATTTACTGAAAGTGATACCTTTGTGGGTAGTATTCTAATTGATCTATTTGGCAGATGTGGGAAAATTGAGCTTGCCCAACGTGCTTTTGATTTCATGGTTGAAAAATGTGTTGTGGTTTGGTCTACATTAATTTCAGCTTATGTAAACAATGAGTGCCATTTTGGTGCAATTGAAGTTTTTAGGGGGATGACACGTGGGGAGATTAAGCCAAATTACTTTACCCATAGCATGCTGATCAATGCATGTGGATCCATTTTAAATTTGCAGTTAGGAAAAGAATTGCATGGTTTTATTGTCAGAAATCAGATTGGTCCTGACATTGTTGTTTCAACAGCTTTAATAGACATGTACAGCAAGTGTGGTTTGATTGAGTATGCTAAGCGGGTATTTCAAGTAGATAGCATGTTCTTCCAGTACAACAGAACTCCAATGTGGAATGCTTTGATGGTTGGACAAGTAGGGAATAACCGTCTTGTTGAAGCATGGGACCTTTTCCGATCTATGACACATTATACAAAACCCAATGAGGTGACCATGGCCATTGTTCTTCCGACATGTGCTCGTTCTTCTTTGCTACAATGTGGCAAGGAAGTTCATTGCTATTGTATCAAGTATGGTTTAGATGTAGAGATACTAGTAGGAAATGCATTGGTGGACATGTACTCAAAGTGTGGAAAGATTGAATTAGCCAAATTTCATTTTGACAGAATGCCCAGGAAAAACAGGATATCATGGACAACAATGATTGATGGATTTGGGATGAATGGAGATGGAGAAGGTGCAATTAGTATATTTTTAAGCATGGTGAGTGACAATCATGTTGAGCCTGACCAGATCACCTTCGTTGCTCTCATCTCTGCTTGTAGCCATGCAGGTCTTGTTGACAAGGGCTTAGAGTACTTCAAAATTATGACAGAAGATTTTGGTCTCATACCTTCAGATGAGAATTATGGCTGTGTAGTAGATCTTCTGGCTAGAGGAGGACGCATTGATGAGGCCAAGAACTTAATTGCTTCAATGCCCAAAAAGCCTGGTCCAAATGTTTGGGGAGCATTACTTAGTGCTTGTAGAATACATGGTGCTATAAATGAGGCTGAATTAGCATTAAAACATCTCTTAGAACTTGATGCAAATGAAGCTGGGTTTCAGGCCTTAATGTCAAATATATATGCTGACGTGGGGAGGATGGAAGGCGTTCAGAAGGTGAGAAAAGCAATGAAAGACATGGGAGTGGGGAAAAGGCCTGGATGCAGCTGGTTGGAGATTAGTAGTGGTACTCATGAAATTGATGGAGGAAGACATAGGTCTGTGGAAGGTGTTGGTTAGAGTTCAAATTCTAGATAGAAGACATTCTTCAGACAATCTAACAAGGAGAAGGAGTTGAGCAATTGGCCATCCAAAGGGAAATTGGGATCTTTTAAAAACAGTTGTTCAGTAAATGTATTGACTATAATTGGTCATCCAGTGAGCCCTAGGGTAATCGAGGAAACAGTTGATCATACTTGTAAATGTGTTCAGTGATTATCTCTGGCTCAAAACAGGGGACTTGTTTGCCTTTCTTGGGAAGGGTAGACCAGCAATATCTTTACTGGCATAAAGTTCATTCTTCTTGTTGCTGGAAATAAAACATGTTTGCCTTGTTCTCAATTCTTAATATACCAAGCATTCGGACTTGTCACTTGTTTTCGTTTTTATTCATTTAGTTCAGACCTGGTATTTAGATCTGAATTGTTCATGCTCCATACTCATTTGTGACTGAAGAAAGACGAATATCTAGTACAATTGCCTTGACTGAACAGAAGCTAGCATTTGTAATAGGCAACATGACCACCACTAGGTGACCATGGAAGTTCATTCCCTAAACATCTGTTTCCACTTTCTGCCCGTGATTGGCTCTTATTGTACCCAAACTGAAAGCCACTAAATTGGTGCTTTATTTTAACTTGTAAGTACCAAAATGTAGTATTTGAATAATAGACTCGCTTACAGGTGTTTCATGTCTCAAAATTTGAGTCCTAAAGCACATCAACACTGATGAAGGATCTCCAAATCCTAACCAAGTTACCTAGCAAAAGTTTTACATACCAAAGTATCTAATGGGCTTTATACTTCTTCTATTATATCGTATTGTACGTCGTCAGACATTTGCCCGAGTCACAGAACAGCCGAAGACCTACTTTTGGCGCTCGCCGGCGGATTCGCTTTGCTACACGTATCTTTCTAAGGGTGCGGCTACCTTCCATGGCACACCGCCTCCGGTGGCCTCAACTGGTCCGTCGCTTCTCTTCTTCTTCTCATTCCTCTGCCGCTCCTATCCTCTGGAAGCCTGCCGAACCAGAGCCTACAACCATTCTCCAGCTGCTGTCATGGGGACGAGGCAGCTCCGGCCAGCTCGGCGGCGGCGTCGAGGAGACGCGTTATTATCCCACCCCGGTTACGTCTCTCCATCTTCCTCCTGATTTCCGCTTCTCTCCGATCTCAGGTCGACTTCCTGAGGCCACAAAGGCAGAGGGGGGCGTGGAGGTTGGCATTTCATGTGGGCTCTTCCACTCGTCTCTTCTCGTCGATGGGCAATTTTGGATTTGGGGAAAAGGAGATGGGGGACGTCTTGGGTTTGGTCATGAGAGTTACGCTTTTGTGCCCACTCTAAATTCGAACCTTCATGGTGTCAGGAGCCTTGCGCTTGGTGGCCTCCACTCTGTGGCGCTAACTCGCGATGGCGAGGTCTTCACCTGGTCAGTAGGTTTCTGTTCCTTCGTGATTATTTTCTCTGTCATGAGTCAATTCTGGAAGAAAGCTTGTTTCTTTTTTCGCTTTACATTGTCCAATATGTTTTCGATACATCGATATGAAAAGTATTGCTTTTTTAGTCTTATTCGTCGTTCGAATTTATTTTTGAGGATAGTAGTGATTGGCTGCGTCCCTGTTTCTTCATAATATGATGGCTGCAGGTTTGAGCATATGAAGTAATACTGCATTTCGAATTCAGTTGCATCACATCTGCATTTGTGACAACGCTTTTCCTTTTGTGAAAGAATAAAAATGAAAACTTTGCATCAGAAAAAAATTCAGTTGTTGGCCAGTGGATTCATTGATCAGGGGTGACTAAGGAAAACTGGCAGCCATGAGCTGATCACTCAATTTCCTTCAGAATTGACCCCTCAGCCACTTGGCTTATTTGACTTCTTTAAATAAAACGAAATAAAATAAAATCTGGCATACGGATTCCCTTGATGGAGGGAGATCTTGAGCCCCAGACCGAGATAAGTTGGTTTTAGCTGCTTTTAGTTAAATTTGAACTCGCATTTTATTTTCTTAAAAGTGAACCTCAAATTAATTACCCATGTACTTTTCGAGATGTGGAAAATGCTTGAAGTAGGCAGTTAGTTGATTGAGGTGGTTTGGTCATTTCAATTGAAGAAAAACATGCACAGTTAAGAAGATATTGCCATTATTTGGGTTGGAAAGGCACAAAAAATAGAGGAAACCCAGAAATTATGTAGAAGGAAGTGGTGAAAAAAGGCTTAAAGAAGTGTGAACTTAGCAATAATGTTTTTAAGGATAAAGCTGGATGAGGAGATTCTTGTAGCCACTGCCTGCAGCATGGTTGGGAGGCTCCAATAATGATGATGGTGTTTTTTTTTTGAATATTCATGATGATGGTGTTAATGTAGCTATTTATGTAGTAGTTTCCCATCATGATGGGCTTGCTTGCCCACAGTCTTTAGTGAGGCTTGTTAGAGAGGGCCTTCTTATTTTTAGGAGGAGATTTGTAGAGAAAACTTGATGGAGAAGCGGTCACAAGTAAAGTAACTCAATGGAAAGCAATTTTTTTTCTTTTTCCTTTGACCAATGTAAGAGACTTGTCTTATTGTAGGTCATTCACTAAAGTTGAGTTAAAATCAGGAACCTGTTGCCTTTGGATGAAGTGAAAACAAACTGTGTGGAGACACTTAAATTGTAATTCTATTAAAGACTTGAATTTTTTCCTCTCTGATGGATCTTTTTCTTTTGTTTTTCGGTGGAACTTGTGATGTTTTATTAGAAGAAAAGTAATAGAATGTTAAACAAAGTCTCTCAAGGGAGAGCAATCTCCCCACTACAAGGCCTGGACAGGAAACCCCTTGGCTACTTTATTTGCAGTGCTATTGGCAGAACAAAACAAGTGCTGCCAAACAATTTGAAGAAGGATACAAATTTCTTTGATTTCATCCCGAGACATGCCTAAGCTTCCATTGGGAAGTTGTTCTTTTGAAACCAGTTTACTGCCAATGCTGAATCTCCTTTTATCATCACTGGGTCTGCGAAGTGCTGAACATATATTCTTAGACCAGCTAGAAGAGCTTTTATTCTGCTTCAACAGAATTGCAAAGATACGCTGGTCCAGAATAGGCCATGAGAAAGTCCACTACCCCAGCTGATCTGGGGTTTCCATCCGAGCTTCAGTCGAAGTCAAGGGAATTTTTCCCCCCTTTCTTGACTACCATGCTTTCCCAGTCTTTGGGCTTCTTTTTATTCATTTATTTAAGGAAATCATCATTATTTCAAAAATAAAAAAAGGAAGTCAAAGTTAAACACCTGTTTTCATGGAAAATCTCCCTTACTGTGCATATAAGAGCTCCTTTGCCCCAAAGATCTTAGGCTGTGCATGTTTAATTATTTTGGTCTTAGAAGGGAGATTTTCTGCTCTGACATTGATAAGTGGATGAACTCTGCATTAGTTGTCTCTCAGGGGATTGTGACTGTTAAATTAATTTCTGAAGGCATCCCATATTTATGCGGTGTTTGAACTAACAAAAGTAAAAATATTTTGCTTCTGTCTTACAGAGCTCTACTTCAAAATGAATAAGTGTCTCATACTTCACTTCAGTGACTTGTTCATTCTATTGACTGAAGTTTGCAGGGGTTATGGCGGATTTGGAGCCCTAGGGCATTCAGTTTACCACAGGGAATTGTTACCTAGACTTGTGATAGGTCCTTGGAATGGAAAAATCTGCCAGATTGCAACTAGTGGGACGCATACTGCTGCAATTTCAGATTCAGGTCGGTGCATTGCAATGCATTAACTAATGAATTTTCCATATTAGGCAGTTTGAGTGCATTTATGTATATACATGTAGCAAAAACACTTCTGCTGCAAGTTGCAATGTACTTACTATTATCAATTTTATGTACTTTCTACTTTTCAAGGTATCGTTAGTGCAAAGAAGAGAAAGAGAAATTTTAGGGAATATTCAGATCTGAGATTTGCTAATTCGTTAAATTCATTGATACATGATTAAATCTCATTTCTATGTGCTACATGTATGTTCATGATCAAAACATGGGTGACTCATGTAGGTGAGCTTTATACATGGGGCCGAGATCAAGGGGATGGTAGATTGGGACTAGGTGGTGGAGGTGGGCCAGGTGAAGGTGGTGCATTTAGCACTCCCACCAAAGTTAATGCATTACCAGTGCCTGTTGCTGCAGTTGCATGTGGTGGTTTTTTCACAATGGCTCTTACATTAGAGGGACAGGTTTGGAACTGGGGAGGTGAGTCCTGAAACTCTTTTATTTAGCACATGTTACTTCTAAATTATCTCTATTTGATTGATCACTTTTCACTTTTACTTAACAAAGTTCGATGTTAGATATCTCTTTATTTTAGTGAAATCTAGCATATTTTGTTTGTTGTGAATGCTAATCCCCTGGAATTCTTCTCTTCACATTTGTATGTTCAAATCTTTTTTGGCATTGACATGGTGAGAATACTAAGGCTATGTTTGGAACATAGAAAGTGGAGAGAGAAGAAAAGAAAGAGAAGAGAAGAGAAAGAGAAAGAGAAAAGAAAAGAAAAGAAAAAAGGTTTTTCTTCTCTTGTTTGGATGCCTATGGAAAATGAGAGAGAAAATGGAAGAGAAATGTAGTTTCTCTTGTTTGGATACACATGGAAAATGAATGAAAAAGAAAAGAAAATTAGTAATATTTTAAAATTTTCTCTCAAATTTTTATTTCTTTTCTTTTCTCCCCAAATTCTATCATTTTGTGAGAGAAAATTTATTAACTAAGCTTTCTCTTTTATTTTATTTTTTTTCAATGATTCTTTGCTGCCAAACAACAGAAAACATCTTTCTCTCCCCTTTTCTTTTCTGTGGATTCTAAACAGGCCCTAAGGAAATGTTGTATTAACTCACATGTCATTGTTGAGGGCGTGAGAGTTTGGCTCTGTTGGGGTATGTGCATATTAAGCTTGTCAGAAGCTCTGTATCTATTGGGCCTCCTCTGTCTTGGATTTTGTTGAAATTAATGTATCATATTTTGGTTTAATGTAGTATCCTGTTGACCTATTTGGCACGTTTAAAGTAGTAATATTTTCTTTAATATTTTACAGCCAACTCCAATTATGAACTTGGAAGAGGTGATAGGAATAGTAACTGGAGACCAAAACCTGTTCCCAGTCTTCAAGATGTTCGTATTATTCAGATAGCTGGTGGAGGATATCACACTCTTGCCTTAACAGGTAAAGTCCTATCCTGTAATATTGCTTCAGTTGATGGAACTCGTGTCCTCTTGTGAGGTTTGAATTAATTGCAGAACGTCGAGCACTTGATTTTAGTCCATCATAATAGAGAGAGAACTGTTGGAGCTCTTTTTTTTCCCCTCTTTGTGACATGTTCGTTATAATACTTGCCTCTATGTCAGATGAGGGTAAAGTTTTTTCATGGGGTCATGGGGGGCATGGTCAGTTGGGTCATGGTTCTCTAGAAAGTCAGAAGGTCCCACTAATGATCGATGCTTTATCTGGCGAACGTATTGTCTCCATTTCATGCGAAGGCTCGTCTTCGGCTGCAATCACAGGTAACTGTTTTGATTCAACTTATCTAGGTTTATTGGTATATTTTCTTTCAAAATACATTATTATTACTTCATATTCAGAATTTTCTTTTCTTTTTTTAATGTACTGCAACATTTTCATATTTAGATTATAAAGTCATGTTCTGCGAGATGTGTGCCATTATTTTTACCCATTGCAGCCACCAGTGCTTGTGAAGGATTACTTTTTAATCTTTTTTTAATTTTTTTTCAGGGAACCGGTAAATATTTTTAGATAAACAGTTATTTCACTGTCAAAGCAATGGTCCAAATTTATATATGATTAAGTTTTGATTCCTTGTGGTGTTATGAACTGTGATATGATACTCACTTTCTAGTGCTGGCGTTTGATATTCCTCAAGTGAAGGTTTAAACAAGTTTTTCAATAAAAAAGGAAAGATTTAATAGAAGATGAAAAATGTTCAAAACAAGATCGAATGAAATAACACTTCAAGAAATTATCAGAAATTTTCAAGTTGAGACTATGTAATCATCTCGTCTCTGTGCTCAATACACGAGTGTTCTTAGGCTCTCTGGTGTTATTTATTCTCTGCTTCTTCATGCAGCAACTTTATTGATCTCATAACCGGAATCTTATTTTCTTTGATTTTTGTACAGCATAGAGTTAATGATGATTATTTGTTGAAATGACAGATAAGGGGAAATTGTACATGTGGGGAAATTCGCAGGACTGCCAACTCGGTGTTCCTGGGCTCCCTGAAAAGCAACCGTCACCTGTTGAAGTAAAGTTTCTTATGGATGAGGAGGAGCTGGGTGAGCATCATGTGCTCGCAGTCATTGTTGGTGCATCTCATGCAATGTGTCTGGTGTCAAGGACTCCAGCCTAGATTCCAAAGCTTGTTTAAGCTTGTCCATGACCAAATTTTCAGTCCACATGAATTGAACTTCATAATGCAGCTATAAGGGCAAAAACAACAGTTGAAAAATAAGTATAGAGGTATTTTGGTTATCTTATCTTATCTTTATTTATATATTTTGATGTAATCTTGTTCCGTATGTCCACCTATGTCTATGGACCAAGTTTAATGTAAGAGGACATGTAGAATAGGAGATATAGAGATATTAGGGTTTACACTTATGTAATGGCATTTTTATGATTATACCAAACTTTTATTATAAATAGAGGTTGATTGGCATCCAAGTCCTTTGTCACATATCTGTTCCTACTTTTCTCTCATCTCAACTTTCTCTCCTTCTCATTTTCTTCAACCCTCTCTCTTCTTAATTTTTTCATGGTATTAGAGTAATAAATCACATCTGGGAAGACTTTTTGTCAAGTTTTTTTAATCATATTGAAGTAGACTTTTTACATAAAGGAAGAGTCTTTATCAAGGTTTTTGGCTACTGGTTAGTAAAATTCAATTTTTTTTCTCCTTTTTTCTTTGCTATAACCCTAGGGTTACTAGTTCTATTATTCTAAGAATGGGATTTTGATGTTCTAAAGTGACCAAATAAGGTTTTTTATGTTGATCTTGAGATGGGCACCAATTTCTAGACCTGTCATTATTGACATCACCTTTGGCATCTATTGATGTCAGCCCTAATGCTACTCTCAGTGCACCGTATCTTCTAGAATTTGATCTTTGTGTTAGATTTGTTTGGATCTCTTAACATGTGCACATCATCTATCGGCCCTAATTGTAATTTTATGTGGTGGGGCTCACTTAAGCTGGTTGATTTTGAACTTTTTGGAAGTTTTATTTGATCTATTTGGTATTCTTATATATATGATTTAATTGATTTTGGTGAGGTTTATAATCTATATAAAGAATCATATAATCCAAATGGTAAAAATATTCTTACTATCACCTCTAAAAAGTTGAATGGTGATAATTACCTTACTTGGTCTAGATCTGTTAGAATGTACTTAAAAAATAAAATTTATTAGGGATGACCTTCTTGTTCCTCAAAATGATGATTGTGAAGCTGAAGACAGTCAAGTGATGACTTGGATTGTCAACAACATATAATCTAATATCAGGAGCCAATTTTGAAACTGCTAAAGTCATGTGTTGTCTTTGGAAGTCCTTTGTAGACAAGAGAACAATCTTTCCAAGGTTTATGAACTATATACATATTTATTTAACTTTAAAAGGAGTAATAGAACTATGAAAAAATATTATAGTTCTTTACTAATGTCTTTCATCCATTTACTACGAATGAACGAGAACTCCGAAAACAACAAAGTCAACTCCTTATGGCAAAGTTTTTGGATGGTTTGGGTGTTGAATTTGACAACATAAAGGTACAAATTTTGGCCTTGAATGAAGTACCTAACCTCTCTACTACCTTGAATAGGGTATAGATACCTGAAAGACAGTTGTACTTAAAGCTGGAAAAGATACCAAAGTAGGTGAAGCTACAACTCTTAATACATCAGCTACAACATCTAATTTCATTGAGACATCCAGAGCACACACAAGGATTGCCAGAAGTAGAGGCAGAGGCAAAGATAACTCAGGCAAGAGACGAGGCCTAAGAGATGGTAAATCTGAGCGCAAGTGTGTTCATTGTGGATGCACAAATCATTACTCGTATATTGGATAAAGTTTGGGAAGGTTGTCTGGGCAAACATTATCGCATGGGTACAACCCCAGGGTCTGAAACTAGAACATCAGTCTCACTTGGTACTCAATATGAATTACAAAAATTAATCCAAGAACAACAACAGATCTCACAACAACAACAATAGATCTCACAATGTATCACACAGCTATCTTTTCTTTTTTTTTGCATCCTTGGTACGTACGAGTCCTCCCACTTGTATGTCTGCATTCTCAATGTCTCATTCCCCATCTTTGGATCCTTGGTTTTGGCGCCACAAAACACTTGTCAGGAATGTCCTCACTATTTTCTAACTTAAAAGAGTATAGTCTCATTAAGCATGGTAACCTTGTTGATGGATCAGTTTCACCAATACAAGCAGTGAGTAATGTTACTCCTACTCCTTTTCTTTTCCCTCAACCTGCACTGTTAGTTCCAAAATTTCCTTTAAATTTGTTGTTCATCAGTTAGGTGGCTAAGTCCATGAATTGCTATTTCACCTTTTATCCAACTCATTGTGTCTTTCAGGATCTCGTGACGAGGAAAATGATTGGTTTTACTCATGAGAGAGGGGGGTTTTACTATCTGGATATCCACAACCCAAACACTACTTTGTATGCTCTACTCACAATTGATTCACTTTTTTAGTGGCATCTCAAACTCAGTCATCCATCTCCTACAAAACCGATTCAAGTAATTCCAGACTTTCCTTCTAGTATTACTTTTCAATGCGAGTCATGTCAATTGGGCAAGGATCACCTGAGCTTTTTTCTGTTTCATCAAGTAAAATATTTGAGCTTGCACTCAAATGTCTTGGGTACTTGTCTTGGACTAGTCAGTTTGGTCATAGATATTTTATTTTTTTTATTGATGATTTTATCAGATGATCTTGTATTTATCTTATTCGAGAAAAATCTGAAGCCTTTGATGTATTTTAACTATTTTATAATGAAATAAAGAATCAGTTTGCAACCTTTATCCATATCTTGCGTACAAACAATGGTCTTGAATTTATAAACCATAAATTTGACTATTTTTGTCAATCACAAGGAATCATTCATCAAACTTCTTTTGTGTTCTCTCCACAACAAAATGGAGTTGTTGAATGCAAAAATCGTCACTTACTTGAGGTAGCTCGTACTATGTTATTTTATATGAATGTACCTAAGTCATATTTGGTGTGATGTTGTTCTTACTGCATTCTTTTTTATAAATAGAATGTCGCCTTCTGCTCTTGATGACAAGATTCTAATTCAGATTGTTTTACCCACCACACCTCTTTTTCTTATATTACTTTGTGTGTTTGAGTATGTATGTTTTGCACATATTTTTTATCATTCCAAGGATAAATTGTCTCCTCATTCTGTTAAATATATATTTCTGTGATATTCTCGGACACAAAAAGGATATGAATATTACTATCCAACTATGAGGAAAATATTTGTATTTGTGGATGTTACTTTCATCAAGGATGTTTCATTTTTTTAATCTTCCAGGTCTGAGTCGGTTCCTCCTGTACTTTATGTACTTAGTCCTATTATTCCTATTCTAGTTGATGAATGTGTTCTGATTTCACTCGATGCTCTTATTGAGAAACTACTACAGGTATATCAGCGCCGACAACAACCATCTCATCCTGGTCCAAATCCTCCATGCCCACCAAACCATGATTCTTCATTGTCTCCTAATCCTGGGCAAATGATCTCCACCATCCTATCGCTCTTCTGAAAGGTGTTCACAAATGTACTTGCCACCCTCTATCTCATTATGTTTCTTTTGATTTCTTTTCTGATAATTATCGTAAGTTTGTTTTGTCCATCTCCACTTACACTATTTCTTCTTCAGTGCAGGATGCTGCTCTATTGACTCCTCAATGAAAAAAATCATGGATGTTGAGATGGAAACACTAATTGATAGAGGGACTTGGGAGTTATGTGATTTACCTCTAGGTGATGCTATGGTTGGTTGTTGTTAAATATAACTCTGATGGATCTATTGAATGATATAAGGCTAGTCTTGCTGCCAAAGGATATACTTAGACTTTTGGTGTGGATATTTTTTAGACTTTTTCTCCAGTTGCCCGCTTGTCTTCTACTCGCATACTCATTTCTATTGTAATCCATCAAAGTTGGTCTTTGTTTCAACTGGATATTAAAAATATCTTTTTATATGGTGCAACCTCCAGGGTATGTTACTCAAGGGGGAGACACATAAGGTATGTCGACTCGAGAAGACCCTTCATGGCTTAAAACAGAATCCACGAGTGTGGTTTGAGAAATTTAGTTAAGTGGTTATATCGATAGGATTTTGTGGAAGCCACTGTGATCACTCACTATATATTATGAAATGAACATCTAGAATTATTATCTTATTGGTGTATATAGATGAGATCATCCTGTCAGGGAGTGACAGATCATGCATTAAAAAGTTAAATCTCATTTGACAAATCACTTTTAGACTATAGATTTGGTTCAACTAAAATATTTCTTGGATATTGAAGTTGCAAGAAACAAGGAGGGCATGGCTCTGACTTAGAGGAAATATGTCACTGATATAATTTAAGAGTATGAACATCTAGGAGCCAAACCAGCTGATACACATATGGAAGTAGGAGTTTATCTTCATGATGATCAAAATTCAGAATTGAAAGATAAAATAATGTATCAGAGACTAGTAGGCAATTTTGTTTATGCTATAGTTTCTAAACCAGATATCTCATTTGCAGTCAATGGATTGAGTCAGTTCATGGAGTATCCACGTAAGATTCACCTAAAGGGCTGCACGGAGAATAGTAGGATATCTTAAAGGATCACCAAGAAAAATGTCTCCTTTTTAAACCTAATAATCACTTGAAGATTGAGGCGTTATCTGATGCTGACTATGCAGGTTCCAAGCTTGACAAAAAATTAACCACTACATACTATGTATTTCTGGGAGAAAATCTAGTCAGCTGGATGAGTAAAAAGTAGAATGTTATTGCTTGGTCCAATGCAGTAGCTAAATATAGAGTAGTGGCACTGTTAGTGAGCTAATGTGGGTAAAATCTGTTATCCAGGAATTAAGCCTCTATCAAAAGGATCCTATGACTATGCATTATGATAACCAAACAACAATCTTCATTACAAACAATCCGGTATTTTATGAAAGGACAAAGCATATAGAGGTAGATTGTCATTTTATCTAAGATGCAGTAATGAAGAAAGATGTAACATTTTCATATGTTCGGTCTAGTGATCAATTCGGTGATACTTTAACTAAAACACTGGGAAAATATGAATTTCTGAACATCTAGAGAAAGCTAGGACCATTTGACATATAGACCCAAGTTTGAAGGGGAGTGTTGAAAAATAAGTACAAATGCATTTTGGTTATTTTGCCTTAACTTTATTTATATGTCTTGATGTAATGTTGTTTTGTATGCCCAACTATGTCTATGGACCAAGTTTTATGTAAAGAGGATACATAGAATACTCAAACTCTTATTACAAATAGAGATTGAAGGACATGCATGTCCTTCAACACAGATCGGTTTCTCCTTTTCTCTCATCTCCACTTTCTTTCCCCCTCATTCTCTCTTCATCCCTCTCTCTTCTTAACTTTTTTCAACAACTCTCGCCATACTAAACATTTACATGTTTTCTACAATTACTTGTGTTGCAGCAAACTCTGAGTAGGGAGTTTGTTGTGAAGCATGTAAAATAACTACTTTTGTTCTCTTTGAAAGTCGGCATTGGTGGCCTTGTCGAATTTTTTTTCCAAATGAATAATAGTGTATTCAACTTTTTCATGTTATATTAATTGACATGGTAGTAATAAATAGATATTGTTAACTTTGTAAAAAGTATTTCTATGAGAATTTTGGTGGTTATCCTTCCAACAGCTCTTCCCAATTTAATCCCTTCTTACTAAGTTTTTGAGAAATAGGGTGGAATGAAGGCAATTGGTGCTTTAGAACAAAAAAAATCTTTGTGAAATTCCGCAGGCAACATCATTCTCCCTCTTTATTAGCTTTTTGTAATAAGGTTTGTGAAGGAGCAATGCTTACCAAGAATTGCTCTATTCAGTTTGGATTTTTATGTTCTCAGTATGGGTTGCAAGAGTGACTATTATGAGTTTGATTGGTATGTGAGATTATACCTTTTTTCCAAGTTCATGCATTTTGCAAGGGTTTATAAGTTCATGAGACTTCCTGTAGATTTTAAAATTTGTTGTTAGTGAGAGTCTAAACTAAATTTGAGGATTTCAATCATCCACCGCCTATATTAAGTTGAACTAGCTGTTATAATAAATAAGAAGAAGTCAAAACTAGATGGTTCAACATCACTCATGTAGGTCTACATTGATCAACTCTTGTCCATTTTAGAGAGTCATAGTGTTTGTTTATAGAAGTGTCCTTTATATACTATTAGTGTTAGAATACTAGTACGAAGGTATTTTGGTAATTTCATTTATCTCATATGGGCGTCATATGTTTGCAACAAGCTAGACTATCTATCATGTTTTTATTGAGTGAGTTTAAGTGTTTTTGTTGTTATGATCATTGTTACCTTTTTACTCTAAACTCAGTTAAGTGAAATGATAAAAGGGAATTAAGCTTGAGTTGTTGAGACTGATTTCACGCAAGCCTCTTTTGGGTTGCTTCCCAATCTCTTCTTCTTTCTCTATTTTTCTCTTAATCTTACACCTTTTCGTGGTATCAGAGCAGTAAACATCGATTTTGGGAGGTTCTTGTCATCATCTTGGGTTCTCTCTACATATTTTGTCAACCCTATGGAAAGGGATCAAATCGAATTTTCTCTTGGTAGGTAAAACTCCATTTTTTTCCTTCTTTTATCCAACCATAACCAACTAGTTGATAGCCACTACTGTTAATTGAGCAATTATTATACCATATTGCCCTTAAGAGGTCCTCATTGAAGTTTTTTTCTTCCATCTTACATGTGCAACCATCATTGTCCCTGTGTCATCCCTTCCATGCCTATGTCATCATGCCAATTGATAATTATATCTTCTGTTATAATATTCAATGGCTAATTTGGAGATTATATGTGTTATTGTTGTTTGACGTGAGGTGGTTGTGCCCTAACTTCGTTGTGTGGGGCTCACATGACCTTATTTGGGTGGGTTTAGATTATTGATACTTTGGATTCAGAGTATCTTTGGGACATCTTCTATTTGGGATGTATTTGAAGGATTAAATGGCAGATTTCAAGAAACATGTTGCAGTCTTACTTGATTCTATTTGGATTTCTTCATAAGCCACGACTTCAGATCTTTTTGAGTGGGGAGATGGACGCATTCTGTGTAGTTTCCTTATTTCCTGTGTCAAATTTTTTTTTGGACCTTGAGGGTGGATTATAGAGATTTCCTAGGTGAAGCAGTATTTTGAAGTGTTTAGACTAATCTAACTATGGGTCTCGCCATTAGAGCCTCACTGATTCATTGATGTTGTAATTCTTCTTGTATTTACTATACATTATAAAGAATCTTAATCTCTCATTTTTCTCAAAATGGCTTATAGATATACGTTTGCTTTAATTGCGTCATGTGCATATATCAAATAAAAGGGGGTTTTAGTTTCAGTCATATATCAGATAAAAGGGGGTTTTAGTGATTGATTTTTAGCAACATGATGAGAGATAGGGCTTCATCTAGCCTGGTATAAAACCTCCCGACTCCAGGAATTTTAACCGTAGAAAACTAGGAGCTATAATAAAATTAAGAGGCATCTGAGAATTTATACTAGACAATTTATTCGGCTCCCTTTGTATAGTTTGAATTGAATTCCAAAATCCCTCGCATTTAAAAGCTCCTCTCAGTTCTCTCTTTCGATTGCATGTACAAAGGGAGTACCAAACAGATCACCACCCCAAAATCGCATTGATTAGGGAGTACCAGATAGATTATTCGTTGGAATGTCTTGGTCCCCATAGAGAGGAGGTGTTGATGCCATTTGGGTAAGTACCCAGTTTGTCAATAAGTTTTTTTATTGGAAGAAAGGCAGGCAACTTATTGGAATTTTTTTTTTTGGTGGTGGTGTTTTAGCCTTGGAGATATCGGGGCAGAGGTGACGGAAGGCAAAAGTTTTTGTTTGGTTGAATTTGTTGGTTGAAGCTTCGAAGTTGAATTACCACTCGCTTGAAGGTACTGACTAAATTTTTAAAAGGATCCTCATTTAATGATCAAGAATCAAGACTTAGGATAGTGTGCACTTAGGAATTTAAACTAGGAAGAATAACTAGCAGTTTTCAGTACTGATCAATTTTTTTGTATCTATCGGTTTCAATTGGGGCTTAAACACAGTTTACATGGAACTACTAATGTTGTTTGGATTTTTATTTTTTTTTAATTTGTAATTTTTTTTGAAGAAGTAAGAATGTCAACACCTCTTGCTCAATTGACATCAATAGTTAACACTAGTTCTAGTGTGGCCATAGATAGTTACTCAACTCCACTAGAGTCATATCCCTCTAGAACTAATAATGTAACAGAAGTGAGCCTAGATGAAGGTACACTAAATGAGGAAGAAGGTGACCCTACCCATGGTCCAAAAACACAAAAAAGGTCTCATGTGTGGTTGAAATTCAAAGAAGCCTCAGTGATAGATGATACAAAAATGGCTCAAAATGTTCATTCTAAAACCAATTTGAGTGTTACTAGTAGTGGAATGGCCACACATATGATTCGACATTTGAAACATTGTTCTAGTAGAAAAGTGACAATGAGAAAACAAAAAACTATAAACTTTAATTCGATGGGGTCTAATGTTGATCAGAGTCTATCTGGACTTCCTCTTATGGATTTTGGAGGCAAATATGATCAAGCTAAAATGAGAGTACTCATTTCTCATTGGATTCTTATGCATGAGCATCCATTCCTGATAGTAGAAAATGAGGGATTTAATTTTGTAATGAAGATGGCAAATGAGAATTATGAAAAAATATCACATAAGACCATTAAGAAGGAGTGTATGGAGGTGTATGAGGCAGAAATAAAGAAATTTAAAATTTTATTAAAAGATATTAACAAGATTAGTCTTACCAAAGATCTTTGGAAGTCCCAGAATCAAAAGATTGAATACCTGGTTATTATTGGGCATTTTATTGACAGTAACAGGAAGCTACAAAAATGAGTCCTGAGTTTTGTGCATGTTCCTCCTCCTCGTCGTGGTGGTGTCGACATAGCAGATGCTATTTAAAAGTCTTTGAAAGATTGGGAAATCGAAAATAAAATATTTAGTATCTCAGTTGATAATGTTGTATATAATGATGTTTGTCTAAGAGTTTTGACAGAAGATTTTTCAAGAAAAAAAAATTGGTTTGTGGTGGAAAGTTATTCCATGTGCGTTGTTGTGCTCATATTCTAAACTTATTATTCCAAGATGGTCTTGTTCAGATTAAGAATATCATTGAGAATTTGCGTGAGAGTGTCAAATTCATAAATCTGTTTGAGGCTAGACTTCACACTTTTTTTTAAATTGTACAACAACTACAACTAGGTGAAAAGAGGTTGGTTATTGATTGTCTAACTCGTTGGAACTCCACTTATGACATGTTGACTTTTGCATTAAAATTCAAAGATACATTCCCTATATTTCAAGATAGAGAACCAATTTATGTTTGTTGTTCAAGTCTTGATGAATGGGAAAATGTTGAAATGGTGTGTGAGATTGTAGAAGTTTCTAATGTAGTCACTAATATAATTTCTAGGAGTGACTACCCTACTTCTCTTTTGTACTTTAGTGAGGTATCTAGGGTAAAAGAAGTTCTGAATTTTCATTCTACAAATGAAAACGTTTTCATAGGACAATGGTTAATAGAATGAAAGAGAAAATTGAGAAGTACTAGGGTGAATGCAATTTGTTGATGATTGTTGCTTCAGTTTTGGATCCAAGGGTCAAATTAAGGTTGATCGAAATATGTTTTCCAGGGATATATTCTGAGGAAGAAGCTATAATGAATATAAACATAGTTCGACAAACCTTATATGAGATTTGCGATGAATATGTATCCATATATAATGTGGAGATTAGTAATGAAGGGATTGCTACATCTACTAGCTCTATGGGTGTTTCCACAAGTCTTAGGTCACATTCTTCATCAAGTTCAGGTTGGTCAAAGTTAATGACTTATGTGAAACAAGTGGAAGTAGTCAATTCACCAAGGTCAAAATTGGAAAATTATCTTGAAGAATGGGTGTATATTTGTGAGAAAACTTCACAATATGATTTTGATGTTTCAGAATGGTGGAAAGTGAATCATATGAAATTTCGGGTATTATCTAAGATTACAGCAGACATCCTTATAATTGTCACATTAGCTTTAGAGTCTACCTTTAATATTGTTGGCGGAGTAATAGACCCATATCATTCTTCCTCGGCACCAAATACAGTTCAACTTTTGATTTGTGCCAGTGATTGGGTTCAAGCTCTTCACGGTGTCAAGAAAAATCAAAAGGTGAACTTCTATTGAATAATTATTTATTATGATATTTTTTAGTTTTATTTATTAAAATTTTGTTTTATGACTACAGCCTGAGAAGAAGATTGTGGAGATAATGCTACAATTTACTTGATTTTTCAGTAGTTTTAATATTTTTAACTACATTAAGTAATTTGTGGTGGAAGAGTATTTTTTTATTAGACAATAATAAGTTTTATTTTTTGGTTTTTGCCATAGGTGGAGATTTTGCTCATATTAGGGGACTTCATATATTGTTTCCTTAGTACAAAAAGAAAGAGTAAGAGTTTATAAATTTATACTGGATGTATAATTTTTATTTGGGTGATTGCAAATTGATATTGATATTTCAATGATGTTTTTGTGTTTGATTATTGAATAAAGTTTATGTATAATTATGCAGCTTTTATAAATAATTTTATGCAGAATGTATAAATAATTTTATATACAACTTATTTGACATGTATTTTATGTAAAGTTTTAAATATAGGTGGAAGCTCGAACTCGGCTCGAGCTCAAGTTCAAAATATTTAAATCAAGCCCGACTCAAACATAAGCAGGTTCGGACTCAACTCGATTTTATGCCACCCCTATATTTGCAAGCACCCGCAATCAACATGTTACAAGAAGGTGTTTTAATTATGTTAGTGTTTTATTTATGTTCAATGCTTCAATTGTTCTAGGACTTATCTTTTAGTGTTTAACTTTGGGTATAATTGGGATAATGTTAGTTTAATTGTAATTGGATTCTACTTGTTTTCTCTATTATACATAGAGGCTCATATACTAAAATTACAACAAATTAGTGAAGTTTTTCTCTTTTCCAAAAATTTACCTCTTGTTGCCTAATCTCTTAATTTTTCTATTTTAGCGATTCTCAACCATCTGTATGCATATGAATTTCTTTGTAGTACCCTAATTTTGTGATTTCATATAAAACTAAGCATGTGGCTAAGTTGCTAATGAAAACAAAGTTCATCGTGGGATGTGCATTGGACATTATAAGTTTTTTTTCAACTTGAAACTAGTTGATGAATTGAATTGAGTAGGTTGAGAAGAAGTTGCTTATACGCTCGCTAACTTTTTGACAAACCATATGTTATATCTTCTAATACAACAATCATAGCATGCAATATTGACATGATTAAAACCATTACAATCATATGTTCTAAAAATTCTTACTCTTGTAATCTTTTACTTAATTAGATGATTCATGGGTCTAATATATATATACAAAACTGATCCAATACGAAAAACTATTTGGTGTGAAACATGTGAAACGGCTAACTCAGTTGTCCGATTAGATAGTCGTTGATCAAGATCAGATGGCTGAGATAGTTGTTGATCATAATCAGACGGTTGTGATAGTCGTTTCTCATGTTTCATACTAAATGGTTTTTCGTATTGAATCAGCCGTTTATATGTATATATATTATATAACCATCAATCTAATAACATAATTAATTAACACCATATTGTAAACAATCAAAACTATTAGTTCCATCAATTGAGTTTTCATTTTATGGGAAAACATTCATTATGACGTTAAAACTTATTTCATGTATCATTCTCATTGTTCTAAAAAGCATTTTTCTCGTATGAACTAATTTTGCTTCAATAGTTTATTGGCCCCTGTTTTCTCCATTAACGATTAAAATTCATGGTTAAACTTGGGTCATAAATAACCAATGCAATCACCCATCATCTAATCTCTTAGGCTTGAAGTAAAGGCCCTGAGAAATCTTTCCTTTCAAGATTTCTTGAGCCGTGTCTCAGCATAAAAGGGTATCAGATTCGACCTTGATGCTGATACAATCTCACTCCAAGACGCAGCTGGGAATCTCGAATCAGAATCCTTCTCTAAAATACCTCATTTCACGCTTGGAGATGGATCAAAGGGACGGGTAAGAACGGTTTTGAAGTGATCCTATGTTCAAGAAAATCATCATGTAATCACCATGTGGAAATCGAGAGAAAACGAAAGACGAAGTACTCTCACTTCTTTTTGTTCTCAAAGAGCAGTCGAAAAAATCTCTTGTTTCCCTTTTCTTTTCTGGTTTTTCCATTATGGAATAGTGATAAACCCAGAACATATACCAGAGAATGATCATATTGATCAGAAAATAACAAAGACAGATGAATTAAAGTAAAGGAAGCGAGCTGCGTCACTCATGATTTAAACCCAGGCCAGCTCTTTCGTGCCTCTAAAGCCGTGAAGAAAGAAAACCAGTCCCCAGTCCCCACTTAAGAAGCAAAAGCGAAGGAAAGAATTGGATGGACAAAAGAAGCTTCCCCACTGTACTTTCTTCGCCAACAAAATTTGTTACAGAACCAGCAGGGGAGTGCAGTGAAGGGACAGAATCCGAGGTGGGTTCTGCTTTTGCAAATGATTTTCGTCGGCAAAAGAGCCCTATCACACTTTGTTTTAGAGCCGTATTTACTCATGTGCATGGCCATGGTCTTTTAATACGGCTCTCTTCCTTCCCTCAGGCTGCTCTGCACTTCTGAAAGGCAGAAGCTTCCTCGATAACTGCACGCATGGGAGTGCGTAGTAGTATTCCTTACACTTTATCTTTTAAGCTCCCCTCTTTCTCTCTCACTCTTCCTCTCTCGATCTCTCGCTCTGTGTCCAACTTGCAGCTCTTGATTTCCCTGCAACCGATAAAGGCGGGCGCGGCACCACCATCTTTTCCCATAAAAGGAAGTCTTCTTCGTGGATCTGGGCAACAGATGGGCTATCCGTGGAGAAAGGGAATTCTCCCTCAACGTTCCTCCATTGGACAAGGAATAGGTTATGCATGAAAAAAGAAAAAGGAAGAGCAGATACTTCTTGTCGGATTCTCATGACAAAAAAAGCGGAAACCATTCATTTCTAGGGTTCTTCCAGACAAAACCCAAAATTTGCATGGCTCCATTTGTTTAACCTGGGCTGTGTCTCCATAGGGTTTTGTGTTGTAATGATGGGGGTAACTAACGATGAGCAACTAACTTAAAAGCAGCTCTGTTAAAGGTGACTGAGAAGGCAACAGTACTACCCCCAAAAAAATAAGCAGACCCACATGAAGAAATCTTCAAAGTAGCAGCAGATCACCCACATGCAGAAACCTCAGATATTCCAGAAATTGATCTAAGAGAAGTAGTACTACTACTTGATGTCTTTCCTTCTTTCTTATACACGTAAATGCTTCTCTAATATATAAGTGAGGTTTGAAATGCTTGAGAGCGGACTGTGTTAATAATAATTTGGTGAAGATTGGGTGAGTGTCAATTAAACAAAAACAAGAAAAGAAAAAAAAAAAAAAAAAAGAAAGAAGTTCTATCACCCATGTCTCGGAAATTTGATATAATGATGATTAATAGGCTTTGGGATTCACCCATAAGACAAATTTCTATTTGAAGGCAAAACACTCCCTTTGATCATTGAATTAATCCTGTCCACCTGAAGGGGAGGTCTTCTAGGGGATGGCTTCTCAAGCTTGTTTAAAACCTCGAACTTCTTCTCCCCCATCACTTCGCCTGATAAAATTGGTTTGGATTCATAAACATCTCCCATGGAGTCCATGTCGTTATCGGTTTCCATCCCTGCTGGTGCAAGTTGAATCTGCTCACTGTTGAAAGCATCCTCCTGGGAGCCCATACAGGCTGCCGCTGCTGCTGCTCCCAGCTCTTGCAGTCTGAGATCATCAACCCATATTAAGGGACTCTTGCCGTTGCAACTATAGGGGTGAGGCCTCTTCTTTCCCAGACTGATACTATCATCAGCTGGTATGATGCCTTCAAGGGCACACCGATCCATTTGCTGCTGCAAGTCGAGCTGATCCCCTCCAAACAAGTGCAGGTCTTGGAGAGAAGGGAAATTGAAGGGGGAACACATTTCAACCATGCCTTGGCTTCCCATGCCCTTATAGCTGGGAGGTCCCATGCTGTCTCCTGTAAGGGTATGACATGCTTTCTCCAGAATGGTCTGCATATACTTGCCTTGAGCCTCAATCCTTAGCTGGAGGTGTTTCTGCACCTGCTCGCCACAAACTATCTAGGGCTTAGCAGAAATTTACTCAAATTTATGTTCTGGGCGCTTTTGAAAGGAGGATAAACATGGTTTAATTTTCTGGGGGCGCTTTTGTTGGTTTTACCTCTAGTTGTTCATGTAATCTTCTCTGGACTTCCATCTGCATCCTAAGGGCTTCTGTGAGATGAGCGTTCCTACTGAGCAACCACAACAGGAAAACCCAAAACAACTTAGTTCAGCTCACTGTCCGAGCACATTTTTGTTGATCAGATAGTTATCTCAACATTGCAAACCCAGAGAGCATTATAAAGCGATCTAAGAAAAGAATACGATTCAAAGAAAACAAGAAATAAGAGACTACAGATATCTCTTACTCAATCATGCTCCGACCCATTATGCCAGAGGAAGAAGCAGCGTTTCTTTGCAGATCTAAAGCTGAAGCTGCCACGGAAGTTGCAGGAACGCTTCAGTTATCAAGAGAAACAAAGAAACACATAACAACTCTAAGAGCTCTCCTGATCAGTACCTCGCTCACCGTCTTTAATCGAGTGATCATTGAAATCCTTGTGTGGTTGCTTCCCAAGCCTAAATTTCTTCAACAAATTAAGCAACACCAACATCAAAAAAATCAGCAATAGCTGAAGAAATTAATCCAACCCCATACAAGAAACGATCAAAGAGTCTTATGTACATTAGGGAATGAAAAAGAAAGAAAAATCATTCACAGTTTTGAGTACATACTTGAAGGTGGCTCTTAAGATGATATAGAGTGAGACCCTTTACACCCATAACTCTCATGATTGTCTTTGGAGTTGCCTCTGCAAATTTAAACGCTTACGTAAGCAAATACTTCGTAAACAGATGAAAGTGGAATAAAGGAACCCAAAACATATGTAACAGTGAGAAGAAAGGAGGAGGAGGAGGGGAAGGAGCAGGGGGGAGAGAGGAGACGTACTGTCAGGGCCTCCTAGCTGGGTCACAGCATCAACGAATCGGTCATGAAGCTCGACAGTCCAGCGAAGGCGAGGCTTGGGGTCAGTGGTGAGCACGAGCCCGGAGTCGCCCTGAACACTCATGGGTCTGTCATGTGAATTCATAGGAGGCTTCTTGGGATGGAACATTCTCTTCAGAGCAGCTCAAGAGAATTGGAAGAGATTCAAGAACAAGAACAAAGGCGACGCATATAGGGAGGAATAGGGTGCGTTTTTGAAGGAGCGTAGCTCTCCTTCTGCCTCTTTCTCTCTCTACCAGAAAGCCATTCCATGGGTGGTCATCTCCTCACCTATAAAATTAGAAAAAAAAAGCCACCGACTGCAACTCACAAGAGACCATCCTTTGCCAAAAGATACTCGGCCCCTCAAGACACAGAGAAAGAAGAGAGAGAGAGCATAAATGTCTCTGTTAGATTATTCTTCGGTCATAAACAACCTTTCCCTTTCTTTTTTAGTCTTTTGTTATTTTTCCTGTTCTTTTTTTCGAATTAGGCCGTCTTTCCATCGTATTATTCTTCTGCAACGACTAACTTTTCCTTATTTTGAAATGGGGAAATGATCCATACAATCATGCATGATTTGTCCGTACGTTAAACACTGTTGGGTGACAATGAATCATTTATAAATCCCAGGGAACTTCAATCACTCGGACAAGGACAGGGACGTTTCAATTAAATAGCCCTAGTTCATCACGTCAATACTTGATTCCAACCACTTGTTTTCATCTTAAAAACTCTGATTATTTAATCCTAAACCACATAAAAGCATGAGTTCAAGACCCTAAAACCAAGCAAATGAAGTTCAAATGTGATCAAATAGTAGTAAGGGTGTCTAATCACCTCTATTTATATTTAATCCAAGCAAAAAAATGCAACTTGTAATTTCTTTTATTTATAAAAAAACTATAGAACTAGATTCTTAGTGATAAATGCTGCCAAACTCGGACTACCCATTGAGCCGGTTGTTCTTATGAGGTTCGAGTTCAACTAGGTTGATTAAATGGACTGCATCTTAATCTTGGATGAATCATGTTTCACATTAACTCTTTACACAAGTAAATAGAATTGGGTGACATTAAACAAGTTAGACCTCCAGTTCTAGTCCAACTTGGTTAAATTGACCAATCTTATTTAGTTTTTCACAACTTGCTTGTGAAAATTAGGGTTTTTCACCCTACCAGGTGAGAGTATACAAAAGAAAAATTAGGGTTTGTAATTAAGCTGTCTATAGTTTCATAGTATATTTAGGGTTTGCTTTTTTTTATTATTATTCAAAAGAAGAATTAGGGTTTGGAATTAGAACAGATGTAAAGCTAAATTTGGATTACTACATTGAAATGTTCAATCTACATTTCTTTGGATTAGAGAACAAACTCAACCTGTGTAACCCTATATTTGAAGGGGGAATAGCCAATTAGCCATGACAAGGGACCTCCTTTTTGCCTTCATGGTCTCATTTGTGTTGCTTTGCAATGATGAACCCAGCTATTTGTAATTTGGAAGTAGGGCACCAAACACAAGAAAATGCTTTATGTCTCTAGCACAAAAAGTTGCCCATAATGGCTGGGGCCAAAGACTAAGAGCAGGATATAGGCCCTGCATCTCCTGTAGATATCTTTGCTAATCAAAGCATTCCACTCCTTCCTCACTAATTTTCATGCACTTTATGAGTGAGAGAAACTATATATAACCAGATTAACATTCTCCAAGGTTGATCATGAAGATCTTAAACATGGAACTGGCGCGTGATGAAGTCCACTGTTGGTTGAAATGACAAATGTGTTTAATATTAATCTTTGTTTTGGGTGAATATCTGTGTATCTTCTTTTCATTTACTGAATGGGTTCTTAAACAAACACCTACATCATGTTGGTACTTATCTTTAAATCTTTGGGAAGCTTTAAAGAGGATGAAAGGAAGCATAGATATGTCGAGGATTCAAAACCCATTTTTTATTTAGATTTTCTTAACAGATCAGAACCTACAAATGGTTTGATTTAAATTCAAGTTCAGACGGTTTTAAAATCATTCACTTCAATGTTTGCAGGTTCTGTGAGTAATAATGAAAGACTTCTCTTGGGAGCTAATAAATATTATTTAGAGATATAAGCTTCTCTTTTCATAAAGGCCATATCTGTGGGAGCCATGACAGGTATTGCTACCTTTCTTCACTTAAAAGTCTGCTGGAGCTGTTCATTGGCTTTTGTAGAATAGAAGATTGTCTCTCCCTTGCATATGTCATCAAACCATTCCCATCTCAAAATCCAAACAAAATTTTCAAATATTAAGTCAAACCAATTTATCTCCACATCCAGGGCCCTCACCCATGACAAGAAAAAACAAAAACAAAAGTGGTATTCAAGATGAGTAGGAACAATTTAAAGCAAAATCAATCTCTCTCTCTCTCTCTCTCTCTCTCTCTCTCCATAGAAATCTGTCTGCTGAAGATGAAGGAAGAAATAGGAAACTGAAATTACCCAATTCCTCAAGGGAATAGATGCTTTCGTCTTTTACAATCAAGGGAAGATTCCCTTCTTCTAATTGCCTGAAACTCACCAGCTCTGCCTGGTTTATTTTACAAGAGCTTCTATTAGAAGCCTTTATGGACCCAACAAACACTGCAGAAAAAGGGATTTATAAAAAAAACTCCAACGGTTAGGATCATCTGTTGTTCATGGCGTCCACTGCAAAAAGGGGGAGAAGCTTCCTGTTGATCTGCATTTTCATCTTTGCTTATTAGTGTAAATGAGATTCCTCTAAAGCTTCACGTGCTGTTTATTTCTCCCCATTTAAATATCTTTCTAAAAGCTGATTCTTAACTCTTACACATTCCAAGTTCTATTAATCATAATTGTTGCTCAGGTGGGGAATGTCTGGTTTAGCCAAATCTTTTCCACCCAACCTGGAGAAGACTTAACATAAGAAGACTTAAAGAGTTATAAACATGGAAGGTTTTACAAGGGTTTAGGGTTAACTAGATCTTGATTATTCATTAATCAGTTTAAACAAGGTATTTCAGTACCCGATTACCCGAAATTGAGGCAAATATCGATTTGATTTCTTCTTATTCGGAATCAGATGCCATTTGTAAAGTTGGATCTTTGTATTAACACTAAATCAGATATTTTATCCTTTCTTTGTTTACTTTCTCTCTACTCAGGACCTTTATCATTCCCGTTAGGTTCCCATCTTGTCATTAACAATCTTGTGTTCGTACTAATCGGATCAAACGGGTATTCGGATATTCAGAACCATATATAGATTTACCCTAATGCATTTTTGCCTTCTCAACCAGGTTTCATGTACCTTCAAGGTATCTCGTCTCTGGCAAGATATACAAATAAGGGCCGGCACCCGGTCAGGTTTTACGAGGAACCCAACCTGATCTGAGCCCAAAAACCCGTGTTTGGTTTCTGATTTCACCTTGAGGGTCGAGGATGGGAAGGAAAAAAAATGACGGGTTTGGATCAAGGATGGGTTTTTATAAACCCAACCCGAACCAGAACAATAGACGAAATAAAGATATAAAAGAAGGTTGAGACGGGTGGAGTTTAAGTCGGATTTATGGGAATAGAGCATGGTTACTAAGACGGTGATTGAGTCTAGATTGGATTTGACAATTCAGATTTTTTGTAGGTTCAGGTTTTGGGATAAGAGATCAAGTTCAGATTTGGGTTTTGGTAAACCCAACCTCGATCTACCCCGTGCCCACCCTTAGAGATGACAAGGATGGACATATAAGCTTTACATAGGATGGTATGCCCTATACATCCACCTTGGAGTCCTTATTGAGGACCCTTAGCTTGAGGGAAAATGGAAACTAAAAATAGGATGGCATTTGTTGTAAATTTGTTGAAGAAAGTTAAGTGGGTGCAAATCAACACGTTTCATGGATGTGACAAGATGTGTTCCACGGTGAAGATGAGGGATTGTGCCAAGGGGTGGTGGTGTTAGCTTGGATTTCAAGCAAATTTGTGATTTGTCGAATAATTCTCTCTAGAAAGTTATTCCCTTTAGGTTAAGTTTGATCAGCTGGGCCCCCTCCCCCTGTTTTTTTTTTTTGTTTTTTCAAATGTTAAACTCTTTTGACTAGCTGAATGCATGCATGTGAGTCATGTACAATTCCATAGGGTGGTACTTGGCCTAAATTTTTCATGTGTTGCTTGTGCTAGTGTGGATAATGTGTAAATCATTGCTTTAAAAACTAAGACTTGAGTGAAGATTAAGATTTAATTAGGTGAAATAAGCTTGATTAATTACAATTTGGTTTAATTTGTTCAGATTAGTTAAGAATTACAATTTGTCTAATTTATTTATTTGCAGGATCCAAAGGCTTTGCTCCTTTAACCACAGGAGGCTATTTGTGAGGATGGGGTACCTTCCTCCTCATGGAAGGGCTTGCTGGTGCCCCTCTCTCCCTCACAAGATGAATAGGTTGTCACCTTTGTGGCCTATAAGTCCTCTAGGTCCGACTGTTACAACTTATTGGTTTCTCCTCATAGAAGGGCTTGTAGGTGCCCCTCTCTCCCTCACAAGATGAATAGGTTGTCCACCTTTGTGGCCTATAAGTCCTCTAGGTCCGACTGTTACAACTTATTGGTTTGTGGTTTTGGGTTGTACCCATTATACCTAGGGTTTGTTTGGAACCCCATAAAAAAATGAGAATTTAATCATTATTATTTAAAAAAGTATTTAATAAAAAAAATTATTATTATTACGTTTTTATTAACTATTTTTTGAATAATAATGGTCAAATTCTCGTTTCCTTTTCTTTTCCATGGGTTCAAACGAGAACTACTATGAACTATTGTTCCAAAATGCATAAAAAATTGGCTAGCCCATTAGCCCCTATCTTCTCCTGTTAAATTTATTATTAGTAGTTGTATTGTCTATAAATTTATTGATTAAAAATTATAATATATGACAGAAATTTCATTTAAAAATTAATCATAAATAGATTAGAAGGGTTTAAAAGTAATTTCACTAGTTTTCAGGGTGTAAATGGACTTCTTATGAGAAGTAGATTTCTTGCAACCTAAGTCTAATCTCGATAACCAAAAGTCAGAGTGGCGTCAACGGGCGTTATCCTCAGCTTCAGACGCCGGAAAACGGAGGACTCCATTTTCCTGTAATCCCTCTTTCGCTTTGTTTTGATAGACCGTTGGATTACGTATCGTACGCATTATGAAAGGCATCTATTTTGTTCAGTCAGTGCAACGCGAGTCCAGTGAATTGGTGTTCCACCACGGCGACACCTCATTTTTTCTTCGATACCGCTGCGACCAGCCACGGTTTTTTAAATGTCGGAAAGAGATGCTCCGGTAACCAAGGGAGCTCCCCTGCTCAACCTCCATTGTTTTTTCTCACTGCATTACGGTAAACAGAGAAATCAGCAGCTCCGTGGTTCGTCCTATCCCATTTTTTGTGCGAGTTTGGCTTCTGAGTATGTTATCAGATCCTTTTGTGCGAAATTGCTATTTTTCTCTGTTTCTTTTTTAATTTTTCAGCCGAAATTATGGTAAGTAGTTGAAAAGTATCAGGCTTGCTTTGTGGGTTTCTTTGATAGTGAAGTATTGTAGGCTTTACGGTGTATATGATGAGCTTGGGTTTTCTTTTTTGTGATGATTGTTTCCGGAGAGCTGAGTGTTCGTTGGAATGTCTGTGTTCTTCCTGCATGTACCTGGCATTGTTGTTTATTATGCTGAGGTTTCGATGCTGCTTCTTGCGAAATGGAATGCTTTAGCTTGAGTGCGGAGAGGCTTGGTTTGGATCTAGCTTCTGGATTGGATTTTGCCATCTGTTTGGAGTTTTGATTGTTGAAATCTAGCTGGACTCGTTTATGGGAAACTTATGATTTTAAATCCGTAGGAAGGTGGAAGTTGATTAACTGAAAGGATTGTTTCTTCAATTATTTTGTTTGAGAGTCCATGCTATGGTTTTCTTCTGGAGTCGAAGTTGGGGTGCTAAAAAAATTCTTATTTTGCAGCTTCCTCCTATTATTATTCTCTCTCTCTGTAGTGTGCTTAGAATGGGGAGCACTGGTAGAGGTGTTCACAAGCCTAACATATACTCGCCTAGTTATATGCCTTTAGTTAAACTATGCTCTGGATTTAAGTGAATAGCCATCATTTTAGAATGTCTGTAGAAAATGTTTTAGACAAGGAACGTCGTGCCTATACCCAAATGAGTCCATACACAACAATTAATTATAGGAAAGAGAAATACTAAGCAGAAACCTAATTGAAATTCCTCTACCGGTGCCTTCACTGCACAGCATGCAGAAGTTGGGTGACTTCTTTACTCTGTTTCCAGAGTTACTTCTGTTTTTGTAGGACAAAACTGCGACATCTTGAGCTTTGACTGTGATCAAGATTCAAGAGAGTATCTTCCTCGACTGCCTGTATCCAGTTTTGTTTCGCCATGGAACTACCTCATGCATTATTGGGCATCACAACTCTGATGACCTTGATACCTTATGTCATGTGATCCTTGTATAGTTGGAGTTGTTAGGCTTTATTTCTTTCAGACTTGAAGGTTCTTGTACTTTTATGAAGCAATTGTGGAGCTTTGCAACTATATGTTTGTGAGGAAGTGAAAGGTTTTATTATTTTAAAAGCATGGATCACTATACAAGCATGACTCTATTATAAGTAAAAATCACTCTCGAGTACATGGTACATGGATCCTCATTAGGAATTTGTACAGTGCAGGAATAGGAACTATTTCATATAAGAAAATGCTTTGGCATTGTTAATTGCATCCTGCTTTCATTTTCTCAAGGGCTCCATCAATTTTGTACGGGGTCTAATGTTAGCAAAGTTCCTTTATGTATGTTAGATTTTCCATTTATGCGTATACCTTCTAGAAAACAAAATGATAGCCTGTTGAGCTGTTTGGTGAAATTGAGTTTCAATTTTAAAATTTTGATCTGTGGGTAATGCAGATTTACTTGGCTTCAACATCTGATGGGCTGGTAACGGCTCATGACCTTATCTGAGCACTGGCTATGATCAGGTGAAGATTGTCTTTTTGTTTGGGATTTCCTCCTAAGAGTTACATATACTCTGTTATTTGCACATTACTAAAGTACTGGATTGCCAAGAAGTAGCAATACGATTGTTCCACTACAAATGTCACTTCTATCAAAGTTGCGTTGCATCACTGTTGATGTCACCGGCACCCTCATAGCATACAAAGGAGAACTTGGAGACTACTATTGCATGGCAGCTAAATCGGTAGGACTGCCATGTCCAGACTACAATCGTATGCATGAAGGCTTCAAAAGTGCATACACTGAAATGGCTAAAAAGTATCCTTGTTTTGGCCATGCCGAGAAAATGCCCAACATCAAGTGGTGGAAAATGTGCGTGAAAGACTCTTTCATTCGGGTAATAATGACCATATATTGCTGTGGTCCATGAACCCAAGTCTTTTCTGCTTGTTGGTTTTCCATTGTGTTAAAGACTGTAGGAAGTTAAATCAGTCCAGAATGTCTTGATAGTTATCAAGCTTCTGCTGAACCTGTCGGGCCACACTTGCTTGATTGAGCTATACCAGTTATGTACAACTCTAATGGTTTTCTTATGTACTATTCATTTCTTACGTTTGCTGCAGGCTGGCTATGATTATGATGAAGAAACATTTGAGAAGGTATTCAGGCGTATATTCTCGACTTTCGGCTCTTCAGCTCCATATACCATTTTCCCAGATTCACAGCCATTTTTGAGATGGGTGCGCAGAAAGGGCCTCAAAGTTGGAATTGTCAGCAATGCAGAGTACCGCTATCAAGATGTCATTCTTCCTGCTTTGGGACTGAATCAGGTATACCATTGGGCCGTTTGTCTGCTCCTAAATTTATTTTTCTGCAAACGTGAACAATTTTTGATCTGTCTGTTCAATGAAAGTGTGCAAGACTGGTAATTAGTATGGAGGATTTGCACACACATCACAAAAAACTTTGCTCTGATAGAAGAATGCTAACGATCTGTGCAATCAAATTATTCAAGAAAATCAGCTTTTTAAATTGGTTGCTTGTGATGGTGCTTTTATTCGAATTATTTGCACATTATTGCTCGATTTTTATTTTTTTTATTTTTTTTATTTTTTTGGCAGAGAGCATATCTGTGTCCAATTAGAGTTTACTTTCACTATTTTTTCGTAATGCAGGGATCTGAATGGGACTTTGGGGTGTTCTCTGGACTTGAAGGTGTAGAAAAGCCAAACCCAAGAATATATGAGATTGCACTGGAAAAGGCAGGAAATATAGCACCAGAAGAAACACTTCACATAGGAGACAGCATGCGCCAAGACTACATTCCTGCTAGAAAAGTGGGCATGCATGCCTTGCTGTTAGACAGATTCAAGACGCCTGACGCTGAGAACTGGCAGAAATCCGGTGCCATTGTCCTCCCTGATCTTGTAGCTGCAGAGGCCTGGCTTACCAGAGAGGAAGAAGAAGTCATTGAAAAGTAACATTAATATCTTTCAAAGTATAGAAGGAAAAGAATATAGTAGCCTCTTGCTGTTTTATAGAATACATGTTTCATTCAAATACACAATATTATATATGGCTCAAGAATGATCTTATACTTCAGGTGTACCATACTTAGATATCTGAGAGGGTAATCCGCACTTAAAAGAGTGAGGAACCTTAAAACTTTGCCATGTTGCTTGGGAGCAAACTTCAATTCCCAATTAACCATAGTATTAAATGTGACCCATTGAGTTGATTTTGGAGGCACTCAGCCTTGTCCCTTTCTGCCCTCACCGAAGTTTCAGGAAAATTTATGACTGATTGAACTACATTTGATTTGTGTGAATTAGATATGGATCATATGAGCTTTTAAGAGATCCAATATCAATACAGGTTAAAGGTTATTTTATTCCTTAATTAAATGAAATTTATTAATTTTTTTCCATCGATGAGGTTTTAATCCAAGATTTCATACTAGCTTTTTGCTTAAAAGAAAAAAAAATGATAAAAACGAAATTAGAAAACAGAAGGTGAGAACAATTTATCATGTTCCAAAGAGGAAGTGAAGATGGAGAGAGAGCTGGTTACTTTTGGAGGAGGAATATGAAATTCTCGTTAATGGTTTCACTGAGATGATCATAATGATAACAGAGTAAGTATCATCGGTTGAACATATGCTTCTCTCTCGTCATGGAGTTTGGATCCACCCCATTCAATTTCTTCCTACACTCTACAGTAACTGCGTTATTGCTCACGCTGGAGATCATCTCTGCCCTCTCATAAACGAAGAGTGCTGAATTTTACAGTAACTGACGTTTACACTAAAGTGATTGGGTGAGCTGGGTATAAAACTCTTAAAGGAAAGAATAGAGGAAGGTTACAAAATTGGAGAATTTTACGAAATGAAGACAGCTCAGTTACTCCATGGAAAATATGCATGGAGTTTGAAGGATACACAGCGTAAAGTCGGCACCTATTTGAGAAAGTAACTGATGATATTTTGTTTAATACTTTGCAGTTCAAACTATTATTTTTTGCTATTTTGTGCTAGAAATGGCTCGCAGTTTGTCATTATGTTTTTGGATTTGTCTTTGTTGTTTGGATTTTTATTTTTATTTATATTTTTATTTGTATTTTATGTTTTGTAAAAGTAGGAATGTCAACTTTTTCTGGTCATTTAACATCTATTAGCTAATACTAGTTTTAGTGTGGCCATAGATCATTACTCAACTCCACTAGAGTTTTGTCTATTTCAAACTACTAATACATTGGAAGAGATCCTAGATGAAGGTATAAAAAATGAGGAAGAATGTGACTCTATCCAGAGCACAAAAGATAGATAAAAAAACAAAAAGTTTCATATTTGGTTGGACTTCAAAGAAATCTCACTTCTAAATAATACAGAAAATGCTCAAAGTATTCATTGTAAATCATATCTGAGTTATAATAGTAATAGAGTGACCTCACATATGAGTCGGTATTTGAATCACTGTCCTAGTAGAAAAGTGACAATAAGAAAGTAAAAAATCATAAACTTTCAACCAGTGGGGTCAAATATTGATCATAGTTCAACTGACCTTCATTTTGTGAAATTTGAAGGGAAATATAATCAAAGCCCGTTCATGATAGTAGAAGATGAGGAATTTAATTTTTTTAATGAAAATAGCAGACGTGAATTCTGGAAAAATATCTTATAAAACCATTAAGAAGGAGTTTGTGGAGGTGTATGAGGCAGAAAAAAAAATTGAAAACTTTATTAAAATATATTAACAAGATTAGTCTTACCACGGATATTTGGAAGTCTAAAAATAAAAAAATTGAATACATAGTTGTTATTGGGCATTTCGTGGATAGTATTTGGAAGTTACAAAAACGAATCTTGAGTTTGTGCATGTTAGTTCTCCTCATCATGGTGTTGACATAGCATAGGCTATTTATAAGTGTTTGAAAGATTTAAAATTATAAATAAAATATTTAGTATCTCAATTTATAATGGTGTGTATAATAATGTTTGTTTGAGAGTTTTGAAAGATGATTTTATTAAGAAATATAAAATTATTTTTTGGTCAAAAATTGTTTCATGTGTGTTGTTGTACTCATATTCTAAATTTATTAGTCCAAAATGATTTTAGTGAGATTAAGGATATTATTGAGAATGTGAGTGAGAGTATCAAATTCATTAATCAATCTAAGGCAAGACTTCACATTTTTTTTCAAAAATTATGCAGTAACTACGATTAGGTGCAAAAAGGTTAATGAGTGATTGACCAACTCGGTGGAACTCTACTTTATGACATGTCTTGTGTATTGAAACTCAAATACACTTTTTAGACTTTGAGATAGAGAAACATCTTATGATTGTTTGCCAAGTCTTGATAAATGGGAAAAAGTTGACATAGTATATTCTGGAAATTTTTAATACAATCACTATTATCATTTCTAAGACTGACCATCATACTTCTAATTTGTACCTTGGTGGGATAAATAGAGTAAAAGAAGTTTTAAATCTTTAACATTTTCAGTAGGATAATGGTTAGTAAAATGAAAGGAAATTTTGATAACTATTAGGGTGAATGCAACTTGTTGATGATTGTTGCTTCTATTTTGGATCCAAGGGTTAAATTAAGATTGATTAAAAATATATTTTTCAAATATATATTTTGAGGTGGAAGCTAGAATCAAAATAAACTTAGTTTGTCAAACCTTATTTGAGATTTAGGATGAATATGTAGTCATATGTAGTGTGAGACTTTATAATGAAGAGACAATTTTGAGTATTAGATCTTTATTTGTTTCTACAAGTTGTAAAAAGTTAATGATTTATGTGAAACAAGTGGAAGTAGTAAATTCACCAAAGTCAAAATTGAATAATTATCGTGCAGATCAAGGTGTGCATATTTTTTAAGAAACTTTACAATGTGATTTTATTGTTTTAAAATGGTAAAAAGTGAATAACTTGAAATTTTGGATATTGTCTAAGATAGTAAAGTAATAGACACATATCATTCTTCCTTGGCATCATTTTATGGATAAAGCTTTGATTTATAGAGAGGATTGGATTTGGGTTCTTTATTGTGTCAAGAAAAATCAAAAGGTGAACTAATAATGAATAATTATTCATTATGATATTTTTCTTGTAAATATTTTAATTTTATTTATTAATTTTTTGTTTGATGATTGTAGCCTGATGAGAAACCTATGGAGTTAATGTTATCCCGTTACATGACTTTTAAAATTTTTCTCATCTTATAAATTTTAATATTTTTCATTACATGAAGTAATTAGTAGTGGAAGAGTATTTTTTATATTAGACAATAATCGGTTATGTTCTTTTGTTTTTGTCTTAGGTAAATATTTTGTTCATGCCTTTGAGGAACTGTTATTTGATTTAATATTTTATGTTTGATTATTAATAGTATTTATATACAATTTTATGCAAAGTTTATGCATAATCTTATGCACAATTTTGTCTAAAGTTTGTACAACTTATATGATATGGTATTTTAAGTACAGTTTTAAGTATAGGTTGGACATTGAACCTAGCTCGAGCTCAAGTTTAAACTCAGTTAAAAATTTTGAACTCGAGCTTGAGTCCAATTTATAGTCGAGAATGAGTTCAAACTCAGTCCAAATTCAAATCAAGCTAAGTTTAAACCTGTTTAGGTTTGAGCTTGGCTCGACTCGTGCCACCCCTACTTACCCTCCATACTCATTGATTCCTGAATTTCCTGAAATTTTCACAAATTTTTGGTCGGTCGAGGCTCGTTTTGCCCATTTAGCTGGATTTACACCAGGAAGGTTGTTTCAGCTACAGGTAACAAGATAAGACCAACAGACTGTTGATAATCCAATCCTCACTTAAATAAATTCAAACGAGGATGTTTCGATTCTCCGAACCTTTCCATAGTTCCTCTGAATCTTATCCTAACAAAAATCTCAACAGTTAATCCCCGGAAAAGCTGTTGCCGCCCCATTCAAATAGAACCCCAGTTGCTGATTCGTCTCCAAACATCCAATTTTAACACCACCCAGTAGGTTTCTCTTTGAGCCACAGTACTGGTTCAGATAGGAAAAATGAAAGTTGTTTCATGCTTTCTGCTAGCAATCGTGCTGGCAACATCCCATTTTGCAGTCTCCACTCCCCTTCCTCGTCGATCTGTGAAAGAGCATCGTAGGTTGTTTGAAGAGAGATCTGCAGGTCGAGACATCAGCTGGATCAAGAAGGTGACTGAAAATTTTATCCTAGTTTGTTTAATTCCTGGTTCTGGTTATCTGTTTTATGAGCTGCGTTAACAGAGTTTTCTTCTTCCTCTTCCTCTTCTTCTTTCTTCATGTTGTTGTTGATAGAATGGAAGAATTTTCTACCCAGTGGGCTATGGTGCAGACCCAAGTGGTAAGTTAGATAGCAGCGACGCCATTATCGGTGCTGTAAATGATGCATATAAGGCCAGAAGTGAGATCACTATGTTGCCAGGGATTAGTGATCTGGGTGGTGTTGTAATCGAATTACAAGGAGGACAATATAAGCTCAGCAAACCCATCAGGTTTCCTCCCAATGCTGGAAACATTGTGGTAATCTTTCTTTCTTTCTTTCTTCCTTCTTCATTCTGCAACTTGAAAAATCTCTTCAATCAGTATCTGAAAAAAAAAAAAAAAATCGCAAGAGTTTCATTAATCAAGCATCAGTCTGCACTACTCGATTTCCCATGGATTCAAGAACAGTTCATTTTCAGGTTCGTGGGGGAACTCTGCGAGCCTCAGAAGATTTCCCGACGGATAGGTTTCTCATCGAGCTCTGGGCGCCCAGCTCCAAACCTGTTGAGACAGTTGACCATGTCCACGCCACAGATGCCGGGAAAACCATCCCAGATCCTCTGCTGTACCACTACGAGGACATCACCTTCCAAGACATCCTCTTCGACGCCGGATACCGCGGCGGCGGTCTTTTCGTTATTGACGCTGTCCGCATCCGCATTGACAACTGCTTCGTCATCCACTTCGGAACAACGGGAATCCTGGTTGAGAAGGGTCACGAGACCTTCATCAGCAACTCCTTCTTGGGACAGCACATTACCGCCGGCGGGGACCCTCACGAGCGCAACTTCTCCGGCGTAGCCATCGACCTCGCCAGCAATGACAACGTGATCACAGATGTCGCCATCTTCTCCGCAGCCACGGGAGTGATCCTTAGCGGGCAGGCCAACATGTTGACCGGTGTCCACTGCTACAACAAGGCCACCTTCTTCGGCGGCGTCGGAGTGCTAATAAAACTGGCCGGATTGGGTCAGACGAGGATCTCCAACAGCTACATGGACTGGACAGGGATCGTGATGGAGGACCCAGTTCAGGTTCACGTCGCGGACGCATTTTTCCTGGGGAACGCTTACATCCTCCTGAAATCCATTAAAGGACAGATCTCGGGACTGAACATCGTCGACAACATGTTCACTGGAGATGGGAGTGGTGTTCCCATCATCCAGCTTGATGAATCCAACGGACCCTTTACAAATATCGACCAGGTGGTGATCGATAGAAACAATGTGGGAGGAATGCAGCTTAAATCGACTGTGGTTAGGAAATCCGTGGCAGCCAATGGATCGAAATGGGTGGCCAATTTCTCGTCGGAACTGGTCTTCCCTAACCGGATCAACCATGTGCAGTACTCTTTGTACGAGAGAGGTCAGCAGAGACTACTTCCAGAGTACGCAGTGACCAAGGTGAGCAATAACACAGTAACAGTAGAGAGCCGGAAGGAAGTAGATGGGGTAGTTTCAGTGGTGGTGGATCAAAACCTCATGTTGGGAGAGACTATGTTGATGTGAACTGCCATTTCTTCCATTACTACTTTCGACGACTGCCACGTTTAGTTAGTTTGAATTACCATTTTCTTTATGAATTACCACTTTAATGTAATTTCTTAATTTCTTTAATTCTCACATATATGTCTTTTATGCTTTAAATTAATCGGAATTTTTATTGTAATTTCTTAATCTTAGGAAAAAAGAGAAAGAAAAAAAAAACTTTCCCACACGGTTCATTGAACTTGGACAAGAAGGAAATATCTTGACTCAGTTATGTCAACTGGAATCGGGACAGGTGAGCCAGTCCTTCCGACTACTCCATCTCAACCCATCCGACCTGGAAATTTGAGAGACCACATGGCCAATACCCAACGAATTCGCCTGCCTCGAAAAACCAAGCCAACTCACCCGAGTGGCGACTCGACTCGGCGAGACGCGAACCGCCGAGCAACGGAGCAGGTCCATAGACCCCCCCAATTTTTTTTTCTGAAATCCCTTTCGACCATGGAAATCTGAAACTGGGCACAGCTCCAAATGGCTTTTCTTCTGCCTCATCTTTCGCCTTCTCTTCTTCTGCAAACCTCCGCTGTTAACAGACCCACCCTTTCAGTTATCCGCCGCGGTCCTCTCCCCTCCTCCGCCTGCGGAGCAGACCACTTTTTTTCTATCGCCCAACAGACCAAACTCGAGCCACCGACTGTTCGGAGTGCGCCCAATAAGGACCGCCCTGGCTCGCAGGATAAGCGTAAGGATGATTTTTACCTTAATCTTGGAACTGCCGTGCGGACGCTTAGAGAAGATTTGCCGCTCTTGTTCTTTAAAGAACTCAATTACGACATTTACAGGTACTAGTTCTCGTTATTAGATTGCAATTTTTCCTTCTTTAATGTCTGGCGCGTCTTTGATCGGGTGAAGGTTTCACCCGATAATTAAAAATTTAATAAGTTGAAAGGAAGACTAGCAGTTGCATAGTTAGTGTACTCTGAAAAATAAAAACTTGATATCTACAATATAATTATCCTTGTTCTTTAATGTTTATGATGTTAATTAAAAGATTGAAACTGTTGATGGGTCATTTTTTAGTTCGCTAAATTACTTTTGGACCTTGTTAGGGAAGCTAGGAAAATACCATTAATGGTCAACGGAGTTAAATTAATCTGTCTTCTGTGGGGCGTATCTATGTGGAAAGGTAAACTAGAAGTTGCATAGAAAGTGTATCCTGAAAAAGAAAAGCTCGATATCTACAACGTAATTATCCTTGTTCTTTAATGTCTATGATGTTAATTAAAAGATTGAAACTGTTGATGGATCATTTTTTAATTCGATAATTGTTTTTTTGGACCTTGTTAGAGAAGCTAGGAAAATACCATCAATGGTCAATGTGGAGTTAATTTAAGCTGTCTTCTGAGGGGCGTATCTATGTGGATTTCAGATTTCCTGAGGAATCATATGGCTTACACTGGTTTGGACTTGCTGGCACACTGTAATCACTAGAATCCAAACGTAATAAGTGAAAAGTCTTTTGCTTTCTTAATCAACTATATAAAGAAGGTCACACTGCTACTTTTCTAATATAATTTGATGGTAATGAATAAATAGGTTGATCCCAGAGGATCTATTTCCACAGAGGTGTTATGATCATTTTTAACTGAATGACAGTCCCTCTGCCGAATACCCTAAAGTGTCATTCATGTATGTTTACAAGTCCTTAGTTTTATTATTTGAGTTCACAGGAATGTGAAATGCAAAGAAACATGCATATGTGAGTTGGTGTCAAAAGCAAAAGAAATTTTATGAGTTGGCTAATCACGGTAGTTCATTGGGACAAATAGTTTGCAGGTAAGCTGTATGAGTACTAAAATCAAAGCCCAGATGTGTTTTCCGTTGAATTCATGCTAATCTGCCTTTGCTTATGCTAGGAGGTTTCAGCTTTAACCCTTACTGACTTGTGAACAATGTGATAAAGGGCTGAAAGGGCCAAAGCCTATGAACCTGCTCACTGTGATGTTCTCTGTCTTGCATCAGTCATGGGTTTCATATATGTTTTCCCAAACGAATGCAAAGATCTTTCAAATGAAGTATTCCTTTTGTCAGATTTTAAACTATTATTCAACTTTTGATGATTTTACTTTTTGCCCATTTTCATCTTTTCATATTTATTGCTGAGGCATAATGCTGTGTTGATTGATAAAAAGTATAAGAAGTATCTATTATCCTGGTACCACTCACATCTAAATTGTTATACAACTGGATATTTTATGTGGTCTTATGGTTGTTTTGCTGCCTCAGTATTTAATGATGCTTATCTGTCAACTGGAGTCATGAATGTGGTTGAATCTAGGCATCTATGCTGTTTTCTCATTGAATACAAAGCAATCCTCTGGACTCTGTTTTAATGTATCAATTGTTTTTCTTCTTGCTGTAGTGATGATATAACATTTTCTGACCCTTTGAACACCTTCCATGGAATTGAGAATTACAAATTGATATTTTGGGCATTGCGTTTTCATGGCCGAATTTTGTTTCGGGAGATCTCTCTTGAGGTGTATAGGGTCTGGCAACCATCAGAAAATGTAATTCTCATCAGATGGAATTTGCAAGGTGTCCCACGGGTCCCCTGGGAAGCAAGCGGGCAATTTCAGGGGACATCACGGTATAAACTAGATCGAAATGGTAAAATCTATGAGCACAAAGTCGATAATTTGGCATTTAATTTCCCTCGGTCACTCAGACCTGCAGCTTCTGTGTTGGACTTTATCACTGCCTGTCCCGCCAGCCCAAACATGTCATTCTTATGGGATTCATCCAATGTGTACTCGTCTTCTTGGCTGAAATTCTACCGTGCAGTGAGGGAAACCTTGGACCAAGAAGAATATGTGCTTGGCCAAGAAGGATTGGTCACTTGCTTGTAGTTATAGTGGTCTCATTTGTCAAAGAAACAACAATCATACAGTCACCCTTCATTTTTTGTTTATGTATTCGTAGAACATATTGTATATGTACAGCACCCTAGTGAGGGAAGGGGAAGTACAGAGGCAGGCAAAAGTGTTTGTATATGGGCTCCTTCAAAGTACTAGGTTTACTTGATAAGTCCTACAGTTGGAAAATATCTGTTATATTGTATATACAGGGACAGCTATTTACCGTTCACACATTTTGTAATGCTCAGTGTATGAGAATAATTAACCAAATTTTATTCCAGAATATCCTACATTATCATATATGGTAGGTTATTCTTTTTCTTCTTCTTGAGATACCAAATTTTGGGTAATGTTTCTCAGTTTGTAACTCAATCAAGTCTTGTGAATTTTTATTGGGCCTAATCAGTCATCTAGTATAGTGGTTATGCAAGTGTTTGCATTAGGTTATCTTGCTCATGAATCACATTTGAAGATGTTCCCACTTAAGAATGCTGTATGTAAGATCTTGATGGGACAAATAATGGCTTCATTGGCAGCAAACGTGGCAACTTTGCAGGTTTTGTGACTTGATCTTGTTTTATTGGGAAACAAAGGTTCATCTTTGTAGATTCCCTTATTTAAGTTGGTTATGAATACCTAAAACAAGAAAGCAAAAACTCGTGGGAGTTACACCAGTTAGATGCAAATATTATGTTCATGCACAGTAGTGGATTATAAATCAGGTAAACTGACTGAATAAGAATCAATAAGGACCTCTTCTTATTGTGCAGGCACTGCACGTTATAAATTTCCCAATCTCCAAAACTCAAAGTTATGTTCCTGATTTTATATATATATATATATATAAAAACAATAATCATTCTCTTTTTTTTGAATTTTTCCTTACGTTTTCTTCAACTGATAGTCGGTTTTCTTTAATTCTTAGATGGTCCACTTTAATGTAAATCTTGAATTTGCTTTTAAGATACTTTTAAGACATTTGGGGCTCTCTCATGGATTAGAATTTTTTCTCTGCAAACAGTTTTTCTGTAATTCATAGACTCCAACACAATAGAAGTCTATATTTCTTCTCTTGAACTCTTATGTAAATGCATTGGGTGTACTTGATAGTAAGTATTTATATCTTCTACTTACTCAAATATCCTATTTGAGGGTTGAATGGTTCCCATTAACTGAGCTCACCAGGACTCTTGTCCCTCTCCTTCATGTGTCCATATTTCAACTCTCCCCAGGTATTGCTTGCATTTGCCATGATTTTGAAACATCATCTTATACCTGCTCAATTATCCTATTGGGTTTAAATATTTCCATTAACTGAGCTCACCAAGAACTCGAGTTCCTGATAATTAACTGCATCTACCATGAATCCGACCTTAGAGAGCTTACTTACAAACTACTAAAATATGGTTCATAAGTTTATGATTTTCCATTTGCACTACTAACAGTACAGAATAGTGGTTATGATCTTGATAAAGCAACATAAAAAATAAAAATAAAAAGCCAACCCGGGTATTCTAATTAGTGGAAAATTCCTATGAAATTAAAAGAAAGTCTCTTTATTAAAGTCAACCCGGGCCTCTACTGAACCTCATTCGGGTCACCCACTAAAAGCCGAATTCTGGTCCACCCACACATATATCTTAGCCGGAACCGCAGAGTCCGTCTCCACCACAACCCGGTTCCCCGACGTGGCCCTCATCGCATGCCCAAAGAAAGCCGATGAGCTGGTCTCATCCGGCAGCAACGTGTATTGGGCATGCTTGATCATGTCAGGGAACAAGAGCACGTCCGAGAAATCGACAGCCATCATTGTACCATTCCCTTGCGCCCACCCCTTCCCAACCGTCGACCGAACCCTCATCCCCCGTGCACTGTTCCGGTCCACCACGACTTGGTTGACCGTCGAAAACGGCACCTTCGATTGGTCCAACTGCACAATGTCCACCCCCTTGTCACTCCCGGAGAACACATTGTCCACCACCGTGACACCACTGATCACACCCTTAACGGACTTGAGCAGTACAGAGGCGTCGTCCAGGAAGAACGAACCGGATATCACGAGCTGAACCGGGTCCTCTGCGACTACCCCGGTGTAATCCAAATAACAATTTAGAATCCGGGTCTGGCTCAACCCGGGCAACCGGACGTAAATCCCGGTTCCTCCCCAACCGGTGGCCTTGTTGTAACAGTGCACTCCGGTGAGAGTGTTGGCCTGGCCGGCCACCATGATCCCGACGGCAGCGGAGAAGATCACGACGTCGGTGACGACGTTGTCGTTGCCGGCGAGGGTGATTCCGACGCCGGAGAATTTTTTCTCTCCTGCGTCGCCCCCCGAGGTGATGTGCTGGCCGATGAATGAGTTCTTTATTAGAGTTTCGTGGCCGCCTTGGACGAGGATGCCGTCGGTGGTGAAGTGGGCGATGTAGCAGTTGTCGATGGTGGTCCGTAGGGAATTGATGACGGAGATGCCGCCGCCTCTGAAGTTCGAATCCAAGAGCAAGTCCTTGAGGGTGATGAATTCGTAGGAGGAAGAGAAGGATTCTTCTTGTGGAGATAGTGAGTCTTCGCCGTCGAGCTTCAGCTTTGAAGAAGAAGATGGCCAGAGCTCGATCAGATGCCGGTCTGTGGGGAAATCGTCTGACGCTCGTAGAGATCCTCCGTGAATCTGTTTTTTTTTTTTTTTTCACTAAATTAAATAATAAAAAACAGACCAGGCCCTGATCCCGCGTACCAAAACTCCAAAAGCCAAGTAATTTTTCCAATTACCACAAACTTATTGAGATCATGAACACAAAGAATTTTTGTGAATTTTTCAACTGATTAAATAGAAACATAAAAATTAAAAATTAAAATTAAAATAATTAAATAATTAAACTACCATGAAATTTCCACCCCCGGAGGAGGGGAGTCTGAGGGGCTGGCTGATCTTGTAGGTCCCACCTTCGAGGTGGACCTGAGAACCGCCAAGATCAGGGATGCCCGGCATGAGATATCGACCGTTGGGAGCTTGGAAAGCGTCCGAGATTGCTTTCAAGATCGCATCCGTGCTGTCCGATTGTCCACTGGGGTCCGCACCGTAAGACGTTACATGGTAGACGCATGGACTTGCTGGGGCCTACGGGAACAATTTTACTTAACATCAGCTCGGCGGTAATGGCGATCGTCGGAACCGGAAAAACCAGGCGAAGAGTTTACAGCAGAAATGAAGAATTTCGGATACTGAAGAGACTAAATGAACAGAAACTGTAAAAGCCGTTAGTACGGGTAAGGAAAAAGAATTTTTTTTTTCCAGAAATGATGATGAAAAGACAGAAGAACTAGTCCGAGTTTCATCCTTCATGGAACACCAGAAAAGCAGAAACGTGGAGCAGAGAGAAAAAGACGTGGCTGCAAGCGGAACCCTTCTTCACCCTTGTATTTCTCGGAGTCTTAGAAGCAACTGGAAATGGATAACAGATAAGAAGAGGAGATCGCAGAGAATAAGAAAGATTACCGTGGGCGAGCTCGCGGAAGGCGATACTGCATTCTGGGCAAGAAATGCGGCCTTTGTCGCCTCCAGTTTTCGTATTTTTTTATCAAGAAATCTGCAGCGGAGGTCTTTCCCACCTCTGGAACCCACTCCATAGCCATGAATCGGAGCCAAACCAGAGAAGAAGACAAGGAGGAGACACAACACGGCAGCGGCTCCCCCCATTGTTATTCCCATCCTTCGCTACTCTTCTTCTGGGTCTCGAAGAGAAGGAAGAGAAACGCGGGACTTAAAAAGAGCGAAAAGAGAACATGAGAAGAGAGTCTTCAATTTAGATTTTCAGACGAAACGAGTCACACGTACAGTACCGATTACTTCTTTATACGCGAGACGAGGAAGAAGAAGAAGAAGAATCCCCTTTCCCACTCTCAACACTTTTAAAATCTCTACACCATTAAAGCAGAATAAGAGAAAGAAATAAAGAATTTCCCGAAAACAAAGACGTCCTTACAACTGTCAAAAAGAAAAAAAACCTGTAAGAAAATGGGTAGAAACAAGGCATCAGGGAGTCGGTCGGCAACTGCTCCTACCCACCATGTAATTCTTCTCTCTGCCCCCTTATGTTTTTCTAGCCAAGCCACTGCGGAAAAACTAACCAGAATTACAGTCTCCGCAACCGCCCACTCATGGAAGAGGAAAGGGAGGTTCCTTTATTATTGGAAGATGTTCGTGAAATTCTTGTTAATGATGCAGGCAACCATGGAAAGTCTTGCTTGAAGAAAATGACTAATTTATTGAGGAGAAGGGAAAGGGTAAGAATCAATGCTTGAATTAGCTCGAGTTTTCAGTTGCTTCAGCTGGTGCTTTTAGAGGTTGGAAAGATGAGAAGGAAGCTTCCCTTGTGCCTGTAGCACGTGGCCATTCATTTCTTAATAAAGTCACTTGCATAATAAAGAAGATTGAAAAGAGGGAAAAAAGAAAAACGCTGAGAAAAGGCACAAAGAGCAATGCCAAAATAACTTCTGTTTGGGAGAAGGGGACACCATTGATGAAGTGACAGACATTCCCACATGGGAAGGCAACCAAAAGAGGTAATGCCAGAGGAAGTCAAGAACTTTCAGATTTAAGACTCCCAAAAAAAGTCAAAACCATCTTAAAATCACTACGACATCATCCAAAGAACGAAACGCAGTTAGGTCAATCGCCTAACTGGAATGCGAATTACAAACCCAGATAGATACCCTGAGATTTTAGAAGATGGGAAGATGTTGACCTGGAAGAACCCAGAGGAAACTGATGCCTGAGCTTCTTGCTTTGTCAAGCACATTAGCCATCTTTGCATCCCGGCCATACACCAAAGTAGAGCTGCGTTGTCGCAAAATTGTGCTACCCATCTGATGTTTCTTTGAAGCAAATATTTTTAAGGAGGATGAGCTACAGAGAGAGAAAGAGAGGGTCTTATGAATCAACATAGATACATGAAAGCAAACACATCAGTGTTTCGTAACAATCATCATCACCTCGCCCTTGTAATAGACCATTACTACAAAAAAAAACGAAATAATACATGGCCAATGGTGGTGGTGGTGGTGGAGGTGGTGGATAAGGAATTAGACCCCTGTACATACAAGATTAGTAAGGCTGGAAAAAGGGGACGACTAACACATATACATACCTCATGTTGGGTCCCCCCGTCACAAATGTACATATCAAAACAACATAAATTTGAAAACCCTCATCTTTTATCCTTCTAGTGGGATTGGCGGTGGCGACCAACTCGCACCACAACTTCATTTACAATATGAAGAACCCCATGAGAGAAAATTGTCAGCTTCCAACTGCAGAACCACAGTCCCTTTTTAATTTGTGAACTACGCACATCAACACAACAAGTTCTACTAAATCTTTTAACACAAATAAATATCCACATTGCATGATGAAAATACCGCTGTAAAGAAAAGAAATTTGAACAAAGATGTGACAAAGATAAATGCTTCTTGGATATCCGATCATAACAATAAATTATGCAAGCAGGTATAAAATTATAAAAACTTAAAGAACATCTAAATTACTGCAGAAATACATGAAGTAATTCAGGAACCAGAATCACATATCCCATTAATTTACATAAAAGCAGCAGAAATACTACCTGAGTCTGGATCTAGACTACACACAGCAGGTACATAACAACGACGTGAATCACCTATTTAATATTTGAATATGGAAAAAATGGTTACTTGTAAACAATCAGATGTCACCCACAAAATTGAGGAATTGGGAAAGAGAAGCTTTTTAAATAAGAAATATGGATAACACAAGTAATTATGTTTCTTATATTATTTCTTCATGCTCGTCTTACCTGGCATCAAGCTATATGCCCAAAAAATTCAGTAGCAATAATCAGAATATTAAAATCAATATGATCCTTAGAAGGATATGACAATATCATCAGTGCAACAGACACTATGCTAGCATTAGAGTAACAAAGACTATGCAAGCATTAAGCAGTGAGACATTCAACAAAGAATAGAATAAAGAAAGACACTGCAAAACTGATGAAAGCTCTAATATGGATTAGTAAAGTATCAATGGGGGTGGAAGCATAGAATATAGAAAGACACTGCATTGCTGATGGAAACGCCAATATAGATCAGTAAAGTTTCAATGAGGGTGGAAATAAGATGCTTCCCCAGAGACCTAAGCATGCAAATTCTGATTCAAAATCAAACTCTGAATACCACAACAATCTAAATAAACATTTTCAAGCGAGACTAGAAGAGCTTCAGCTAGATGCTTACCTATACACTAATTGTACACATGCATGAGAACACGAGCATTGCCCAAGCAGATTCTCCGCTGGATGCCACTCAACCTGGCCCCAAGTCTTAGCCTTGGCCAGAATTTGATGTCCGACTGTATAAATTTCCTTGTGCATGTCTCTGCTGTTGTTGCTGTTGCTGCTGCTGAGGTAGCTGCTGTTGTGGTGGGGTTTGTGGCTGTTGCTGCCACTGACCACCTATGTTGTTCCCATGTGCAGGCATTGTACCACCAGACAACTGTCTCTGAACCAATGGTTGGCATGGTTGCGGCCCGAGTTCAGACCCAGCAGAACTTGTTTGAGGTGAATTCCCCACACTTGTCAATTGAACCACAGGAGTACTACTATCATACAATGTTGGTTCTGCCTTCCATTGAGAGGGTGAGGTGGCAGAGGAGGAGACTGAGTGACTTATACTTGATGCATCAATACACTGAGAAACAGCTGAACTTGCTCCCATTTGGTTAACTTGAACTTGATCTGTTGGACCTTGAACTGAGGCCTCAGAAGAGGCCGATTGACGATTACTTTGTGGAAGCATTCTCTGCATTGACTGCTGTGACTGACTAGCCTGACGAGGCAATGGAGAAGGAACTGCTTGCTGGGTCCGTAAGGTCTGATTGGATGTAACTTGAGGAACCTGACCCTGATTGTTGCCATCCATATGAGGTGGAATTTGTGGATGCTGCTTTTGTGTAGTACGAGGAAACAGCTTTTGCTGTTGTGTACTTGGGTTTGAAAGTTGAGGTGCCAACTGTTTCCCAGGTTGAACAAGGCCTGGCCCTGAACCACCACCAGAATATAGCCCTTGGCTTTGCATCATGTGCATGGCTGGTTCACCTTTCTCAGACAATTGACTTCCAGGGGAAAGGCCATTTGCATGGGACGAATCCACAGTGAGATTTTGATGCATCATCACGCTACTTCCTCTGCCTAACCCTTTCACATGTTTAGGCTGCTGCTGGGGGTGTGACTGCTGCCGACTTTGTGGGTGTGGCCTCGGGTGCTGCTGTTGTTGCAGCTGCTGAAGTTGTTGTTGTTGTTGTTGTTGTTGTTGTTGTTGCTGCTGCTGCTGCTGCTGCTGCTGTTGCTGAAGTTGTTGCTGTCTCTGACGATGCTTCAACATCTGATTGGGGAGAGTCCCAGTAGGTGGAGAGTTCCGACTCAAGCTATGAGTATGTTTTGCCTGAACAACTTGAGACGGAATGGGATTCATTGGGGAAGAAGATGGGGTTAAAGGGTGTTGAATGTTTGGATGGGGAATTGATGCAGGCGGCACAGAGGCAGGAGACCCATTTTGTATAGGAGATATAGGGTGTTGAGACTGGGGAACAGAAGAAGTGGACGTAAACTGTTGCTGTTGTTGGTGCATGAGTCGCTGTTGCAGATGCCTTTCCTTGGCTAAACGAAATGCATAGGCCTGCTGCTGCGGACTTGATGAGTTAGAACCTTGGAGATGAGAGTGGTGGGGACTATTAAGAACATGTGGCTGCTGTGCCATCTGATGCTGAGGTGGATGTTGCACAGGGAAATTCTGGACTGCAGTAGCGACTGTTTGATTGGTGTAGGCAGTGCTAAGGCCGTTGAAATGAGTGGATACACTCTGACCAGTCACTTGTGGGACCTGCATTTGAAGCTCCTGCACCATCAAATGCCTCTGATCTTCTGCATTCTGACCAGGCTACAAACAGAAAAGAAGAAAACACATTCATTTTACATAAATGAAATCCACAAGGTAATTAATAGCAAGTAATAAATAAATGGAACAAAACACAGTATTAGGATAATAAGCTCACCCTGATCATCGCCAATGTGTCACGAGACCTCAACATTGAATTTGCTTGACCAGATATGGGCCCTGTATGCAGATTAACTGGGCTCGGGATTCCTACTCCTGAGGAGGAAATCATGCCTCCGGAGGAAACCATGTTCAGCATGCCTGGGGAGCCCATACCCTGAAACCCTGATCGTGGCATCCCCATGCTCCTATTCATTCCACACATCATGCCCATCCCATTTCCACCAGGTAGCATGCAAACCCCACGGTCATTTCCCACTTGCACTGCACCAGAAGTAGATATAGCAGGCTGTTGAATGTTCCTGCCAGAAATCATTTGGCTATACTGTTGAAGTCGTTGTTGTTCATCCATTGGTAAAGAGGCGGACCTTGGCACCCCAAACCTGTGAGCATCTCTGGCAAAAGCATGTTCTAGTTGCCTTAGCACTAATTAAAATATAGAAAGCACTCTTAAGTTCTGTTAACGTTAATACCTTGGAGACAGATTGAGTGAAGTTGATGAAGAGGGCACTCCATTTCCAAGAACCATACCAGATGTTCCTTGTATCATAGAATTAGCACCAGATGTAGGCAGCCCAGTCCCCACAGACCTTTGATTATTTGGAACTGCTAAGCTGTTAGGATGAGAACCCTGATACCCCAGGGAGAGAACATCTGGGCTTGATGCAGGTGCATCACAAAAATCAAGTGGCCTTCATCACATCAATAAGAACCAGTCACAGATTTCCAATCAGGAACATGTTAAATTCAAAACATGCAGGAAAAATAAGTAGCAGCAGAAAATGGGTACTTACGTTGGAATTGCATTTGAGTTATTCGAGCACACTTGAGAAAGAGTATGAAAATGTGAACTGTGGACTGGGGTCAATTGTTTCCCTTCCTGGTTATCATTCTGCACATCAAATAAAACTGTAAGCAGCACTTCAAAAATCTTAAGTAAAATACATAAAACAGTAAGCATAAAACTGAAATGCCTATGTAGAGTCTAACAGAAATCAACTGCTCAACCATTATTCTGACAAGAGAGAGAGAGAGAGAGGGGGGGGGGGGGGGGGGGGGGGGGGATGAGAATGAGAGAATTCATGGCCTCATGTTCAAACTTCCTTCTCATTTTTTTCTTTTCAAACAAGACACTCCCTTCTCATAAAACCAAATAAACAAATTGAAAAAAAAAAGCCAACTAAGAACTCAACCTAGTCAATTCTCTAATGGATTTTGATTCAAGAATCATGCAAACTAGATCTCGTCAATCCAACTTTGCTCCTTTTATGTTTTGAATGTTGATTACACAGGCACATATGAATACAATAACCTTCTCCTGCAGAAACTCAAACCGCCTTGCACTAGAAACCCTCCATGTGGCCATTGAGCCAACCGCTCAATCCACAAAATAACAATTAACACTTGTTTTTGGGTGGGGGGGGGGGGGGGGGGGGGGGGGGGAGAGCTCACTGGACGTAAAATTAATTAATGAATATTGCAGAAGATGTTTTGCAACTGAAAAAGAAGAAAAGAAAACGCATTAGACATAATCTAAAAAATAGCAAATCAGGAATTAACCTTGGTTCTACGAGTATGAAGTTGCTTTCCAATCAGAATAATTTTCTCAAAGTGAGCTTTAAGCATATCCTCTTCCATAGGTCCCTGCAAATGTTGAAACAACTGTCTTGCACTGCCCTGGTGTAGAGTGCCACCACCAACACAAGACTGGATGGATTAGTTTAACCAGGCAGGCAAATTATCAATTAGTGATATATAGAGCCTAACAACAAAAAATATTTTAGAAATATAAACAGAAGGGATTTAAAGAGTTATGAAAATAATTATAAACATGCCTTTGGGATGCCAGGAAGAGTGGATGGATAAGGTTGAGATGAGCCGGAATCTTCAACACTGTCGGCCCCATCACCAGAATTTTGATCCATTAGTATCTTGTGCCTCTCCTTGCATTCTTTAGGTTTACGGAATGTACACTGACAATTTCAGGAGGGAAATAATATCACTTACAATTTATTACCAAAAAATCCATACAAAAGATATAAACTACAAAAAGCCAAGAAGTTGAATAAATCCTTCATCACAGGCAAACAACCAAAAATTTGAAAAACTTCACCTTGAAATGCAGAGAACTATTCATAGCATCACTTACTAGCTCCCAGTTGGGACCCATATCATGCACTAGAACAACGAGTGCCTGAGAAGATACAACCAGACATTTAAGATGATTATAGTACATAAAAATATAATCTCAAAACAAAAGTAAGACAATAACCGTAGATCAGAAAAAAAGTGCTCAGTAACCTGATCCTCCAAATTTGACCATGGGCTTCCAGAGCCTGAAGGAGTTGTCGAGATTATCTGTGAAGTATCCACCGAAAGCAATTAAATGTAAAAATCATAATACCTCGACCATAGAAATATTGTGCTAGTTAAAAATTGGATCAATGACCAAAATGGAGTAAAATACCTTAAGTCCTTTAGCAGCTTTCCTCCCTGGCGCTCGATTAGCAATCATTCTGATAAGCTTATTGGGATTGGACATATTACTAATGTGAGAAGCAACAGGAGAAGGAAGTGACCCATTCAATGGACCAAAGGCCTCAGGAGATACTTCTGTCACTTGCTTCAAGAGCTTAGGCTTCTTAGCATGTGGACCATATATACCTTTAGAAACAAATACACAAAATTAGTAATAGAAATTGGAAGATTTTACATTGTTAGTTTGACATGCTCTATAGGTAGAAGGAAGACGAGATGTTTACCTATGCTCCCATTAGACTCAAACTGATGATTTTCCAGTTTTCTTTTTGAAAGATCTCTCTGCACATTCAAACGTAAATCATAAAGAAATTTAAACAACCACAATGATACATGTACAACACAAACTAGCATTTTTTTTTGAATGACAACACACTAAAATCTTTTTCATTTTTGACAGCCACAAACTAACAAGTGTGATCAAATAATTTAGATAAATTGCAATATCAATTAAGAAAACCAGCAAAATAATTTTTTTAAGTTTCTGCTGGAATATAATATTTGTCATATATTAGGTTATATACCCACTTTAACAAACAAAAGAAAAAAATTTAAGTCTCTGCTGAATAGTAATACATATGTAGTGTCTGTGAAGACAGAGAAAAGGAGAGAGAAAGAGAGAGACAGAGAGAGCAAACAGGAACAGTTAAACTATAGAACAGCACAAACACCCTTTACATGTTTGTAAACAACCAACACAAGAGTGGCTTTTAGTTCAACTGCAAGTACAGATCAGCAATTGTTTTTGGAATGGTAAATGGTCTTTCATAAAGGTTCATGTACACTTCCATTCACATCATGTGAGAAAAATAAATCCCAAATTAAGATCTTTGAAAGTCTTTGATACCACTTTGATTCTCAACGTTTTTGCACTCAATAGTTGCATACACTATTTCCTAGAAAAACATCAATAGTTGCTACCCTGTCTTAAAACTCACCAGATCTAACTGACCCAAACTGAAAAGAAAAAAAGACCGAATCCACACCAAGACATAATTAACATGTTGGACAATTTTAAGAAAAAAGAAGAGGACAAAAGCCAACCTGTTCGCGTTGAGCCGCATCCATCTGAAAGGTCTGGTCAAATGTAGATCCCTAAAATATAATAGACCTCAGGGAAACACTTACTACAAAAAGTAATAAATCAAATTCTGTAAAGAAAAATACATACTTTCCCAGACATAACAAATCCCCCAGACTCCGCTGAATTTAGAGAACTTCTATAGACCAAATGCTTGGACTTTTGCTTCTTCATAGCCTTTGGAGATGTATCAGCACCATCAAAAGGAAACTGCTTTCCAAACTCTCCAGTTGACTCAAGTTCTGAATTTTTCCTAAGCTGGGACACACCATGCAATGAACTCTGGTCATCTTGCAACGAACTAGTATCTCCACTTGATGCATCAGTTTTGCTTGCCACTTGTGCACCAGAAATTCCACCAACAATAAAAGGCCCCACAACCCTTTGCCTTGCTGCAGTTCGTACACGTTTTGTAGGGATGGATCCAACATTTAGAGCACTAGAAGGTCTTTTTCCAATTGAAACTTGTTGACTACCAAATCTATTCTCTACGCTGTGCCTGTAAGGTAATTCATGTCCCACATCATAAGATCTTGCAGTCGCAGCATATGATCTCGGCAAGTTTTTCTTTTTCTTTTGAACAAATTTAGACGACTTTATGCCTTCATAACCTCCAGGTAGGTAATAGCTGCCAGTTTCCCCCTCCTCTTCAAAAGGATTGTCTTGAGCTCCATACTCTAAAGTGAAGGGCAGAAGGGTGAGAAAAAGAGGTCATCAGGAACATCAAGTATAACAGCAGCTACAAGAACATAATTGATTCATTTGTACCTGATACAGAATCCATCAAAGATACTTCATATTCCTGCTGCCGTGCAGAATCACCAATTTTCTGAAATAAATTAAGTTCAAACGATCAATCATTATCATTCTATTTTTCTCAGTGACCGCTATTAATTACTGATAACATATTTAATCCATGTAGAACAGTTCAACCAACTGAATCAGATTATTTTCAGAAAATAACTCAGCAGACAAAGACATCTTAATAAAATTGGCATGACCTAGAAAAGAAAATTGAAAACTCAAGTTTACCTCATATTCAGCCCAAAGAGATTCCACAGATCTCCGGTAGTACTCCATTGCACCAACAGGGACGGTGTAGATGAAGCTTTCCTGTAAATAGAAAAAAAAATTATATTGCTTTCCAGGCATGTCCTCAAATAAATAGAGACAGACAAAAATTTGACTCATACTTCAGAAAGCTGATCCTCCCATGATACTTCCAAGATGCCTGCGTCCGATATCCTGTCAGGTGTTATAGGTGCTTCAGCTTGAAGGGGCTGATCAGAAGAACGACTAATGTATTTCAAGAATCTCACAGCATATCCCCGAATAGCCAAATTTTCTTGCCCAGACTTCTGCTCCTGAGAGGAATCGCTTGTCTGCTGCACAATCCACCAAGAGATATCGGATGAGTATAACATGTTCAGCTGTCTGACGAAACAATTGAATAAATTTAAACAAAGTATTGACGAGTAATTTTGTAATTTCCAAAAATTTGTGATTGAATGTAATTGTTAAGGAATAGTCCCACATGGATTAGTGAGATCAAAGATCTTAAGTTTATTAGTTGGCAGAAGAGGTTTCTTAAGTGGCTAGTCATTTTGGGATAGGCCTTGGACCAACTTAACAATAATCCTCCAAAAGGATTCAAATATTTAGAACACTAACAACATATTTGACATCCTACTGCCATAATATCAACTGATAAATATGGTACCAAGACATGCAAATAACCTGTTTAATGGCATCATCCTTGTCCTTGATGGCTTCATGAAAATGAACTTTCTGTGAATCAGACACGGCTGAATTACAATCATCACTGGTATCTTCTCTAAAAAGAACCTCAGCTGATTTCCAGAACTGGATGATAGCTTTTGCTAATGTACGAGCCACTTTTTTCTGTTTCCGGTGCAAATTCTCCTCATTAAATTTCTTAAAACCGCCAAAAGCAACCGAATGGGACATCTGGGCAGCAGTAGTTGACTTCCAAAGTCGCTCCTAATCATATTACCAATAGATTAATAAGTAAAAATAGATAGAGACAGTGGAAGTGACTGACAGATAAAGTGAATGACAGAAAACCTGCATAAAGTCATTCGCCAACCATGCCATTTCCTCGAGGACAAAGTCCCAGTGAGACTTTTTACATTTCTCTGGATGGAAAATACTAACAGATAGCTCGCCAAGTCTCTTACGGTTAGCCTGCTCAAAGAAATGCGAAAAATTTAGAGAATTCAGATAAGTGTATTCTTTGGTTAGCTGAATTCAGACCATTTAGGTAGGAGCAGTTAGATGCTAACCTCTATTATTCGAGCTTTTTCCAAAATCTCATCTTTATCAGCCTGGTTCACTATCTTCAGCATGTTCACTAAAGTGTTATGAACCTCAGGAGCAGTGGTGCCAGATTCCTTCCCAGAAGAAACAGCATCCACAACATTTCCACTGGACAAAACCAGACGGCTTGGAGATCTTGCCTGTGAACCCAAACTTGCCTTTCTGGAATTTGATTCATCACATAATGAAGTATCCAGTTTTCTATCTGACTTTGAAGAAAGTTGACCGCTAGATTCTGCTTCACTTTGGAGATCACATCTACTCCCATTGTTTTCCTCCATCTTCACCTCAGTAGCCTCATGATCATCTCGTCTGACACTGTTAACCTTGACAGTGATAGGGTCTTTAACCTCATTGTTGACAAGTGGAGTCTGCTGTTCTGTCGTAAGTGCCATAGGGTTCTCCAAGTAACCACCATTAACATTCCTCAATTTTGAACACTGATCCCCAGCAATAACCCTATCCAAGCTGGAAGACTCTGAATCTACACCTTCAGGATTAAAAAAACCATTTTCTTTATTTTTAAGTGGACTTGGAATAATGTTAGCATCGCTTTCCAAGAAACTACACCCATTTGGTTGATCTGCATTAGTATGTTGTACAGACTTCTCTTTTGCATCTGCATCTCCATATTCTAGACCAACTTTGACTTGCTCCTCTTTTTGGCTGGCCAAAGCAGCAGCACTAGAATCTTTCTCCAGCCCCACTTGAGATAATTTTCTTGGATCTTTGTCCTTGGTATCCGAACCCTTTTCTGGAGGTCCAACTGTCATGTGTTCAGCTGATGTCTGAGGGACCTGAATGGCATCTACCTCCATATCCAATTGATTTTCAGTAGCCGAGGTCCTAACAACTGCATTAACATTCAAACTTGTTGTTTTCGAGTGGCAGATAGAAGAACCAGTAGGTTCATTCTCCCTTTGTGACTCGTTAAATGACCCCTTAGCACCCCTCGAGTCACGACGAGAAGGCACAACTAAAGAAGTCCCAATGCCATGAGCGGATTGACCTAAATCAGTAGCGTTTCCATGACCACTATCACGATTTGATCTGGACCTGTTTCTTCGAGCATATGCCTGAGATTTACCAAGACGAAATACTGTTGAGTCTTCTGATTCTTTTGCATTAAGACTTCCATCCAGCTGAGATGATCGCTCTGATTGAGCAACTTTACTCCTTTTACTAGGATGCATGGAATTTCGATCTGCATTAACCACATCATTTTCACCGTCAAGAAGCAAAAGATTATCTGCAGAATTTGGATCTCTGGCAGGAGTAGGTCCTGGTCTCCCACTACTATCAACAGAGTCTCCATGAGGTGAGGCAGCCAATGCAAAGCTACCTTTTGCTTCACTGAGAGGCCATAAAAGAACTATTCAGCCCGTAAGTAAGACATTGCGCTTGCTCAGGATACTTTAAGTTTGAAATCAAGTCAACTGCTAATTACAGGGCATGCCAACAGAAAGTTCCAAAAATGATATACCTGACCACATACTGCTCTCCAAGCTGATCCGTGAAAGAAGTGGACTGGACACTGATTGAGATTGCAGGACCAAGTTTGAAATCCAAAGGATTGCCACCCTGAAAGAGAGAAGCAGTGATATCAAATTATGTATGAAGCATGGAGACCCAAATATGAGGCTGCAACTATTCTTACTTTTTCAAGGAATTCAAGCTCTCGTCTTCGTTCCTCACGCACATCAAACTCCTGTCTGTAATGACCAAAGAATAAGACGTCCTTCAAATAAGCTGGCCAAATGCCTACTAAATTAATAAGATGATGCCCATATTCCTCTGTAAACTTAGAGATCTTCCAATATCATTTCACATGAAAAGTACACTGTGAACATAAAAGGAAAAGAAATGGATGCCAGTGCTACCTAAGCTCTGCCTGAGCCTTCTCAATTGCTGCACGCCTAGGAGAGATCTTTGTATCAAGACTTATACCACCATCAACAACCCCTCCCATGGAATCCACCTCTGCATTTACTAAGAGAGCAGAGCCTGGGCTATGTCCATGCATAATTGTTTTATGAATATCTGTCAATATGAAAGTTTACTATCTCCATCCATTATTTTTGCAGCTGCCACAAATCCCTGAAGAAGTCAAAAGATGAAAGTAGTGAATTGCAATAAATTAGAACAGAGGTGGGTTCAAACAAATAAATAAGAAAAGAGGTAATTCTTTAGAAAACTAATAAACATATTTAGTCAAAAAAGTTAGATCATTCTTTTTTTTAAATGAAAATTAACTTAGCTAATTCTTAACAACTATGTCTATAGATGTGGAATGAGCCTTTAGCTTAATGGCCATGTCATACAGGTTTTCAGAGTGAAGTCTTAAGTTCAAGTCTCAATGAGGGAAAGGGGTGTAGAGTGTGTGTAATCAACATCTAGAATAATTAAACCCAAAATGAAAATGAAAATGAAAAGGCTGGTCCTGTTCTCATAGTTAAAGCAAATGTGCTTGTTGGTCAAAAATGCAAAATGCAAGTCATGCATCCCAATTTATCTTTATTTTTATTTTTTTACCAATTTGAGAATTTTCGGTCAAAGATCACTTAAGTCTATCCAACTAATGTACCAAAGACTTCATCAGTTGCTCCAAATGTGCTTTTGCAATAATATATAGAAAAAATGTTTGTCAATTGTAGTTTCTTTTGGAAACAATGAGGTAAAGGCTTTTGCTTTGGGCATTTAAAAGGAATATTAAATCTCAAACAAAGCTTCTTTTCGCCAATGAAGGAGATCTCCTCCAAGTAAAGTACGGTAACATATGACTAATGAGTTACGGTTACAGTAGTCTCCAGTGAAAGACCAATGACTAAAGTCCTTCTGTTCTAGTTACTTTGCATTATGGTAAAACATATTAATTTGATTTTTTTTGTTTCAAAATAATAAAATACTACTACCCAAGCACAACCTCGAAGTTGCCAATCCTCATAGATAGTGGACGGAATGTTTGTTGCTGCTTCGTATCAGGAATGCCATCAAATTAAACTGGTGTAGAATGATTCCAAACAATCTCAATGGAATGATAAGGACCGCATTCTATGAATGTGGAAATTTTAAGACACAAAATGAAAGCTAATAAAAAACCATAAAATGCAACGCGAACTCATGAACTGCAAAGACCCACACTCAGGACATAAACCGACCAAAATAAACAAAGAAAAGTGACAAAGTCCATATTTCATGTGTCGGTTAATGAAATGCTCACAAACAACAACAATTGCACTGCACAAGCAATGTGGGAAAAGTAATGGGCAAGTAAATGATACGGAATTCGACACTAAAAAGAAAGAAAACACCTCTAAAGTTATTATATTTCAATGGTACAAACAATTCGAATAGATTTCCTCCCAACTTCCCCTCCCCATTGTCTTCGAGTAATAATAAACACTCACAAATAGAAAACAAACATACAGTGGAGGAAGCTAAGCATAGAGACGAGGCACGAGTGGTGTTCAGCAGCTTATTCCTCAAAATTCACGTGGCCCGACAAAATTGAAGTTGCACTAACGGTGTTGAAACAGCTAAGTCTCCCTCAGGCGAGCAGTTCGCAGAGAATTTGAACGACTTTGAAAAAATCAACAATTCTCCCTCGAGTACACCATGTAAGAAGACCAACCCCACGAAAGCCCTCGTCCTGGCCACGTATTCGAACGCAGTTAGGGTTAGGGTTAGGGTTTTTAGAGAAGGGGGAGAAGACGTCCAGAGTGAAACCGGATGGTAGCGTTTGAATAGAAACGAGAGCGAAACGGAGAGATTTGCAGGGACCTGTTCCGTCCCCTAGGGTTTCGATCGATCGAAGACGGAGGTTTTCGTTTTTTCCTGTTCTGTATTTTTTTTTGTTTCAGTGAAGAAATTTTCGTCGTGCGTTTTGGTCGATCGTAATAATTGGAAAGCAGAAATTCAAAATAGTCCGGGAGGGGACATCGCCGTCATTTCTAATTTTTAGAACCGGGTCCACCAATAATTTGAATCCGCGAACTCCGCCATTCATCTGTGAAGATGATCAAACGAACCCACTGATGAAAGTCAACCAGATCTAATCTCTTCTTCTTTTTCGTAGAGGTGCCATATCAATCAGAAGATCCCAGCCGTAAAAAATAGCATCTGATCAAGGCATTTAAAAATAATTTACCAAAACACGACTTTCAAAATTCAAATACCACTGCCGTCGCTGCAAAAACCATTATGCATTTAATTCATATAAGATGCAATACACCTTCCCTTCAAAAATTTCAACTACTTTGATTTATCCATTCATTTAAATTTTTCTTATAATCAAAATTTCTCTTATATTTATTAAAATTTTAAAAATATATAATCTCGAAGCACGATTAATATTTATAATTTATAATTCATAATTATGAGTAATAAAAATATTATTATTAGAGTGATTTTCAACTATCATCCTCAACTTGCTATGAGATAATTCATACTTGATTCATGTTGATTTCTCTCATGCTTTTAAGAAATACTAAACAATATAAGAAAATGAATTTCCAAAATAAACCAAAAAACATTAAACTGATTTTTAATTATTTTATATATTACTTTTATTATATTTGTTACTAATAAAATTTATATTTTTTATAGTTTAAACACATAATATTATAACTATGTTTTCTATTATTTTCTATGGTCAAACAAATACAAGAAAATTGGTCAAGTGAATTTTTTCAATAAGAAAAATAGGTGAAGGGAAATTATTTCCCATCATTTTGTGTCTTATAGTGGTACAAATGGCTTGTCATAACTTAAAAGAGATAAAAACCGACAAGAGAAGAGTTAATTAATTTGGCATTTGTAACATAAAACCATTGTTATCATACTAGAACTTAACTTATTCGTTTGGACACGAAGCTTTTACTTAGGTACCATCAAAAGATTAATTTGAAACTAATTGATTACCTTGGGTTTGTAATTTTTTTAGTAGGATACTCTCTCCCTCAGGCTTCATTAAGAGTAATTGAGAGCCCATGAAGAGAGAGTGATGTCAGTGCTATCCCTCTGATATTTTTTATTTTTTATTTTTTATTTATTTTCATAATATCATAGTAATTACACATTGGTTTAATCATCAATTTTTTTTGCTATTAAATTTGACCTATATTTTGTAATCCACAAAATGAGTCGATTTAGTCAGGTCGAATTTGGATTTGATAAAAGGGTCAGACTTGCTCCTTACTAGAAGGGTTTAGTTATTATTTTAAAAAATATTTATTAAAAATGAGATAATGATCAATTGCTAACTATTTTTAGGAATAATAATGATTAAAATAGACAACCAAACCCAGTTTGGGTGATACTAGTCCAGCCCAAATTGTCATGCGCGCGAGTCGGTTCTGGTTCACGTTTAACAGCAGTCAGGTCCGGTTCGTTAAATTACTTTGGTCCAAAAGCCCTTGACATATTACTTATCTTTGATTCAAGATCAGTGACAGCATGACCTGTCGTCCACAACATTAGTTTCTGATTACATCCTTAAGCCTTAATTAGTAATTATAACCTCCAACGAGTCACGAGTGGCTGCTAAATCATGCAGCACTGGACAGTTTTTAGGAAAAGGCGACGCCTTCCATATAAATAGTATGACATCAGAGATTCAGAGTCAGTGTGCGTGAGAGCGCTGGCCATTTCGTCGTCATCCTCGAGAGGGAGCCTCGGCTGCTTGCTGCTGTTGTCCGCGGTATCAGCCATGGCTTCTCTTTGCTGGAAATCTCGAACTCTGTTGCGCTTTCTTCTTCTTGTTGTTCGATTATTCTCGTCGGGTTTGGTTTTACCTGTCGCTGCGGATCTGATTCATGGTTCGTTTTTCGTTCTCTGAGTTCGCTAATTCCTGGAGGAGGACTTTGTAGACGAAGTGTATTTTTTGGTGATAAAATCGACTACTGATATTTTTAGCTTATTTCTTCAAATCTCGTGCACGGTATGAAGTTATTGATTAAATAAATTATCCTACATAAGCGTCGAATTCGGTTTTGGTTTTAGCTGCTGCGGATCCGAGTTTTTGGTTCTTCTCTCATTTTGTGAGTTCCTGGTGTAGGACTTTGCAGAATGAAGTGTCGGTTTTGGTGACAAATTGTTTGCTTTTTTTTTTCAAATGCTATGTATGAAGCGATTGATTAGTTATCCTATCCCAAATAAGCATCGGATTCAGTTTTGATTTTAGCTGCAGCGAAACTGATTCCTGCTTCCTCTCTCATTCTCTGCGTTCCTTGAGTTACTGGTATTGGGTTTCTAGAGTCAGTGCATTTTTTAATGACAAGTATGCTGATTTAAAAATATATATATATTTTTTTTGTGGGGGGTGGTACATGAGCGTCGCACCGAGTGCATGATGTATACTTACTGCTTTTTTATTCATCAGTAAAGCCCTATGCCGTTAGCAATAACATATGACCGTCGTCATTAGGAATAGTCAGCGACTGATTTATCTCATGTCATTTAAAAGTTCTGGTCATACCTATTTGTTAAGTGAATTATACTTGCTTTACGGAACATGCATACCATGCTCCAATGGCAGAGAGTTAATTGTTTGCGGCGCTATTTAAAAGAAGCGACCTGAAAGATGTACTGCTTTTCCTGTTGTTGTCCTCATCGCTGTTCTGGTGTACGTGTATTTGTTAAATTTGATCACAACTTTTAATACTTGGATGCTTGTTCATTTGAACATTACGTTTCCTTATTATTATTCATGTATATACAATTGTCGAAACATTGTTGAACAAGTAGTTACTGGGACAGGAGATATTGAAGGTTGGAGAAGTGACTTGTTTCGAGAAATTGTGAGGGAGGAGGCTGTGACCAGATTGAATGAGCTGGGAAAGGTAACCAAAAAAACAAAAAAATCCTTTGTCTACTCCCTTGTTTGATGCACTCATCTCCATATATATTATGAACTCTGTCTAGCTTCCATTATGGATATTATTTCCCATATTACCTGTATTTGGTCTCATGTCCCTAGATCTGCAAACTTTGTTGCAGACAAGTGTGCTAAGCAGGGGGCCTCCCCCCTTGCCCCTCTTGTTAGGGGAAGGCCTGCCTAATCTTGTTTGTTTGTTTCTGGTTTAATGAATTCATCACTTTCTCAAAAAAAAAAAAAAAAAAAAAAAAAAAAAAAAAAAAAATTCTTTGAAAGTTTCATGGATTAACTTTTTCCTTTTCTTCACAGATGTCTGAAAATTTTGTCTTGATTCTGTATATAGTGGGAGGTCAAACTTAGTTTAGTAGTTGCCTTCTATTTCTGCAAGAAGCATAGTTGAGCTCTTAATTAGGAACCGAAATTAGGAACTATGGATAGTGTGTGGCTGGGTGGACCATCCCGTGGAACAATGAGAAGAAGATAAGGCAAACGGTAGTCTGAATTTTTTAAACAACCCAAGGTTGGTTTAGAGGAGAAAAACAATCTTAATCTTTCTGAACATCTTGGTAAACTTCCCATTCTTCTATGCTCTTCCAGATTTTCATGTATCCAAAATTCCTATTATAAAGTTAGATCAATGTATTCAAAGTGGAAAGAACCCTGGTCATGTTAACAGGCTCTGTAGTGAAAAGAGTATATCCATGTGATGGCTTGATATGGAGCAAGTAACTGGTATCTCTTCTTGGTTTGAAGACTTAAGACGATTCTGATTAAAAATTGATTGCCTCAATTGCAGAATACAGTAAAAAAATTGACTGCCAACAGTTCAAATCAGTCAAATTTTTTTAAATAACTCCAACGTTTTTTGCTCACAGTTAAGTGATGATGATGGTTTTCTTCAACGGACATTCTTGAGTCCTGCTTCTGTGAGGGCCAGTAGTGTTATCCTTGGTTGGATGCAGGATGCGGGATTGAGAACGTTAGCTTCTTACCCTTTCTGCCCTCTTGTAGCATTTGAAACTGTCATCTGATATTCCCTTTTGTTTCAGGTGGGTAGACCAAATGGGTAATGTACATGGTCGAGTGGAATCAACAAATTCATCTGCATCTGCTCTTTTAATTGGTTCTCATTTGGTGAGACTCTGATTCTGATTTTAGAATTCACAAAGAATGATTGGGGCAGTCAATGACACTTGGTTGCACCAGGACACAGTTGTTGATGCTGGAAAATTTGATGGGGCGCTGGGCATCGTTTCTGCAATTGCTGCTTTGAAGGTTTTTAAGACTAATGGGCAGTTGGCAAACCTTCAACGACCAGTGGAGGTTATTAGTTCTGTTAAATTTCACATTTCATATTAGAAGAAGGAATATTGCTCCTACCAAACAATATTAGAAAAATGTGGTGAACTTTGCCAAGAGTGGTCGTGGGTTTGTGGTTCCCATGGTAGTGTATATTAGTTCTATTATTTCCTCTGTTTACCCGCCAGGTGAAGTTTATTCACTTCCTTATGCTTGTTTTTGGTACTTGGGTATCTTCAGTGGCTCATCATTATATGAGATACCCACATCTGTACTGCTCTTCTAGTTCAAATCGTTTAGTCAGTAACAGTACTTGCATGAGTCGAGTTCAATCACACTGCTCTCCATTCTGTATCTGTAATGTAATTTCTTGTTTAATTAATTGGTATAAAGTGATTTCCTGGTTTTGCTTAATTATTTATGCTTATTGTGCACATTTTAATGTAATGTGTAATTATGGTGTTGAAAAACAAGAATAGGGACATTTTGTTTATTATACCTTTTTGTTATTTATATTTCTGATGTAATCTTATTCTACATGTCAAACTATGTCTATGGACCAAATTTATTGTAAAGGGGACTCGTAGAATAAGAGATATAGAGAATTAGGGTTTTCACTTAAAGTAAGGGCAATCTTGTAAATGGTATTCAACCCTCTCAACCCTAAGTTGTAAATAGAGGCTAGGGGACGTGCAAGTCCCCCATCTCAGTCTCTTTCTCAATTTCCTCTTCTCCACTTTCTCTCCCTCTCATTCTCTCTCCTCAACCTCCTTTCTTTTTACTTTTTTCAGCGGTAGATCACATTTGGGAAAGAATTTTGTACGTTTTTCCTCTTTGAAGCAGATGTCTACATAAAGGAAGGATCTTTTTCTAGATTTTCGATTACTGGTTAGCAAAAATCCAATTTTTTCTCTTTTCTTTCTGCCATAACCTTAGGGTTACTGGTCCTGTTTTAAGAACAAATTTTGGTGTTTTAAACTGCCAAAAGAGTTTTTTTTTTATGTTGATCTAGAGGTGTGTGCCAAAATTCCAGAACTATGTTTGTTGACATCATTTGTGCACTTGCTGACGTCAGTCCTAGTGCAGGTTCTAGTGCACTTTATCTTCTGAATTTGATCCTCTTGTTGATTTTTTGGATTGTTTGATCTGCACACATCTAGTATCTACCCTAATTGTGATTTTACGTTGTGGGGCCCACTTGAGCTGGTTGATTTGGAACTTTTTGGAAGTTTTATTCGATCTATTTGGTATTCTTATATATCTGGTATGACTGACTCTGGTGAGGTTTACACTCTAGCAAAGGAATCATATGGTAAAGATACTATTATTATCACCTCTAAAAAGTTGAATGGTGATAATTACCTTACTTGGTCCAGATCTATTAGAATGTACTTGAAGGATATTAAAGAACTGAATTTTTTTGAAGATGACCTTCCTGTTCCTCAAGATGATTATTGGGAGGCTGAAGACAGTCAAATGATGACTTGGCTTGTCAGCAGCATGAAATTTAATATCAGGAGCCAAATTATGAATTTTGAAACTGCCAAGCCTATGTGGCTGTCCTTGGAAATTTTTTATGGACAAGAGAATAATCTTTCTAGGGTTTATGAATTATACAAAAAATTTTGGCTTAAAAAAGGGTAACAGAACTGTAACAAATTATTATAGTTCTTTTTTGAGAATCTGGTAGGAAATTAATTTCTTCATCCTTTTACTACAGATGAAAGGGAACTCCGAAAATAATAGAGTCAATTTCTTGTGGTGAAATTTCTAGATGGATTGGGTGCTGAATTTGACACAGCATAAAGGCACAAATTTTGGTCTCAGATGAAATACCCAACCTCTCTACTACCTTTAATAGGGTACATAGAGCTGAAAAGACTATTGTGTTCGGAGCTGGAAAAAATACTAAAGTGGGTGAAGCTACTACTCTTAATACATCCGCTACAACTTTTGATTCTATTGATATGTCCAAGGGATGCACATGGATTGGTAGAGGCATAGGTAAAGATAATTCTGACAAAGGACGAGGCCGAGGAGATGCTAAATCTGAGCGGAAATGTATTCACTATGGACACACCAATCATTACTCAGATAGGTGTTGGATAAAATTTGGGAAGCCTGCGTGGGCAAACGCTATTACATATGAAGGTACAACACCATGGTCTGAAACTACAATCCTACCTGGTGCTCTAGATGAATTACAGAAATTGATTCAGCAGCAACAACAAATTTCCCAATGTATGGCACAACTATCTACTCCCTCTGCATCCTTTGCACATACAATTACTACTGCAGGTATGTTTGTACTCTCAGTGTCTCATACCCCATCTTGGGTTTTTGATTCCGGTGTCACAAAACACATGTCAGATATGTCCTTAAAGGAGTTGGTTCTCGTTAAGTATGTTAATCTTGCTGATGTGTCAGTTCACAAGTACAAGTTGTAGGAAATGTTACCCCTGCACTTTTTCTTTGCCCTCAATTTGCACTATTAGTTCCAAAATTTCCTTTAAATCTGTTGTCTATCAGTCAAGTGGCTAAGTCTATGAATTGTTCTCTAACTTTTTACCCTACTCATTGTGTCTTTCAGAATCTCGTGATGAGGAAGATGATTGGTTCCGTTCGTGAGAGAGGGGGACTATATTATCTGGACAACCACAACCTAGACAATACTTTACATGCACTACACACAGTTGATTCACCTCTTTAGTGGTATCTCAGACTTGGTCATCCATCTCTAGCAAAACTGATTCAAATAGTTCTAAATCTTCCTTCTTATATTACTTTTCAGTTCGAGTCATGTTAGCTGGGCAAACATCATCAAAGCTCTTTCCTGTTTCATCTCATATGACAAGTAAACTTATTGAGTTTGTCAACTTAGATGTCTAAGGTCCTTGTTCTATGACTAATCAGTTTGGTCATAGGTATTTTATTTCATTTATTGATGATTTCAGTAGAAGTACTTAGATTTATCTCATGTGAGAAAAATCCAAAGCCTTTAATGTATTTCAGCTATTTTATAATGAAATAAAGAATCAGTTTGCAACTTCTATTCATATTTTGCGTACAGACAATGGCCTTGAGTTTATGAATCGTAAATTTGACTATTTCTGTTCGTCACAAGGAATCATTCATCAGACTTTTTGTGTGTTCACTCCACTACAAAATGGAGTTGTTGAGCATAAGAATTGTCATTTACTTGATGTAGCTCGCACTATGCTGATTTACATGAATGTGCCTAAGCTTTATTGGGGTGATATTGTTCTTAATGTATGCTTTTTGATAAATAGAATGTAGTCTTCTGCTCTTGATGGCAAGATTCCTATTCAGATTGTTTTACTTACTACACCTTTGTTTCCAGTGTCACCTCGGGTCTTTGGGTGTGTATGTTTTGCACATGTATATGATCGGTCAAAGGAAAGTTGTCTCCAAGGTCTATTAAGTGTGTATTTTTTAACATAGAAAGGGTACAAATATTATTGTCTATCTATGAGAAAAACATTTGTATCTGCTGATTTTACCTTCTTTGAGGATGTTTTATTTTTTGAATCTGCTAAATCTGAGTCGGTTCTACCTGAACCCTCTGTAATTAGTCCTGTTATTCATCTTACAATTTATGAATGTGCTCCTCCCTTACAAGATGCTCCTATTGAAAAACCAATGCAGGTATACCAACGCCGACAATAACCATCTCATTCTAATCCATATCCCTTCCTCACATCCAACCGTGATTCTTCATCGTCTCCTGATCCTAAGGTAAGTGATCTGCACCTTCTTATTTCCCTTCAGAAAGTGTTCGCAAAGGTACCTGTCATTTGTTTTGTCCAATAACTATCGTAAGTTTGTTTTGTCCATCTCCACTTGCACTATTCTTTTTTTAGTGCAGGATGTCTTGTTGCAACCTCATTGGAAGAATGCCATGGATGTTGAGATAGAAACATTAATTGATAGAGGGACTTACCTCCAGGTGTTGCTGTAGTTAGGTGTCGATAGGTCTATACTATTAAATATAACTTTGATGGATCAATTAAATGGTATAAGGCTCGTCTTGTTGCCAAAAGGTATACACAAACATTTGGTGTGGATGTTTTTGAAACTTTTTCTCCAGTTGCTAGTTTGTCCTCTGTTCGTATACTTATTTCTGTTGCAGTCCATCAAAGCTAGTCACTTTTCCAATTGGACATTAAAAATCCCTTCTTCTATGGTGACCTTGAGGAGGAAGTCTATATGGAGCAACATCCAGGGTATTTTGCTCAAGGGGAGACACATAAGGTATGTCGACTCAAGAAGACTCTTTATGGCTTAAAACAGAGTCCGCGAGCTTGGTTTGAAAATTTTAGTTAAGTGGTTATATCCATGGGATTTTGTAGAATCCATTGTGATCACTCATTATTTACTTTGAAATGACCATCTCGAATTATTATCTTACTGGTATATGTAGATGATATCATCCTATCTGAGAGTGACAAATCAGGCATTGAAACAGTTAAATCCTGTTTGGCGAATCACTTTCAGACTAAGACCTGGGTTAGTTGAAATATTTTCTAGATATTGAGGTAGCGAGAAGCAATGAAGAAACAACACTGACTCAAAAGAAATATGTTACTGATATGCTTCAAGAATATGGTCTTCTGTGGGCTAAACCTACGAAATACACCTATGGAATTAGGATTTGATCTTCATGATGATCAAAGTTCAGAATTGAAAGATAAAACAATGTATCGAAGGCTAGTAGGCAAACTCATCTATGTTACAGTTACTTGACTGGATATTTCATTTGCAATGAGTGTCATAAGTCAGTTCATGGAACATCCACATAAGATTCACCTAGAGGCTGCACAAAAAATCTTGAGATATCTAAAGGGAGCACCAGGTAAAGGTCTCATTTTCAAATCTAATAATCACTTGAGGATTGAGGCTTTATCTGATGCTGACTATGCAGGCTCCAAGCTTGACAAAAAATCAACCATTGGTTACTGTGTATTTCTGGGAGGAAATCTAGTCAGCTAGAAAAGTAAAAAGTAGAATGTTGTTGCTTGATCCAGTGTTGAAGCTGAATATAAAGCAACGACTCACATCGTCAGTGAGCTAATGAGGATAAAATCTGTTGTCTAGGAATTTGGCTTCGATGAGAAAGATCCTATAATTATGTAGCATTCTTCATTGCAAACAATCCAATCTTTCATGAAAAATCAAAGCATATAGAGGTAGATTGTCATTTCACCCAAGATGCAGTAATGAGGAAAGAGGTAACTACTCCATTTGTTCGGTCTGGTGGTCAACTCGGTGATATCCTAATTAAAACATTGGGAAGGCGTGAATTTTTTAACTTTTGTGGCAAGTTGGGATTGTTCGACATGTACTCTCCAACTTGTGGGGGACTGTTGAAAAACAAGAACAGGGGTATTTTGGTCTTTTTATCTTGTTGTTATTATATTTCTTGATGCAATCTTTTTCTACATGTTAAACTATGTCTATGGACCCAATATCATGTAAAGGGGACGCGTAGAATAGGAGATAGAGATAGGGTTTTCACTTAAATTAGGGGCAATATTGTAAATTGTACTCAACCCTCTCAACCCTAAGCAATGAATAGAGGCTGGGGGACGTGCAGGTCCCCCATCTCATTTTCTTTCTCAGTTTTCTCTTGTCCACTCTCTCCCTCTCATTCTCTTTCTTCTACCTTCTTTCTTCTTACTTTTTTCAATTACTAATATTTGCTTCCTAATAATGGGTCTGCTTTCTTCAAGAACATCTGGAAAGCATACTAAAGTCCTTTATTTTTTGTAGTTGTCTCTTTTATTTTATTATGTTTCATATCAAAACATTAAAACTCCGTAGTTGAGTCCAAACCTCTGTTCAGCTCCGCCCCTCCGTTCTCGTCCTTGTAGTTTGTGGTACACATTGTCCTCTTCATCTGTATACATTGATCATGCACCACATAAGATTGTACCATATTGCAAAAATTAAGATATCCATGTACCATAGAAGGGGGGTATAAAGAAAAAACTTGTCAAGAAACGAGAAATAGAAGAATGAGAGAAGAAAGGAAGAAGAGAAAGGAGAAATGAGTGCTGGAAGAGAGTCTGAGAAGAGCTCTTGTTGGGGTTCTGAATTCGACCCCTAATCCTTCTTATTCACTTAAGAGGACAATTACACATTTACCCCTCTTACAATTAACTCCTTATAACTACCCTTCTACACCTCTAAACAACATAAAAATGGACAATAGACACATCTAAACATTCTGAACATGATAGTACTGTGACTGAAATATACAGACCATGTAAAAAGACCACACTGCCCCTTATATTACATTTTAACAACACTGTTAAAGGCAATGACAAAAAAATTCCATGGGCCTCTTGTTCAGTCTCCAGTTGCTGTACGCTCATGCTTGTATAGACTTGGAAAGAAGAATTCAATTAACTAAGGATGTTATGCTGAGGATCATTTTTGCAGAAGGTGCTTCAATGAAAATGAATCTGCTTCTCTGTTTCTAATTTCATATTTCCTACTGAAGGATGAATGATACTAACAGCTAAATCTTGTCCATGAGGATCATCTTTGTGTAGATGTTTTGAAGAAAATGAATCTGGTTGTCTTGAATACTAGGCTTGATTGAAAGGTAATTCTGACTTAGTACTTTACTTTTGCTTGGATGTTATAGGTAATTGCATTTAGTGATGAGGAAGGCGTTAGATTTCAATCCACCTTTCTAGGAAGTGCAGCCATTGCTGGTACTCTACCTGCATCAGCACTACAAATTTCTGACAAGAGGTTGTATTTATTTTCCCTTTTGTGATTAATTGTTCTCTGAGGTTTCTTGATAATGTTGTAAGTGCTATATTCATGATTTTAAGGGATATTTATCTAGTAACTGACATGTGAAGCCTTGGTCAGTGGTTTGACAGTAGAAGGCATTCTTAAGCTATCCTCCATTGAAATTACAGAAGAAAGCTTTCTTCAGCTTAAGTATGATCCAAAGACAGTCTGGGGTTATATAGAGGTTAGTGCTCCTAATTTTTACTAGCTGCTCCTGATTTTTACTTACTGTCTTATGATATTTGGCCCTTTTATATGTAACCATGGGATTCCATAGGTTCACATCGAGCAAGGCCCAGTCTTGGAGACACTTGGTTATCCTCTGGGAGTGGTGGCTGGAATTGCTGGTCAGACTCGGTTAAGGGTATATAACATCCAAAAACTTTCTTTTTCAACTATAGTTGGTGAGATGCATGTGAAGATAAGAAGAAACTGAGACTGCCAGCTGGAACAGTGGACAGAATGCTCACAAAACAATGACAAAAGGCTTAAGTCGAAATTTATAGTTGATTTTTTTATTATGTAATATTGGCCTCAGATGTGAAAATTGAGTTTCTCTACATGCCGATATTTAGAGACATTTTGTCATTAATACATGTGATTTACTTCTTTTATGACTTTGTCTCACATTATGAAGCATAAACTACTCTAAAGCTTGACGTTGAAAAAGCTTTCGATTGGATCAAATAGAACCTACTTGATTCAATGAAGATGGACTTTGGTGGAAAGTGGAGATTTTGGATGAAGAGCTGTGTCATGTCGGCATCCTTGTTTCTCCTCCTTAACAGCACGGGCTGTGGCTACGTCAAAGGTACTAGGGTCATAAGACAGCGTGACCTCCTTTCCCCCCTCTTCTTCAATGTCGTTGTGGAGTTTCTGAAAGGCTTGGTTCATGCAGCAATGTGAACTTGGTAGCTGCAGCCAACTTCATGGACTGCAAACATGGACATACAAATCGTCCAATTTGCATATGATACAATTGTTTTCTGTGTTGACATGAAGACCTAATTGTGAAGATGGAGGAGTTCTTGAACTGTTTGAACTTGCTTCCTGCTAGAAAGTCAATTGGATGAAGTCCTCTCTATTCAGATTTAACATTGATGAGGAAGAAGGAAGAAAACTGGCTGCAATCATTGGATGTCAGTATGGTACTGTCCTTGCAACTTATTTGGCACTTCCCTTTATTGCCTCTAGACCGGATAAGCATGTTTGGGCTCTGGTAGTTGAGAAGATGGAGCTTCGGCTCTCCACTCGTAAGGGTAACTCTTATTGAAGGCTGGAACATGTACACTATTTTAACTCCAGCTTTGGCGAGTCTCTTGATGTATTTCCTCTCCTTTCAGCCTTGCTCAGCTAGCAGCAAAATAGGATTGAGAGGATTAAGCGATGATTTCTTTGGAGGGGAGACTGTGGCAACTTTAAGCATCACCCTGCTAACTGACTGAGGTTTGCAAACCCAAGAGTGTGGGAGGGTTAGGAATCCGCATCATCAAGTGGACCGATCGTTATGTTGCTCAAATGGCTGGAAATTTAACATGTGCAATGAGGTTGGTTGGTGAGGCATTGTTGTGCAGAAGATGGGTGTCTTCACCAACTCCTGGTGGCTGGATGGCAGAAGGTGCGAGGGCTATCTGCTATTTGGTGCTCTCTTTTCTCTTGTCTGCCTCTTTTAAAAAAAGAATCAAATTCTATATTGGTAGGGGTTATTTTGTTCAATTTTGGGGGATTGGTGGCTGGATAGTTCCATTCAGGAGTCTTATCAGCTTCTCTTCAAACTATCCATGAAGCGCACCATGATGATTAATGAAACAAGAAGGCTAAAGGCTAGAGTCTCAAAATGTGTGCTAGGACCTCTGTATTCGTTGGGGCATGAATGATGAGGAGGCGGCTGAAGCTAGGAGACTCATGGGGAGCTGGATTGCTTTAACATGTCAAGATGGAGTGTCTGGATAGAATGATGTGAACCGTTGATGATAGCGGGGAAATTGCTGTATCATCAGCCTTTGCCAAGATCAAAGAAAGGGATCAGGCTGTGAGACGCCCTCTGTCTATTGCTAGAAACTTTCTGCCCTACCCCCCCTCCATAAAATTAAATGTTCATTTGGAGTACAGCTTGGCGGAGGATCCTCACGTTTGACAACATGAGGAAAAGGAGATTGAATATACCTCACACACTCTGTACCCTTTGTGGTTTTGAAGAAGAGAGTATTAATCATCTGCTAATCCATTACCCTTTGCCCTTAGAATTTGGGTGCACTTCCTTAATGAGCTGGGTATCCAGGCTTGCCTCCCCCAAGTGTATCAATGACCTTATTGTTTGGTCCTTTAGTTGTAGGTCTCTCCAAGCTTGATAAGGCTCTCCTCTCGGCTTGCATTTCCTGTATCCCCTAGGTGTTGTGGCTTTAGAGGAACTACAAAAGCTTTGAGAATAAGCGCAATATTCTGAAAGAGTTATTGAAACCATCTCTAATGTTATTCTTTCTGGGATCAGCACTTGGAAGCTCTTCAAAAAATTTACAGGAGTAATAATCAGAAACAACTGAGAGTATAATTCGGCAAATGTCGGCCCAACACTTTGCAAATGTCGATGTCCCAACACCGGAAACGTAGAATGGAGTCCTCCCCTAAGAGGAGTGATCAAGCAAATTTTGACAGCAGTGCCTTTGGGAATCTAGTTCTAGCAGGCATTGGCGGCACCTCTAGAAATCATGAAGGGATCTCCATTCCCTCCTACTTGAGACATCTGGGTACAATTGATTCTACCACTGCCCAGCTTCATAGCCTTTGGCAAGGTCTCATAATCCACAAAAACTCCATTGTTGGACCTTTTTGGATTGAAGGAGACTCTGTCAATGTCTTTAGTTGGTGCTGCACAGCCAAGGGGCTCCCTTGGAAGCACTAGCCAGTTTTTCGTGAGATAGTAGACATGATTCCTAGTTTTGTAGTTTCATAGCACAATGTATCAAGATTAGCTAATTGTGCTGCTGACTCTTTAGCTAAAGAAGGGGTTATCCTTGTAATCCCTTGTTGTAAGAGGACACCCTTAAGATTTTATTCTTGTAAGCTTTGCTCTTGAATAAATTTTTCACCTTCTTCTTCTTCTTAAAAAAAAAACATAAACTACTAAATAAACATAAAATATGGCAATGTGATGGAAATGTAATGCATTGGATAATATGTGGAAGGACTGTTTGCAGTTTTTTAGGTGAACCCCTTTCTGGAGGATGCTGTAAGAGAGTTCTCTCTCTCTCTCTCTCTCTCTCTCTCTCTCTCTCTCTCTCTATATATATATATATATATATGTGTGTGTGTGTGTGTGTGTGTGTGTGTGTGTGGTCCTCTCATTGTTTGATACATCATGGAAGTTTGTTGAGCATTTTTTTTTTGAAATGATGATAATTTTTTTTCAAAGAAAGGGAAGATACATCAAGGGAGACCTCTCCTAACAACAAGAGATTGAAGGGGGGGGGGGGGGGTGTGGCGGCGGCGAGCTTAGCACACTAATCAGTAGCTGAATTGGCTGATCTAATAACATGAGACCAAGTACACGAAATGGTGGAAGCAATGTCCAAAATATCAAGAAAAATCTGCCAGTGATGCCATGGGAGGAAGGATGAGGTTGACCACCATCCGAGGATCTACCAGTTAGAATACAAGCCTCAAGCCTTCTAATAGTCTTTCTCCTCTCTTTTCAAGCTCCTTTAAATTTTGCTAGCTAAACATTTTTAGTAACAGAGTGAGAAAGAGCAAAATTCATTTTTAGCTTAATCTTTTGGTTAAGTTGAGTCTAGGTCCATGCCAAAAGGGCCAGTAAATGTTAGACGATCATTTCCCAACTAATAATCACTTTTGTTTTCCAAAATTTACCTTTGTCGAATTATTCTAAGTAACATTCTTTCTCACATCCAGAGCTAAATAGACAGACAATAAGGCAGGAAACAATGAACCAACATAGATGATATCATGATATGAAATCATTTAAAGTTGGGTTTAAATCTACCCTAAATGACTAACAGAAGTTAAACGGCCTTTTTCCAACTAATTACCACATAATTCCAGATCTTAACCTTTTAACACTTGACTGGTAATTAGTTTTATCTGCTTCTTTGCTACAGGTAATTGTGAGAGGCACACAAGGTCACGCTGGAACCGTTCCTATGTCTATGCGCCAGGATCCCATGGCTGCAGCTGCTGAACTTATTGTATTATTGGAGAATCTATGCAAGCATCCAGACAACTTCATTACTTATGATGGAGAATGCAGAGGCTTCACCACAGAATCTCTTGCAGACTCTATTGTCTGTACAGTTGGAGAAATATCTTGCTGGCCAAGTGCGAGTAACGTCATTCCAGGCGAGGCAAGGGACATCCTTGATCGGTCTAAGAGTGGATGCTTTAGTTTTAAATTAGGGCATGAGTGTCATTTGGTTTGCATTTTGTGGGAGACTAGTTGCTTCCTTTGCTTTGGGCTCTAGGAGTCTTCTTTGGTGAAATAAACATGGGCTTCCTTCTTTTCATTCAGCTGTTATATAAAAGTTCGAACTCACACTTCCCTATAAGAAGATAAACAATCCTCTATACTTGCTTTTCATGCTTGCGTGTGTCATATGTTTCTGGAGACATATCTACCACTTGTTTTCTCAAACTTCTTCATATAACCTGTAACCCGTGGCTCATTGCAGGTGACATTCACAGTGGATTTACGTGCAAGGGATGACATGGCACGGGAAGCTATTCTCTACGAGTTATCAAATCGAATGTACCAAATATGTGATCAACGATCTGTGTCTTGCATCATTGAGCACAAGGTCTGGAATTCATACCCCAATTTTGGAGGAACATTGTTTTAAATGGTACTAATTACTGTTCCACACTGATGCTTGTGAGGGTGCATTATTGGTCCTATAGCTATTACTCATTGATGGTCTAAATGTTTCTCATGACTGATTATCTAGTCTGATTTCTTTTCTACGTTTCTGTTTTGGCCCCTTTCAGCATGATGCAGGAGCTGTCCACTGCGACGAAAATCTAACTTTGCAACTGAAATCTGCAGCTCATGGTGCAGTGAAGAGAATGGCCGGTGATGTCCATGTTGATGTGCCTGTACTGATGAGTGGTGCAGGGCATGATGCAATGGCCATGTCACATCTAACCAGGGTTAGATCACTTTGTATACTTCCTATATTTCCCCTATTACCAAATCATAAAGTTTTGCTTCTTAAACATGTATCTCTGTGTGGAACCACCACTCCCTGCTCTGAAATCACAGAAGTTTTGAATTAATGCTGCTAAGTTTTTTGTTAGAAGATAGGAAAATAGATAGGAGATGATGAAGAAGAAGGAAAAAGAGAGGAAGGATAGGGAGGAGAAACACAGTGTGAGAAAGGCTGCTCGATTAGGGGAAAGAGATCGACCCCTAATCTTATCTATTTAACTTAAGTGAGAAGGACTAAAAAGACAGAAATGTGCCTCTCCTACATTCTTGCATAATACACTTAAGACAAAGCAGAAAAAGAAAATAAAAAAGACCAGAGATGGAGATGGAGATATTTACTAACATTTTGATTGTTTTGGAGCATACCAAGTGAAAGTCAATGGAGCGAATGAAATGCAACTTTTAACCCTTGGGAAAATTTTGTCTCAAATTGAGTCATAAAAGGAGTCTTTATTCATTAGATTTTATCTACTGATGGAGCAGGTTGGGATGCTATTTGTCCGTTGCCGTGGTGGTATTAGCCATTCACCTGAGGAGCATGTTTCAGATGAAGATGTTTGGTCTGCTGGTTTGGCACTTGTGACATTTCTTGAGGCCAACTTGCTGTAAGTAATTATTTTGAAGCGGCCTAATAAATTATTGCAAACATTTATGTGTACAGTGTCATCGCTGATAGATGTAAATTGTAGGTGTAAATAATCCTAGTAATTGTAGGCCTTCGATGGGGTCGTCCAATGTCATGAGGCTGATTATCTATTGCTTTCTTATTGCGATTGCATTAAGGTGTTGAGAGGTAATTGTCAGGAGTTACCTAATAACCTTGGTCAGATGCATTAAACGCAAGTGCTGAGAGACAGATTTGCAACTTGCAAGTGCCTCAAAATCATCCACATGTATATTTGTTAAGTGGCAGCCCGATCTTAACCAGCTATGGAACGACTTTTTACAGTTCTTATATACCAATTATATTTAAGAGAGAACTTAGGGAAATAGCTTGAATGTTCTACCCAAAGCGAATGGCCTATATTTATAATTTTTTAGATGTACAATGTCCATAATGCCTTTAGAGTTACAAGCTTTACATAAGAAAAGACTTAACCATTGATTATTTACATAATTGTGCCATCTTTATAAGAAATCTTCTTATTTACAATGATGCCATATTTTTTGGACGTGTGGGCTTTCCTTAGTCAGGTGGGTTTGAACCCATCTTTTACACACTTGGATGCGTGGGCTCGGGCCCATCTTCCAACAACACTAGTTCTAGTGTGGTTATAGATAATGACTTAACTCCACTAGAGTCATATCCCTCTAGGATTACAAATGTAACAGAAGTGAGCCTAGATGAAGGTATTCTAAATGAGGAAGAAGGTGACTCTATCTATAGTTCAAAAAGACAAAAAATGTCTCATGTACTGGGGCGAATACAATTTGTTGATGGTTGTTGCTTCAGTTTTAGATCCAAGGGACAAATAAAGATTGATTGAAATGTGTTTTCAATATATATATATTTTGAGGTGGAAGCTACAATGAATATAAACTTAGTTCAATGGATCTTATGTGAAATTTATGGTGAATATGTATCCATATATAATGTGGAGATTAGTAATAAAGGGATTGGTTCAAGTATTTGCTATACGGGTATTTCTACAAGTCGTATGTCACATTCTTCATCAAGTTTAGGTTGGTCAAAGTTAATGACTTATGTGAAACAAGTGGATGAAGTGAATTAACAAAGACCAAAATTGGAAAATTATCTTGAAGATGGTGTGTATATTTGTGAGGATACTTTACAATATGATTTTGATGTTTTAGAATGGTGGAAAATGGATAATTTGAAATTTTAGATATTATCTAAGATGGCATGAGACATCCTTGTAATTCCCATATCCACATTAGATTTAGTGTCTACCTTTAGTGTTGGTGGTAGAGTAATAGATCCATATCGTTCTTCCTTGGCACCAAATACAATTCAAACTTTGATTTGGCGGTGATTAGGTTCGGGCTCTTCACGGTGTCAAGAAAAATTAAAATGTGAACTACTTTTGAATAATTATTTATTATGATATTTTTAAGTAATTTTTTAGTTTTATTTATTAAATTTTTGTTTGATGATTACAACCTGAAAAGAAGACTATGAAGATAATGCTACCAATTACTTGATTTGTCATCTTTTTCTCATCTTAGTAATTTTAATATTTTTTACTACATTAAGTAATTAGTAGTGGAAGAGTATTTTTTTATCAGACAATAATAAGTTTTATTCTTTTATTTTTGTCATACGAACGGGGACTTCGTATATTGTTTTATAGCATGAAGAGAAAGAGCTAGAGTTTATAAATTTATACAGGATGTATAATTTTTATTTGGGTCATTGTAAATTATTATTGATATTTCAATGATGTCTTTGTGTTTGATTATTGAATAAAATTTATGTATAATATTATGCAGTATTTATGAAAAATTTTGTGCACAGTATATAGACAATTTTATGTAAGGTTTATGTACAAAGGTCATGCCTATGTATAGGTCATGCCCAGTTTTATGTAAAATTTATGCATAATTATATATTAAGTTTATTTGATATATATTTTATACAAAGTTTTAAATTTAAGTTGGAGCTTGAACTTAGCTCGAGTTTGAGCTTGAACTTGGTTAATATTATTGGGTTTGAACTCAATTACAATTTTAGGCTCGAGGCTGGGCTTGACTAGTGCTCGAGTTCGAAATATTTAAATCAAGCCCAGCTTGAACATAGGTAGGTTCGAGCTCGGCTCGACTCGATGTCATCGCTATCCACAACGACCACTTATCTTATGTGACAACAAAAGTGCAATCTTCCTGAGCTCCACTCCAATTTCTAACAGGTAAACCAAACATGTTGAATTCGATTATCATTTCCTTCGCGAGCTTGTTGTTGTTGACAAATTTCGCATGCAATACACGTCATCTCACCTATAGGTTACCAACAATTTCACCAAAAGTATTCCATGCCCTCTTTTTGAAAATTTTCACTCCAAACTTCACGTTTGTTCTAATCCGATATTCAGCTTGCAGAGGTGTGTGGAAGATACCACACCCATAACAAAAGGCAAGGCAGAAGAGTAGTTCTAATTAGAAAATCACGTTGTAATTGAGGATACCAAATTTATATAAATTAAATACAAACTCACCATCAATTCTTGGTGATTACAAAGATTTAATTGAATCTTTATAGATTCATCATCCACCAAAGTTTCAATCACCTGAACGTTGTCTAATTTTTTCCATTTAAGACAATATTTTGAACAAGTTTCTTGCAACTACACAATAATCTTAATCCAATATTAAACTATTTAATTCCATAGAAATCTGTGAAAAAACTGATAAAAGAATCAACACCCGAGTTGCCTGCCTCCAAATGTCTCCGTTACTGATCTGACTCGCAAATAAACTTGAGAGGTTTCTGCTCTTGGGACGAAGTTTTCTGGGATCACTTCCAATCGCCATCTTCAAACAGTTGAGAAATTCAGTAAATGACGCTTTTGAGAGTTTCGAACTCCAGAGCCTGTCGTCACCGTGTGTCAAAGCTCTTTTTCCACTCTGAAACTCCTCCGGCTACGGGTCAACATTGACGATCTCAAGTCCAAAATGTTGACATTGTGGCGACACCCAAGTTTTCAAATCCGCAAAAATAGTTTCTGGATTAAGAACTAAATCATATAAAAAAAGAAGCTCTGCTGCCCTTTTTCTTTCTTCAATTCTTCTTAATCGAGCTTTTTGATAAAGTCTCTGCAATTTTCTCTCTCGCGCTCTGAGTCTTTTGTTTTTGTTTTTCTCTATAACTCTCAGACGTATTGCGTACTTTTTTTTTTTTTTGAGCTTTCCCTGTTTCGAAAATGAAGCTCGCGAGGTTCGTTCTGTTTGTTTGCACGTGTTCTTCTGTACTGCTCTCGGTTTTTGCAGAGGGGGAGTGTGACTCGGGAGATACGGACAGAAACAAGTCCGCGGCCCTTAAACTGAAGTTGGCTGCTATTGCGTCGATTTTGGTGGCCGGGTCGATTGGAGTGTCTCTACCGTTTCTGGGTCGGGTGATCCAGGCTTTGAGTCCAGAGAAAGATTTCTTCTTCATAATCAAAGCCTTTGCTGCAGGGGTGATTCTAGCTACTGCGTTGGTTCACATTCTTCCGGATGCGTTTGAGAACTTGAGTTCGCCCTGTTTGAATGAGATTCCGTGGGGGAAGTTCCCGTTCAGCGGCTTCATCGCCATGCTTTCCGCCATTGGAACGTTAATGGTGGATTCTTTTGCTACTGGGTATTTCAATAGGACCCACTTCAACCAGGCTTTACTAGTGAAGCAAGGAGAGGAGGAGCATGTGGGTCATGTTCATATGCATACACATGGGGCTCACGGCCATGGCTCCGTCTTGCCGTCCGATGGTGAGAATGCTCTCGCCGGCGGGAGTGATCTTACCCGTCACCGGGTTATCTCTCAGGTAAAAACCATTCTTTCTTCTTCCTTCTTAAACTAGTTTTGAGTAATGAATGAAAAATTCTATTTTCTTGTAATCAGAAATTAAATGTACTTGAAATTTGATGTTGTTGACAGGTGCTGGAGTTGGGGATTGTGGTGCATTCAGTGATAATTGGGATTTCACTGGGAGCTTCTGAGAGACCCGCCGACATTCGACCTCTTGTCGTAGCTTTGAGTTTTCATCAGTTCTTTGAAGGCATGGGACTTGGAGGGTGTATTGTTCAGGTAAAAATCTTAAACCAAGTAGTAATCTTGTTGGGTAACGGCCAAATAATTTTGAGTATTGAGTAAATATTTATGACGTTCTTGATTGGCAATGCAGGCAAAGTTCATGTCGCGAGCAGTAGCAACGATGGCTCTTTTCTTCTCCCTGACCACCCCACTTGGGATTGCAGTTGGCATCGGTATTTCTTCTGTTTACAACGAGAACAGTCCTACTGCTCTGATAATAGAAGGAATTTTCAATTCAGCAGCAGCAGGGATTCTGATCTACATGGCACTCGTTGACTTACTCGCCGCTGATTACATGAGCCAAAGACTACAAACACAGGGAAGGCTTCAGATCTGGGTCAGTCTTTCTCTCCTTCTCGGAGCAGTTTGCATGTCCCTCCTCGCCATATGGGCCTGATTTTCTACTCTTCTTCATCTTCTTCTTCTTTATTTGTGTATCTACATTTATGCCTGCAAATGCCAGTCTCTTCTCTCAAGGAGATTGTAAACAAGCTAGGAGATATTTTCTGCTGTAACGAAGAATATTTGCTTTACCAATACCAGTTGCAGAAGAATTGAAGTTATTAAAGAGTGTTCTCAAGGAAAAAAAGGGCTTAAAAGCAGCTGAAGGTGCTTGATCAAGTAAAAATGCTCTGAGAAAAACACCGTTGACAGAGAATATAATATGAGATCTGCAAGTGAAACCATATCCACCCTTCATTTGCAAAAGGAGACGGAGACAAATTCCAATTTTCAAAGCTTTTACTCTTGGAGCAATCGGAAGGATAAACTCTCAAAAATCTACTTTAAACTAATTATTCTCGAAAATATCTTAATTGATTGATATGAGGGAGGATATCGAGCATGGGCTGATACCTATGGGGTTTCAGCATGAATCCTTCTTAATCTCAAACTTTTAAATTTAAGCCTTATACAAAAATATTTAGCTATTTGAATTTTATTTTTCTGCAAATGATATTTTTACCAATTATTTTCCATTCTTTCCCTTTGGAACCCCAAGAAAAGAAAATAAAAGAAAGAGAAAAAGAAAAGAAAGAGAAAAGAAAAGAAAATAGGTTTTTTTTTTTCTTGTTTGGATGCCCATGGAAAATAAGGGAGAAAACAAGAGATAAATGTGGTTTCTCTTGTTTGGATGCACAAGGAAAATGGAGAAAGAAAAGAAAATTAATAATTTATTTTTTTGTAATAATTAAAAATATATACAATCCTAAGATATAATTATTGAAGTATTATCGATAAATTTTATTTATCAACTAAGATCAATATTATCTATAAAATGTTATTTATAATTTTATTATAATAGTAATAAAATTTATTATTCTAAAATATTATTCCTAAATAATATTTAGAGCCTCTATTTATAAAATACCTCGATCTAACCTAAAAAAATAAATACTACACATAAAAACGTTGCAAGTTCAAAGTTCGAGCCTACTCTCAAGCTCAAGTCTACTAGGCACATGTCAGGTTCCTCAAAAGCCTGAAAACGACCTCGATCCTTGATCCAAAAACCCAAACCCAATCACCATCCCTGCAAGGCTGCAACCCCGTCCCCCATGCTCTTGAAACCTAACTTAAACTTAATCCATCCTCAGACTGTCCCCATAAACCTGCCCCACTAACACATTCATAAGAATAACATTTGTAATAAGAAGAGATTTATTCAATAAAATCTATCTTAAACATGTGTAATAAAAAAAATATTTGTAATAAGAACAATATCAACACATTCATAAGAATAACATTTGTAATAAGAATAGATCTATTCAATAAACCCATCAAAACATTTATAGGAATAACATCTATAATAAGAAGAGGTCTAATTGATAAAATCTATCTTAAACATCATGTGTTTAATCAAGTCACTTCATCATAAAATAAGTTAATTTCTAAAATACTCAAAGTAGTCAAGACAACATTGCTCAAAATTGTTTGAAGTACTCAATTCTAAAGTAAAACGATTAATTATCCATTTTCATCATCAACCACATTGATTGATCTTCGGGAGGACACCCCATAAAAGTAACTGCTTTAGTTGAACTCTCAACAAAAAAGTTACATGCTTTCATCTTTACACGTTTGTCAAGTTTGGAATCTTCATCACTTCATTGTACAACTCACGTGCTTGAGAGGTTTGAATGTTTCCTAATGAAATAGTAGTTGCAAGTCCATCAATACTCTCCTTGAATGATTTCAGATCTTCATCTAGAACATCAAAAGCCCGTCATTTTTTTACGCTTTACTAGTTCTAGACGAACTAGATGTTTTAGGAATTGTTGCCTCTAGGAGAGTTTGTGGTATCTTCCACTTCATTAGTACCAAATTCAAGGGAACTAAAACTATATCCCAAGTTTGATATGTTAGGCCCCTTATCCAAATTCATTGCCTCTCTTTGGCTGTAATACCACTAGACCCAGTTGTATGATCTTTTCCGAAAAGAAAATGTAAGTCATCATAATTTAGAACAAACTTATATCGATATTATTTTGCATCTGGATGGGCCTACACATTCAACAAATTATAAACAAAAGTATTATACAAAGGTTAGTTAAAACATTAAAAAATAAAATATTTATGAACATACCTTTATGTAACTATCCCACACTTGTGTAAGTGCTTCAAACATCATGGTTGATTGATTGAAATAAAATCGACTACCATTATTATGATGGAGTTCCTAAACTGTAGTAAAGTTCTTCTTCAACGTCTTTAGCCGGTTTTTAATGTGTTGGACATATATACATTGCATGCCACAAAAAGATCCAAAATTATTTGACAACTCCAGAAGCTATTGAACATGCAACTCCTTTAAATATCCTATCAATTTTTTTGGCTCTTATTTGATCTATAAGAGTCTACATAAGACAATTATCCATATTTTGACTCTATATAATGTTCTTTTTATCATTTCCACTACTATCCATTTTCCTAAAAACTAATAATATCATATTTTTTACGATTAAACACCAAATACCAAACATTTAAAATACATGCATACATGGAAATTAAAACTCCAATTCAATTAAAACTTGAAACTATTAAAATTACAAGTCTAACTTAATACATACATACTTCAAACATAAACAATTTTCAAGAAGATATCCCATGTTTGTACAATGATATAACATTCAAATAAGTTGTTTTCATTGCATCTCATCATGCCACATTTTTAGCTATTTTTTTCGTCAATCTTTTTGCTTGTTGACACTCTTCAAACAAATTTGTAATTAAGTACACTTCCTCGTCAATCTTTTGCTCCAAAAGTTTTTGATCAACCTCTTTAATAAGCTCTAGGTTTGGATCAACCCCCATAAGATAATTGTGAATAATACCTATTGCTAATACAATATCCGTCTGAGTTTGAATTGGATAATTAGGTTTTGTCTTCAAAATGAGAAATTTTTTCTTTAATACACCAAATGTTCTCTTCGAAAGGAGCATCCAACAAAAAATGTGTTGGTTACATGCACATTTGATCTAAAATTAACATATGTTTTGGCTAGTTGGGAAGGGCTGCATCTGATTCAAGGATTTTGAACAAAACATTAACAAGAGAAGTAGAGGAATTGATCGTACCTAAAGGTAATCTCTAAGCTACAAAATAATTATTTTTAGAAATTTAATTGTAATAACTTAAATCTTTTTGCCTTCATGTAAATATTATGTAGTTGATGTGGGGTTTTGAGAACTGGTTTTCTTCCACCATCTCGAGGTAAACGCTATCACATTAAGGAGTATTTAGTTTGTGGTACTGATAATTTTGAAGAGATGTTTAATCGTAGACAGACCTAGTTGGGAAATGTGTATGGCTAGTACTTATTGTTGTTTTTTATTTTTGAGGGAACTTCTAGTCTATCAGGTTGCTTGAAAAAAAATGTTTCCAAGGATATGATTGCTTGGAGGACTTGATGGAAGTGACCACTAAATGTTTCTCCTAATTTTACTTATAGTTCTTCCAATTATGGCCAACGATATAGAGAAACTTTGACACTTGGTCCTCTACGGTACTATACACAGTATCTTTAAGACGACATGTTTCCCTCAAAATGTTAACAATGTCAAATGCCTAGCTAATTCAACCCAAAAAATCGGTCTGTTAAGTGCAGAAAGCCAAGTACCTAACCCAGGTGGACCAGGGGTGGATCGGAACCACCTAGCTCTGACATCCACAGTTCCCGTTCCTTACCATTTCCGCAGGAATTCGAATGCAGAACGTGGTGCCCAGCTCTGATACTATGTCAAATGCTTAGCCAATACAACAAAAAAAACCGGTTTGTTAAGCGTGGAAAGCCAAATACCTAACCTAGGTGAATGGAACCACCTAGCTCTGATATTAGCAACGTGTGTTATTCACAATTATCTTATGGGGGTTGATCCAAACCTAGAGTTTATTAAGGAGGTTGATCAAGAGCTTATGAAGTAAGAGATTGGCGAGGAAGTGTGCTTAATTTTAAATTTGTCTAAAAAATGTCAACAAGCAGAAAGAAAATGAGAGCGAAAGGTATTTTTTGTTGTTTGACAATAAATAATTATTGAAATAAAATAAAATAAAAGAGAAAATCACTCTTTTAGTTACTAATTTTTTTCTCACAAAATGATAGAATTTTGGAAGAAAAAAAAAAAAAAACTCAAGAGAAATTTTTAATCATCAAAATTTTAAAATATTACTAATTTTTTTTTCTTTTTTATTTTCCTCATGTATCAAAACAAGAAAAACTATATTTCTCTTTCATTTTCCAAGGGCATCCAAACAAGAGAAAAAACAAATCTCTGTGTTTTTCTCTACTCTTCCCTGTATTTTTCTATCCACTTTCTTTGTTCCGAACCCGGCCTAATCGGCTTTTCTTCGTTCTCGTGTAGGTTCTTCACTTTGAAAAGAGACGACGTTTGATCCCCCGGTCTAATAGTCGACCGTCCCCTTGAGATCAAATACTAATCTAAACCCAAACCAATCCCAGAGCCAATTAATTTATTGTTCATAATGGCTGCAGCGTGGTTCACCGGTCAGATTTATAGCAATGGCTCCGGTTGGGTATTCAGAAATAGCGGTCCGATGTTTCCCCCACAACCTTGAGTGGTTCGTCGTGGCGCGATTTGCAGGGTTTTTGCCTTCTAGGGTTTTTAAGGCAGAGAGGGAGAGAGAGAGAGAGAGTGTTGAAGCGTTGTCTGGGAGCGGGATATTCGAACTCGTTAAGTAAGTCTGAGCCTGAAAAGTCATTTATCCTCGTCAGTTTTCTCTAGTTTCCTTTTAATCTGATCGTGTTTGCCTTAGTCCAAAGTCGTACCACTTTCTATATTGCAAGTCGAGCTAAATGTATGTGGTCGCAGTAGCTTCGTCTATTTATCTTTCTTTTACCTTTTTTCTTTGTGTTACTGCAACAAGTAAACCCGAAATTTGGTATTTTCTTTGCATAGGTGTTCGAATCGATTTTTTTTTTTTTTGTTTTTGTTTTTTCACCTGTAGTTAGAGGTGGTCAGTGTATTCCCCATACTAACGTTTCGTCACTATACCGGCTTACTGTTAGTCTGTTAGTTGTTGTAGCTGTCGTGTTCTACGTTTGAAATGCTGTGGTCCTAACTCCGTTGCCAAGTGTAACGAACTCGTTTGATGTCCGTCATGGTGTTCTTGTTTCTGGACTATGATTTCCTCTTTTTTATTTTTTCAGATGAAAATCCTAAAATTTGATAATTTGTTCCCTGTTGCTTTGAGCTATAACTGTGGCGAATCAACCTGCCTTTGTTTTATTTTTATTTTTTATTTTCCGTCAATTTTGATGGTGAAGAAGTTAACTTTTAAATGCACTCAAGAGATCCAACTATTACGTGAATATTGTGAGATTAGATGGAAACATGACTTTTTCAGAGTTCTAATGTGGAATTTTTTGCTATGTAACAGTGATGGAGATTGACAATGAAGCATCTCGGCAGATACGTGTCCGCTTTATCACAAAGCTTCCTCCTCCACTTAAAGTCCCTAATATGTCCATTGCAGTCCCTTCCAACCTAACTAGAATGGGACTGTCCGAGACTGTTAACCTTCTTCTTAAAAATGGTACGCTTGCTAATCCATGAACACTTGTCTTGTTTCTTCTCTGGTAATCGGGATTCCTGGCTGTTAAACATGAATGACAAGATGCAAGTATAGCCTTTCAATAAAAAAAAAGAATATTCTAGTATATATTATAAGAAACAGATAGATGCAAATATACATGCACATTTCTGTTCCTTCTTTATAATTCTTATTATGATTATTATTGTTGTTGTTATTGTTATTATTGTGTTATTATTTCAGTTTCAAATATTGAACAGCAAACTTGTGTTTGTTTTGTATTCAATACAAGTCTCTGAAATTATTTACGGAAACATGCGGAAATTTGAAAACTAAATTAACTGAGTCAACTGCAAAGAATAGTCTGGGTCCTCAAATTGCTAGATACATAACAGAGATTGATTTATGCCAGTGAAACATATTTTGTCATATACCTGAAGGTTTTGGCCGGTGGAATTTTCAGTTTCTTTTTCTTTGTGGATTGTCTAATACTTATTAATTGTTCTTATCAGGAGATCCTGATTGTGAAGATCAACCTTTTGATTTTCTAATTGATGGTGAACTGGTCCGCATGTCACTTGAAGAGTTTCTTCATGCCAAAGGCATTTCTGCGGTATTAATGTTTGCTACATGTACTTATTAACTTCCAAATATGTGTCTAGCCAAAATTAATACATGTGTATGCACACACACACAGTATATTCTTTACCATTGCTTATTCTCATATTCTTAAGCATATCTATGGTCCAAGATTGATGAGTAGTTAGAATAAGAAACTCCAAATCACAGTACTGTGTTTATAATATTTTGTGAATTCAAAGCTACAAGGCAAAACAAGGGGCTCTTTACCTGATAGGATCATAAGAAGGATGGCACATGCGCCAACTTTAAGTTGTTTGTGGAACCTTTAGAAGGATCATTCAACTTGAGGCCTAATTGTTTTTTTCGGAATAGTGAATGGCTTTTTATTACTGCAAAGAAGAAAAAGGCCAGAGGCCAATAAGATACTAATTTCCCACAATAAGGAATGAATGGGAATCCTTTTGTAGTGGCAAACCTCTAAAGCTGTTTTGCTAGAAGTGCTCTCTTCACTGATTTCAGCTCTTTATACCCTACCCTTCTTTGCCTTTAGAAACATTTCCCTGTTTTACCAAGGGGTAATGAAACTTCTTTGAGGCTCCCTACACAAGAATTTGTGGTAGATGGCATCGATGCTATTAATTAAGGGATTAGTGAGAGGCAGTAAATAGAAATTCCGGTTAGCGTTGACTTGATTAGGGTTGATATCTAGCGAAAGAAACCTGCCTTTCCAGAGAGCTAGCCTCTTCTTTATCCTTCTCGGCATCTGGTTCTGCAGAGCTTTATTATGTTGGCCATAGAAGAAAGGGAGACCCAAGTAAGTTATAAGGGAAAGCAAGAGTTTTGCAACCTAACAGTTCTGTGTTTTTTTTTTTTTTTTTTTGTTTATGAAATATCTACTTCAATTATTGATTTTACATTTTAGGGGCTTTAGGTTTTTCCCAGCTCAGCTTGACATCACCTTGGCCCTCTGAAATTGTTGGAAAGAACTGTGCCACATGAAGAAAATGAGTAAAAAAATCTTGGGTTTATTAGTTGGGAAAGAGAAATTTTAACTAACTAGTCATTTTGGGATGGGCCTTGGACTTGACTTCACAAAGTACCAAGCATGTGCTTAGGCATGGGCTGCCACCTTGGACTGTCCACGTGTAGTAGGAGTTAGAGAAAAGGGCTCACACGTGAGGGGGAGTATTAGAAAGGATTGTTCCATATGGAAAAATGAGTAAAAAAATCTTGGATTTATTAGTTGGGAAAAATGATTCTTACTTTGGTTAGTCATTTTGGGATGGGCCTTGGACCCAACTTCACAACAACCAAATCAGACCACCATTGCTTTAGGAGGAGAGAAAATCCTTCTCATTTGACCAAATTAGCTCAAATCTAAAAGGAGGGGCCCACGAGTTTGGCTGAGTTTTGATCGAGAGTGAGGCATGGTCAGAAATGGGCCTAGATTGAACTTTGGCTGCATATGATAAGAACATATTTAACCAATCTCGGTGAGCTAGGAAATTTTCAAAGTTACTTAGGATTGGGTTGCATTGTCCATTTTTTTAGTTGAAGGAAGTGCAAGACATCGCGATATCAATTATACTATTGTTCTCAATGCAGTTAGAGAAGTCTATCATGGCTAGAGAGACAAGCCCAGAGCTAGAGGATTTTTCATTCACATACCTCGTGAGGTTGAAATCCCCACCAAGCAGTGGAGTAGGCCAAGCTGAAATAGTTTGGGAGAGCATTTCTAGAAATGCAGTTTGTGGCTAGGATTTTTGTGGACCATAAACAGGTGTTACGACCCCAGTGAGATGATGGGCTTTTGATTCAAATGTAATTGCAACCAAGAAGCTTGACTTTAAGCAATCAATTTTATCCAGCTTATTGAAGTCCTAGACAATTATGATGCCCCCTGCAATGCTTCTAGCTTCCAACACCACCCTCCCAACATTTGATGAGTACCATAGGTTGTATGTCATTTCCCTTAGAGGGATTTTCCCACATTGTTTCTTGAATAAGGGCAAATGTTACTTTGCTAAGTCTTCGGGACTTCTTTTAGAATTACTCTATTGCTAAAGGAGCCTAGGCCCTGGATGTTCCAGGATAGGATATTCATTGGTAAATCTTGCTTTGGTTGTGAGAGACTTGGAATTTACTCAAGATATCCCTTAGTTTGTCACTTAGGTTGTAGTGGACACCTAGTGTGGCTGCATACTCATGTAACCCGTGTCAAACAATTTGCTTGATTTTGTTACTTCTTTCTGCATTGAGACGGAGTCTAGGGGATTTGTTAGAGAGATGGGGTGGGATGCATCATACTCACTTGGCTCCATCGTCGGGGCAACATCGTATGAGACCAAGGAGGCATTAACTTCATGCCTTCTTGCATACGTGAAGCAAACGGTCGCCCTACTTGGAAGGGATGGGGGAAGTGGTGATTTCTATGAGATTTGAGGATGAGCTTAATCAGGTCTGTTCAACAGGTCCGATTCTATCTTTTGTCATGCCTTGAGATGCTTGAGGCTATTTCACTACGAATGGAAGCTTCAATAAGTGGGGTTGATGTGGGGCCCTTCAACGGTGGCCAATGAGATGCCATGCTAAGGATCGGCCAATTGGGTATCATGTGCTGTTGCTAGGTGAGTGTAAGTGGTGGGGAACTCTAGCAAGGAGGCACCTGATCTTGAGGTGGGGGCTAGGATGATGCCTATCAATTTAGCTAGGATTCCATCCTCAACCATCCGATTAGGATCAAGACTATGGTTCGATTTTGAAGTCCTTGGGTATCTTCTGGAGCAGCTTGCAAATAGTTAGCAATACGTACTGTGGCAAGGTGAAACTGAGCAACAACTGACTTATATGACAAGGGACAATTAATGCTCCTGCTTCCTCAACTCCAGTCATTTGAGATTGGCGGGTGGTAGTAATTTTTGCTCGGCCATGCCTAGCTTTCTGTTGCACATTAAATCCTTTGCTTCTTCTCTAGTTTGTCAAGTTTGTTGATTGAGGCATCCTTTGTGCTGAGAGAAAAGAATGTTTCACCCTTGGAACCCATAGGGAGCCAAGGTTATCCAGAAGCTGATGTGCTGTTGAGATTTTGAGTCGCACCCGATCCAACCTTCGACCTGCCATTGCCTCGGGATAATTTTTTGTGACCTCACCGAAGACACATGTGATTTCCTTGAAGTCCTCTTTGCACTAGAGGTGAAGGGGGATGTCTTCCATTGTTCATGCAACTGGGCTAGCAACAACTTCTCCTCATCTTTTTCCTTTGTCTTTTGCAACTCTCGGCGGGATTGGAGAATGCCTTATCTCTTTTGCTGCTGCAAAGGTAGAACCTCCAGCTTGGTTCTCCTTGAACAATCGACTGCCATTGTCGATTCGGGCTGCATTATTTGAAATGAATAGTGTTGCAAACCATAGTGAGGGAACAAGATCTTGATCTGGTTGTGTGCCACAAGGAGCCTGACTAGCTGGTATGGTTGGCCAAGTATTATTAGTAGTTGTCGGAGGCTGCTGGTGTGGGCTAGGCGAGTGATTTAATATTTTAATTCAAATGGCTGCGAGACCATCCGACAGTATTTCCCTCCGAGACATGTTGCTGGAGGAGGAAGACCCCTTGCTCATTCTTCCTTTGTTCTATGATTCTACAAATAAGAATGCTCTTATCCTTTGCTAGGGAGAAGCCAAAAGTTGACTCTGTTGTCCAGAATGTTTTCTTTCATCAGGCTTACGAATATGAAGTTCAAATGAAGCGCAGAAGGCACTAAAGCTTTCAGATGGGACTAGTATGAATGAGAGAAAATCCGTGGACTTAATCACCATTTTTACAGCATATCCACCACTGAATGGAACTACATCAATGTCAATGAGCATCTCTTAGCATCAGGGTGGTTTTTAGATTGTTAGACACCTCTCTTCTTTCTTTGATCAGAGTGACCAGGAGTTGCCGAGATTGCGGTGGTTGCCATTTCAAATAGCAGCCAGTTTGTTCTTAGCCCTCATCACCTGAAAAATTGGACATCTTTCTTCTTGTCTTCTCTCAAATTGAGGCCTAATTGTTAGTCACATTGGGGTTATCCCACAAACCGAATTTGGATATGGATCTGATCCAGGGGGTTTTCAGATTGTCTAGTAAATATGTCATGTTTATATGTATCTATAGCACATCCCTGGTGCTGCTGTGAAATGATAGTGTTAGAGGGGTGTGAAAAAGTTACGTTTTACTATTTCACCTTTTCTAAATGTTAACTTAATTTTCTTTATATGGACCAGGAAAAAATCCTTGAGATTGAATACATAAAAGCTGTTGCACCATGGAAAAAAGAAGCTTGTGTACATGATGATTGGGTTAGTGCTCTTGATGGTTCTAATCCCAGGTATGGTTGGTCCTAGCTTTAAAAATGGAACTTCATTATACATCTTTGTTATCTCTGTATTTTTTTTGAAAACTTCTATCTTTGTTGCTTTCTTTCATTCAGTTGTGTCAGGTCTGTTTTTTCAAACATGTCCTCGTGTTTTGCTGATATCAGCAGTCATCTGGGTTCATGCATGCCAAGTATTTTGTCATTTTGAATGTGTATATATTTTTTTTTGGTTGTGTTATAGACCCTTATATGTTCAAATTAAAGTAGAGGCTTTACGGGTGCCCAACCCTCATTTTCATCTTTTTCCTTCTTCTCAAGTAAGCATCTTATGCTTGCTCCTTTTTAGCCACAATGATTCAGATGGCTAGATTGTTGAGGCAAAGTGCATACTATACGTTCCTTCTAACTTATATCGATTGAAAACCCCCAACTACTCTGTTCATTTTATATTTCCTTTGTTTTCCGTTCTTTTTGGGAATAACATTATCTGTTTTTATCTCTACAGCTTCATACTGACAGGGTGCTATGACAGTCTTGGCAGGTGAAAATTTTGGATCTGCTTTTCATTTTCCTTGTGCGTGGTGTCACTTCATATGCATTTTTGTTTCTTGAATTCCTTTTCCATTATAGAGTTCATAAATTTGAGAATGCTGGAACCATGATGTCATTACTGCTCCTTTTCTTCAGGATATGGAAATCTGGTGGCTTGTGTACCCATGTTTTAGAGGGACACAGTGGTTCAATTACATCTGTCTGTATCATTAACTCAAAAGGTAACCCTTACTGAGAAGTTGATTAACAAACTATATAATAATCTTGTAAAAGGCATTTATCAAGCTCATGTTGTGTAACTTTCATGCTGCAATCATATATTTTGACATCTGTGTTAGTATTGCTGATGGCACGTGTATATAGTTTATATGCCTGTATTATACATCTGTGTTAGTGTTGCTGATGACAAGTGCATATAGTTTATATGCCTGTATAATATTCATTGCAGTTTTCAAGAAAAACAAAATTTATTGCAGCAAAGGGCTTGCCATAATTAAAACACATGACAGTTTTGTTAACATTAAGCTCTTCAGTTTCCCTTGAGTTGCTACACTTGGGAGAAGGCAGCTTCTCTTGGTGGGCATGATTTTATAAGGATATTTGTGAGAATCATGTTGCTTTTCAGGTGTTGAAAATGATAGCTGCTTCCACTTAGCCACAGCTTCAAAAGACCGGACATTAAGATTATGGAAGGTATTCATAAACTGGTATTTCATGGATGTCATTGCCGGACTGATAAATGGGCTACAGTTATTCATTGTCATTTTGCTATACTTGCCTATGCTTGCCATTGTGTACAAAAAGAAATAGTAAGACCTTAATATGAATAACTACTTGGCTAATATGTTGAAGAGCTTCTGCTAAAAACACTATGCTACAGAGGTTTATGGGCTGGTAGCATTGTCATGCACCCTGATTCCAGGTACAGGGGACTGCTTTGATCGGTGGCCCTTAGAAATGCCACTTAAAAACTCCACTTAACAAAGGAATTCATGGGACCAGGGCTTGCTTGTGCAACTGTCCCATTTTTTTTTTTTGTGTTATGAATTCTCTGCATTTTTTTTTTTTTTTTACATTCAAACTAAGTTGGCCTAAAAGCTATTTCCCAAAAAAAAAAGAGCTCTTTTCATTTTTCATTTGTGTTGTTTAAATCCATATGCATTTTACTTGACTTGTTTCAATTCTTATGCTTGATCATTTGAAAGCTTGATGCTGCTGAAACCGTTACTTACCCAGCGAAGCTTAGACCGTTTAAAATCCTAAAGGGACATGCATTGTCTGTACTAAGTGTCTCATCAGGACCTTCAGGAGATATGGTGGGTATTTGCTTTAGGTTTTAATTCTTCACTTTTCTTTTTTTACATGAAAATAAGCAACAGAGGACTGATTTTAATCATTTGGAATTGATTATCTTGTTGTTTTCATTAGATTTGTTCTGGTTCTTGGGATGGTTCCATTAAGCTGTGGGAAACAAAGGAGTCTGGTGTAGAAAGTGATCTCGTGTCAGTGAAGAAAAGAAAAGTGAATTCTGACTCAACTTTGTATGAAGAATCCCAACTTGAGGTACTTTATCTTCCGTTATTCTTTGATATTTGTGCTAACAAAAGTTGTGTATAAATCTTCTGGAACACTGAAGATAAGAAGGAATTTTTTGGTAAATTTCTTTGATTCATGCAATAAAAAAGCTCAACAAACTGGAAGTAGGCACGAGTCTGAGGTGAATAGTAGAATGACGTAGTTGTGTTATGCATGTAATAGTCAAGTGGTGTTATTTATTAGTACTGCATTTTTAGGTTGCTTTTTTCAGTCTGGCGTTTTTGTTTGTTTGATATTGCAAGACTAGAGGTTGCTTTTTTCAGTCATCCTTGTGCTTTGGTGCAAGTGTGTTATTCTGATATATATTGAGCTTAATTTGATCTACAGCTTAGCCAACAGTGCCGTAAGATTGTTAGTCTTGAAACTTTCAGCCTGTTCGGTACATCTGTGTATTTTCAAGTCATATATGCTTTCCCTTTTTGGTTTGTATATTAAAAAGAAAACAAGTAACACTATGAATAAATCTAAGACAATAGATCTTCAGGGATAAGCGACATTTTCTGTATTTTAGTTTTTCAAGCCATACATTGCTGACACCCATTGCCAAATGTGCACTTTTTCCATGTGATAGTTTTATTTCTTTGTTTATGTTTCATAAAATTTGAGATACTTTTCTATTATCTAAATTTTGACAATCTTGACTCTGATTCAATTATGTCATTCAGGGGGGTGCACTGTCCACACTTGTGGGTCATACACAGTGTGTATCTTCTGTTGTATGGCCTGAACGTGAAATCATATATTCTGCTTCATGGGACTACTCTGTAAAGAGGTGGGACATTGAATCAGGCAAAAACACTCTGAACTTGGTATGTGAAAGAATTATCTGATATCTACTCAATTTCAGTTTATGAATTGGAAAAGGAAGTTTCACCAGTATGAAAACAATAATAGTGAACACTGCTATCCTCAAACAAAGAAGAAAAAAAGTGAAAACTGCTTTTATTTTCTTTCATAGAGGTCAAAGGTGATGTTGTCATTGCTATTAATGTCCTTATTACTCTTGGTATCGTTGTTGTTACATCTGTTGCTCCTCATTCTAAGGTCTTTGCTTCAAGCCACAAGTTTCTTTTATTGTCAATTGAGTTTGCATCTCAAAAAAGAAAAATCTTATGCTGTCACACTCAAATAATAATAGTTATACTATTAAAATAATACTGTTGTCATCGTATTCTGATAAATTTTCTTTATTAGTTCTAAATATAATTATTTATGTCTTGTTTGAAGGTATCTGGTAAAGCCCTCAACTGTATTGATGTTGGAGGTGAAAGTTCTGCACTCATTGCTGCTGGAGGCTCTGACCCTATTCTTAGGATTTGGGACCCACGCAAACCGGGTGAGTATGCTATAAGGGAATTCTGGATAATTGCTGGTATGTCTTGTTAGATCTAGTATTTTATAGCCCTGGGTCTATCCTAATTTGGTATATCCTTCAGGAACTCTGGCTCCCGTGTTCCAATTCTCATCTCACTCTTCTTGGATAACGGCTTGCAAGTGGCATGCCAAATCATGGTTTCATTTACTTTCTGCATCACACGATGGCAAAGTGATGTTATGGGATTTGAGAACAGCGGTATGGTTTACTATTCATATTGTATTTTCATAATGCAAAAGTTGGATTAAGTTCAGAACACTTGGATTTAGCAAGAGGGAGTTGTAATGCTATATTCTACTTAGAGGACCTGTTTGAGTTTAAAGCATGAACTACATTTATTATTTTGAAGAGTTTTTGTTAAATTTGAATATGGCCTTTGCAACTTCTTAAAATGTGGTTAATTGTATGCATAATATAATTAATGATACATTTCTATGACAGATATTTAGTGATCTAGATCCGAGTTAAATAAGGCTCTTTAGGTTAGCTCGTTGGAATTTTTTTTATTTTCAAATAAAAGAATTTCTTCTCATTTGTGGTGTTTCCTTTTTTTTTTCCCACAAATTGACGAATGAGGATGTTTTAATTGTGCAGTGGCCTCTTGCAGTAATGGACTCTCACAAAGACAAGGTAGCAGTTTGTTAGTAATTACTAATAATTTAAAATTGCTCCAGTTTATTACATACTGCTGACTGGGATTATCGTGGCTTTGCCAAAAATACAGGTACTGAGTGCAGACTGGTGGAGAGGTGACAGTGTGATCAGCGGTGGGGCTGATTCTGAGCTTCACATATTTTCTGGAATTACTATTTAGTGGGGTAAGAGTCGAATGTCTTTTACTGTAACTTTTAATATTCACAGTGGAGCAAATTTTGTCTTGATTTTTTGTACTTGTAAAGATAAAATTAAAAGAGAGAGCATTCAAAGAGGGTGTATCTTTTTTTCATTTTCTACTTACGGTGACTGTTGCCTCCCGGTGTTCCTCATTCAGATTGGAATATGGATACTGGTGGTGGGAGAGGGAAAGATCTTCCAACGAAAACTCAATTCTATGATAATTCCTCACATAAGACTAGTTGTTAGCTACTTTTCTTCAGAAAGAGGCTGGTGGAATTGCAGTTAGGCTAATTTTTTCAAACAATCACCCAGTGGTTTCTTTCTCCTTGATTGCAGATACGCTTACAACTGGATGGTTGCTGCCCTTTGCGTTTATACATTTTAAAAAACCAAAGCCCCACAATTTTTCTTCTGATCTACGATTGCAGAATATACAATTCAATCTACGATTAACCCTTTTTTAAAGATACTAAATGAGAATGAAAGTCAATATAAACGTTTTATTGTTGTTTAAAAGAGTGAGCTGATGATCTATTCTAGTTCATTTGACCAAGATGTTTACATGAATAAGGCACTGGCAAATGGTCAGGTTTGAACTAGTTAGGCTAATTACCAGTGCCTTTGAGCTATTGTGAGAGAAAAGGGAACAATCAAACATTTATAACCATGGGCTGGATAATTACACTTTATTTTTCTTGATACCGGGATTCTTTGAAAGTAGTGTTTACAACGAAACTCTATAGAGTGGTGTCATACACATGTGGCGCCAAGCGACGCTGGGGCTTCACCTGCAAAGGCACAGCCCGTTGCAAAGTCAGCCCATATGCCTCCTCCATGTCCAGCTGCTCCGGCATCTGATCCTCCGGCAAGGTCCAGTTAAAAGCGTGAACAAGACTTGCGGTCATGAATTGTACCATCCGCAACCCTAAGCTCATACCGGCGCAGATTCTCCGGCCGGCACCAAATGGTATCACCTCAAAATCGTTTCCTCGTACGTCTCTGTGTGCTGCTTCACCACCGGGGAGGAACCGGTCAGGCCGGAACTGGAGGGGGTCCTTCCAAACATCTGGGTCCCGGCCTATGGCCCACACGTTCACAAGTAGCGTCGAGTTTTTCGGAATGAAGTAACCGTTGATTTCGCAGCTCTCGGAGGCTATCCTCGGTAGAGAGAGTGGTGTCGATGGGTGGAGCCGGAAGGTTTCTTTCACAACAGCTTGGAGGTACGGGAGTTGGGGGATGTCGGTCTCAGATACCAATCTGTCCCGGCCCACAACTGAGTCTAATTCTCTCTGGGCCTGGGCCAGGACTTCCGGGTGGCGGATCAGCTCGGCTATGGCCCACTCCGTTGTGCTCGATGACGTGTCCGTGCCCGCTGTAAACAAGTTCTGCATTTCGTACTTGCGTCAAAATTTAATCTCCTGATTTTTATTCCAAAAATTTCTAACATAAAAGGGTATTTCGGTCATTTAAATATCTTTTATGTCAGGGCAGTTAGCTGTCAACCAAGGAGTCATGTGACAAAGGTCACGTGTCGTGCATTGACTGTCTAACTTCGGAGTTTAAAGTCCTCTTCACTAAACCCGTCCAAAAGTCATCGGAGCCGGCGGCGTTGAAGAAGCCGTAGATCGTTTTCCTCCATGCACATAGCCTCTGACAATCGAGGCTTTTAATGCGTGGAATTTCATAAACCCACTTACCCGCCCGATTTTTGCAGAGTTTGCGGAAGATTAGATCGTGGAGTCGCTTTCTTTAAAAAAACAAGAAGACACTAGACTCTGCATCATCAATAGTGGGTTTGTTGCGCTTACCAAAAACAAGGCCTTGATTTCGGTATCGGTGATGTAGACGCCCTCGACGGCTGTGCCGTCATCCTTCAGCTTCATCAGCACCGATAGCAGATTGGTGTGCTCGACGGCCGGATCCTCTTTCCGGTGCTCTTCGATGATTCCGTCCAGGAACTGGTCGAACCTCCGGTGTAGAGCCTTCATCTTCCGGACGACTCCCTGGAGATCCAGCCCGTGCAGCCACGGGATGAAGTCCCCGACGTTGAACACCCCCGCCAGCACCATCACCTCCACCACCATCTCCTTAAACACGTCGGCTTTGCGGAGGTCCTCTCCCTCGATGTCCCCGAACACGCGATTCCCCAGCAGCACTCGGCCCAGGGCGTTCGTTGTCGTTACGTTTAACAGCTGCGCGAGATCCACCGCCTCGGCGGTGGAGGAGGATTTGGCCATCGCGGTGGCAAGGCGACGGACCTCCTCCTCCCGGACGTAGCGGAAGTCGTCCATGGCCTTGGCGGAGAAGAGGTGGAGGGCGCAGATCTTGCGCAGTGCGCGCCAACGGGGACCGTAGGGGGCGAAGACGAGGTCCTGGTAGTTGTAGGCGATGTACTTGGCCCCGGAGTTGGGCGGCCGGGATGAGAAGTTGGCATCGTGGATCTTGAGAAAGAGGGCGGCGACAGAAGAGGAGGCGGCGACGATGACGTCGACGGAACCCATTCGGAGGTGAAGCATCGGACCGTGCTTCCGCGTCATGGCTGCCATCGCCTGATGCGGTTTCGTCCCCAAATGCGGGAGGTTTCCCAGGACTGGCCATGGCTTCGGTCCCGGCGGCAATGGCAGGCGGTGACGACCCCCTTTCAACAAAAAACTCAAAAGAAGAGAGATGAAGACAGCAATCGCTAACGACAACAGAAGAAGAGACATCGAGTCCATTTTGTCTATTTCCACGTTCCGTGTTAGAGAGCTCATCAGTTGCTGAGAAACAGCATTTGGGTAACTACTATATAGGAAACAAAACTCTGTACCTACCTCCGAGTTCTAAACTGTGCCGTGGAAAGGTTGGTTGGAACGTGGAAGAAGCTCCTTCTGGTAAAAAGGGGTGAACATCAACCACATATTCTCCTTGAGTTACTGTGTTAGACAGTACAGAATTTCTTCGCTTCACAGGCGATTATTCTAAACCGACAACAGACATAGTATATCCGATGTAACCCAGAAAAAAATCTTCAAGACACGATCGAATTCAATTGACGGAGACAGTAGCCGGAGTTCCGGTCGATTCTGATTGCGGAATTTTGTAATGAGGCGAGACTGGGAAGTTCACCGACCGCGTGCCCAACCAACGAAGAACTGCCCCCATCTATCTCGTTACCATACTCAATCCATGATTCCCGACAAATTTAATCTATTCTTTTTTCCCTTTTGTTGTCATCTTAATTTTTTATTTTTATCATCTTTTTTACTATCATTTAAAGAAAACAGAGGCATTATCATCACATAAAACATATACGTATATCTACCTCGGGTTTGGCCAGATTATTTAGGTCTAACTCTGTCCCTAACCTGATTTTACCTGGTTTTCGTGGGGCAAAACCCGTTATTATTCCATGGGTATAATAACAAAGAGGGTTCCGCAAGCAGGTTGGAAGATATCTATCAAGTTTTCGAAAATTACATAACACCCTAATGTAATGTCCTGCAAATACCCCCTGAAGTTCGAGACTTATCATCCAGTTGGCTTCTGATCTCAGAATGCGATGACTTTTCTGTTAGTCTGTTCACTTCTACCATCACCCATGAATGAATGCATTAAAAGCAAATGTGCTGACTCACGTAAACGTGAGCACTCTTCTTTCCCTGTGTGGAAAAGAAGGGAATCACCGTCTTGGCTCTTCCCTTCATGCCTTAATACTCAAGCGCTTCCCTGTATTGGATTCGTTTGGTGATCAACGTGATGACGAACTTCTTGTTATTTCTAATTCTCTCATATCCATGTATGCCAAGTGCGGTCAGGTGTCTGATGCTGAGAAGATCTTCGAAAGTATGGAGAATAAGGATACGATATCCTGGAATTCTATTATCTGGGGTTTTTTAGCTGTGCAAGAACTTAACAGAGGGATGGCATTCTTCAACCGAATGCGGGAATCAAATATGTACCAACCGGATAAAGCGACTATAACCACTCTGTTGTCGTCTTCTACTGAAAGGCACCTCCTTTATGTGGTCAAAATGATACACTCGGTTTTAATCTTTAGTGGGTACGAAAATGAAGTTCCTGTGGGTAATGCGCTGCTAACAGGTTATTTTAAATGCGGATGTCCACAGTCAGCACTGAAAGTGTTTGATGAAATGCCTATTAGGAATGTAGTTACGTGGACTGCTGTTGTTTCTGCTCTTTCACAGAATTCTTTATGCAGGGAAAGTTTCTTGACATTCTCTAAAATGCGTCGCTGGGTGGATGCAAATGCTTTGACGTATTCGAGCTCGCTTCAAGCTTGCTCTGGGATGCAGGCACTCGTAGAAGGATGGCAGATCCATGGGCTTGTCTTGAAATCTGGATTTAATTCAGACATGTGTGTTGAGAGTGCACTAATGGACATGTACTCCAAGTGTGGCTGCTTGGAAGCTGCCCTTGAGATTTTTAAGGCCGCTTGGGAACTAGATGAGATCTCCATGACAGTCATTCTAACAGGTTTAGCGCAAAATGGTATGGTAGAAGAAGCGGTTAAGCTGTTTGTGAAGATTATGAAAATGGGAGTTGGGATTGATGCTAACATGGTTTCAGCTGTTCTGGGGATTTTTGGATTCATGACTTCACTGACTTTAGGCAAGCAGGTCCACTCTTTTGTCATCAAGAAACAATTTTGCTGTAATCCGTTTGTGTGTAACGGGTTCATTAACATGTACTCCAAGTGTGGTGAATTTGGCGAATCTGTCAAAATCTTCTACCGAATGAATAACAGGAATTCAGTTTCATGGAATTCAATAATTGCAGGTTATGCTAGTCATGGTCATGGTTATGAGGCACTTCAGGTTTTTGAAGAAATGATACTGGAAGGTGTGGAACCTACAGACATAACATTCATATCATTGCTTCAAGCTTGCAGCCATGTCGGGTCAGTTGAAAAAGGCATGCAGCTGTTAGAATCTATGTCTGGAGTTCACGGACTTCGTCCTCGTATGGAGCACTATGCTTGCATTGTTGATTTATTAGGGCGAGCAGGGTATTTGGAAGAAGCAAAAAAATTTATAGAGGGTTTGCCAGTTGAACCGACTGCGTATGTGTGGCAGGCACTGCTTGGGGCTTGTAACATTTATGGGAACTCAAAAATAGGAGTTTATGCTGCCAGTCAGTTACTTCAGTTGGATCCTAACTGCACTGCAGCTTATGTATTGATGGCCAACATTTATTCTTGTCAAGGAAGATGGAAAGAGAGGGCATCTTTCATAAGAAAAATGAAAGAATTGGGAGTGCAGAAGGAGGCTGGAGTGAGCTGGGTGGAAGTTGAAAACAAGGTTCATAGCTTTGTTGTGAGGGATAGGATTCACACAAAGTCGGAGGTGATTTATGAGTTGTTGCATTGCCTCTATGTTCACATGGGAGATGCTCCTGAGTTCTCTTCTCTGTGACAATCCCTTCCCAGACAAAACCGTGGGTTGTTTCACTGATGATGCTACAATGCTACAACTTCCATGTCACTCTGTAGCAACTGCTCCTTCATCAATCCTCTTCCGTGACCTTCGTTGCTCAGAGAGGGTTTGACCTTCTTCCGTTCTCTGTGAAATGGCAGTAGCTAGAAAGCAAGAGAGAAAGGTTACACGGGGTGTCCTCTATTGGTCTCCTTTCTTTCAGGTACGTTTTAATCTCTATTTTTCCATTCTTCTTCTTTAGGATCGTTAAGAGTTCTTGATAACAAGATATTTGAAGATTGCAAACAACGAGGAGCTGTTACTACTATTGAATCATCTGAGCAAACACTATGGATACAAAATTTTCTTCGTTTAAAAAACATCCTTTGTTTGTACAAATTAAACAGTAGAATAAGACAACAAAAACTTCAAGTGCTTGGTCTGATCAAATTTTGTTTCTCTTTCCGAACTTTCCCTTTCTCCGTCGCCTATTCTTCTTCAGCTTAAGCTTACTTTTCAGCTTCTTTCCCACACCACCAACAGGCTTTAAGTTCTGAGTGCCACTACTGGTTCCGTCAGCCATTACTACATCTGTTCAGATAAAGGAAAGCGCAATGCAAAGTCAGATTATCTTTAAAATGTCTAACATGGTCCAATGACAACAAGGTCATGCAGTATTTTCATACTACCAAATGTATAAGAATTTCACAAAACTTCCATAGTTGTTATGTAAGATTCAATAACTTCCAAATTTGCTTGGCTATTTAGGAAGTTCAATCAGATCTTATCACGTTGATTATGATCAAATAGTAATTCCAGTTTTGCTTCATTACAAGATCAAAATAAGAAACCAAATGGCGAAGAGCAGATGTGAGTAGTATTGACACAAAACTTTTGGTATAAGGTGATCAATTAACAGTAACATTGTTGGTGTCCCTCTCATCAACAAAGTAAAAGAAAAAGGAAACTCAAGACCTTCCAATATATTTAGCCTTTCATGAAAATCACTGAAAGAGGGTCTAAAGAAACCAAGTCCATGTAGCCAATTTACTGAATAAAACTGGCCATACCTTTTAAATGAAAAAGGTCTAAAGATCTTTCAAGTGCACCATTCAGAAAATAGACACGACGGGTGTTTTATGTACCTACTGGAGTTGGTTATCACGTTCTAGATTAGCTTTTGGAGAGTAAGTCTAAAGACAGTACAAGGTTCAACAAATTTGGCATGATCTATGCTAAAAAACAACAATGAAATGTCTCTTTTCAAGGAAAATATTGAGAAAATAGATAAGAAGCACGCTTCATGATTCCTGTCAAGTCATTCAGATTCATGCCATAGAGAACCAGAATGCTTTATCAATGGCATACCAACTCAAAGAAGTTTTGCGAAATTTACTCCATGTTGCTTGGTTGATCAGTTATGAACACAGATTGGAACAAAAACTATATTTTTAGAAGGCATTCTTACCCAATTTTGGTCTAATATGCCAGTATAAACTATAAACCGCTTTGTCTTCGAATTTCCTAATTACTCTTCGTCCTTCTCTACTTTTGGTTGGACAGGTTGAAGATGAGAAGTGTTTAAACTAAAGCAAACTAGGGCAGCACATGCTTTTAGTTAAGAGAGAGAGTTACATTGGCTCAGCGAGCTAATTGTCTCGGCCCTAATCAGTAAAACAGGAAGAACTAAACCATCAGAATTAAGCAACACAAGCCCAAAGACAGAATATTAAGCACAGGGCGAACTTTCCGAATTTAGTGGTGTGAATTTTTCTTCTCAAGCGCAGAGCATGTAATTCAATCCGCAACAGAACTCACGAGATTATCAGAAAAATTAACCGTGAAGAAAAAGGGAAAAGAGAAAAATACCCATGTCGGACTTGTAGTCTTGAAGCGCACTGGAAGAGGGTGCCTGTACCTTCGGGGCATTGAGTGCAGCTTCCTGAGCGGCAAGCTTTGCCGCTTCTTTAGCGTCATAGAATGGCTGTACGATTTCTCTGCGTATAGCACGCAGACGCTTCTCTCTCTTGCACCTCAAAGACTTGGCCATCGCGAGCCGAAGGGTTTAGGCTCCCTACCTCTTAGGGCTTTGGAAGAGAGCAACGGCAACGAGGGAGATAACCCTTTATATACTTACCAATGGCCCGCCCCGACTCAACCTCGATTCCCAACCTCAACTCAGTAACCTACAAAACAAGGCCATAGGAAAGGTGGAAAGGATACCACAAAGAGATCAATCCATTCTAGATTTCAAAATCCATTCCTTGGGGTTAATGTAGGCGTCAAGAAGCTTCCATTCTTCACTTCCTTCTTCTGGGGCCTGCAAGACATAAACTATGTTTAGTTTATGTTTGTGAGATAGAACACAACAAACAAAAGTGTTGAGGGTCGTATTCACTCCCATCTTGCAGTCAGTGGGAGAGAAACAAGAATGCTCTCAATCCAAATGTTTGTATCTTTGCCACAAACACACACACACACAAAAAAAAAAAACAGGTTCACATGGCTCACTGCACCCCAATTATGTCCATCAGACTATCAAAAAGCTACTCGTATGGGAGAAAGCATGAAGAAATTGGATTTATGGAAGCCGTAATTCAACTCATTAACGAATCAACCCCTTGTCATAAAATAATTCTAAAGTACATTTTAAGATGGTTCTAAATCTAACCCACAAAGCCAAGTTGTTGATTTTAGAGCCAACACATACATACAAGAGAGAGAAGAGAATAACTCTAGTTCAAGGAAGAGAGAGGTAGAAACCAAATGAGAGAAAAGAAGATGAAAATAAATAGAGGTGTAAGGACAAATTTAACACAATAGGAATAAGCTTGAATGCTCTACCCCATATTTATAGTTGTGTGTAAATGTTTACAATGATTATAATGCCCTTAGGTAGGGGTGGCATCGAGCCGAGCCAAGCCCGAACCTGCTTATGTTCGAGCCGAGCTTCGCACCTCGCCTCGAGCCTAAAATTGTTATCGAGCTTAAGCCCAATGAGTTCGAGCCGAGCTCGAGCCTTAACATACATTTAAAATTTTTTAAAAAATATATATTGAATAAAATATATATAAAATTATGCATACATTTTACATAAAATTGGGCATAACCTATATATATATATATATAATACGTGTATAAAATTGGGCATAACCTCTACTTAAAATTGAACATAATCTATATATATAATACTTTTATAAAATTCGACATGACCTCTACTTAAAATTGGGCATAATCAATATACATAATACCTGCATAAACACTCCATAAACACTCCATAAAATTGTTTATACATTCCATAAACACTCCAGGAAATTGTTTATACACTCCATAAATACTCCATGAAATTGTTTATACACTCTATAAAATAGTCTAAACACTCCATATACTACATAACATTATCAATAAACTCCATACAATAATCAAACACAACAAAATTAAATGAAATATCACTATCAATTTATAATCACCCAAATAAAAACTATAAATCCTTTAAATAAAATCCTATTACTATTAGAGATTTACTAGAAAATTATAATAAATATTTTAAATTTTTCTTAGGAAAGTTAAATGGACCTCTTATTGCCTTTTCTAAGGAAATAAATAAAAATTAATAGTTAATCTAATATATTATTATACTTATCGATAAATTTTTAATCACATAAAATGTCAAACACAAAATTGTTATGAAAATTGCCTCATGCTCAAAGTATTATATCATCAACTGTCAAATACTTATTCAAAAATTTTCTATATGGTTTTCTAACCCATCTTGGCAAGAAAATCTTACTTAGAAAATTATATGATTTTTTAAAAATAATTTATAATTAGAAAAATATTTTAAAAAAAATATGAGGCTCTAATGGTCCCTATATTTCTACTAAAAATGTCTTTTCAATATTTACTGAAAAAACCACTAATAATCTCTAGAAACGTATTTCTACTAAAATATCTTTTCAATTTCTTTAAGAGCCATGAGGAAGGGACAAATAATTTTTTGTTTTTTCCTTGTTTATGATCTCGCACGTAGGGGTGACTTTGAATAAATTATATATAAAATTATGCATACATTTTTAAAAAATATAATGATAGGGGAGGTTCAGGATTGAATTTCAATAATTGATTAAAATGCACCAATATTAATATTTTTTACTCCAATTGTTGTCTAGCTTGTTTTGTAATTTTTGAATCTAGCTATAATTTATTATGACCTCCTTAGTGCCCCTTGATGAAAATTTATATTATGGGGAAAACTAAAAATATTTTTCCTATGATACACATTCCCAAAAAAACCTTTAAATAAAATCTTATTACTATTAGTGACTTATTAGAAAATTACGAGAAATATTTTAAAATTTTCTTAGGAAAGTTAAATGGACCTTTTATTGTCTTTTCTAGGGAAATAAATAAAAATTAATAATTAATCTAATATATTATTACACTTATCGATAAATTTTTAATTAAATAAAATATCAAACACAAAATTGCAATGAAAATTGTTTCATGCTAAAATTATTATAGCATCAACTGTTAAATACTTATTCAAAAATTTTCTATACAGTTTTCTTCCCCATCTTGGTACGAAAATCTTACTTAAGAAAATTATATGATTTTTAATTAAAAAATTTAATTAAAAAATATTTTAAAAATATGAGACACTAATAGTTCATAGAAACTTATTTCTATAAAATTTATTTTTAATTTTTTAGAGGAAAAAGTTTTTTTTTGTTTACTTTATGATCTCGAACGTGCAAAATCATCTTCGGGCGGGGGAGGGGGGAGATTATTTCCTCCCTAACTTCTCCCCTGAACTTAGGTTCAGGTTTTTCGCCGAGATGACGCGGAGGGAAGGGGTTACGGTGCCGGGTAGGACCTATCGCCGGGGATGACGGCTGTGACGAAGGCGGCGGCGACAGAAACAGAGGCGATAGCGAGGAGAGGAAGAAATCGAACGGACGACCGGCAAGTAGCTGCGACGGCGGTAGAGACGGCCGACAAACAACTGCGACGGTGGTAGATACGGCCGGCAAACAACTGCGACGGCGGTAGAGGCGACGACAACAGCCAACGGGAGGGGCTCGACGGTGACGAGGGGAGGAAAAATTTTTTCCCCCCTTGCTCTCGATCCCGCTCCCAATCCGACTCACTTCGAGCCGGCTTGCGAGCCGACGAACCGAACCTGGCTTCGGTCAAGCTCGGCTCGTTAAGGTAAACGAGCCGATTTCGGTGCTCGAGCTCGATAGATAACGAATCGAATCGAGCCGAACTAGAGCAAAACTTGAGCCGCTCGCGAGCCGGCTCGGTTTGAAGCTACCCCTACTCTTAGGGTTATATACTTCAAAAGGAAAAAAAATAAGATGATATACACCAGCTTGCATAATTACAATTGTATATCATTTCTATGAAAGTTCTCCTTATTTACTAGCCATGTCACTCCTACACACGTAGGTGTCTTTTAACTCAAATGAACCAAGACAAAGGCCCAAATTAACAATCAAAGAACACATTAAAAAACATATTGTTGCCAACAAATCAAGCTAACACGTTTCTCTATCCAACCAAAACAAAAGAAGATTAAAGAATTGAAGTAACCTCTTCAACTTAATCAATTCTAATCCAATAGTATTTGTTTCTTTATTTTTATGAAATCAAATGAGAAAAATAATATTTAGCTGATCACTGAAGTTAAGGTTATCTTATTGTGCAAGTGGATGTGACCTTAAATGAATGTCAAGAAGAAATCAAGGCCTTTAGAGACCTTTGCCTTGCCTTGAAAGGGCAATTCCATCTCTAGGGAAGTTGACAACTTTTGGAATTCTAAAAATAAAATGTTAACTAAAAAAATTGAAATAATTTTGAAGAAATCAAGGCCTTTAGAGACCTTTGCCTTGCCTTGAAAGGGCAATTCCATCTCTAGGGAAGTTGACAACTTTTGGAATTCTAAAAAGAAAATGTTAACTAAAAAAATTGAAATAATTTTGAAATTCAAAATTTTTTTGTACCAATAAAAAAATAGTTAAAATAAGTTTTGGTTTATATTCATGGCAAATAATATCGTATACCATAATTAGACATAATCCCTTGGGATTTTTTTATTCTTGTATTCGTTCATTCGTGTAGGAAAATTTTACAAGACCAGACTTGCGAAATAAATTAATATATATTAACCAATACAGAGTAATTCATCCTCTGATATTTACCTGGTCAAATTTGATAATATCAAAATTCAAAGTAAAAACTAAATTTCTACAATTGGTGCCTATTAAATACGTTTTAATGATAATAAAATCACCTAATTTATAGTACTAATAAATAAATTAAAAAGCTAACTTTAGAATGACTTTCTACATATGAGTCCATGTTGCTTAGAATATGAACTTAAATAGTGACATCTTACGAACTCCCTCATTTTTCACACCAAACTACCTCAAATTAAACACTGTTATTAAAAGCCAGAGAATTGGAATCCATTCTTTGAGATCTGATCCGAGTTAAAAGGGACTAGACAAGATTTATTTGCAATAGTCTTCCTTCAAAAGTGGGAAGAAAGAAAAAGAAAAGAAACATTAATATATCGCAAGTTCATTAACTGTGAAATTTTGATCAAATGGAATATCTTTACAATCCGGAGACTGATTCTTGGGTTATTAACTGTGAAAAATGGAAGAATAGGATCTATATCTCATGGAATGACTTAGAAAAACGATAAAGAGTCCGTGTGGAAAAAATTAACAATCTTGCTTATCGATTTTCAATGTTAGTTCAGCTTACTGCGTCAACTATCTCCCTCGCCATCTCTGGTCTTGTTTTACGTACTGCCCAAGGACCTTGACGCCAAGTCTCCTCTCATCCCTCTCTCTCTCTCTCTCTCTCTCTCTCTCTCTCTCTCTCTGAGCTCCCCACTTGTAGTCCTCGGCACCTACACTTGTCGTCTTTCTTCTTTCCGTGCCGAACCATTTACAAATTTCTGGGTCTAATTTTCGCTTTGTCCACCTGAAGGTGGTTGCAGGCAATCCATTTTTGTCCTCCTCTTGCTCCTTCTGCTTCTCCGCCGGCTACCCTTTTCGCCTCTTTGTCCGTGGGAGGTCCAGGAAGAGTGAAATAGGAGAAAAGCTGAAGAGCTGGCAAACGGGATGTGGAATTTTCAGAAACTCGTCACTCTTCTGTTTATGTCAGCTCTCTTGGTTTCTGTGAGAGCTAGATTTATTGTGGAGAAAGGAAGCATAAGCGTGGTTTCCCCTGACCACCTTCGAGGCGGACATGACAGTGCGATAGCAAATTTCGGTGTTCCTGACTATGGCGGGACTATGATGGGAGCCGTGGTTTACCCCGAGAGGGGCTCTAATGGGTGTGAGAGCTTTAAAGGAGATATGTCTTTTTCATCCTGGCCTACTCGCCCTGCTGTTCTTCTTCTTGATAGAGGAGGTATTTATCTAGCTCTAGTTTTCTCTGTGCTGAGTTGCTTCTTCATTACGAATTAGTTTTGAACATTTTGCAGTCGATTTCCAGTTACATGCGAAGGTTATTTCTTGGTTTGATCTTCGAATAGTCAGAACGATCGTTTTCTTTCTCCATACACGAATTTTTGCTTAACTTGGTTGGCAGCGATGGTATAATTTGATTCCTCCGTTTGGACATGCAAATTTGAATGATAAATAGTTGTCTGTCTTGGTGGTTTAATCACGAATCTTTCATATTTTTCATCCAGCTCTGTTTTTCCATCCTTCAAATCGTTCAGTTTCTATCTGTTTAAAGCTTCTGAAAATTTGTGATGGTATTCAATTACTGGAACAGTACGCTTCTGTCGGGCTCCAGCTTTGGCAAAACGAGCATTCTTTAGTTCGTTGATACTTCCTGAATACTTTTGGGCCTAATCAGACATTGCGGTTAAGCTATTGTCTTCCACAATACTGTCAGTAGCGATGGGGAATGTCTCAGTTTACATGGCAACAAGACTCTTTGTTGGCGATTTGTATTAGAGTGATAAAACCATTTGAAATTCTTCGAGTTTTTCCCATTTTCACAGTTGGGTTCTAAGGTAATCGAAGGGAGGCAGTTCAGTGAAAGTTTTGATCTCAGGGAGGAAACACAGAGTCTCTCTTGCATATTCAAAGGGAAATTACAGCGAATGTTTGGGTTCGTTGTAGGTCTACACTTTTAGGGTGTTTTCATGATGAAAACTGAAGTTTCTTCATATTAAAGGAATTTTCATTTTTTCAGTGTGATATATCAAGCTTCTACTCTTTCTTTTTCTCCAACCACTTTTTTTACTGTGTAGATAAATATGTATTTTTTTTCTCCCAATATTTTAAACTCTAAAGTTGCCCATTGGGTGAGGTCTCTTATTAGATGTGAGTGTTTATATATATTTTCAGAATTCATGATTCATTTCTTGAGCTAAACTCTCTGTTTCTATTTGACTTTTTCATTTGTGGAAATTGTTATAAACCTAAATATATGAAATCCTTCATTCAAATTATCATATACCACTTTTTAAAGAAAAATCATATACTGTAATAATCAATCTTCTGTTCCTACTCATGTAATCTTACCCAATGAACATGGGTGCTTCAGTAAAACTTGGGGGCCTTAATCCTCCCTTTCTGTTCCTTGCTGTGTTCTAGATTCTATTGAGCAACATCATTACCTATGTTTGCATTGTCTATGAATCTCAACAACTTCCATCATTCTGTTTTAGACTGCTACTTCGCGTTGAAAGTGTGGCATGGGCAAGAAGCTGGAGCTGCAGCTGTCTTAGTTGCAGACAATATAGATGAACCTCTGATAACCATGGATACTCCTGCAGAAAGCTCTGATGCTGAAGGTTACATTGAAAAAATCCGAATCCCATCAGCTTTAATCAACCGATCTTTTGGTGAGAGCCTTAAGAAGGCTGCACAGAAGAATCAGGAAATTCTGATAAAAATAGATTGGACTGAATCCATGCCTCATCCTGATTCAAGAGTTGAGTATGAACTCTGGACCAACAGCAATGACGAATGTGGTGTCAGGTGTGATGAACAAATGAATTTTGTGAAGAACTTCAGAGGTCATGCACAAATTCTTGAGAGGAGGGGTTATAGCCTGTTCACACCTCATTATATAACATGGTATTGTCCTGAGGCCTTTCTTCTTAGTAAGCAGTGTAAATCTCAGTGTATCAATCGTGGGAGGTATTGTGCACCAGATCCTGAGCTGAATTTTGGTGAAGGGTATGAAGGGAAGGATGTCGTCATAGAAAACCTGAGGCAGTTATGTGTTCACAGAGTGGCAAATGAGAGTGGTAGGTCATGGGTTTGGTGGGATTTTGTGACCGATTTTCATATAAGATGCTCAATGAAAGAGAAGAAATATAGCAAGGAATGTGGTGAAGAGGTGATCAAGTCTCTTGGTGAGTGGAGCTACTCTTTGTGTTCACTTTCTATTAAGGTGGCTGTGGGTTGATGCTTAATATTTATTTGAATGCATCAAATCAGGTTTGCCACTTGAGAAGATTTTAAAATGCATGGGAGATCCTGATGCTGATGTGGATAATGCGGTGTTAAAGAATGAACAAGAACTCCAGGTATTTGTGCCATCTTGGGTGCTTCATCTTCTTTAAAAACATGTATGTTATCTCCGTTACCATCATTCTTAACTAAATTATAAAAGGTGCTAATTTGTGCCTTTTCCTTTTTTGATTGGCCCAATTTGTGCTATTATCTGAATTTGCACTGTTGCATTTGAATTCCAGATTGGCAGAGGCTCTCGTGGTGATGTGACCATCTTGCCAACTCTTATCATTAATAATGTTCAGTATAGAGGTTTGCTGCAAAACACATACTTTCTTCTGTGACAAGCATATTATCAACTTTGTGGGTTAGAAAGTTCTTCTATTGGGGGAGCTTTTAAGTAAAAAGAAAAATTCTTTTTGCTATAATGGAGTTTTTATAGTTTCTCATTAACTTGAAACATCGGAGAAACCAAGTTCTTGACTTCGGCATTTTTCATTTAAGACCAAACTTTTGCCTTGTTTATGAATATTGAGATATATCTAGTTGCTATTTCTAAAAAGTAGTTATGTATTTGCTATTTTTTAGGAAAGCTGGAGAGAAATGCAGTGTTGAGGGCTGTCTGTGCTGGATTTGAGGAGTCAACTGAACCGTCTATTTGTCTTAGTGGAGGTTTAAATGCCTATCTTTTTGATAACATTCTTTCTCCAAATTCTTCATACCGTTCCAAGCTTAACTTTTAACTGAATTTTAATTATATGTGCAGATATTGAGACCAATGAATGCCTAGAGAGGAATGGAGGTTGTTGGCAGGACACACGATATAATATAACTGCTTGTAAGGTAAATATTTCAGAAGATATTCCTGCTATTTCAGTATTTGAGTGATATCAACTAACAGGATTGTGTACAGTATTGAGCTGACTATATGGTCTATTTAGGACACTTTCAGAGGTAGAATCTGTCAGTGCCCAGTGGTTAATGGTGTCGAGTATAGCGGAGATGGGTACAAATATTGTGAAGGTACTCCTTTGGCCTTTCTACTTTTTCTTGTCTATTGTGGATTCTTCTTGTAAAACAAAATCAGGACCATTGTCTGCTCTTCTATTACCCTTCTTGGCTGTGAGGAGAAAATACTTTGCTATAAATTTATATTCTGAGGTCATACTCCTTTGCAATGTATGCCAGACACCATAGATTGTTTTTCTCATCTTTGAGGAATCTTCATCAGAAAGTAGTAGTGGTCCAAGTTCTTCATGAAATATTTAGATCTCCTCAAGTAGCACAGGTTACAGGAGGAGAAATTAATTACTTCAGTATTGCTTCAACTATAATGAATGTGAACATCTAATACATATTATGGTTAATTCCATGAAAGACTTTATGTTGAATTTATGGAAAATAGAAAAACTTCACTAACTTGTTGTAATCTGAGTACATGAGCCCCTATTTATAATAGAGGAAAGTAGTAGAGTCCAATTATAATTAAACTACCCTTATCCCAATTTCACCCAAAATTTAACACTTAAAAGATAAGTCCTAGCATAATTAAACAACTCAAGATAAATAGAAGACTAGGATAACTAAAACACCTTTAAACTGATACTTTTCTGTGAGACTCTTATACGACTCCATCATATTAATTCTGGCTCTGTGAGACTTCTTACTATGAATGTCATGTAAGAGCCTTTCATATCTTCTCTTCAACACTTTAACAAAAACTTGCATGAACTTTTGATTTTATTTTCCCTTTGTGGCAGCTGTGGGACCTGCAAGATGCACTATCAATAACGGGGGTTGCTGGTCTGATACTAGAGATGAACGAACCTTCTCTGCTTGCTCAGTTCTGTGTTATTTCTTGGCATTTGATTCCACTTTTACTGGTTGTATTCACCTACCTATTGTAATTTCTTCCACTCCATCTCAAATTAATTTGTCTCCGTGAAGGAATTCGAGATCAAGGGTTGTCACTGCCCGCAAGGCTTCCGTGGTGATGGGCATCACTGTGAAGGTGCATAATTTTGTTATTTATCTTGTTTAAATTTACCTATGTCGATATATGTATCATATAGTGCTAATATGGTTTTATTTATCTTTGGATTGGTATCAGATATTAATGAGTGCAAGGAAGGACTCGCTTGTCAATGTGATGGTTGTACTTGCAAGAATACTTGGGGTGGATATGACTGCAAATGCAGGGGTGGCCTTTTGTACATAAAAGAACAAGACACTTGCATTGGTAAGTATTATTTTCAGTTAAGATGGGACAATGTCATGGTCCAGTTGACATCACCAAGTCATGAGAATCACCTTATTTTATAACCATGCTTTATCCTTGTGATCGATACTCCTTTTGAAGGATAAAGCTGAATCTTATTCCTGAAAGTTCAATCCCATTGTCTCCATCTTATGATTTTTCATGGGCAAGGAATTCTAATGCTCCTTATTCTTATCATTTTTCGTCTCATGAAGGTAGAAATTCCTCTAGATTTGGATGGTTTTTGACTCTCATAGTACTTGCTGGTTTTGCGGGGGTTGGTGTTGCTGGCTACATATTCTACAAATATAGGCTTCGGGTATGTTGAATGAAGTTGAAAATATTCATCATCTAGTGAATTACTGATCCAGTATCGATAATCTATTTTCCACTTATGACAATATTTTAATTCTTTGCAGTCTTACATGGACTCTGAGATCATGGCAATTATGTCACAGTACATGCCTCTTGACAACCAACAGAATGAGGCTCAACCTCTTCGACAGGGTTCAGTATAACAAGGTATTCTTCATCAATTTTCTCATAATTTGGCATAAACAGAAAAACCCATTTGCACAGTCAAGGATAGATGCATACTCTTTTGGTAAATAAACTTTATGTGAAATTATATTAAGGATATGCGTAACTGTACATTGATCTGCTGAAGTACATACACATGTTCTTCTTTTGCGCTATTAGAGTTCTTTGCCTTTCTAAACCTCTTCTGACTAATTGTTTGGTAACGTGTGGAAGAAGTGTAGAATCCAAAAAAACTTATACAAGGAATGACCTCTAGCCTGTGAGATAGACAGCATTTGCCCATACTCTGGACATATACTCCCTGAAGCTGAAGGTGCAGGCGTTTGTTCAAATGACACTTCGCTTTACCCCACAGATGAAGGAAATGTTGTTCGTGCTGTACAAAGAAAATAATGTAAAGTAAATGCTTGTTGAGACGACACAGGTCGGCGATGGTTTTGGTTTATTAATACAAATGAACAAAGAGAAGAAATGTAGAGGTCTCCATGACCCATGTTATAGAAAACTGCTTGGTGGGTGGAGATTGATCAACGTCGTTGCAGGATATAAGAGAGTACTGGTCAAGCAAGAAATATGTAACCCGCGAACAATCTGGAGATCATAAAGTTTATCTTGTTCAACGAATTGTTAATTGGAAGTGTTCATAAAATGTTTTCTGTAAGTTAATAATAAATTTCTAATTAACTGCATGAAATTCATGGAATAAATATAAACTGAGGCCCAAAATCTTACCTCTCTCCATACGATCAGATTCCGTAAAATTCACCGGCGGTCTTTGTTTCTGTTTGGCTCTTCCGCTCTTTGATCACTCTCAGTGTTGGTGTAAGCTGAAGGTTTGAGTGAGTGAGTGAACGAGATTGGGGACCAAACACTATATTTATAAGCCGAGCTTCCATCAAGCTTATCAGCTTCCTGTAACGGCCGATGGGAGGGACATGGGTCATAAATTTTTGAAACGAAAGTTGCTCCACGTTTCTCCATGGGAAAAATTGGGCCAATGCCTTTGAAATTTGAGTTTTTAGGTATCTTGCATATAATACTGATGTTCACATCCCTCATAAATTCGCTCTTTGAGTTAAACGTTGTATTTTTCTTGGCTATCCATTTGGTTAGAAAGCTTAAAGTTAAATGATCTTACTTTTCATCATATTCACAAGTCGTGATGTTGTTTTTCATTAAACTATTGTTCCTTACGAGTCTATTCCATTCCATCCACTTCTTCAAATTCAGCCCTTGTTATTCCTCTTTTTGTACCTGATCCTTCCCCACTAGTCCAACAACCTTCACCACCGGAACCAGTTTCTTCTAACCAACCATCCTTACCACAGACTCCAGTCTCTCCTCAACCATCATCTCTGATAGTCCTCCTCCCGAACCAATTTTACGCCATTCTCATTGACCTAATAACCCTCCCATGACTTTATGTGACTATGTTTGCAACCAAGTGATGACTCTCGACCATTTGTTGCCTTTGTCATCAGGTTCACAAAAAGGTACGCGCTATCTCCTTAGCAATTTTGTCTCTTATCATCGTTACCCACCACAACATTGCTCTTTTACTGTTGCTATCAGTTAAGATATTGAACTTACATCTTATACCGAAGCAACTTCTCATTCCCATTGGCAATGCAATCTGAATTGGCCACTTTAGAAGCCAACCACACTTGATCCCTCACTTCTCTTCTTCCTAGTAAGAAGCCTATTGGTTGTCGTTGGGTTTATAAAATCAAACGACACTCAAATGGTACTATTGAGCTTTTCGAACTCGTTTGGTTGTGAAAGGTTACACACTATTGGAAGGTATAGATTACCGTGACACTTTTTCTTCCACTGCTAAAATGATTATTGTTCGTTGTTTATTGGCTTTAGCAGTTGCCCAGAATTGGTTTCTTCACCAACTTGATGTCAACAATGATTTTCTTCATGGTGATCTCCATAAAGAAATTTATGCCTCCATCTCTTAGTCTTCGGCGACAGGGGGAGAATCTCGTGTGTTGCCTTCACAAGACGTTATATGGCTTAAAGCAAGTTTCCCGACAATGGTTTGCCAAGTTCTCTACAACTATTCAAGCTATTGGATTTGTTCAATCCAAAGCAGATTACTCGTTATTCACTTATCGGAAAAATTCTTTTACAACTTTGTTGATACATGTTGATGACATTCTTATTACAAGTAATGATGTCAATGCCATATTAACTCTCAAGAAATTTTTGTATTTCCATCTCACAATGAAAATATACTTCTGAAATTTTAAATACGAACATTCCCATTGAGCAAAACATAAAGCTTTTAGATTCAAGTGAATTGCTTAAAGATCCATCTCGATATAATCAACTTATTGGATGCCTAATTTATTTGACTATTACCCGACTGGATATCACCTATTCGGTCCATGTGTAAAGCAGATTCATGCATGCACCAGACAAACCACACATGGAAGCTGCCTTGTGTGTGTTGCGTTATTTGAAATGTAATCCAAAACAAGGTTTGTTTTTCTTTCTCATAACGATTTATCCTTGTGAGCTTTTTCTGATTCGGATTGGGTTGGTTGTCTAATATCTCGTAGATCCATTACAGGTTATTGTGTTTTTTTTTTTTGGATCTTCTCTTATTTTCAGGCGGACAAAGAGGCAAAAAATCATATCTCTCTCCTCAACAAAAGTAGAATAAAGAGCTATGATAGGTACATGCTATGAATTATCGTTGTTACACTCATAGTTGAGAATACTATATCTGAAGCTAACATTGTTATATTGTGACACAATTACCTTACATATCCCATTTTCCATAATAGAACAAGACGTATAGAGATGGTTAGTCATTTTATTTGTGACAAAATACAAAATGGTTCGGTTGCAACCAAATATGTTGCTTCAACAAATCTGCTTGGAGATGTGTTCACCAAGCCATTGGAAAATGAAATTTTCTCAACTATGATGCACAAGTTGGGAGTTTTTGACATTCATTTTCTAACTTGAGAGGGAGTGTTGAGAAGGTTGAGAAGGTCAATGATAATTGTAAATAGATTGTATTAGTTGTATAACTACCTACTAATAGATTTATGAGATTTGCGTTATTATAAAAAAATTCTTGTATAAAACTATGTCTCATAATTCAATAGAAAGAAGATTCATAAAGGCAAATACTCTTTTTCCTGATTTCACAATTATCTTATCAAAATTCGGGATACTTTTATTTGTCAATTTAGTGGTTCACATGCTGGTCAAATTGCTAGTCAATTCTAGTTAAGTTTTTGAACTTTTATGATCAATTCTTATCGTCTAATTTCTTGGTCTAATGTCCTAGTTCAAGTTTTGGTCGATTTTTTTGGTGCTTTATTCTTAATGTCTCTTATCTTTGGGTCTTTGAAGTAGTCATGATGATTGTACTTTTGTTATTTTAATATATTTAAGTGACCTTTATTATTGCCTTTTAAGTGGGTTTGCTATTGGGATTGCACCAGGGAAGAGAGGTGTGGGGACAGGGCAATCAGTGCACTTGCACTTGCTCTAGGGAAGAGCTTATGGGCATGGAACCGACCCAAACGGACTTCAGTAGTTTCTGAGTGGGACTTACAACAGTGCAGAGCCCATGCTCGCCGGTCTGCCTTCTTCTTCCTTCCACGCCGACTCCCTCTTTGGCGGAGCCCCCCTCGGCACCCTCGTTGACTCCTTGATCGAAAGGGCTTGCTGCTTCTTTCTTCTCTGATCAAGTCCGGGTGTGGCCGCATCTCAGATTGGAACATTGGGTTTCTTTTGTTTAACCCTGGGTTTCCTCTCCCTGCCTCTGACAGCCTTCCTGGGTAGAGATTCTTCTTGGCGGACGCTTCATCTGTACACATCAGTTCCAGGACTCCGTTACTGCGAATTGCAGTCCCGGGTTGAACCATCAAGAATATTTTTGTTACTAGATTAAAATTTCTTCTCCTGCAAAAGTTTTTATAAGAATGTTTTGGCTGTCTGAGATGATAACAGCATTAAGTAGGATTAAAGGTTACTTGTATAACCAGAGAGGTTGTCAACTGTTTAAGATTTTTGTCATAGACTTGGATGTGGAATTGTATCTGAATGGATGAGATCCATTTAAAGACTTTTTTTACACAAGCCAACAAGATTAAGGGACTGATATTTGAAATGGAACTCAATCCAGCTGCACAATTCCTCAAAAGAAGCTACAAATTAAACGAAGGAACAAGAATCCATATTGTTTTTGTAAGCAAACTGAAACCAGAGTCACCAGATGTGTGATATAAAGCCAGACGCATAAAGAGATAATGATGTGCCAATCAATTCACCTGCACAAATCCAAACTTCATCTCTACCCATATGCTTCAACAAAATGCACTCATTATCACTGGCCTACGTAGCTCAAAATCCAAAGCATCAGCAGGGTGGAATCCAATCAGATCTGACAACCATATTTAGAATAATTGAGAAGTAACACCATATTAAGGCTCCAGTGGAAGTCATCAAGCACTGAATCCCAACTGCTTCACTTGCCACCCACTTGGAAAAGAGATGATTTTACTGAGTCTTTAAGAGTAGATTTCTTTCTTTCTTAGAACATGTTTAGCTGTAAATGTTTTTTTAGAAGGGAAATGAAAGTAGGTCCAATCAAGATAACACAAATTAAGAATTGCTGACCCAACATCATCAGGACAGACCTCTGATGAGGATCGAAATTGTACTTCAGGATGTAACTTGCTGAAAGTGTTAGGTTTGACAGAAAACTCCACTAACATACTTGGGTTTCATCACCCTGACTCAATCTACACTTGAAGAGAGAATGTAGGAATACTCCAAAAACACCAGGACTACACAGGCTGCTTTACCTCAATAACATCCTTGTGCTACAAAATATGTTGCAGTGGTTCAGAGTGCATTCTGCAGTCACAGTCTAGACTCTTGGGTTCATAAAAACAACTAGACTTGTTTATCCTGATCCCTTAACTAAGATTTATTCCAAGGATGCAACACCAAGTTGTGAAATATATAACTCACAATCAAAAACTTAGAAGGAACACATAAAATGCTTCATTTAAGATGTATAGCAGAAGAATTCCTCTATTAGACATCTAGCAGAAGTACTTAGGCAGTGATCAACATGTTTTAAGGGAATACAGAACAAACATGGTGTAAGCAAACAAAGCAGCGCCACCATGTTTAAGATAAACAACATAATGTCATCTTAATTGGACAACCAAGGTTCCAGTTTAAACTACTAACCTTTTTAATATAAACACAATATTTGAATGAAATGAAATAAACTTTTACCAGCACCAGACAGATGTGTATCCTGTTCCCATGTCTGAACAAACCCTTTAATGTTAGTCATATCTTTCGATGTTGCATAAACACTAAGAATTAGTTAAAGGGAATATACGAAATGCTGAGCCACGAGATCAAGATATAAGCTGGCAGCTACATATTAAATTGAAGAACTAGTAGAAAAAAGATAATTGTATGCGTATGAAAATAGGTGATGATTTAAGAACCATCAAAATGAAGAATATATCTACCATAGAAACTTCTTAGAAAAATCAATTTTGATACAATGCTAAAAAAAGCAATTTTGATACAATGCTAAAAGAAGCAATTTTGAGAAGGCAAACCACAAAAGGCGTAAGAGGATTTCTTATTCCTGTAAACTAAAATAAATTATTGACCAACCGTGTATGACTACAGTATGTACTGCTAGTAAGATAAGCATGAGAGACAATATATTCGCGTTGAATTTTCCTTCCTTCTATTGATTGATGTTATATAAAACAACCTACCACAAGACAGTATATTTCACCCAAGGACAGACTGAATATCCCAAAGAAGTGCTGATGGTAAAACAATTATCATAAAACAATAGCATCCAACTTTCATTACTCATACAAAACTTAAGATAGTAAAACCTCGATCTTTCATAAAACTTAAACCACCTACAGAAGAGTCCATTAACCAGGGCGTACCACTAAAATCGTTCTCCAGTTACATACCATGGACAGAAGTAATGACCCTCTAATCGAATTGAAGAGATAAGCTCCCTTCTCGGAGAGTATAGATTGGATCCACATTAACAAACTTCTATTCTTGCCCTTCTTCAGCATTTTTCTTCTTGTTTTTCTTGTCTTTCTTCTTCTTCCTTCCACTTTTTTCTACTTCACCCTGACTTCCATCTCCATTCTCAACCTCTTTACTCTTCTTTTTCTTCTCAGACTTTTCTTCATCAGATGAAGGTGCTTCACTTTTTGTCTTCTCTTTCTTCTTCTTCTTCTTCTTCTTCTTTTCTTTATCCTCATCAGAGGACACTGCCTCAGCATTCTCCTTATCCTTCTTCTTTTTCTTCTTCTCACTTTTCTCAACTTCAACCTCTTCAACCTCCTTCACTTTCTTCACTTTCTCCACTTTCTCCTTCTCCCCTTTCTCCACAATTTGCTTCTCAACTTCCTCAACCTTCACCTTCTTGGTCACTACCACAGCAGGACTGCCATCAGCTTCTTCAAACTTTCTCTTTTTACCTTCCCCATCTTCTTCGCCGTCCTTATCCTTCTTATTCTTCTTCTTTTTCTTCTTGTCATCCTTTTCTTCATCAGCAGCATCATCAGTTGCAGCAACCGGAAGGCCTGAAGCGGCGAGGCTCGCAATCATCGAATCCCCGCCATTTGGCAGAACAACATTCCTTAACCATTCCGCAGGGGTCTTCTCATTTGCCTTCCCATGCTTATCCAACAAACCTTCTGCTACTAACTTCTTCTTCATTGAAGCCCGTGGACCCAAGCCCCACTTTCTTGGATAAGTATCCCTATCCATAACCACCCTCTTAATCTTCGCTACCACTCCATGATCACAGGTAGCCATCACAGCAGTGGTCATTTCAGCGATACCCAGGGCAATAGCCTCACCTTTTGTTGTCATCAGAACGACCTCTTCTCCGTTCTCAATGTCATTCTCAAACCTCAAAAGCCCGGGAATCATCAGCTTCGCACCATAACAGATAGCATTAACCGCAGAATCTTTCACAACCAATCTCTTGTAACTAGTCAAAAGCACCTCAAGCGGCATAATTACCCTTCTCAAATAGCTCTCATCTCTGTAATTATCATAAACCCACTGAGCATCCATCACATCATGCATTGTCACCATGTTATCCTTCTCTCCCGATATCCCAGATCGGACTCTCCGCAGCTCCTGCATATGCCCTCCGACGCCGAGAAGCAGCCCCAAATGAACACAAAGGGTACGAATATAAGTACCCGCCTCACAAGAAACCCAAAAAACGACCAAATGCTTATCAGGGTCATACTCAAGCAGCTTACTTTCGTAAATAGTACGAATACGGAGCTGGCGCTTGACCGCCGAGATAAGCGGGGGGCGCTGAAAGACGGCCCCGGTAAGGGTCTCCAGCGCACGAGCCACCTTCGCAACCTCCGGCACCGCCGAGTGCAGGCGCGCAACGCAGACATACTCCTTCCCGGCGCCCTGCTGCGACTTCACAAGACGAGTGGCCCGATCAATGCAAACGATGAGATTCCCAGTCACTTTAGGATCAAGGGTCCCGCTATGCCCCGTCTTCTCCACCCGAAGAATCCTCTTAATCCACGCCACGACCTCATGAGAAGAAGGGTTAGCGGGCTTATCGAGGTTCAGCACGCCATAGCGGATATATTCCTGGAGGGGGCGCTTCAACGGGGAGTACCCGGTTGGGAGAGGGGTATAGTGGCCGGTGCGGACGTTGAGACGGTCGTAGTTCTTGAGAAGAATGGGCCATTGGGAGGTGTCCAATGCAGGAGTGAAAGACTGGGGCTTGATCAGGAAGTCCTTACCGGCAGGGTCGTCCACGACGACCGACGCCTCGTGCCCCTGCTGCGGTTCTGGTTCCGCGTCCTTGAGGTGTTTCTTTTTCTTCTTCTTGTAGTCGGAGGACGGAAGCGGGGACGACATGGCTTGAGTTTCGCCGATTCGTTTGCAGACGAAGTATAAGTAGAAGAAGAAGAAGAAATGAAAGAAAACAAGCGGGAGTGGGGTTTAGGGTTTTAGTCTCGGAGAGACGGAAGTGATGAAGAAGAGTAGTCGCTGTCAACCGTTGATCCTTGTGGGGCCAACTAGTGAGAGTGGGTCCACAAACACTTCTTTGCCACTTGGCGATCCAAGCAAAGGTATAGTTGTCAGCTAGTCATTGGTGTATAAGTTTTTTGATACAACAGCCTGCAATTGCAATGGATACACTCATTTCCGGTTTTAACAAGTACAAAAGCAACTTCAATCTTCTTCAACCAACCAAATCATACTCAAGCTCAGGCCTATTTGTTAGAGGCTCAAGAGCCTGCCTGCAAACACTCGATTCAACTCCTAATTGCTGCTCTCCGAGTTCCAACCGAGTGAAGCTCCTGTGTCCTGACACTAGTTCGACTTGGATATCTTGGGAAAGTGAATGGTGTGGCCCAAAATTATAGTTTTGTCAAAGTTGGATCTCTAATTTCACGACTTACAAACGAAAAATCGAGCTGAAACGGATCCAAGACGAAGTTAGGATTTGGCAATTCAGGTTAGTGTTTAGGTAAAACCCGATCTCCACTCCTAATTATACATATCGTGTTGAAAACATAGAGGTGGTTGTTGGATTACCCGTATTCTGACCCTCTACAGCGTTAGTTTGGAATTTTTTTCTGCTATTTTTTAAAGATTTAATCAAGAGAATTTGCTAAGTTGATCGGCAAAGCTAACGGAGACATAAAAGCAAACAGAGCATCCCTCATTGCAAATTCTCCACAACAAATACATAAAAGCTGGAATACAGCAAGCAAACTCTTGTTCTGCAATTTACTACCCAATTACAACCCGAATTTGATGCCCCTCCGACGAAAAGTTTTCGATCAAATCACCATAGATTAGTGTTGTAAACAAAAATTCTATATTTTATTTCCGAATTCCAGACTGGACCAAAGTAAAAGACTTTGAAAAACTAAATGCCTGGCCATGGCAGTGGCCAAATGAATGGGGATTTTGAGAATTATTCCGGAATCTCATGTAAGCAGTGCGAGCCACAAGATGAAAAACAAGCAAGCAGGCGGGACTTACATTCTAGGCAGGGACTGCTCAAAAGCTCATTGAGAACATCAACTCCGGGAACAAACAAAAAGAGATTTTCAACTCCATAAAAAAATCTAGCCAGAATGCCATCCGACCTGCAAGCCTGCTTTGGATATTCTTCTGTCTATTGCTGCATCTATGGAATTCATCTGAAACAACAAACCAGTATTTTCAAAGTTAAAAACCATGAGGTAAGGTTTGAGTAAATTACAGGATACATTTATAAGATAGAAGAGCAAAATTAGTATGCAATCAGGAGATATTCAAAACTGTTAGGCTGAAATGGAAGCTGCTGACCTGTGCCACGTCTGGCTGCATTGCGTGACGTAAAAAGATAACAACATATGCAACGAATTGGCAAAAGCCTGTAGGCAGTTTTCTCGTTCCACCCAAACCCCCACGCTTTGTTAAGAGCATAGGGAGAATGAATACCAACGAAATAAATTACAAAATTTTAAATAGAGAACAATACATACATCTATTTTCAGCATGGCCCGATGCTAGGCGTAGAACCCTCAAGTGTCATCTCGCAATAAGCTTGTCAGATTACTAGCTAACAGAAAGAGAAATGTGAATACCTACTTGGATCTTTTGGTTGCCCACAAAATAGGCAATGTCGGCCAATAGTTTGAAGATGACAAGATTAATGAAGCATACACCATACCCCATAAATCATCAACTAAAATGGTGCAAATTATAATGCTTGATTAAAGGGCCAAAAGCTCCACTGAGTTATGCGGCCCTGACACCTTTCTACATTTTTTGCCATTTGCCAATTATAAAGTCTAAGATGCATATGAAAAAAAGTGGGAACAAGGAAAATGGGAAAGCAGTATGAGACAACAGATAAAGCCTACCCATCCATTTGCATGTGCAAAGCAATTTTGCACAGCCAATTTAAGTTATGAAAAGAAGGATAGCTTTGACTTACCTGGCTAGTTTCATCATGCACCTGATACTTCGGTAAGGACAATCTTCTTTCCTCCTGTACAAATTCACAAGCAATAAGATTTTCTTTTCTTCCATTAAGACAATAGAGACTCATACAGGATAACATCAAACTTAAGGCACAACACCTACCATGGACATTGCTTCATCATCCCATACCAAATAGACCTCATTAGTGGCAGGCTGAACAGCAGGGGCTTTGTTAGCTATCACTGGTGGTGGACCTATTGAGGGACCACCAGTATTTGGACCAGAAGCATAAGAATGCACAACACCTACAATAAATAATCAAAATCAGATGTCATAAGCATGCTCGTGACAACATATTCCACATATGTTGAGTTGAGGGATGCAAAAAACCCAATAGTCAAAATATTAATGAAGCTCTCACATGAGACTCCAATTGTAAAAGGTTACCCTAGAAGCTTGTTAATAGCTATCTTTTTTACAATTTCAGTTGGATATTAACTACACAACAACATGAAAACTCTGACACTGCAGCAGTGCATTATGAACATTGCAGACAAGCTCCAATCAGAAAATACCCAACAGGATTACAAGCACAAATCAATATGCCACTATTATAAGTCACAATGTTCATCATATTATAGGAGTCATTGGGAAAAAAAGCCAAATAAATGAACAACCAAACAAGACCTTTTTGTTGCTATAATAGCAGAGACAAACCTTGGTTGTTAGGAGGCTGATAACCACCAGCATTCGTATCAGTTGTGCTGGTAGTGCTAAGTGTTGAAAATGGTGCAGTGTGAGCTGTAAGATTACTGGCAATAGTAATAGGGAACAGTGGTTGAGACACAGGGGGAATATGAGGCATTGATGATGTCATTAATCCTGGTGGATTTACTGCAAACGAAGAAGTAAGAGATGGAGGTGTTGTAGCGTCTGGTACGAGAGGAATCACATTCTGAATAGGGAATAAAGGCTGTGATTGAGTGGCTCCAACAGGCATAACAGGAGGTACTGAAACTGCAGGCTGCCGCGGAAACCATGGCTGAGGATGACGAGGAGGAACAGGCCATCCAGATGTCTGAGCAGCTAACAGATTGCTGGTGTAGCTAAGTCCAAATAAAATAAAAATGTAAGTATGCATATGAGACAGAGAGAGATAAAATGTAAAATGAATCTTTAACAATGCCCTGTCTCTTTAGTAAGAAAGATTCTGGATATAATATGAGTGGCATATGAAAGACATATAATTATCATATGCTCTCATCTTTCCTTTAGGTTATTTTTTCTTTAGTTACCATAGGAGTACAGCATAAGAGAAGAAGGGAAGCAAACTGATACTTTAGACATCTACCAGAATTTCCCATACCTGTTCTTCTGAAAAGTTAATGATAGTCACCACTGCATCTTTCAAAGTGTGGCACAAGACCACATTAATGATATTATTAGTTTCCTTATTTATTTGGATGTTGAACCCCATACCCTAATGAGACTTGAACACAAGACCTCACAACCACCCCCCACCCGTCCCCTCTTCATGTAGCTTTTGGGCCAAAGGCCTAATCCACAATACATAATATGACCTAGTTACAAAAGTAGTTTGATTATTTCTCAGATCAAAATCCTAGAAATAAGTTTTCAGTTGAAATGGGAAGACGTAACTCTGGGAACACCCAATTTCTTCCGCATTTCCAAAATTTCTTTTCTTTATTTTTTTTATTAGTGAGAAAAAGATTCATTAGAAAGAGTGATAAAATTGCTTTAACTTTACAAGGATTTGAACATAAAACCTCCTAATTTTACCAATATTTTCTTTTAACTTCAAATTCGGTTTCAAAAATACCTGTTTCTGATGAATTAGGGCTCTGTTTATTGCCACGAGAAGAATTTATATCGTGAGGTCTTGGGTTGAGGTCTCAAAGGAGGTATTGGGTGTAATTTACATATGTAATCAACATAAAAACATACTTGTTTGCTACAATTTCTTTTCTTTTTTTTGAAAAAGGTAATTTTCTATTAAAATACTGTTATAATTAATAACAAAGAGAAAGAACACAAATTTCCAGGGTGTGATGAAAATACATTGATGGTATGGCACCACCATATGCTGACTGAGGAGGGAAACCAACACCAACTGTGCCAGGAAGAACACCACTGACAAGTCTAGTTGGAGTCTCTACCTTCACCATCTTTGCTGGAGCATCTTCATCTGCATCACAATAGGTTTTATTAATATAGTTACATTAAATAGTCAAAAAAATGTAGCCGCAAAGCTCCCAGTAATGAAGAATATCAAATCACCCCTATCCACCTAAATCAATTATAACTAATACACAACAAGTGTGAAAACGAATATGAAATTGTAACAGATAAACAGCACATAAACTTGTTCCTCTAACTGCTGCTGCCAGAGCAGGGAACTTAACTGGCCTGTCCATCAAATCCTAATCAGAGTAAAGTCCTCAAGTATACCACGACTGATGGTGATATAAAGAAGCTCACATCAGAATGATGAGTCTCATAAACTGTTAAAAATAAAAAATACAAATTGGAAATTGGAGCCATAACTGACATGTTCGTTACTGCACACCCATCCAATTTTGGCCTAAGAAAACAAAGTGAACAACTTATTACATATTCATATTCATATCGAGAAACAGGTATCAGATCAATACCTTGCTCTCCATAATGTGCCGCTAAAATTTCAGGAGGAATTCCTTGCATCCCAAATATTTCGATTTCAGTCGATTCTCTATCCGGTTTCGCATTAGGAACCCTGAAACATAAAAAGACCACAAAAAAAAAAATTAAAAATCCCGCATACATGCATATAAGACTAGGAATCAGGCAGATGCGAAAAGAATACACATTAACACAAAAGAATTCTCCACGGTTAGGGAAACTCACTTTGTAACGGCCTCTTTATGAACTTGCAGAACATGAATGGCCATGCCCCCGGCGGTCGAAAGCTTCTTATGACAGACATGGCACTTAAAGTGCCTCGCTTTCTGGTGCTGAACCAATATCTTCTCATCGTCAAACTCTCTGTCGCAGTAGTAGCACCAGACTTTGGAGGAACGCTTCTTCTTCTTCCCCATTACAACCCTTCTCCTAGGATTAGGGTTTTTCTCCCGTCTCTTCTCTTAGACCCCCCTTCCGCCAGGCAGACGAACCCAATAAAAACAGGATTTAGGGTTTTTCTCTCTGTACCAAGATACTAAGATAGTGCAAAGTACACTCCCTCGCCCTCTCTCCCTCTCCTCTATCGGGCTTCTGGGAACCGCAAGTGGCTCTCCAGTTCTGGAGCGGCTGTGGAGAAGGAATCAAATGTAACGCCAGTTTCGGTCTCTTCCCTCTTGTCCTTCTCTCACTCCGACACGGAAATCTTAAAAAGGCAAGTGAGTTGATGATCTCAACCGTTTGTTGGAGACCATTGGCCCACCTAATTGACGGGGCTATCCGATTGGATTGATCAACCAATTAGGTGATTAGGAAAAATCAAAAGGGTTTATCAGCATAATCGGATATCTGCCTTTAAAGCGGGTCAGTAGCTTGCTCCAGTCAAACAAACCCAACCTTGAAGCCAACACCCAGAAGATTCAGCCAAAAGCCGCAGCATGGAAAGTGAGCATCTCTTTACATGACAATTGAGAACCATCCATTGCAGACACCTTTGCTGATATTCAATACCCCCCCCCACCTCTTCGAACATAACAAGGATCTTTGACAAAGGCAATTGAAAATTTGAAAGAAACTACTCTTTCCACTAACGAAGGTTCAGAAGGTAACGGATCTCAAAAAATGCTCTACCTCTTGCTCTCGGGAATTTATTCGAACATCATGTCAGCACTTAATCTTCTGTGACCCAGAAAGGGCAATCGACAGACAAGAGGAAAAGAGATCGTTTCTCTCTTTCTGCCTCCAAGTATCTACCAAATACGAGACATCAAATAAAAAAGAAGCCACCATCTTCACAGCTTCATCCGGTCTATGATCTGTGACGACCACTGCTCAACCTCCCAAAAAACAAACTCAGCCGACGCAAACGGAGAAATATGAGATCCACAATGACATTTACAAGTATTTTGCAATCTCAATATCAACACTTTCCACTGATCAACTTCCGTGCAGTGATCCTCTGGTTTAAACCCATTATCGTCTCGATTGGTTCCTGTCAATCCAGGGATGTCAATTAATTGCAAAACAACGTGATGCTCCTGGTGTTCTATCGTAATGGACGGGTACCCATGCACAGTGTGATGCCCACATCAAGAGTGGAATTATTAAAAAAAATCTATTAATATATAGATAAGTATCATGAAATATGTGACACCCCTTGTGACCCACGAACATATTGAAAGGTTTGGCATCTTTGCAGTCTTCGACTCGTCATTGAATAGGACCATTGACCTTTCATTCGAAGGTTATCCTTACCCCATTGCCCATGAAGATAGGAACCAGTCCATGCAAAATAATTGCCAAATACAACAAAAATCAGTACCACTTAAATCCAATGGCCTTTGACCTTAAGCACGAGTTGTCCAATATGGGGAACAACCCCACCATCACAAATAATCTTTTTTTTTTTGGAATTGAGTTGGTTGCAAGAGAGTAGCTTAAACTAGGTGACCAAAACTGTTAGTGGATTTTAAGGATCTTTGTAACCAAAGCAAATGTTAGGCCTCACTAGTGCCCACTTTTAGCATAGTCTTTCCACATGAGCTCATGTAACATTTTTGTGATACTCCAAAAAATAACAAAAGATGACACAACTAAGGGATTGGGAAACACTTAGAAGTGGAACATGATTTGGAACCATTCACTATAGGGTCCCACCAATAATTAGGTATTGCTATTTGAATCCGTTACTCAATTTAAACACTTAATGTGCATCAATTTCTGATTAATTACACTGGGTAATCACTTGATTATAATTAAAATAAAAATTTCCATTCTCTATATTTTATTGAATATTTGAGTACTAAATATGATAATTTATACTAATCTAACAATAGCATTTCGTATGGAGATCGTATGTTATATCGTGTTTTCTCAATAATACACAAATTAGATGTCAGGGAAGGCCGTAACTCCACCCATCACCTAATCGTTAGTATTTTAACAAATCATGATGTATTTTATCGAAATTGTCAATTACCACAGTTTGATGCCTATAAGTTGTGCCTATAAGGACATGAATTAGAATTACGAGTATTCGATATCAATACATCAAAGATTTTATCAAAATATAGTGAAACCAAGGGTGGAGATCAATTAGCTAAGGTATGGTACATTAAAATGTTACATAAGGGTGGCCCCAGGGTACATGAAATTTGTGCAGAGACGTCACCCCACCATGACAACATAATGTCACCATCTCATGTTACTTTAAATCCGCATATAACATTACTCATTTAACTCGTCTGTGTTCTCTAATATCTACCTACCACAAAAATGACCACATTCTATGCTTCACTACATGAAATGACTATGATACCCTTGCACTTTTTATGTTTTAACCACATCGAGGAAGATTACTTGTTATCTTTTGAGGGGTATTTTGGGAAGATAGGGAGGGATCTGTCTTTTTCCTTCTATATAACAACAGAATGATTGTAGCCGTTTCTCTGCAAGCTTCTGCAATGAAGAAGCTCACCGCGCTGCTTCTCTGCACTGCTTTCTTCGCTCTATCGGTGGCCGCGGAGGAATGTGAGCAAGAGTCGAGAGAGAAGAACAAGACGGCCGCGCTCCGGCTGAAGCTTGGGGCAATTGGGTCCATTCTGGTAGCTGGGTCTGTGGGCATCTGTCTCCCCGTACTGGCTCGGTCGGTGTCGGCTCTCCGGCCGGAGAACGACGTGTTTTTTGTGATAAAGGCATTCGCGGCGGGGGTTATACTTGCGACGGGGCTGGTTCATGTCCTTCCGGAGGCCTTTGAGAGCTTGAATTCGCAGTGCTTGAATGAGAACCCATGGAGGAGCTTCCCCTTTGCTGGGTTCGTGGCGATGATGTCTGCTATTGGTACTTTAATGGTGGACGCCTTCGCGACAGGGTACTACAAGAAGGCGCATTTCGGTAAATCTCAGCCGGTAAAGGAGGATGGCGACGAGGAGGCGGCAGGGGAGCACGCCGGGCATGTGCATGTGCACACGCATGGGGCTCACGGGCATGCCCATGGGTCTGTGGTGCCGGACGAGAGAGGGGGAACATCTGTTAGTGCGAGCGAGCTTATTCGCAACCGCGTCGTATCGCAGGTGAGTGATTTCCCAGTTGCTCGTTTCTGTATTGTGCTTAAGTTGCTCAAATTGCTGGTTTGTTACAACTTACAGGTTGAATATGAAAACTTTGTAGTTTTTGTTTTTTAATCCGTTCTTCGTATTGGGTACGTGAAACCTGAGATGGAGATGGGAATTTGTATTGGAGAAACGGGAATAAGCTGAAATGTATGAAGGATTTGATCTGGGTGTTGAAGTTTGAAGCTCTGTTTCTTCTCAATTTCTTCCTTCTGAAATGAGGAAAAGTAGGAAATATCGACATCAAGGAAATTAGAAAATGTCTTGTCTGCCTCTCTGCTCATACTTAACCTTTACCTTCTTCCGTCTTTTCAGTGGGAGAGAAAAGCATGCCTTGTTGATGAGGAAGATGGTTTAGGAAATCTGGAACTGGGAATGTCCTGCATGAACTTTATGGACTAAATAATCTGCTTAGAGTGCATCTCTCATCTGTTTCTTTATTCTAATTCACTAAAAACTAGAAATTTGATTAGTATATGGTGAAATATGAACTGTCTCTTACGAGACATAGTTTCTGCAAATTATTGAGCTACTCAGTTTACAAGACCGAGACAGGAATGTCTCTCCATCTGTCAAGACTTTTAGGTTCTTGTCTCTTTTACCAGAATAAAAAACAGGGCTATGTCGTCATTGCTACAAGATTTGATAAATTCATGGAGTACCTTTCATGCCACAATAACAAAATATTACATCTATAACAAAGATTGTCTCTTGTGACTGTCAATGGATACTCCTCCATTGTTCATTTCATCAAAGAGGTGCACTTGTGATGCAGGTTATTTCTTCTAAACTATTCCGTGATGGATTGATTCGAATGAATTTCTTTCAGGTTTTGGAGTTGGGGATTGTGGTTCATTCCGTGATAATCGGAATTTCTCTAGGGGCTTCGGAAAGCCCCTCAACTATCAGGCCTCTTGTCGCTGCCTTGAGCTTCCATCAGTTCTTTGAGGGCATGGGACTGGGTGGTTGCATTGTTCAGGTAAATTGAGCTAACAATCCTAGTGAATTCTCCAGTATTAGATCTACCCTGTGCCAAGAAACCGCAGACAGTAGCAGTAAAACCTGTGAGTTTTACTTTCCAAACATTTCATGAATTAATGTGGACCACCCGTTTGAATTGAGCAAGATACGGTGGACACATCACATACCCGCCCATTAGGGACAAAGAAAAAACATTAGTTGACATTTTTTATTTATGTTGCAATGATTGGAGCAAACAGCAAGCTTTAGAGTGCTTAAACTCATACCGGGTTGAAACAGGCAAGCTTCAAGCTTAGTACAATGGTGGCCATGGCTGTCTTCTTCTCCCTGACCACCCCAGTTGGGGTGGCCATTGGAATAGGAGTTTCATCCGTTTACAACGAAAATAGTTCGACTGCATTCTTGGTTCAAGGGCTGTTCAATGCGGCATCAGCAGGTATTTTGATCTACATGGCATTGGTGGATCTTTTGGCTACTGATTACATGAACCCCAGGTTGCAGAACAATGGGAAGCTTCAGTTGTGGGCAAATGCTTCTCTGCTCTTGGGAGCTGCCTGCATGTGCTTCATGGCCAAATGGGCCTGATTCTACTTTATAAATAAAAGCTTGTGTTGCTGTTTGTTTTCTTCCTTCTTTTTTGGCTTTTGTAAATAAGCTCATGGTGTTAGCTAAGTTTGAGAATGTTTGGATTGACTGATGAAAGTTGTTTTTTTTTTTTTTTACTTTCTGTAAAATTACTTGGTTATTTTTTAAAGGAAAAAATTGCTCTTTGGAGCAGCTATTCATGAGAGCTAAAAGGGCAGAAGAGTATCAAAGAGCAGTAGCCAAAAGGCAATCCAAACCCTACCATGAACTGAACTGCTGATGGGGGTTATGAAATGGATAGAAGGGGTCCTTGCCTAAAAAGACAAACTTTTAAGAGATTACTTGGTTTGCTTTAGAATCTTATACTTTGTGGGTGCAGGAAAAGTATGGGATTCAAACAAGTGATTGAGAGAATGTTTGAAGAATTTTGATATCGTTTAGGGTTCTTGTTTTCATGGCCTCCGTAATTTTTGTTTAGGATAATTTTGAGTCATAAATGAGAGTGTTTTTGAAGCTTTTGTTGCTCAGAAAGACGATTTCACTCTGTTTTATGCAACTTTTCTAGGCTCCCACCGTTACGGAAACTTGGTTAAACTCTCAAATATCCCATTATTCCAAACAAGAACGTCTCTATGCAAATGCTTAAGAGAATCCCAGTGTCTATAAATGAAAGAACCAGGTTCGGGATGATCAATCGTTTCTTACAAGAGGCATATATGTTTGGGGTCTGATTCTGAACGTTTTCCATACTCGAGAAAGCGATTGGCTTCGGCATCTCGGAATGCCAGAGATTTTTTTAACCATTTAAACGGAATTAGAATCATTCGGTCACGTAAGAACTCGCATAAATAGATAATTCTGACTCGTATTAAGATTATTTTATGTACGCGGAGGAAGAATTATAATAATCTAAAATATACCCATTCCCCCTCTTGAATTTATTTCTATGCTGGTACATGTATCCAAACAAGATAAACTATATTTCTCTGTCATTTTTTCACTTATTTTCCATTGATATCCAAACAAGAGAAGGAAAAAAACTATGAAAATGATCAAAAGATGCTTTAAAAACGTGTTATGGACACTATCATTTCAAAAAAATCCTCATTTCTTCGGTCAATGAGTGGAGGGCCCTTTCCTTCCCTTTCACCATGTGGAACACTCCCTCATAAGGATGGTGGGTGGGGGATAAAACCTCCAACAATCCATAAATTTTTAATTTAAAAAAAATGTTTAAAATTATTATCTCAACTCTTATTTTATTTATTATTTTATGTATTCATGATTAATAATCATCTTTTTTTAAAATTTTAACCAAAGAAGATGTTGATATATTCTCTACCACTCAAACATATTCTAAGTCTCTGCAACGCCAGAATTGGAAGCAAACTTGAACTGATTCATTGATCAAGAATCCCTGCAGAGAAAAGCTTCTTTTCAGAGTGAAAATTTTAAGTGAACCACTATCCCCAACTCCCAGCTTCTACTCAGACAATTTCAATACTCTAATCCTGTTTCCTGCAGAACATAAAAGATCGAACAGCAAAACAATCAAATAAGACAAATTGCTTCTGGGTTTTCTGGGTTTCCAATAAACAGAATATTCGCGGACAACAACTTGTTTGATTTTTGAGTTGTATTATCTTGCAACTGTTTCTTTCATAATTGTCGTCTTCTTCTGTCTGCACACACTGTACTTCTTTGATGAAAGTAGGAAATGAAACGGAAGAAAAAGAGAAAAAATACAGAAACAGAAAAGCTCACCGACACCGTTGTGTCACTTTGTTAATATCATGGGCTGCCCCATTTTCCTTATCTTTCTCCCGCCCCCATCCTCGACAAGCGCGGGGCCAACATAAGTGGGTCACACTGAAATCCGCCATTCGAGTCCCCCAAGCAGCTCTGGAACCAGTCAAGAAGAAGGCGTGGATCGACAGGGCGACAGGAACCCCGTTTACGGCGGTGATGTGAGATTTAAGAGTTCAGGGAAGATGAAGACACGTTAAATGGGAGATTAGAAGTCCGGAAGGAGAAGAAGGTGCTCACATAATGTTGTCATGAGAGAGGGATTGGGAGAGAAGAGCAGATTAATCGACCATCCGTCAACAAAAGTCGTTTACCTTTTTGGCAAAAGCTTCTGAGGTGTTGTCATCGTGAGATGGACCCACTCGCATGTTTCTTCAGCTGATCTCTTGAGCTCTATCACACACTTCCTTGTGTTCATACCTCCCAAGACTTTTGAGCTCTATCACACACTTCCTTGTCCTCAATGAGGGTAAACTTAATTTAAAATTTCTACAGTATTCCTTTCAATGACTTGGGAAAGATTGGAAAATAATTGGTAAAAATATCATTTGCAGAAAAATAAAATTCAAATAGCTAAATAGTTTTGTATAAGGCTTAAATTTAAAAGTTAGAGATTAAGAAGGATTCATGCTGAAACCCCATAGGTATCAGCCCATGCTCGATATCCTCCAAAGGGATCAATTAATTAAGATATTTTCGAGAATAATTAGTTTAAAGTAGTTTTTTGAGAGTTTATCCTTCCAATGGCTCCAAGAGTAAAAGCTTTAAAATTTGGAATTTGTCTCCGTCTCTTTTTACAAATGAAGGGAGGATATGGTTTCACTTGCAAGATCTCATATTATATTGGGAATTTTACCAAAATACCGGTTTTAAACAACTTATTTATGAAAATAACGAAGATCTTAAATTATTTACAAAACTACCGAACTTTGACCGGTCCACTGTATATGTGGACAGTCAAAGGTGACACGTAAGCTTTGACTGCTTACGTGTTGCTCCATCATCATAGCGATGTTGTAGATGAACACATAAGTTGCCATGTCATAATTATTGACACGTCATTTGCCATGTCATTACATGATAAAATTTTGAATAAATTTAAAAAAATTAAAAAATCAAATACACTTTTTATTACCTTATATCTAAAATAAAAAATTATTTAAAAATTTTTAATAAACAATTAAAAAATTAACTCTTACTTATTTAACACCATTTAATATCAATTAAAATATTTATTAATTAAAAAAATTATCGTTACACTTTTTATTTCTTCATATTTTAAAAAATAAAATAAAATAAGTAAATTAATTAGATTTAAAATATTTATAAATTAAAAAATATATTTTAGAGTTTAAAAATACAATTTATTCGTATATTTTTATCACCTTATTTACGAAATAATAATATTTAAATTTTTTAAATATTTATAAATTTAAAAAATCTTACTCTTAAGTCTTACCCATATATTATCGATTTAAAATATTTAAAATTTTAAAAAAATATACAAAAAAACTATTTTAGAGTTTAAAAATATAATTTATTTGTATATTTTTATCACCTTATTTACAAAATAATATTTAGAAATTTAAAATATTTATAAATAAAAATAATCTAACTCTTACCCATTTACTATGGATTTAAAATATTTATAAATAATTTTATTTTTATTTTTAAGTCTTACCCATATATTATCTATTTAAAATATTTATAAATAGAAAAAAATTTACTCTTAAGTCTTACCCATATATTATCCATTTAAAATATTTATAAATTAAAAAATATATACAAAAAAGTTGTTTTAGTGTTTAAAAATATATTTTATTTGTATACTTTTTATCACCTTATTTACAAAATAATAAATTATTAAAAAATATATTATTTAATTAAAAATATTACAAAACTTTACAATAATTTTAATTTGGCAAAATTTTTATTAACATAAAATCAGAAATTAAACAGTAAATCACATAAAAATCAATACAGTAATTAAACACCTAAATTCAAATCAACATTATAATTAAATACAATAATTCTATTTAATTAACAAAAACCCTAAAAAATCACCCCTAGGTTTCGAGGGAAGGGGCGGCGAGAGGACGAACAAAGGGAACAGAGAGAAAGAACGTTGGCAGCGAGAGGATAAACAGAGGGGAACGGAGAAAAAGAACGAGAGATAAGGCTGAGACGAAGAGAGAGTGGTTGAGCGGAGGGCGTCGAGGGCGAGGCTGAGCGGCGGCAGCAGGGGCGAGGTCGAGGCCGAGGCAGAGCAGCGGCCGCAAGCGAGCGGCGACAGCAGGGACGAGGCCGAGGCAGAGAAGCGACAGCAGGGGAGCGGCCGAGGCAGAGAAGCGGCAGCAGGCGAGTGACGAGAGGAGAGCAGTCGAGACGAGAGGCGAGGAGAAAGTCGTGGAAGAGATTAGAATTAAAAACATATGTGAGGGCTGACATGGCGCGTGCTTACGTGGTCATTGATGACATGGCAAAAATAAAATAATAAAAATGACATAGTAAGTTACGTGGCAGATGATGTGTCAATAATGATGATGTGGCAGACTCTGAGTTTTTATTTTGATGACGGGGCGTAAACAGTCAAAGCTTACGTGTTGCCTTTGACTGTCCACATATATAGTGGACCGGTCAAAGTTTGGTAGTTTTGTAAATAATTTATGGTCTTCGTTATTATTATAAATAAGTTGTTTTAAATCGGTATTTTGGTAAAATTCCCTATTATATTCTCTGTCAACGGTGTTTGAAAAGTCAGCAACCCGAGTAGTTTTTCTCAGAGCATTTTTACATGATCAAGCACCTTCAGCTGCTTTTAAGCCCCTTTTTTACTTGAGAACACTCTTTAATAACTTCAATTCTTCTGCAACTGGTATTGGTAAAGCAAATATTCTTCGTTACAGCAGAAAATTTCTCCTAGCTTGTTTACAATCTCCTTGAGAGAGAAGAGACTGGCATTTGCAGGCATAAATGTAGATACGCAAATAAAGAAGAAGAGGATGAAGAAGAGTAGAAAATCAGGCCCATATGGCGAGGAGGGACATGCAAACTGCTCCGAGAAGGAGAGAAAGACTGACCCAGATCTGAAGTTTTCCCTGTGTTTGTAGTCTTGGGCTCATGTAATCAGCGGCGAGTAAGTCAACGAGTGCCATGTAGATCAGAATCCCTGCTGCTGCTGAATTGAAAATTCCTTCTATTATCAGAGCAGTAGGACTGTTCTCGTTGTAAACAGAAGAAATACCGATGCCAACTGCAATCCCAAGTGGGGTGGTCAGGGAGAAGAAAAGAGCCATCGTTGCTACTGCTCGCGACATGAATTTTGCCTGCATTGCCAATCAAGAACGTCATAAATATTTACTCAATACTCAAAATCATTTGGCCGTTACCCAACAAGATTACTACTTGGTTTAAGATTTTTACCTGAACAATACATCCTCCAAGTCCCATGCCTTCAAAGAACTGATGAAAACTCAAAGCTACGACAAGAGGTCGAATGTCGGCGGGTCTCTCAGAAGCTCCCAGTGAAATCCCAATTATCACTGAATGCACCACAATCCCCAACTCCAACACCTGTCAACGACATCAAATTTAAGTACATTTAATTTCTGATTACATGAAAATAGAATTCTTCATTCATCACTCAAAACTAGTTTAAGAAGGAAGAAGAAAGAATGGTTTTACCTGAGTGATAACCCGGTGACGGGTAAGATCACTCCCGCCAGCGAGAGCATTCTCACCATCGGACGGCAAGGCGGAGCCATGCGCATGGCCTTGAGCCCCATGTGGATGCATATGAACATGACCCACGTGCTCCTCCTCTCCTTGCTTCACTAGTAAAGCCTTGTTGAAGTGGGTCCGATTGAAATACCCATTAGCAAAAGAATCCACCATTAACGTTCCAATGGCGGAAAGCATGGCTATGAAGCCGCTGAACGGGAACTTCCCCCACGGAATCTCATTCAAACAGGACGAACTCAAGTTCTCAAACGCATCCGGAAGAATGTGAACCAACGCAGTCGCTAGAATCACCCCTGCAGCAAAGGCTTTGATTATGAAGAAGACATCTTTCTCTGGACTCAAAGCCGGGATCACTCGACCCAGAAATGGCAGAGACACTCCCATCGACCCGGCCACCAGAATCGACGCAATAGCTGCCAACTTCAGTCTAAGAGCCGCGGACTTGTTTTCGTCCGTATCTCCCGAGTCACACTCCCCCTCTGCAGAAACCGAGAGCAGTACAGAAGAACACATGCAAACAAACAGAACGAACCTCGCGAGCTTCATTTTCGAAACAGGGAAAGCTAAAAAAAAAAGTAATCAATACGTCTGAGATTTATAGAGAAAAACAAAAACAAAAGACTCAAGAGCGCGAGAGAGAAAATTGCAGAGACTTTGTCAAAAAGCTCGATTAAGAAGAATTGAAGAAAGAAAAAGGGCAGCAGAGCTTCTTTTTTTATATGATTTAGTTCTTAATCCAGAAACTATTTTTGCGTATGTGAATTGAAAACTTGGGTGTCGCCACAATGTCGACATTTTTGGACTTGAGATCGTCAATGTTGACCCGAAACCGGAGGAGTTTCAGATTGGAAAAGGAGTTGCAAATATACATCTGGATGATTTTGAGGCATTTGCAAGTTGCAAATCTGTCTCTCAGCACTTGCGTTTAATGCATATGACCAAGGTTATTAGGTAACTCCTGACAGTTACCTCTCAAACCCCCTAATGCAATCGCAATAAGAAATCATGACATTGGACGACCCAATTACTAGGATTATTTAATGAATAAATAGCAACCCGACCTGCTAATAAATTCTAATGAATAAATACCACACTTATATATTTATGATCCTCCCCACTTCTAACCAATGTGGGATTTTAGTCGTATACCCAATAACTCCTTTTATGACTCAATTTGAAATAAAACTTTCCAAAGGGTTAAAAGTTGAATTTCATATGCTCAAGTGGCTTCACTTGGTATGGCTCCAAAAACAATCTGGTCTTTTTCATTTCCTTTTTCTACTTTGTCTTTAAGTGTATTATGTAAGAATGTAGGAGGCACATTTCTGTCATTGTAGTCCCTCTCACTTAAGTTAAATAGATAAAATTTGGAAAACACACGTGATTATTAGTTGGGAAATGATCTTCTGACCTTTATTGGCCCTTTTGGTATGGACCTAGACTCAACTCAACCAAAAGATTAAGCTAAAAATGGATTTATTTCTTTTTCACTGTGTTACTAAAAATGTTTAGCTATCAAATTTTAAAGGAACTTGAAAAAAGAGGAGATAGACTATTAGAAGGCTTGAGGCTTATATGCTAACCGCTAGATCCTTGGCAAACTCGGATGGTACACCACCTCATCCTTCCCCCATGGCGTCACTAGTAGATTTTTCTTGATATTTTGGACATTGCTTTCACCATTTCTTGTACTTGGTCCCCCCCTCCTCTTTCCCTTTTTTTTAAATAAAATTATCATCATTTAAAAAAAAATCCTCGACAAACTTCCATGATGTATCGAACAATGAGGGAACCACACACACACATAGAGAGAGAGAGAGAGAGAACTCTTACAACATCCTCCAGAAAAGGGGTTCACCTAAAAAACTGCAAACAGTCCTTCCACATATTATCCAATGCCCAGTAGAAGGATTTAACTAAAAAATTGTAAGTTTTCCTTCCAAATATTATCCATTACATTTCCATCACATTTCCATCACATTGCCATATTTTATGTTTATTAAGTAGTTTATGCTTTTTTTTAAGAAAAAGAAGAAGGCGAAATTTTTTGTTCAAGAGCAGAGCTTACGTGAATAAAATCTTAAGAAGGGTGTCCTCTTACAACAATGGATTACAAGGATAACCCCTTCTTTGTCTAAAGAGTAAGCAACACAATTAGCTAATCTCGATACATTGTGCCATGAAACTACAAAACTAAGAATCATGTCCACAATCTCACGAAAAATCGGCTAGTGCTTCCAAGGGAGCCCCTTGACGGTGCAACACCAACTAAAGACATTGACAAAGTCTCCTTCAATCCAAAGAGGGCCAACAACGGAGTTTTTGTAGATTATGAGACCTTGTCGAAGGCTATGAAGCTGGGCAATGGTAGAATCAATTGTACCCAATGTTAGAAAATTCACATTTTCTATTCTAATTTGGGTAACACATTTATTATGTAATTATATTTTCTATTTTTAATAGAATGGGCTGAAATTAAGTAATCTAATTTTGTCAAACCTATTAAGGAATGTGTCATGGATATGGGCCAATTGAGTAGATACCATAGGGAATTATGAGAACCCTATATAAGGAGACACAACATGGTTATAGTCCCCAATATACTAAATTACACAGTTTCTCTTCTCCCCATACGGAAGAGAGACGAAGGTCCCATTGAAGAAGACCACAACATCAATATCCGTTCTTATCGTTTGTCATAGTAAATTCCGGATAAGAAGACAAAAATCACGGAATGGATCCAAGTATATTTTCAATCCTAATATTCTAGCATGTTATAAATTCTGGATTAGAATTTACTATTGCATAATCTAACACCCAGATATCTCTAAGTAGGAGGGATAAGATCCCTTCGTGATTTATAGAGGTGCCGCCAATGCCTGCTAGACGTAGGTTCCCAAAGGCACTGTTCCAGAGAGTTGGGACATCGACATTTGCCCAATTATACTCCGGTTGTTTCTGATTGTTCCTCTTGTAAAACAATTGAAGAGCTTCTTAGTGCTGGTCCCAGAAAGAATAACATTAGAGATGGTTTCAATAACTCTTTCAGACTCTTGCGCTTTTTCTGGAAGCTTTTGTAGTTCCTCTAAAACCACAGCACCTAGGGGAAATGCAAGCAGAGAGGAGAGCCTTATCAAGCTTGGAGACCTACAACTGAAGGACCAAACATTAAGGTCATGGATACACTTTGGGGAGGCAAGCCTGGATACCCAGCTCATTAAGGAAGTGCACCAAATTCTCCAGGCAAAAGGGCAATGGATTAGCAGATGATTAATACTCTCTTCTTCAAAACCACAAAGGGTACAGAGTGTGTGAGGTATATTCAATCCCCTTTTCCTCATGTTGTCAAACGTGAGGATCCTCCTCCAAGCTGTACTCCAAATGAAACATTTTATTTTATGGAGGGGGGTTAGGGCAGAAAGTTTCTGGGCAATAGAAAGAGGGCGTCTCACAGATTGATCCTTCTCTTTGATCTTGGCAAAGGCTGATGAAACAGCAATTTCCCCGCTATCATCAACGGTCCACATCATTCTATCCATACACTCCATCTTGGCATGTTAAGGCAATCCAGCTCCCCACGAGTCTCCTAGCTTCAGCCGCTTCCTCATCGTTCATGCCCCAACGAATACAGACGTCTTAGCACACATTTTGAGACTCTAGCCTTTTTGTTTCATTAATCATCATGGTGCGCTTCATGGATAGTTTGAAGAGAAGCTGATAAGACTCCTGAATAACCCCTACCAATATAGAATTTGATTCTTTTTTTAAAAGAGGCAGACGAAGGGAAAAGAGAGCACGAAATGGCGGATAGCCCTCGCACTTTCCGCCATCCAGTCACCAAGAGTTGGTCAAGACACCCATCTTCTGCACAAGAATGCCTCTCCAACCAACCTCTTTGCACATGTTAAATTTCCAGCCATTTGTGCAACATAACGATCGGTCCCCTTGATGACGCGGATTCCTAACCCTCCCACACTCTTGGGTTTGCAAACCTCAGTCAGTTAGCAGGTGATGCTTAAAGATCTCCCCTCCAAAGAAATCAATCCTCTCAATCCTATTCTGCTGCTAGCTGAGCAAGGCTGAAAGGAGAGGAAATACATAAGAGACTCGCCAAAGCTGGAGTTAAAATAGTGTACATGTTCCAGCCTTCAATAAGAGTTTACCCTTACAAGTGGAGAGCCGAAGCTCCATCTTCTCAACTACCAGAGCCCAAACATGCTTATCCGGCCTAGAGGCAATAAAGGGAAGTGCCAAATAAGTTGCAAGGACAGTACCATACTGACATCCAATGATTGCAGCCAGTTTTCTTCCTTCTTCCTCATCCATGTTAAATCCGAATAGAGAGGACTTCGTCCAATTGACTTTCTAGCAGGAAGCAAGTTCAAACAGTTCAAGAACTCCTCCATCTTCACAATTAGGTCTTCATGTCAACACAGAAGACAATTGTATCATATGCAAATTGGACGATTTGTATGTCCATGTTTGTAGTCCATGAAGTTGGCTGCAGCTACCAAGTTTTCCTTGCTGCATGAACCAAGCCTTTCAGAAATTCCACAACAACTTTGAAGAAGAGGGGCTGTCTTATGATCCTAGTACCTTTGAAGTTGCCACAGTCCGTCATCCAAAATCTCCACTTTCCACCAAAGTCCATCTTCATTGAATCAAGTAGGTTCTATTTGACCCAATCGAAAGCTTTTTCAAGGTCAAGCTTTAGAGTAGTTTATGCTTCATAATGTGATACAAAGTCATAAAAGAAGTAAATCACATGTATTAATGACAAATGTCTCTAAATATCGACATAGAGAAACTCAATTTTCACATCCGAGCCCAATATTACATAATAAAAAAATCAACTATAAATTTCGACTTAAGCCTTTTGTCATTGTTTTGTGAGCATTCTGTCCACTGTTCTAGGTGGCAGTCTCAGTTTCTTCTTATCTTCACATGCATCTCACCAACTATAGTTGAAAAAGAAAGTTTTTGGATGTTATATACCCTTAACCGAGTCTGACCAGCAATTCCAGCCACCACTCCCAGAGGATAACCAAGTGTCTCCAAGACTGGGCCTTGCTCGATGTGAACCTATGGAATCCCATGGTTACATATAAAAGGGCCAAATATCATAAGACAGTAAGTAAAAATCAGGATCAGCTAGTAAAAATTAGGAGCACTAACCTCTATATAACCCCAGACTGTCTTTGGATCATACTTGAGCTGAAGAAAGCTTTCTTCTGTAATTTCAATGGAAGATAGCTTAAGAATGCCTTCTACTGTCAAACCACTGACCAAGGCTTCACATGTCAGTTACTAGATAAATATCCCTTACAATCATGAATAGAGCACTTACAACATAATCAAGAAACCTCAGAGAACAATTAATCACAAAAGGGAAAATAAATGCAACCTCTTGTCAGAAAGTTGTAGTGCTGATGCAGGTAGAGTACCAGCAATGGCTGCACTTCCTAGAAAGGTGGATTGAAATCTAACTCCTTCCTCATCACTAAATGCATTTACCTATAACATCCAAGCAAAAGTAAAGTACTAAGTCAAAATTACCTTTCAATCAAGCTTAGTATTCTAGACAACCAGATTCATTTTCATCAAATCATCTACATGAAGATGATCCTCATGGACAAGATTTAGCTGTTAGTATCATTCATCCTTCTGTAGGAAATATGAAATTAGAAACAGGGAAGCAGATTCATTTTCATTGAAACATCTTCTGCAAAAATGATCCTCAGCATAACATCCTCTGTTAATTGAATTCATCTTTCCAAGTCTATATAAGCATGAGCGTACAGCAACTGGAGACTGGACAAGAGGCCCATGGAATTTTTTTGTCATTGCCTTTAACAGTGTTGTTAAAATGTAATATAAGGGGCAGTGTGGTCTTTTTACATGGTCTCTATATTTCAGTGACAGTACTATCATGTTCAGAATGTTTAGATGTGTCTATTGTCCATTTTTATGTTGTTGAGATGTGTAGATGGGTAGTTATAAGGAGTTAATTGTAAGAGGGGTAAATGTGTAATTGTCCCTTAATCTGTCGAATTCAGAACCCCAACAAGAGCTCTTCTCAGACTCTCTTCCAGCACTCATTTCTCCTTTTTCTTCTTCCTTTCTTCTCTCATTCTTCTATTTCTCTTTTCTTGACAAGTTTTCTCTTTATACCCCCTTCTATGGTACATGGATATCTTAGTTTTTGCAATATGGTACAATCTTATGTGGTGCATGATCAATGTACACAGATGAAGAGGTCATTGTGTACCACAAACTACAAGGACGAGAATGGAGGGGCAGATCTGAATAGAGGTTTGGACTCAACTACGGAGTTTTATTGTTTCGATATGAAACATAATAAAATGAAAGAGACAACTACAAAAAATAAAGGGCTTTAGTATGCCTTCCAGATGTTCTTGAAGAAAGCAGACCCATTATTAGGAAGCAAATATTAGTAATTGAAAAAAGTAAGAAGAAAGAAGGTTGAAGAAAGAGAATGAGAGGGAGAGAAAGTGGAGAAGAGAAAACTGAGAAAGAAAATGAGATGGGGGACCTGCATGTCCCTCAGGTTCTATTCATAGCTTAGGGTTGAGTACAATTTACTACATTGCCCCTAATTTAAGTGAAAATCCTATCTATGTCTCCTATTCTACATGTCCCCTTTACATGATATTGGGTCCATAGAAATAGTTTGACATGTAGAATAAGATTGTATCAAGAAATATAATAACGACAAGGTAAAAAGACCAAAATACCCCTGTTCTTTTTTTTTCAACAGTCTTCCACAAGTTGGAGAGTATGTGTTGAACAATCCCAACTTGCCACAAACGTTGAAAAATTTACGCCTTCCCAATGTTTTTATTTGGATATCGAGTTGACCACCAGACCAAACATATGGAGTAGTTACCTCTTTCCTCATTACTGCATCTCAGATGAAATGACAATCTACCTCTATATGCTTTGTTTTTTCATGAAAGATTGGATTGTTTGCAATGAAGAATGCTACATAATTATAGGATCTTTCTCATCGAAGCCAAATTCCTAGACAACAAATTTTATCCTCATTAGCTCACTGACAGTGTGAGTCATTGCTCTATATTCAGCTTCAACACTGGACTGAGCAATAACATTCTACTTTTTACTTTTCTAGCTGATTAGATTTCCTCCTAGAAATACACAGTACCCAATGGTTGATTTTTTGTCAAGCTTGGAGCCTGCATAGTTAGCATCAGAGAAAGCCTCAATCCTCAAGTGATTATTAGATTTATGACATTCATTGCAAATGAAATATCTGGTCTAGTAAATATTACATAGATAAGTTTGTCTACTAGCCTTCGATACATTGTTTTATCTTTTAGATCTAGACTTTGATCATCATGAAGATCAAGTCCTCTTCCATAACTGTATCCGTAGGTTTGGCCCCTAGAAGACCATATTCTTGAAGCATATCAGTAACATATTTCCACTGAGTTATTATTGTTCCTTCCTTGCTTCTCGCTACCTCAATACCTAGAAATATTTCAGCTAACCCAGATCCTTAGTTTGGAAGTGATTTGCCAAATAGGATTTAACAGTTTTAATGCATGATTTGTCGCTCCCAGATAGGATGATATCATTTACATATACCAGTAAGATAATAATTCGAGATGGTCATTTCAGAATAAATAATGAGTGCTCACAATGGCTTCTACGAAATCCCATGGTTATACACCCCCCCCCCCCCCGAGTAACATACCCCCCTAGTGGTTGTTCCATATAAACTTCCTCCTCAATGTCACCATATAAGAAGGTATTTTTAATATCCATATGGAAAAGAGACCAACTTGGATGGATTGCAACAAAAATAAGTATACGAACAAAGGATAAATGAGCAACTAGATAAAAAGTCTCAAAAACATCCACACTAAATGTTTGTGTATACCCTTTGGCAACAAGGCGAGTCTTGTACCATTCAAGTGATCCATCAAAGTTATATTTTATAATATAGACCTATCGACACCCAACTACAGCAACACTTGGAGGTAAGTCACATAACTCCCATAACTCCCAAGTCCCTCTATCAATTATTGTTTCTATCTCAATTTCCATGGCATTCTTCCAATGAGGTTGAAATAAGGCATCGTGCACTAAAGAAGGAATAGTGCAAGTGGAGATGGACAAAGCAAACTTACTATAGTTATCAGACAAGAAATCAAAGGAGATAAAATGCGATAAAGGGTGGCGGGTACCTTTGCTAACACCTTTCTGAAGGGCGATAGGAAGGTTTAGATTACTTACCTTAGGATCAGGAGACGATGAAGAATCATGGTTGGATGTGAAGAGGGGTTTAGATTGGAATGAGATGGTTGTTGTCGGCGTTGGTATACTTGCAGTGGTTTTTCAGTAGGAGCATCTTGTGAGGATGGAGCACATTCATCAACTGAAAGACGAATAACCGGATTAATTACAGAGGGTTCAGGTGGAACCGACTCAGATTTAGAAGATTCAAAATATAAATCCTCAAAGAAGGTAACGTCAACAGATATAAATGCTTTTCTGATAGACGGACAATAATATTTATACTCTTTATGTGTTTGAGAATATCTAAAAAATACACACTTAATAGACCGTGGAGGCAACTTATCCTTTGACTGATCAAATACATGTGCAAAACATATACACCCAAAGACCCGAGGTGACACTGCAAACAAAGGTGCAATAGGTAAAACAAACTGAATAGGAATCTTGCCATTAAGAGTAGAAGACGACATTCTATTTATCAAAAAACATGTAGTAAGACAACATCACCCCAATAAGGCTTAGGCATGTTCATGTGAATTAACATAGTGCAAGCTACATCAAGTAAATAACGATTCTTGTGCTCATCAACTCCATTTCGTTGTGGAGTGAACACACAAGAAGTTTGATGAATGATTTCTTGTAACTAACAGAAAGAGTCAAATTTACGATTCATAAACTCAAGACCATTGTCTGTACGCAAGATATGAATAGAAGTTGTAAACTGATTCTTTATTCATTATAAAATAGTTGAAATATATTAAAGGCTTTGGATTTTTCTCACACGAGATAAATCCAATTACTTCTATTGAAATCATCAATAAAGGAAATAAAATACCTATCACTAAACTGACTAATCACAAAACAAGGACCCTAGACAATTGAGTGGACAAGCTCAATAAGTTTACTTGTCTTATGAGATGAAACAGGAAAGGAACTCCGGTAATGCTTGCCCAGCTAACATGACTCTCATTGAAAAGTAATATAAGAAGGAAGATCTGGAACTACTTGAATTAGTTTTGCTAGAGATGGATGACCAAGTCTGAGATGCCACTAAAGAGGTGAATCAACTGTGTAGTGCATGTAAAATATTGTCTAAGATGTGGCTATCCAGATAGTATAGTCTTCCTCTCTCACAAGTGGAACCAATCATCTTCCTCATCACAAGATCCTGAAAGACACAATCAGTAGGGTAAAAAGTTAGAGAACAATTTATAAACTTAGCTACTTGATTGACAAACAACAAATTTAAAGGAAATTTTGGAACTAACAGTGCAGATTGAGGGAAAAGAAAAGGTGCAAGGGTAACATTTCCCACCGCCTGTACGTGTGAAGCTGACTCATTAGCAAGATTAACATGTTTAACGAGAACAAACTTCTTTAAGGAAAAAAAATAGTGAGGTCATACCTGACATGTGTTTTGTGGCACCGGAATCAAGAACCCAAGATGGGGTATGAGACATTGAGAATGTAGACATACCTGCAGGAGGAGTCGTATGTACCAAGGATGCAGAGGGAAGTAATAGTTGTGCCATAAGTTGGGAAATCTGTTGTTGCTACTGTGATATTTGTTATTGTTGTTGAATCAATTTTTGTAATTCATCTAGGGCATCAGGTGGGATTGTAGTTTCAAATCCTGGTGTTGTAGCTTCATGTGTAATAAAGTTTGCCCACACATGCTTCCCAAATTTTATCCAACACCTATCTAAGTAATGATTGGCGTCCATTGTGAACACACTTGCGCTCAGATTTACCATCTTCTCGACCTCGTCCTTTGCCCGAATTATCTCTACCTCTGCCTCTACCAATCCTTGTGTGTCCCTTAGACTTATCAATAGAATCAGATGTTGTTGCTGGTGTATTAAGGGCAGTAGCTTCACCCACTTTAGTATCTTTTCCGGCTCTAGGCACAAGTCTTTTCAGCTTTGTGTACCCTATTAAATGTAGTAGAAATGTTAGGTATTTCATCTGATGCCAAAATTTGTACCTCCATCTAGAAAATTTGCCACAAAATGTTGACTCTGCTATTTTCGGAGTTCCCTTTCATCTGTAGTAAAAGGATGAAAGACATACTCAAAAAAGAACTATAGTAGTCTGTTACAGTTATGTTACCCCTTTTTAAGCAAAAAAATTCTGTATATGATTCATAAACCCTATAAAGATTGTTCTCTTGTCCATAAAGAGCTTCTAAGGATAGTGTTAAGTTGTGGAGCCTAATTAACACCTTACCCCTTATGCGGATAGCTGTGTCGTAGATCGACCTTCGCGGTAAGGTCATCATGGGGGTTGGAAGGGGGGCAGGGAGCCCCCTGAAAGGTCCACGATATATTGACTGCTGTTTCATTAAGGGTAGTTTGGGGATTTCACACTTGTATTACGGTTGCCCTAGTTTTCTCTTTATATTTAGGGATGCCGTTGTTAGGGTTATCATTCGGAGTATGATCATCAGTTGCAGATTGAGAGGTTAGAGAAAAACACGATTGTGTACAATTTCTCTTGTAAACTATTTCATCTTCATAGTGGATTACTGCATCGACGGAAGACAGGACGTAGTCTCACCTTAAGGCGAACCTGTATAAATCTTGTGTTCTTCGTGTTTGTTTTTTCTTCTTCTGCGATTATTATTGCCCTCATTAGATTTGAATTAGGGTGTCTAATTCCTAATATTCAGTAGATGAAATTGGGATGATAGGTATTATATCAACGCTTCTATTCTCTGGCTTGCTCTTCAAAATCCAATTTTGGCCTGGAATAATGTAATCGGGATTTCATTTATAGTAATAATATCTTTACCATCCAGATTATACGACTCCTTTGCTGGAGTATAAACCTCACCAGAGTCAGCCATACCAGATATATAAGAATACCAAATAGATTAAATAAACCTTCCAAAAAGTTCCAAATCAACCAGCTCAAGTGGGCCCCACAACGTAAAATCACAATTAGGGCAAATACTTGATGTGCACATATAAAACAATCCAATAGGAGGATCAAATTCAGAAGATAAAGTGCACTGAAACCTGCAGTATGCTTGATGTCAGCAAGTGCATAGATGATGTCGACAGTCAAAGTTCTGAAATTTTGGCATACGCCTTTAGATCAGCATAAGAAAAACTCTTTTGACTGTTTAGAACATTAAAATCTGTTCTTAGAACAGTAGGACCAGTAACCATAGGGTTATGGTAGAAAGAAAAGGATAAAAAGTTGGATTTTTACTAACCAATAGCCGAAAAATTGAAAAAAAGATCCTTCCTTTATGTTCTGCTTCAAAGAGGAAGAACCTACGAAAATCCTTCTCAAATGTGATCTACTGCTTCTTTACAATGAAAAAAGTAATAAGAAAGAAGGTTGAAGAGAGAGAATGAGAGGGAGAGAAAATGAAAAAGAGGAAATTGAGAAAAAAGACTGAGATGGAGGACCTGCACTGCACGTGCCCCAACCTCTATTTACATCTTAGGGTTGAGAGGGTTGAGTACAATTTACAACATTACCCCTACTTTAAGTAAAAATTCTAATTCTCTATATCTTCTGTTCTACGTGTCCCCTTTACATGAAATTTGGTCCGTAGATATAGTTTGACATGTAGAATAAGATTATATCAAGAAATATAAATAACAGTGAGGTAAAATAACCAAAATGCCCATGTTATTGTTTTTCAACACCATAATTACACAATACCTTAAAAGGTGCATAATAAGCATAAAAACAAGTACTGTTACTGATTAGATGGTTTGAACTAGAAGAGCAATACAAATGTGGGTATCTCATATAATGATGAGCCACTAAAGATACCCAACCACGAGGCCCTTGTCGGCACTGGAGGCTCGAACTGGTTATAAGAGCCCACGTGCCCTTCAAATTGACTGGCTTATCACATAAACGTAAACGTAAAAAAGAAAGGAGCAGGAGACGAGCCTGTCATGATATCATTTTTATGAAACTGTTTCTGAAACTGTTTCTTATTCCTGGAATTGTCTATTTTCTGAAATTAGATAGTGGGAAACCTGATTTTTTTGGGGAATTGTTTGTTCCATGAAATTAGATAACTGCATTCTTTTTCTCCTTTTACATGTAGGCAAGGCTTATCCATTTTGTTGCATTCTCTTTCGTTTTATTTCTTCCCCATTTTTTCTGATATTATTTCGTCTAAAAACCTCACGCATTCTCGATGTATCAGCCCTGTCCTACATATAAAACAGCCAACACATTTTATTCTGCATTCGGAACCTCACATTTCCTTCCTTCCGAGTGATGATCCATCTTTTCTGAATTCTGATCTTCTTACATTCACCTGATCTGATCTCTTTCGATCGAATGTGTAGAGATGATGGTATGGGCAGGTTCGTGGGCACCACAGTCTTTGAGCTTCACTTTTCTTTTTGTTTTAAATATTTCTTTCTGTGTTGGGATTGAAGTGTTTGGCTTGAGGTTGTCAACCTGAATTCACAACCTTGCTTAAAACTCCTTGCCATGCAATTTCTCTTTTTTTTTTTTTTTTGTCTGTTTGAAAATGGTTACTGTACTAAGCACTGATGTACGATGTGATTCTGGGAGGTGTGAGGATAATTTGTCAGTTGCTGTAAATCAGAACAATTCTCAGTTGCTATTAGGAAATGTGACTCGCTTCTATCCTGTCTTCTATGTTTTTTATTGAAAACAAGCGAGCTCTGGTTGTTTTTGTTACGAAGTATTTTTGAATGTCCCTTTTTGTATGAGATAATCTCATTTTAATTATCTCGTATTATCTTAGTAGATTTCATGACCCTTCAAGGTGTAACTATTATTCTTTTGAGCAAGAAGTGGCTCGTTGTTCTTATTTGACTAAACTTCTAAAAACAATGGAAAGTGGCATAATTGTCCAAATGCCGGATTAAATCTCATTTTATTTTTTGTATAAGATTTTATTTCTTAGTATATATTGGTTGCTTGTTTTGACGAGATAATGACTTCGGGTGGAAATGCGATAACTCTGGGAAATAATTATTATGGGTTTCCTGAGTTTCCCATGCCTGAAGTGATCATATCTCATAATTCAAAGCAGAGACACTATCCTACTTCTCTTTAATACTGTTCCATCTTGAAATGTGTTTTCCCTACTTGTTAGTTCTCTGGGAACCATATAGTGTTCCTGTAATACTTCTTTTACTGGAAAGAGAGCTTTATCAAGGTCCTGCTGCTTGGTGGTTGAGTAATTCGAATAGCACTGCTTGGTAGTTGTGTAATTGGAACAGCAGGAACGATTAACCAGTTTTCTTCCCCTTTTTCTCGTTCCTTCTTTCTTCTTCTCAATTCGCCCCTCTCTAGATTGACTACACTCACCATCTCTTCTCTGTCCAACTTTTTTTTTTCTTCCTTTTTTCTTCAATCTTTCACCCCTCTCAATAAGCTACTCATTTCCATCTCTATGTTAGTGCACTTACTTAGTGTAAGTAAAAGTGAAAGTGAATGTGAAAGAGGACTATGAGAAATTCAATAAAAAAGTTCTCTGAAAAAAACTAATATAAATTTTAAATAAAATTTCTTATTGACATAAACACACCCTGTCTATAATCAGCTGAGCCCATGGTTTGAACAAATTTTCAGGCAGAGTCCACCAATTTGATGCCTTGGGGTTGGGGAGCTTGTGAGCCGCACCAAAGACCTCTTTATTCTAGGATTTTATTTCAGTCAAAATATTATTTCTGCTTGCTTTAGTAAAGTTAAACGAAAAAACAATGTTAGTTTACATCATATGGCTTGTTAATCTCATGGTGATTCTTATCATGTTCTTCATTTAGAGAAAAAAACTGCCTTGTTAGCATCGTTTTCTTCATTTGCAGCATATGGTTGTTGTAAATGTAACCATTTTCATATATTTATAGTTAACTGATGGTCTATTATTCGGTTTAGCTATTCTTTTTTTATGGTAGCTTTAGCAGTTGTAGGTTTTTTAGGTTTAAAAACCTGTATTTAGGATGATAGATGTATGAAGAAAATAGAATACAACTCACATTCTTAAATGAAGCATCACTAGGGGCAGTTTCCATTGTTATATAACTGCCACTTCATAATTCAAACAGGAGGTCCAAAGCCTGTTGTTTCTCTTCTGAGAGGGATGGTTTATTATTGGTTTAGCTAGTAAAGTTATTTTATGTGACAGTAACACTCAGTTTTGATTAAAAAACTTCCTCATTACCTACATGCCATTGAAATATTTTGTAAAAACTTACACGTGTTTCAAATTAATATTTACGTGCTTTGTCATTAAATTCCATCATTTACTTTTATCTCTGAAATAAAAAAGATAAAAAATTTCCTCATAGAAATGGTATTATGATATGTTTATTTGTTAGCTATGAGTCGATCCATTGATTTCAATGACCATTTTTTTTTTTTTTTGAAGCAGTGATAATTTTATTTCAAAGAGAAAGAGATACATCAAGGGATGCCTCCCCTAACAACAAGAAATTGAAGAGGGGGGGGGGGGGGGGGGGGGGGGGGGGGGGGGCAATTTAGCACACAAATAAATAATCGAATTGGCTGATCTAAGAACATGAGACCAAGTACAAGAAATAGTGGAAACAATGTCTATAATATAAAATAAAGCTGCCAGTGACGCCAAGGGGGGGAGGATAAGGTAGAGCACCATCCGATGATGACTTTGGAGTCTCCTTCCACAATGAGTGGACCTCTGAAGCAATCCTGAAATATGCACAAGCCGTGGAGGGGCCCGGAGAGCTCAGCAATGTTCGAGTCTGCAATGTTGAGAGGACCAAAGTAAGAGATAATAGCAATGCCTATGAGATAAAAAATCACCCGCCAAAACCAGCCAAACTCGGGTTCCCAAAGGTACTACCATCAAAGTTAAACTTATAATAACCGGTGGGAGGAGGCGCCCAAGCAACAACTCGGCGGAGAGCTGAGGGAACAAACATGTGAGCAATAATCTTCCAGTTGGTGGGGGAAGGGGCACAAGAGAGGTGAGCGAATTCTTTTCGAGTGCGGATCTAGGTAGAGATGAGTCCCGTGGCAGTACAGGATACCTCAACAGCAGAGCGGGAAACACAGTCAAACCATTTTGGAGTTCTTCTCCTTCCAGAGACACCAAGGGACGAAAGCCATGCAAGCAGATAGCAATGGCTTGCCAAGACTAGGAAAGCAGGTCCCAAAGGAGAAGTGACACATGGTACTCAGGTCGGGCGAGATGCAAAATTGAAGCCCATACTGTCGATCATATAAGTCCAGACCTTCCAGGCAAAACCATAGTGGAGGAGAAGGTGGCTAATAGTCTTAGTCTCCGTCCCGCAGAAGGGGCAGAGAGGATCGGGAGTAGTGTTGCCACGCCTAATATGGTTGTTGGTAGTGAGGATCCTGTTGCAGAAGGCCGAGGAGACCGAGAAATGCCCGTTGTCGTTAGAGAGCCAAATCAACTGGTCAACCATCTGGGGATGGACCTTAATACTACCAAGACTATCAATCAGGCCACCACAGACAAAAATGGCCTCCTCATTAGTAAGGTTGCGCCTTAGATGAATATCCCATGAGCCATTTCCCCAAGCATCAGAGATAGATAAGTCATGGCAAGTGGTGAGCTAAAGAAGTGGTGTGTATGATGAGGCAAGAGAGCCATCGCCCGACCACCAATCTGTCCAGAAATGCAGACTGGAGCCATCCCTAACAAAAAACTGAATGACAACACAGAATGAGGAAAACAAATGGAACATGGCCTTCCAATTGGGGGAGAGGTGACGATAGTTACCGTCAGTAATCCATCTATCTCTGAGACACAGAAGCTTGGAGGCAATCATTGGTTTCCAAGATGCCCCCGAGGTGGACTTGAGCTTCCAAAACCACTTGAGTGATAGAGCTTACCCCATTTCCGGTTTGGTTGACCAATTGATATGATATCCATCTAATAGTGATAGATTAGGATTGTGCCCACCACTTTAATATGTGGTATTATGATATGTCTATTTGTTAGCTATGAGTCAATCCTTTAATGAGGGAGACAGATTGATATGAGATCCATCTAATAGTCATAGACTAGGGTTGCGCCAGCCATTTTAATATGTAGCAGTTATTAGGTTAGTGTCACATCAATTATGTGAAGCAATATTGAAGAGCGACATGTGGACCCACATCATAGAATGGTTACAATCTCAAATCTATAATGTATTTTGTCTTTTCTCATTTCATGGTTAGAGTAACTGAGGAAATTTAAAGTTTATGGTGTATAGGTATTTTAGCTGATATATTGAAGTAGTTATTAATTTGAATACCAGAGTTATATAGGAAATTATTTCTGTGGGAATGTAGATCTAACTGACCTCTCATTTTCTCTTTTACTTCCTTTAAGCAACCAAACGAGAGAAATTTTGTTTTTCTCATGTTTTTGTATTTTTTTCTCCATTCAAAAAATTATGAAAAAGAAATGAGATGTTTTTCTCTTCTTTTTTCTCTTGGTCATTACTTTCTTTTCTTCTCTCTCAATTTCTTTTGGGTCGAGTGAAGCATAAGTGTATATGGACAGACGAGGTGGAACTTCACCTTATTAAGGCTAGAATGAGAAGAAAAAGACTTACTCTGGAAGGGTGGAAGTTCACTCTCTAGGAAACGGTGCAAGAAAGGAACATGACTTGAAGTTATTGTTAATTACAACCTCAGATCTTATCAAACTATCAAGTAGCTTTGGGCTTTCCACTTTGCCATGACTAACGCATCAAGTGTTGATTCTTTCATGAAAAATACGTTACCCTGGAATTCACATTTTCAGAAGGTTGACTGTATAAAGAAAGTGAATCTCTTTCAGGAAGACAAAATCAATGTGAATTTCAGGCTAATGTTCTTTCATGATGAAATATGTCTTTTTGTATCAGTGGTGGTGATTTGGAAAGTATGGTGTTACCTAATATTTTAAATAGACTAAGGTTGTGATTGACAATGCCATCATGTCACTTCATAATACCTAATCTTTCTCTTGAGAAGCCTAACTCCACCTTGCAGGTAAATGATTTTTCTTATTTTTGGCTTGGGTAAGGTAAAATGAATTTTCTTAAGGTGAAGTGAATTTCAGTAATCAAATTTCATGTGCATTAAAAAGTTTGGGTTGATTCCCTGGAGAAAGTTAATCTTGTAAGGCACTCTCTGTGTTCAATAACAAACCTATTTTACTGTCCCCAGTGATTCCATTGCTCATGCAATGGTTATGTGGAACTGAAGCCCTCCTACTGGACCCACTATTCTGGTAGGATTGGGATTCTTTATAACCTTCTCTTGGATGTGTTTGTTGGTAGTGGATATAATGTATTTTGGATGTTGCAGTTCATCTACTAAAGAGTATAAATGTGTCATTTCTTACTGAACAGCTGCACCGAACTGGCCTTGTTTAAGTATGTATTATAAAATAATGTTTTGTTTCATAATTTCTATTAGCAATTTGATCTCTAACAGACCATTTCATGTTGGCAGTGCTGATTTGTCAAAGATTTGTGAGTCCAAAACTTTCAAGTATCTAATATGCTGCTTTTAATTGAAAATCAGTCATGTAGGCTTGCAGTTTGAACTCTAAAAGTTGTACAAGTTTATCAGTATATACACAAAAAAAAAGAAATCTTTTGAAAGGATAAACAGCTTCAGAGAATGCAAATTGCAATTTTTTAAGTTTCTTCATAGAAAAAGTAAATTGCGAGATCAGCATTTCCATATTGATGGTCACTTTCAAGATACATTTTAACAGGACTTGTCAGTGCATACCATGGATTTGTATTTCCTGGGGTAGGAAATAAAGCGTAAAATAAGCATAACAGAATTTCCTCTGAGAGAGGATTAGCGATGGCCAAATTAGTCATTTCTTTCAATGTCTGTATTTTAATTTTTTTTTGAAACGGTGGTGATGATTTTATTTCAAAGCAAAGCAAGAGAATACATCAAGGGAGACCTCCCCTAACAACAAGAGATTGAAGGGAGGGACCCAATTTAGCACACAAGTTTGCAGCTGAATTGGCTGATCTAAGAACATGAGACGAACTACAAGTCATATGTCATGTTTTATTGTTTGGCTTGTCAGCCCAAGACCTATCGAAAACTTTAAAAAATTGTGCCAAATTACATGAAGGCAAAAGTTGAGGATTAATGATTTGAGTGCATAACTTTTTTGGTTACACCTTCATTATTAGCTTCTACATTTGTTAAAAGCAGATTTTTTTCTTATGTTTTTTTGTGCCGACCTCATCAAGAAACTGAGTTCCCTTATTGTCATGGGTTTTTTCTTACAGGTAGAATTCTTTGATCGACGTTTCTTACCTTTCAGGAATGAGATTGCTGAGGAGTCTTGAGGTCTGGAAAATGGGCCTTGTGAACTACTTGGATGCACTAAAGCTTCAAGAGAAACTAGTTGCAGATAGAAAATTGGGTAAAATTCCAGACATGCTTTTATCCTTGCAGCACCCTCCCACATATACACTTGGAAAAAGGCAGACATATCATAATTTACTTGTAACCGAGTCTGAACTTCAAGCCGTGGGAGCTGAGCTTCATTACACAGAGAGAGGAGGTGACATAACATTTCATGGTCCGCATCAAGCCATTCTATATCCAATAATATCTCTCAAGGAAATTGGTTTGGGTGCTCGAAAGTACATTGAGAATCTCGAAACGGCCATGATCAACTTGGCAACACTATATGGTGTTCAAGCAGAAGCAGGAAAAACAGGTCTGACAGGGGTTTGGGTTGAAGACAGAAAGATTGGTGCCATTGGTGTTCGGATCTCATCGGGTATCACTTCTCATGGGTTGGCTTTTAACATTAATCCAGATTTGAGCTATTTTAGGCACATCATTCCTTGTGGGATTGCTGATAAAGGAGTGACATCTTTGAGAAAGGAGGTAGACAAGGAACTGCCAGCAGATGGTGTGATTCATGAGCAGCTGGTTGGTTGTTTTGCAGATTGTTTTGGGTTCAGTAATCTTTCATGGAAAGATGTGCCAAAACTGTGTGAAGGAGAAGTTAATTAAAACGAATTATGATTTTGTATTAATTAGCTAATTTATATGCTCTATCCTGTTTTCTTCCAACTGATGATGTGATTCATGAACAATTGGTTCCCTTGCAAAATTCTTTTTGGGACAGTAATCTTCATTGACGCTGTACCAAATTTGTGACTGTAGGAGAATTAAGTTAGAAGAATAATAGTTTCCCTCTAGTAATCTTCATTTACGCTGTACCAAATTTGTTCAATCTGTGTTTGAAATGTCCTGCTGACTTAGTTCATATTTCGATGTTTGACAAACAAGAGATCTGGAATGCTTATTTTGCAATGTGCAAGAGGAAATAGCTGATCACCTGCCCATTATTCCTTTCAACTTTACTGTTTGGATTGTGACTATGAACAGATTTGCCGGTACATATGCCTGCTTCCCATGGTGAATTTTGTGAACAAACACCAAATTCGCTCGTTTCAAAATCTTTGAAAACTCCATAAAAAACTGCTCTAGTTGCAAATCCTTGGAATCTAAAGGAACTGGAGGACATTTCAAATAAAATCAAGCTCCATTGAAAGCATAAGTAGAGCCGTTTATTTGCTTCTCTTTTGGAAAGGCAAAATAATGATCTAGGGGCTTTTACCAATGCCATGAGTGCCTTTGACATCTAAATTGTTTCCTCTAATAGAAGGAATGTTAAAGCCTACTGCTTCGTTGGTTCCTCAACCTTCTAATTACTCTAAAGGTAATCTAGCGCAGCAGGTAGTTGAGGCATTCTTGGAGAACAATTTTCTTTGCTTTTTTTTATGTGGGATCTCTTAGGATCTACTGTGATTCACATGATGTGGAGGGTTGTTAAGGAATTAAGCTTTTAATGATTTTCAAGAAGTCCTCTTCTACTGGACAGATTCTTTGATGGAAATAAGTTGAATGAAAGGAAAAGTTTCCCACAGATACTTGAGCATAGTAAGCCTTTGACCTCTCTAAGCAGAAAATAAGTTGGATGAAAGGAAAAATTCTCCATGGGGGCTTGGGCGTTGGAGGCTTTTGACCTCTCCAAGCAGATTGCTGTTGTTCCAAAGCAGGTGACTCAAAATCTTGTTGTCACCCCCTCTATTATGACTTCTTGAATCTTGATTGAGCCAAGACCGTCAGTCAAACCGCATACAAAGATAGCTTCCTCATTAGTGAGGTCACGTCTCAAATGAAGATCTCAAGAGCCGTTTCCCCAAGTTTCGGTGACAGAGAGGTCTTGGCGAGTAGTGAGCTGTAAAAGTAGGGGAAAAGAGGAGATGAGGGGGCCATAACCCATTCACCAATCAGTCCAAAAGTTCAGGCTGGAACCATCACTCACAAAGTATTGGATAGCAGAACAGAAAATTGGAAACAAATGGAACATCACTTTCCAAACGGGGGAGAGGTGGCACCGGCTGCCATCGGTAATCCATCTAGCCCCAATTAGACGAGCTTAGAAGCCATCATCGGTTTCCAGGAAGCAACAGAAGCTGAGTTAAGTTTCCAAAACCACTTGAGAAGAAGAGCTGATCTCACTTCTTTAGTGTGCCTGATACCCAGTCCACCCAGAAATTTTGGCATACAAACTTCTTCTCACCTGATTAAGTGATAATGAAAACTCATTACTGGTGCCACGCCACAGGAATCTCCTCTTAATCGCGTCAATGGACTGCCTAATTGAGGTAAAACATAAAAGGAAGTAGTTCGTTGTGCCAGCAAAGTAGGAGTTGAAAAGGGTCAGTCTGCCAACATTGGAAAGGAGCATACCCTTCCAAGTGGACAGCTGACGCTCGAGCCTCTCAATGACCGAGGCCCAAAGTCCCATCCTAGGTTTGCAATCGATGAGGAAGAGGCCGAGGTAAGAAGAAGGGAGTGTCACGATTGAGCAACCGAATGTGTCAGCCATGTGCCGGAGAAGAGAAGGATCAATGTGGAGCCCCGAGAGAGTCGTCTTCTGACCAAAAGTAACTGAGTCCGAGTAAAGCCTTTATTCTATGAATTTGATCAAGCGCACCGGTTCCCAAGGAAAATAGTATCATCTGCGCAACTGGAATAATGGAATATCAAAATCACTCTGATTAGAGATAACATCAAGCCACCCGAGATACTTGTTAAGAGTAGAACATGGAGGAAAGTACTCGATGAAGAGGTTAAAGAGGAGCAATGAGAGGGGTCCCTTGTTTGATGCCACAAGAGCCTCAGATGGTCCCATCGAGGAGCAAAGAGTCGGATGCTGACGATGTGCAGCTACAGATCCAAAACTTCCACTGGTCGAAGCCCATGCACTTCATAACATGAGAAACGCCTATTTAACACGATCAAAAGGTATTTTCAAGGTCAAACTTGAAGACGAAACGAGGGAGACCCAACCTGGAGAGATGATCAATAATTTCATGGACTACCATGGCGGAGTCCAAAATGTCCTGACCATGAATAAAAACACTTTGACCCCTGTGGATGATGGTGGGGAGGATAAGTTTGAGACGGTGAGCCAGAATGTGGGCAATGATCGTGTATGGGCTAGAGACAAGATTAATCGGCCTGAAGTCATACGAGTGCTCAACATTGGCTTTCTTCGGTACCAATGCAATAAGGGAGGCCGTGACACTCTTAAAAGTGATGTCAAGGTCGTAAAAGCTGTGAACCATGTAGAGGATGTTCGATCTTTAGAGTAGGCTAGCAGTGCTTGTAGAATTCATTGTTGTAACCATCAAAACCCATGGTCCTATCACAGGGGAGACCCAAAACAACATCCTCAATCTGGAAATCCAAGAAAAAGAGCTCGATGAAAGCAACCAAGACGGGAGAGATCGAGGAGAAAAGGAGGTGAGGAAGCCGAGGGTGGTGGTGGCATTCTTCCCTATAGAGATTTGCGAAAAAACTAAGAAGAGCGACAGTAATAGAGGCCCTATCTAAGGTGACTTCATTATCGATGGACAAAGAAGTGACCCGGTTAGTCTTTTGGCGGGCCAAAGCGATAGCATGGAACAATTTTGTGTTAGCATCCCCCATCAGAAAAGAACACTTAAGCAGAAGGAAATATTCGCTGGTTGCTTGTTTTCCTTTTATGTTTATGAAATGCTTTCAATACACTTATTTTTTATCTTTTGGTGCAATATTTAGTTTTTGGGTTATTTGCAATGTTCTGTCTTAGGTCTGTTTATACATGATATATTTGTTATGCTATTCGTTATGGCTCTGGCATTATTTGACCAACTGTTTGATTGTGAAGGATGGAGAAGTTATTTTGGGGCAGCAACTATACTATGGAGACATAAAATGTATGGACATAGACATAAGTTTCTTTTTCTAGTAGATATAAATTGATGATCATGTTTTTACTTTAGGCTTTATTTATTTACTCTACCACTTATAAAACTTTTTACAGGCTACAAGACTGTTAGGAATTAGACACCCAAATTCCAAACCAATGAGATCAATAATAATAAATACGGAAGAAAAAAAAAACAAACACGAGAACAAATAAGATTTATACAGGTTCGCCTCAACGTGAGACTACGTCTTATCTTCCGTCGCTACAGTAATCCTCTATAAAGATGAAATAGTTTACAAAAGAGATTGCACACACTTACAGGTATTATTTTTTTCTAACCTTTCTTGGCCACATCTATTGCTCCTCGGATGATGATAAAACCCTAATAGAAGTGCCCTTCAATTATAAAGAGAAAATTAGGGCAAACACGATACAAGAGTAAAATTCTCAAACTGCCCTTATAAAATAGCTATTAATATATCGTAGACTGGGTGAAGGCTCCGCCCCCACACCTCCAGGAGGGGGGCTTCCCGCCCCCATTCCAACCCCCACAACGACCTTACTACAAAGGTCGATCCACGTACCGACTCATCATAGAACATTGATTAAATTGCACAATTTAACAAAGACAAGCAGCGTGAATCATTTGTTATGTGTGTATCAGCCTTATCCATTCTATGACTATTAATTCAACTTAGCTCCCCTGTGAGGGCCTTCGTTTGTTGAGGATTACCGTAAATAATTCAATGTCGGTGATGAGATTTCAATCAAAGAATGAGGAACTAGAGAAAAACCTTATCTCGCTTTGCTGCCTGAAGTAGAATATCGAGCTTAGAATCAAGCATGTACACCACAAGTATAGTGCAAAGAAGATATCTGCTTTATTGCAAAAGAATTTCCACAATTTACATCTTTAAACCCCACCCAGGAACGAGGATCCAAGAAATTAAAGCCTAAAATAGAACTCCTTTTAGTAAAAAAATCACAAAAAGAAAGCAGTCCATATTGAACACGGTTATCTCCAATCATAGATCTCAAACCTCAAAATGCGTCATTAAACAAGGAGCTCTTTAGTGAATTGGGCTAAAAAATAATGTCAAATGGTCTTTCGTTGAGGCTGTCCTTTAGAATTGTTATTTGACCCTCCTTGAGAAGAATGTCTTCATCAAGGGTTTCTATCATCTTTTTCAAAGAACTCACTTCACAATTGAGTAGCATATTCTTCTCACTGTACTGTTTAACTTCTTCCCACATCAAATCCCTCTCTCCAGAAACTTTTGCCAACATACCTTGTGAAGCAGTCAATTCCTTCATATTCTCCTCCAAATCCATCTGTAGCTGATTTATGTTCTCGCTCTTTCTCATCATCTGTTCAGTGAGACTCAGATCATTATGAAAGTCCATTAACACTTTCAGAATATTTATTAAATTATCACTAACTTATATTTGCTGTAGTCTTACCTGAAGTTCAAGATCTTTCATTTTGTGCATCAAGGAGGAAAATGCATCTTGAATAATCTGAATTTCACATCTTAAGATGTCATTACCTCTTACTGAAGTTGCTAAATCTGCTTGTAGTTTCTCAAGTTCAAGTTGTTGAGAGTGAAGTTTTTCCCGTAATGCCTTCGTCAGCAGAATTTCAGCCTTCAGCTCGCGTTCCACTTGATCCTCCTAAAAATAAAAAAGTAAGAGTCAAACTAAAATTAGTAACAATAAAAATTACAATAACAACAACCACTACTTTGTTTCAGTCATTATAAAGTAGTTCTTTGCATGAAAATATGAAGCACAAATTACCTTCAACACTTGAACATGTGATCCTTCAGAATGAAATCCTGAAGCATCTACCTCAGCTTTTTCTTGCAATATTGAGGTTAGACTCAGTAAACCTCTTCTAAGGTTCTCAACCTCCCTCCTAAAACTCTGGAACTTCATGTCATACTCTAAAACTACAAAGTCGTCCAATCCACTCTGTATTTCTTGTCTCTTTTTTATTCCTTCACCAATGACACTCATTTTCACCAATGTTAACAGCCTCTCTGAAATCTGGCTAGCCTCAATGAGCAATGAGAAGCACTGACTTTGGAAATAGTCGACCTGTGCTTTCAATTCCTCTTCAAGCCTAAACGATGAGAACATCCCACCATTTAACCGATTTAAGAGAGTAATATTTTCTTGCCTAAGAGAATTTATTTCAACTTTGTAATGATCTATATCTTTTCGAAGATTTTGTTCCACACTGGTCAGTCTCACTTGCTCCAGTTGCAATTTAACCAACCCATCACAATTTTGTGAGGATTGCACGCTTATTTCTTCAAGTAGTCCTTGTTGCAACCCAGAAATTGTCTTCTCTTGTTCATTGCAGATCCTTTGTAATCTTGCAACAGCTTTATGCAAATCCTTAATTTCATTTTCCTTTTCTTTATAGCTGCTCACAATGCTATCCATGTTAGACTCTGCATCTTTAAATTGGTCTTGCAACTCTGATACAACTGCTTGAAGCTTGCAATTGTCTAATCCCATTTCTTCCAATCTTAAAGTTGCATTATTTAATTGTGATTCTAAGTCCAATATTTTGGTTTTAGCTTCCATATCTTTGCTGTTAGATGATGAGACCTCTCTTTGAAGTGAGACATTTTGTTCTGCCAGTTCCCTTATCCTTTCTCTCAATCTCTGCTCTTCCAGTAGGAATTTTTCAAGCTTGAAGGACCGTTCACATGACGTTCTATCCAATTCCTTTTCCAAAATGGACTGCAATTCATTCTTCTCCTTCTCCAATCTCTTTGTTCTTGAATTAAATTCAATTTTTGCATGTTGAAATGCTTTTCCTGCACAGGCCCTCTCTCTTATCCGACTCTGTATTTGACTTAGAAACTCAAAAACCAAGTTACGCATCTCATACGTGATGTTAACATTTGTCACCTTCCCCTCTTCAAGCTGTTTTGACAAATGTAAGACATGCTGCTGAACCTCCAGCCCCTTTCTTTGCAATTCCATGTCTACTCCCACATCCTCTTTCAAATGTGAAAATTCATAGTGTAAACACTCTGGATCTTCCCCACCAAATATATTTTGTTCTTCATGAGTTGAAGTCACCTTAATGGGATACCTATCTGTTGCTCTATAATGTGCATCTGATGATCGAGAACTGCGATGGGGGAATTCATTCGAGTAAGTTACAGGGTGAATCTCTGAATACTCCTCATAGATGTCTTCCACAATAGTGGAAGTATCAGAATTGAAATCTTGAGATTTAAAGGTGCACTTCTGAGGAAAACTTTCAGTTAGTCTTTCAATTACGCTCCTGGCATGTCTTTGCGAGGAAGAAGGTTGAACCTCATCTCTTGCACAATCTCTGGAATGTTGAAGATAAACGTCTCCAACCTCCACATATAAATGGGACTTCAAATGCTCAATACAGTCTTTTTGGGAGGCTGGTCCTTTAGACTGAACCAGTGGTGGATACCATGAGCAAGGAAGTAGTCTGTTCCCCATTGGAAGATCATTCTGTCCAGAAAGCAGGGAGTTCATTTTGGAAGTTTCAGTTTTGGGTCTCGTAATTCTTTCTGGTTGCTCTCCATCAATGTAACGATCCAACACTTTGTTTGGGACTTGATTTATGCGAGCAGCATGGCACTTTAGTGGGACTGGAGAGGTGTAATTTGAGTGCCATGATGAATCAGCATATCCTGTGGAGGTGCCAGAAGAGTTGATCTTCTCCACTCTCTCAAAAACCTCCACCTGATCAACCTTTCTCGACTTGGAAATCCTTTCTGGAGTAAGCGACGGACCCCTAATGAAGTTAGACAACAGGAAACTAAGAGGTAAGTGGGCTACGATTAAAAATGAATTTATAAGCAAGAGATCAGTTTAGAAGATACAAACATTTACCAAATAGGATAATTGTCTTGATGAGGATAGTTGCTTGTGGTAGGAGAAACATTGGGGTCCCTTAAATCCAAATGCCATTCTGGACCAGAGTAAGTGATTGGAGATGAGAAGGAAAGACTTCTTCTTAGGCCTGACTCGTAAGTCTTCCCATGCTTTCTTGGTCTGGTGCTCAAGTCTTTTAAACTATGAGAATTACGTTGACATCGGTTACCTGCATCAGTTTTCAAGTTGTTTGGACGAAGTTTCTCCCTGTTTGATGGTGGAGCTGGATTGCTATTTCCATTACTTGATCCAGAAGATCGAAAGGAAAATATCTTTCTCATTTGAAAATTCAACTGAAATTAATTGATTTGTCAGTTACAAATATCTTGTTGTCAGATCTTGAAAATGACTACTCAAAACTCTGCTCGAATCCAGGCTGCTTGCTAGAACTGCTGACAGGAATTGCACAAGGATCAGAGAAGAATAATTAGAAACAACCATTATGCGACAAATGAGCATCATTTGTACATCTTTTAAAATAATATTTCAAATTCATATTTGTGACAGTCTACAGGAATTGCACAAGAATAGTAGAAGAATAAATTAGAAACAACCATATATGTGATAAATGAGCATCATTTGGACTTCTTTTAGAATAATATTTCATATTTATATTTGTGACAGTCTACAGAAATATGGCTTTCTTGTATCATTCAATGCATGATCCAAATTTATGAAGGGAACATTTGCGGAATCACTCTACGCAATCAATAAACTGTTTTTTATATAAATAATGTTTTAGAGAGAGATCTTTAAAACCAAAAACATGTAAAACAGAGTAAGCTCAACCCAGGAACGTCTAAACAACAATCAAGAAGAAAGCCAACACTGATCTTTCAATAAATACAAGAAGGTTTCGTCCCACCACACGCTCTTAGAAGAGCTTCAATGGCTTCTGGACTGAACAGAAATACAAGAGAAGAAACTAAAATAAAACAGAGTAACAAGGAAGAGGTCTGATTCTGGATGGCTCATGTTGCTGAAGAACTCCTCTATTTATAAGCATTGCAGCACTCAATGGCTGCTGCATGCTATGGCTGCTTCACGCAATGGCTGCTGCACGCAATCTAGTTGATCTTCATGAAGCTTCCCTAGTTCTAACTTGGGTGATGCAATCGTGACAAGGGCATACCATCGGGCCGAGGGGCCAGTCCCCGGACCCCACCGCCAGGGGGCCAGCCCCCTTGGAACCCCGTCTTCCTTATTCATTTTTCAGTTTCTTCACAAATAAACATTGCGGTCACAATTTGACCTCATCAGCGTTTAAGCCGGAACCGCTAACTAATTTACTCACTATCGATATTGGCGCTCCTCATAATTGGGGGCCAGAGAATACATTACATTAATGGTAACTTGTGAGAGGTGGGCATTGACACACTAACAAAACATGACACAAGAAATGGAGAGGGGAATGAAAATCAAGTGTACAAGAAAATAAGACTAACCAAAGATGAAAGAATAAAAAATTCCTGTCACATAAATTTTACTTGAGAAAAAAATACTGAACCTTATACAGAGCTGAAAAGCAGGAGAAAATTTTCTTCAAATAAGAGGAAACTATATTTTCAATAGGATAAATATGAAAGGAAGTTTGACAACAAGAAAAACCAGCAAAAGAAACAGAATTGTATGTTGGTATACAGTAAAGATTGTTCTCAGAATTTTTTTCTCTTAAATCATATAAAATGGCAGCCAGGGACAGCAAATAAGAATGAAAACAGATTTGAGGAAAACAACTTCAAAAAATATATACCGTTCAAGTGTGCAAAAATTGGTAAGGCCCTAGAAAAGAAACTCAAAGTTAGTGATGAAGTGAATGTTCGGGTTGCATACAAAGACAAGAAGGAAGATAAGGGACATCAAGACTTTTATTTATTGAAAATTTTTCAGAAGCTGAGAGAGTGGGGGTACCGAACAATGAACTCAAAAAGATCACATGGATATGATCGTTATGAACAAAGAAAATTGCAAGGATAAGATACTGAACAAAAGCAACATGAGAAAATTCCAAACTTCTCCCTCCAAATATCCTCTCCTACATAAAAAAACTCAGCTCAGTAAATCAAATATTTCAAAACAGAGTAGCATCTATAATCTCCACAAAGACCGCACCTTTCACAGCATCGGAACTAACTCAATACCCTAAAGAACTCAGAAGAAAACAAGATAATCTTGATCTCTGACCCAAAGTCAAAGATATAAACAAGCAAGAAAATAGCAAGCACTCAGTAGAGAATGCAACCAAATCAACGACGTCATTAAGACAAAGAATAGAGTCCATAGCAGTGGACCTCAGAGAATCAAAATACCGATATCCTGCTGTTTTTATCGCTGTGGCTCCTTAAACCCCATACCCACATCACCGGTGCATCAGAGAGATGAGACGGTCCACGACAAAAACCACACGTCTAAAAAAAATTGATTTTCCAAAATAGCCTGACGCAGAAATACTCACTAGAAAATACTAGCGAATAGATTCTAATAATCAACTTGTAAAAGGCTTTTACAGATTGATGAAGCTGTAGCGAGCTGCAACTAGCTCACAGAATCGTTTAAAAACTTATCTGCGTCCAGCCAATAAAAATTATACATCCTCAAACTGCAGAGACGAAGAAACAGATAGGAAAACTGATAGCACTACCAAAGCTAAGGAAAAAAACAGGAGAAGGGTCGCGGACAAAATCGCAACGACCAGAAAAGTACAAGAGATAACCATTCGTACTGAAGAGAACCAAACAAAGCACCCCCATAAACGAAGAGAAGACGAACAAGTGTACCGTACTAATTACTATCGACGGAATCCGGAATCTCGCTTGTTTTCCCCAGAATCAAATAAACTCTCACGTAAATTTTCATTTACTACAAAAAATAAATAAATCAATCGAATAAACAAATGTCGTTGAGATTACCGTCGTTTGAAATAGAAACGAACACAAACATCAGTGCTTACGAAATGATACTAACCTTCCAACTCAAACTTCCCAATGGATCGGTGCTTCAAACATAAGGATTTTTCATAAATTTAGTCGATTTTCTGGTGAAAACGAAGAAGCAGAGCCAGTTGGCGGGCATCGGCATGAGTGACACGGGAGCTGAAAGAGGGGTTTAGAAAAGTATTACAAAGCAGAAACGAAGAAATGACCCTGAATTACAGGAAAATTACAAAGTTATCACAGTCACAGACCATAAAATATTTTCTTTTCTTTAAATTTTAAGAAGTTAAATCAATTTTTATGTTGAAATAAGATTAATTATGTAATTTTTCCCATCTTAGGATATTCATGTGAATGAATGAATAGTAATTAATGATGTGGGTTTCATGTGAATGAATGAATGGTCATGATTGTCTTTCCGACTAAGATGTGTATAACAAAGTTTATGCAAATTGATGATGAATATTTGGAATAATTTATATAATTTTTTAAAAATAATTCAAGATAATTTGCAAAAATATTCCTAATAATCACTTAAGCGGGACCCATGTGATGTTAAATTAAGGGAAATCAGATTTGGTTTTCCTGAATTCAAAAAATTTGCTCAGCCCAGTTTTAAAGTTGAACCCTTTTTAACTTGATCTGCCCCTTCCAAATCCACGTCGACTAGACTCGGGTCATAAGCTACTTTCATTTTGAAACTAATATTGTTTAATTTTTTTCATGGAATTATTTATAGAGATATATGGGCTATGTATGAAACCAAGAACCTGCACATTTCATGAAATTATTCAAAAGTTTTGGGTATACCGAGTCGACTAGTGACTCAGGCAAATCATCTCGAATTTGAACTTAAGTCTGTGGATGAGGAGTGTATGGAACTCAGTGGGACATTGATTTCGAGTTTGCTTAAATTAGTTTGACACACTGTCCAATTCGGTCCGTCTCAGGCAGATCCCATCTTGCTTCTCAACTCGGCTGAGATGGAGCGATTTAACACTATAAACTCAGATTTTGAGGTCACAATAGGGAGGGAAATGTTGGTGTGATCACAACACAAGATGAATCGGGAGGGGAAAAAAAAAGCAAGCTTCTTTAGTATTTAATTGCCACACCTTCGTTTTCATTCTAATCTTCCATCTAAGCAAAGCTTAATCATGGCTGGAATTGGACGTTCGTACAAGAAATAAAAACAGACATAATCATCATCCATGTTATCCCTTACCTGTTCGACCGGCAAACATGAGATTAAGAAAATTAAAAAGAGTAATAGAGATGACTCTAGCCATCATGAGATTAAGCTTTTCTTATAGCGGAATTTAAGTAAGCAGCATTCAGTTGGGAGCTTCGTTTTGAATGACTGAAATGAAGGGATTTGTGTTTCTTTGAGGAAACAAAGCATTTCCTTTTAAAAGCTTTGGGTATTGCCTTTTGGTGGGGATTTGGGATCAATCATGCTTTCCTCACTCTTCTCTATACGAAATAAAGGTCCGATGTTACATGTTAGGCATTTTATGTCTAATGATGTCTTCCATGATTGAATGGATGATAAACGTAATGCTATTGTGACCTGACTTACTGAAATTTGGGTGAAGTTACCTTGAGTCAAGGTAATTCTCTCGAGCCAAAAAAGTTAATACTTGAAGGGAATCAGGAAGAAATACTAGAAAAATACAATTCCAAAATAACATTTACTCCCCGCGCTGAGAAACTACCGAGTACACTGCACAATTTTTCCTAGATTAAAATTATAAACATTTTTATAGTGTTCAAGTTCATCAAGCATGGGCACCAGTACCAGCTATTGCTATCCTCTGTTGTAAGCTTGGATCAGATAGTCAAGTAATCTGGTTAGAGATTTTCGATAATATACAGCAAGCCGCTTTCTGTACCAACAACTCCCAAAGTAGATAATCAGTTGCCAACTGCACATTGTAGTATAATATAATCCTCATTCCGGAGGTGGTCGGACTGCACAGATTTAAGATTTAGCTGCAGGCTGCTGATTCCCGGACTCCGACATGTTGTCCAGAGGGTACTCTAGCTCATATCCTAGATAACAGTCTGAAACCACAAGAAGCTTCATACCCTGAAAAAAACGGCCCCACCAAACAATTAGCATAGAAAATGACAAAGTAGTCTTGTAGACAGAGAAGAAGAAGAGACAGAGTTAAATGTTCATGTTGATACAAACTATTTCTTAAAGGCCTCAGCAATCAAATTTTCGTCCATTGATGTGATTGGCCAGATGTATTAACTTCACGCTAGCTACCTCAGGTTATCAATTAAAAAATGATAACAAAAGAAATAAGAAACTGGCCAGCTGGTTTTTTGAAACATTCCCCTATAAAGATGGTAACCTTTTCAACATAGCAAAATGGACAGAAGAGATTTTTTTTTTTTTAAAGACTAAAAGTGCAATATCCAAAACCTCCGTTATGTATTGTTCACCTCAAAATTGTCTCGTGTTGATGGAAGGTCCATATTTGTAATTAATCGATCTGAGAAGCTAACTCTTTTCAGAGCAAAAAGCTCAGAGGTCATGACATTCCCAAGAGCCAGCCACCATGCTTCATCTTTGACCTGGAAAAAGGAAGAATATAAATATTAGAGTTAAAAGTTCATCCACGAACGAATTTCAGTTGAATCTTTTTCTACCTTTGGGAAACGAGGTGTAAAGGCTCTTGATGGACCATGGCTTTTTGTTTTTTCTAACTTAATATTGACAATCCAGGAGCTCACTCCTTCATTTTCTTTTTTCTGAATCTTCAATTTCACTTTAAGGCAAGGGAAACGTTGCAGATCCTGAGGAAGCAGAATGGTGGGATTTGGATAAGCAAATGAGTCATAAATTTAGTGTATTCTGCCTCAAGAAACAAACATTATCATATGGAAGATATAGCAAACATTATTGAACTTAATATGATCAATGGGAAAATGAAAGTAAATTCTATGAATTTAACACTTTAGGCCTCAATACACTGCTCAAAAGCGCATTCCACTTGGCTTAGTAAGCCAAAGTTCATCCACTTAAATAATGATGAGGAAAAATAAACTTTACGCCAGATTCCTCTTATATAGGATTTTTGCCTCAGTGAAGTCACCAATTTCCCCTCTTGAAAATTTTTATTTCCAAAAATATTCCAAATTTAGAGAAAGACCAGAAATCAACCTTCTCTCATATTGAACTGAAATGTCAAACCCTTTTTGTTTAAAATGTATAGACGATTTCTCTATATCAATGCAGAGCAATCACCCACTAATTAAATCCAGCCAACTGTTGGATCCACAGACCTTCTCACTCTTTGAAATGAGCTGTGGCATGAACAAAGTTATGATCTTCTTTATCGGTCATTATCTTCAATGTTATTCATTTGTTATTTAAAAATAAAAAATGAGTACATCATGCATAAATGCTTACGAATGAAAAAGTCTAAATCATGGATTCAATGATTAAGTCGTTAAATCTTCATCTAATGGCTGACTGGAAAGTGGTGCATTAAACTCATATGGACTTCATATTCATTTTCCCATAGATATATATGAAAGAACTTTACACAGGAAAAAGAAACGAATTTTACAGTGTCAAACATAAGAAACAGTTGTATGCAGAGGTTCCAAAAGTAAATGATGAGCTTTTTAAAGAAGATACATTGGACATACGCCTCTATTGACAGTTCATTTTGCAATTATAGTTGAAATGATAGATCTATAGTACATAAAGTTGAAAATAGATGAGAGAGCTACCTGATATAAGTTTGGAGCAGGGTAATTTTGGAGCAACTTTTGAAATGGGATCTTGGAGAGACCCACCAACTGTTGCACATTTGAGATACCCCTTTTATTGAGGAAACTTAAGAGTTCTTTATTCATGCTTGGCAACATCCACAGTGGAGAATCTCTCTCAAACCATAAACCCTACAAAATTTTCAATGAGATATAGACCAATTAGGCTATGACTCTTGTGCAATTATTGATCTAGGTATATAATATTGAGAATAGAAGTGGCCAAACAAAATTTAAGCAATGTGTGAGGTAAGAATATAAATGCAAGCACCGAAATGAACAATGCCCCATCCTTATCTGCATTTGAAGCTCCTCCATCTTATCACGGTACACAGTATAGCCAATGATCTTGTTCCAACATAAGATTATGGCTACAATTCCTTGTCATAGTTGCTACTAAACCACCAAAAAACCTTGGATCCAAGTTCGAATGATTGATGGGCTCTAGAAAGATGAACTAAAATCTGCAAACTTTGGAAGCTCCTTGTATCATAGAATTACTAGCCTTAAGTTCTCTTGAATTGGACAGCTCATCCTCATGTCTCTAGAAACTATTTTTTTTTTGGTCTATGGAATCTGGGGCTGGCTTTTTTTGTGATGATTGTGGCCATCTACATGCACCCCAGTCAATGGGCAGACTCAGCTGTAGTGAAGCTCAAATCTTACTTCACAGCTGAAAAATGTATAAAAAGAGTCTTCCCGCAACCCATTCAACAGCCTCTTTTTAATGGCAATGCTGTTCACAGTGTAGGAGCTCCATATAGATGATAAAAGGTAACAAAAGCAGAAAGTACAGCAACAAATTCACCCAAAGAATAAACAATGAACAACTAGCCAGATTACAATCTCATAGACAGTGAGAGTAATTGAATTTCCATCAGCAGGTTGTTTTTGAAGAGCTCTCTCTTGCAAAAAAAAGTTCACAACTTGATTATTGTCAGAATGAAATATCTATAGCAATAAAAATTTTGTTCATCATTGAAGCAACTGTGCGAGGCAGTAATCAGATGCAACCCATAGATACAAATCAACTTGGAGTTATATCATACTTCAGATTTCTGAACAATCGTTTTCTAAGCAGAATATCTTCAATTGCAAAGCTTGTGTTGGCCCAAAAGAGCAAATTTGAATTAAAGGCTCAGCATGAAGGAGGAGTTTACCTGCATGACCATTTGAAGAAGATGCATACAAGTGACTGTGCTTGAAAGCCATCCACTGTTGGCACATATATCAATCATAGCCTGTATAATTCTTATACTTTGATCTAGGACAGACTTTAAATCTGTTATATAGTCACTAATAGGTAACTCCAACTGGGCAAAGTGTGCCTGAAATGAGAAATTTATGGTAATTATAAGATAGTACAGTTGCAGATACTGCAGATGCATAAATGGCATCATGACAAAAGATAAGAAAGCAAGTAAAAATGGCTGATAACAAGTGAATAATAAAGTTCAGGACACTGCTAACCTGAAGAAGTAAATTTGCTTTCACATGAGGGTCATCAAGTCGTTGTTTGTCGACAAGATAAGGAACTTTTTCAGATAATGCCTCGTTGTAATTTTCCTAAGAACAAAACCAGAAAATATATAAGAAAGGAATGCTACATTTCGGGAGTTATAGATAAAAGTAAGCTTGATTAATCTGTAATTTAAACCAATCTGTGAGTACAGATAAACATATCTTGGAAATCAGAAATCGGAAGATATAATCCAAGTCGAGAATACTAGTTATCTAATCCCTGTGTTCAATTACACTTCACTCTATTTGATGCACCTATACATTACACTTGATTATGTTAACCCAATTTCAATGCTCAACACTCAGAATACTTTGATGTGTATTTATCCATATCATGTATAGACATTTATGGGCCTGACTAACCTATTGGGCTACCTTCTTTTTGAATTATCTTAGCCTCGTCAAGGCCTCCACACTTATTTGTGAATTATGTGTTTTATTTGCATATCTTTGTTATTTTGAAACACCATCGGCCATAGTCACAATACCAGGCCTAGATTTTGTGAAACACACTGTATTTCATTGTTGGGGATGAGTGCAATGTACACCCCATGGAAGAAAAAGATAAACTTGCTATTTAGTGCAACAAGGAGTCTAAAGTTTTACTTTATGCATTTCTTTGTAGATTTATAAACTTATTTGTAACTTTCACTTTTCATTCAATTGGGTGATTCATTATTTGAGATGTATTTAGTTCAGCCTTGTTTGGAGCTTTGGGGCCAATGGAAGATACCTTTTTACATCTTTTCTTTACTCTTGAATTATTTTTCACTAATTAACAAAGAGAATATGAGGGGAAATCTCAAAAACATATAAGGGGCAAGCTATGCCCTGCAACTAGATTTTGATGCAAGCACCCTCTTTTGCAAGGGAATCACAATAGATTTTCTTTCCATGATTCAAAATTACACTAAGTAGGTAGTGTAGCAAGGCTCTGTAGTACTTACAGTAGAATATTCTATTGCAAAGTACTATAGCGCAAACTTCAATTTTTAGGTTTTTATCTTCCTTTTTCAGAAGCCTATTTCCCTAATTTTGGTATTCTTTTTCTCCCCTAACTATGTTTTTTATTCCACTTTCTTCTCCAAACAGAGGTCTTTTCAATTAGGTGATTAAAAGCAAATTGTGGCAAACTTAGAGGTCCTGAACTTTTACTCTTTTGCTCAAACCATATTTCTATTTCCTTATCAAACCTGTGTACGTTGATAAGGAATTGGGATCCTATCATAATTCTCCTCTATAAAGGTGTTTTCTTCACTTATAGTGTCATAATAGATGCCTCTATGGTTTTTATTTTTGTTTTGTGTTTAAATTAATATTTTTATGAATTAGCATGCAATTACATTTTGTTAAAGTTTAAACAGCCTGTCTATATCCTCCTGCCTCTTTAACCTAAATTTTAACTTTTGCCAAATTAAATTCCTTGTGGTCCTCATCATCCATTCAATTTAGGGGCTTTAATAAGTCACAGGTTGTCTGCCCTATGGAGGTCTTTCACCCCCTTCCCCAGTCCTGGGGAAGGGGTGAATCGGAGAGAGACCCATCAAGGAAACATATTGCACTCTCCTCCCAATCACCCTTCATCAGGACATTCTTATTGCTGATGCCTTTAACACCAATGCCTGGAACCTCCATCTTCGGCGTGGTCTCAATGATGCCGAAGCCGCTGATATGTGCCGCCTCATGTCTGATCTCAAATCCGTCAAAATCAAAGACCACATACCTGACATGATGGTCTAGCTCCCTGTGGACAATAGCGGACAATGGCCACTTCTCGGTCGCTTTGGCTTTCTCTCACATTGGGGGATAGACCTCCAAAAATACTGATCATGATGCTGCTATCGTGTGGAAGTTATCAGTTCCCCAAAAATTAGATTCTTCGTTTGGACTGCTCTCCTAAACAAGATCCTCACCATGGACAACCTCCACAGTGTGGTAATCTAAGCACATACAGTCTCTGCCCTCTCTACAATGAGGATGATGAGACCGTCTGCCACCTCCTCCTCCGCTTTTCTTATTCCTTGAGAGTATGGATGGCCATCTTCCATCGCATCAGTGTCTAGGTTAGCCTCCATAGCAACCTCATTGGGACCTACCGGCTCCTGCTATAGACTTCAATCCCCAAAATTGGTAAACTCCTCATCTCTGCATGCCTTGCCCACACTCCCTGGTGCCTTTGGCTTGAGAGAAATAACCGAAGGTTCAACTGAAAATTTGGGAGAATGGATGACATGGTCAATAGCATCATTGATCTTGTATCCACTTGGCTCCATGCCAAGGAATTCACCTCTCTCACGGATGTCCCCCTCTGAATCAATTGGTGCACCCTCGCCCAAATGTCTGCCCCCCACCCACCCCCCACCCCCAAGACTTCCTGCCATGTTAGAATAGACTCCCCCTACTAGGGGCATCATCAAGCTTAACTTTGACAGCAAGACTCTTGGCTGCCCCGGCATTGCTGGTTTTGGACACGTTTTCCAGGACTCAAATGGCTCTACCCTCATCACTTACTCGGGCCCCATAGGAATTGTTGACTCTACTTCGGCTGAAGTCTTTTGCCCTTCTCCAAGGCTTATAATTTTCAGGGATCACCACAATGTCCCCCTCCTCATTGAAGACGATTCTAAAGTGGTTACTGGCCGGTGCCCAGCTCAGCGTCCCCCCTTGGGGGCACTGAAAAAACCTATACTCTATTTTTTATACCACTTCTGTAATCGCTTGTTTTTGGTCTCATGTTCCTAGATCAGTAAACTCTTCGCTGGTAAGCTTGCCAAGAATGGGGCCTCCCTACAATCTCTCATTATTAAGGAAGGGCCTCCCTAATCTTGTATTTCTGTTTTGTGGTTCTGAATAAAATCTCGTACCACTTAAAAAAAAAAAGTCATAGTATTGCCTTTTTGCAGTCAATCAAAATGCATTTCACAGAACCATGATGGCATCTATCACTCTTAATGTTAATTTTTGGGAAGATCAGAAATTTCTCGTTCGTGTGCTGAGTGTAGCACAGGAAACAGATCCTGTGATATGGTGTGCAGCATTTATAGCTCTTCATAAATCACATTCTGTTGCAACAACAAATCCACATAGCCAGCTATGATGTCTCTGCTTTCAAACACATGGCGCCACAAACAGGTACAGAAACTTGAATACAATGGCCAAAGCATCTATGAATATGACTACATAAAATTACCTCATTATGACGCACAGGCAGCTCATCATACTCAGAAGCGCCAGCAAGAATGTGAAGAAAAACCTATGTTTGGGGGCAAATTAAAGAAAAATATTCATTACTTATAACTACAAATCTTAAAATAGAAGCAAGATGAGAACCTCTGGGAAGTGGAAATACTTACTTCAAGTGAAGTATCTGGACCTATGTTTGATCCAAACATGGATACTGTCATGAAGTTAAGGTAATATTGGGAAGCTACAGTACCCAGCATCAGAGGCATAACACTCTCATCTTCCATCTTAACACAACCACTGTCTTCCAAGTCTTCAAATGTGTTTTGCACTAACCTGGTTTAAGAAAAGTGATAATAGGATTCTATAAAAAGGGAAAATTAAAATTTTCTCAAAAGTCAGGTTATAACATGCATTACCTTGACAGGTAGGAATTCAAGGTTTTGGTTTCAGTGTCCTCCAATCTGTAGTAAGCTGGATTTACAACCTGTTGTATAGCAACAACGATCTTAGGGGATATAATACTTCATTAAAAACGGTTCAGGAATGTTTATCAGTAGCCACTTGCCTGGCTGCCCCTTCCCCTGTATGTGGCAGGAGGAAACAGCCCCACTTATTTGTGAAAATTCAAAAATTTTAAAAAGAAAAGAGCCTGAAGGCCTAAAAGGCTAAGGGCCTGTTAGGTAGCGCTTCACTCAGAAAACTCTCTTGCCAATCAGCTTGCAAGAATGGAAGTTGAGGGCCACATTTAAAAAAAAAAATTATTTTCTTAAGAACATTCTTGTCTTTTTTTATAGACAAAAGAGGAAAGGTTTGAGAATAAAAAAATTTTAAAATCAAGGGGGTAATATAATTTTCTGTTTTCTAAAAGAATAGGGGCATTGACCATTGAATCCTTCTAACTTCTACATAATACTTGAATTAAATAAACTTGCTATTGCAGCTGTCTTATGGTGCATTTTTGGAAGTGAAATAGGAGAATATTCGAGGGGAGGACACGATTCAGTTGTAATATTACTGAATGGCTTCTCCACCATAGTTTGTTATGGGCCAATGGATTCTCTAATGGATTTATATATAGGTACACCATTTTGGTAATTCCTGCCAATGGATCATGATTAAAGATTTTCAAAATTTATGATAAAATATTTGAAAAAAAAGTTAAGCAAAAGAAAACAAAAGGATGTATAATAAAATCTCACCAATCTACGGAACAAGTAAGTCCACGTGAGATAATGAACTGCATCCTCTTTGTGGCATATTGTGCCTGACACTATCTCCGCATTGATGTGATCATGCAAATGTTCTCTCAGATTACTCTCTACAGGGAACGGCTCATATAGAAACTGTGAAATTAAGAATAGATTAGGCTCAACCTTCACAGTCAAAGAATAATATTATATGCTTTTTTTAGTGAAGATAGAGATACATAGAGAGATCAAAAATATATTTGTATATGTATGTGTGCTAGTGCATATAATGTAGAGTGGGAGAGAGAGAGAGCTCCTCATAGAAATGGCAACCTTAGATTTCTCTACATTCTTCTAGAGTGGCCTACATTAACTTAGCATCAGTGTCACCCCTTATCAGTGGGTGTAAATGCAAACAAATAAAACATAATCATGATATAAATACCCTTTTTAAAAAATGTGAACCATAACTAGAGAATAAAGCTTTTATTATGAATCATCATCGCTTCAAATAAGCAAATCAGTACCACACAATCAATTAGTAAAGGATCTCCATAGATACACAAGAATGATAATTTATAATTCTCAAATTCTTAGAGCAGCATCTGTCACGTCACTACCACCCACTGATTAAGGGCTATGTTCATGCTCATCTGATGTAGGCTCTCTTAGATATTCATCTAGACAGCCTCAGTAGTTTTTCCAAACAGGGCAGCCCATACATACAAATATACGTGCACACAAAGATGATTCAGTGAATTTGAATGTTCAGTGGACAGCTCACATCCCAAAATAGTTAAATGTTCCACAGCTAGCATCTCGTCTAAAGCAATAATTCATAGACATTTGATTTTTCAATGTTTGTGCTGAGGGGATCTTGCAATTCTAATTGGATTGAGTTCCCATTTATAGCACATTTTCTTGGAAAACTGGAAAGATGTCTGACAGACATTATCTTGAAATAGATGCACAGGTACATCAATCATGATCTTATATCATTTGCATCTACAGCTAATTACATATGCAAAGCTTGACAAGCACAGAGAAAAATAGAGATACACAAACAGAGAAAGGCTTCCACCTTCTTGTAGAAGCTCTTTTTGGGTTCATGAACAAGAATGACTGCTTTCCCATGTTGATCATATTGTGGTCGACCTGCACGACCCATCATCTGCAAGATATCTGTGATGGGAAAATCAACATACCTTTTTGCTTTGCCATCATAATACTCTGTTCCCTACAGGATAGAATCATTTTCGTATATTAAGAGAAACTTGATTGTAAAAATAAAGAAAAAGAGAGAATTATGATCATCTTAAGCATATCAGACAGAAAACCAGGTATTACACCATGAGGACCAAATTGCAGATATACCTTACCTTAATGATAACAAGATGAGCAGGAAGGTTTACACCCCATGCTAATGTGCTGGTACTTACCAATACCTACAGAAGTTTGATCAAGTATAAACGAATAGAGCATTAATATGCATATTTTTTAAGATAACAATGTGGTTCTAATGTGTATCAACATGAAAAGTGGAATAAGAATCATTTGGTACTAGTATTTTTCCCCCTATTTTAACAATATTAATGCACAAATATAGTCCAAAAAAATATACTGAACGAATCAGTGTCAGTAACACAGTTAATGGGACCAACTGACAGAAAAGTAGAGGACCATCATCAGTGCTTTAGTGACAGGAAAGGTAGATCCAAAGCATCTCAAATATGTAAATGAAAACCGGACCTGGATTTTATTATTTGCAAATAATTCCTCGACCAAAGACCTGTCCCGATCATTCAGCCCAGCATGGTGCAACCCAATACCAAACTGTAATGTGTGCCTCAAGTTGTTGTCTGTGACCTGAGAAAGTACCATCTCCAATGCGTCCTCTGGCATACTGAGGAACTGCCTTGGACGTTCATCTGAAGCTGCAAACTATAATATTCAATACTAAGTAAGTAACCGCAGAAAAAAGGAGTGGAAGGTTGAAAACATAGTTGATGTTGGATGCACCAGAAATTGTATCTCACCTGAATTAGGTCTAATGCAGTTAGTCTTGTTTGGCGGCGCGAAGAGACAAAAATCAAAACTGGTTTTGTTGGAGAATGAGTAGCTATGGCTGCATACGTAGGTTTGTTCATGCTATTCATTCGAGGACAATAGAATTTCCCTGGGTATCCCTGTTCACAGGCAGTATATTCCATAAGGCACCAAATTAAAAAGGTACAACCTGTCACAATGGTTACCCATCCAATTATAGATTGCAATAAAAGAATGACTTTGCTCCTGTGCATCCTTTTTTATAACACTCAAATAACTATTTAAGTGAAGTCATAGAGGAGGTTATTTATATGTATCTGAGCTCCAGAATGAAAGATGAGCCTGATCCAGTCTGATTTACAAGCTAAAATTCAGATCCTGATCCCATGTGAGATCCGCAGCAAAAAATCTCAAATCTAAATTTGATACAACGTTAGTTCAATTACTGATTAGTATCTTCCTTTATCTTGTTTTGAGAGACAACTGATTAAAATCTCTAGTAAAATCTTCACATATTTATTAGGAAAAAAGTTATCCAGAATCATTATCATAGTATGTGAGATAATCCACAAGAAAAAAACTACCAAAGTTCATCTGTTTTTTACATGAAATGTATCATATTTTATTGCATTCCCAAAAAACCAACGACCTCAAAACCAGTCAGATTGTATTCATATCTTCAGGTTTGAGAACCCTATTATTTTGGAGTGAACAATGTGGTAATCAGGATCCAGTGATAGCTACACATTTTAGCCTATGAAAATTATTTATTATTTGGTTAGGAGACAAAGAGTATGGACCTAAATCTGTATAAGCTCAGGTGCACCCAGTTGTCATTTCTACTAACAAATTTGAATTATAAATGACCTTAAATTTGATATCTTCTTATTCTGCATTAATTTATCATTTTATCAACATGTTGATGTTAAGTTGAGATTTCTTATTTTTATTAATTTTTAATGATATATTGAGATAATAGAAATGCTGTAAAAACAATGAAGTGAATGCATTCTTGTTATCTAGACTTTTGACTCTGTGGGGAAGTTCTCTGCTGCCTCTCTATACAGAAAGCTTTAGGTAACCTCTTCTCTAGAAGATTCAAAGAAAATGTCATGCTCTTGGAGGCTAATAAGCTCTCCTAAGTCGCTATGTTTTATTAGGACAGCAGCTCACAAAAGGATCCTCACTTGCTCAGAGCTGCAAAAAAAGAGGCTGCCCCATGGTTGATTCTTTATGCAAATTCAGTGGGAATCTTGAAGAGGAGGTAGACCTCTTACTGTTCCGATGCCCATTCAGTTTAATCTGGGAAGCCATTCTATGGAAGTTTGACCTTCGTGGATGTTTCCCAGCCTCAATCACAGATTTTATTGCACAAAGCTGGGTCCAAACGATATCTCATGCTGGTTTAATCCTATTGAAGTCAGCAATGGCAGCAGTGTTATGGTGCCTACGACCAAGAGAAAAAGCAGGACCTTCAATGTCTCAGCCACGTCAAAAGGGAGGCTAATTGAGAAGATATTGCATATCACTCCATCTTGGGTGAAGGCATACAAAGGGCCTTCTTCCAATTCCACTCTCTTTGATCAGGAAGCATTGGAAAATGGTGGCAACATTCTCAAGTCCCGAAAGATCCTCCTGTGTAGCCTGGACCCCTCCTATTGGGTTAATAAAGCTAAACTTCGATGGGAGCTCCATTGGCAACCCAGGTCCAGCAGTGGGCAGGGGAGTTATCAAAGATCATCTCTGCACAATATTAATTACTTTTTTTTTTTTTTTTGAGAAGCAATATTACTCCGGACCTCTCGGTCACAAGGACTCAGCTGAGGCTGAGATCAGTGCATACAACATGGTATTAGGATCTATTCACAAAAAATTCAGGTCAAAATGTGGTTGAAGGTAATTCAGAAGTGGTGATAAGTTAGATGAAGGTAACACTGAGCCGCATATACTTTCCAGAAAATTAAAGATTTTTGCAACTTGTTGCAGGTTTCTTGGCTGCATACCCTAGAGAAGCAAAATAGATTTCTGATGGATTGACAAAAGAGGGGTCTTCTGGCCCTTCTATTGTAGTTGGGAGCTCTTCCCTATTGCTTAGGGTGATGGCTCCTTTGTTGTATTCTGTCTCTGATTTAAATAAAGCTTCACCATTTCAAAAAAAAAAAAAAAAATGCCATTCTTGCGAATAGTATTTTTCTAAAAAGGAAAAAACTGGGTGCAGCCAACTTTGGCTCGACTTGAATCCAGCCTCCTTTCCTTCATTTGGTTAAGCAGCAAAAGTATTTTTTGTCAACATAAAAATTGAGCATAGTCATAATGATAAGCCTTGCCTGTATGTGAACTTCAAGGGGCACAGGCCTCACACTAGGCTTGAAATTGAATAGTCCAATGTCTCCAACACCAAGCCAGTCAGCCAGATCACTGAAGCAAGTATTGGTGAATTAAAAAAACTTCATAGAGATAAACATCCGGGTAAACATTCATGTTTAAGAATACAAGATATGCAGACATTTCCAAAGGCTGAGAATTTACCGAGCATTTGCTAATGCTGTTGAAAGACCAACAAATCGCACAGCACGCTCCGTTTGTGATGATATATATCTCATCCTTGAAACAATTACCTAGAAAATTGAAGTTCTTAGCAGTGTGAAGAAAGAGAAGTACTTAAACTAGGTGTACATGATAATAGTTGTAAAGTAAAATGCAGGACTAATAAAACCAAACAAATTTGAGGTGTCCTATCCGCAATTGGCATTTTTTTCCCTTTTCTATTGGTATTCAAGATTTTCCATTAAGCCTCTTAGATGGGCTTTCCATAGAAAACTGACTGTAAACATCCGTTACTGTGTCCTCAAAAGTTCTTGTCATGATGGATATATAGAAGACATGCAGTATCCAAAAGTTTTAAATCACTTAGAAGTCTTTAACTTAATATAAATAGTGATTGTTTGCTTTGTCTATTCATCTATAGGAGTTAGAAATTAGTTGACAGTAAGTTTCCTATTTTAAGACAGTTTCTAAGTAAGATTATTAATTTTAAAACGACAAAGTAGATGAGCTTTAAGACTCTTGTTTATTCTCTCACTCCGTGTTGCTCCTATAAGTAATGGAGACTGCACTTAAGGTCTGCTTCTCATCTAGATACCTGTCAAAAAACTCTTCTTCCTTCCTCTGACAGTGTCTTTTTTTTTAATGTTAATTACACATGCATGTTACACCTCTTTCGTGGTGAGACTTTAACCCAAGACCTCACAATAGAACCCAAGACCAATCCACAGCAATTATTTCTTCTCTCATAAGTTTCATTCTTTTCTTCTCACTTTCTGCACTGTGTTTCTCTCTTTCTGAACTTCAAAACATAAGTAATGAGAAATATGTAGCATCTAACATTTACATTCTAATATCCTGCTAAGTCACTCTCAGTTTCCAATGAATATGATAACATCCTCTTTTTGTTAGAAAACCAAGGTATAAGAATTGCACTGGTACCAACAAGACTATGCCCAACAGCTGAAAGAGATCCTGAAATCCTATCAAAAGGATTATGGAGAAGTACTTTACACACCCTAACATTTACATAATTCATGTTTTACAGAATCCTGACTCATTTAATCCCTTCAACCCATACACAAGTCTGACCAATTCTAAACAAGAAAAATAGGTTTTTTATGTACTTTTTAGTCATCAAGCACAAAAAGGAACTTATTCTATATAAATATCATACATAAAATCATATAAAGGGTACTGTAGTCTTTTTACCTTACATTATCCCTCTAGAGTAGGAAAGTGTTTACCTTCATATGGCGCTTATATGTTAAATTTTCAGTTTTTTGATGTCATAATTAGGGAGATAAAAGGAGTTGAGTGTAGGGGTATTTCTGTCAATGTACCTTATTTTACACTTCAGTGATATTTAATACAAGAGAGATTGATTACAGACCTGTCAACAAGTGCCGGAACTGCCACAGTATTTCTCTCTCGTGCCTTCTTTTCTCTCTCTTTCTTCTTAATTTTACACTTATACATGCTACTAGAGCAATAAGATCCATTGTAGAGAGTAAATTGTTGGCTATAAAAACTGTTGGCCGATCAGAAAAGATGACCTTGCTGCAATGGTACACAACTTCCATCAGAATGACATCACCTATAGAGCCACGGGGGCTTCCTTCATTGCTCTTGTCCCTAAAAACTGAAAAATGTGGAACACCCCGGGACTTCCAACTGATCAGCCTCATGTCCAGCCCATACAAGGTCATTGCCTGGCTGCTCGGCCACTGGCTCAAGTCGGTGCTACCCACTGCTACCCACTATCATCCACCATGGGCAAAGCACCTTCGTGAAAGAAAGGAATATTCTTGACTCAACAATGGCCACACATGAGATGCTTGATTACTTCAAACAATCTTGAATCCCTAGATTTGCCTTTAAGCTTGACTTTGATAAGACTTTTGACCAAGTAAATTGGAAGCTTGTTGACAACCTTCTCCCATGCATGGGCTTTGGCAACCATTGGAGATTTTGGATCTGAAGCTACATCTCCTTTGCCTCGTACTCCATCCTCCTCAATGGGACATCTTGCGGCTACTTTTGTGGCTCATGAGACATCCGGCAAAGGGACCCTCTCTCCCCCTTCCTCTTCAACATTGTGGTAGAATACTTGTCGGTTATGATCTAATAAGCAAAGAACAATGGGTGGCTTGTTAAGTTGTGGAGCCTAATTAACGCCTTATGCTGAGTCGGTACGCGGATCGACCTAATTAATGCCTTACGCTGAGTTGTGGAGCCCCCCGAAAGGTCCACGATATATTGATTGTTGTTTCACTAAGGGTAGTTTTGGGATTTCACACTTGTATTTCGGTTGCCCTAGTTTTCTCTTTATATTTGGGGGCCCACCTGTTAGGGTTTATCATTTGAGGAGGATCATCAATTGCGACTGAGAGAGGTTAGAGAAAACACGAGTGCGTGTGATTTCTCTTGTAAACCACTTCATCATCATAGTGAAATATTGCAACGGTGGAAGACAAGACGTATTCTCACCATGAGGCGAACCTGTATAAATCTTGTGTTTTTCGTAATTGATTATTTCTTCTTTTGCGATTTTTTTATCGCTCCCATTAGAATTGAATTAAGACATCAAATTCCTAACATGGCTCACTCCTATCTGCAACCAAGATAGTCTTGACATCCCACTTCTTCAATTCACCGATGACACTCTCTACTTTGGTGTTGGCACCTTCGAACAAGTCAAGAAAGTAAAAGCACTGTTGGACCTCTTTGAGTTGACTTTGGGACAAAAAATAAGCTGGCAAAAAACAACAAATTCTAGGATATAACATCAATGGGAATGACCTCGATCAGATGGCCAACTACCTGGGGTGCTCGACTGCCAATCCACCCTGCTTGTATCTGGACCTTCCACTATTGGCAGCATACCTCGGAAAAATTTATGGAGCCCTATCATCGAAAAATTGGAGAGGTGCCTCGCTACTTGGAGAGGGAAATTTCTGTTAAACACTGGAAGGATGGTACTCATCAAGTCTTGTTTGGCTGGCCTCCCAAACTACTTCCTATCCTTCTTCCCCTATCCAGCATCTATTTGACAACACATTGAGTCCATGAAGAAAAGATTTTTATGGACGGGACCGAATGGTGAAAATAAATATATTCTTGTTCGTTGGACTGAAGTCTGTAAACCAGTCCAGCTTGGTGGCCTTAGTATCCAACTTACTGCTGACATGAATTCTGCCCTCCTACAAAAGTGGATTTGGTTGCTGTCAAGCTCAACTAGATGACTGCTGGTGGACTAAGGGCGGCCATTGCTACAGCCTCTCCCCCATTTGGAGGTTGATAGATGCCATATTCTGACATGAGAACTAAGTTAATTATAATAGAATAACCTTTATAATTGTGTTATAGGTGGTTATTTATCGGTTTTCAAATGAAATGAGCATTTATTGAATTTGACATTAATCACTGTCGATATTGCATATTTTTCTCTCCTGAATTATATTTCATTGTTTTTAAGGTTTATTTCTTCCTGAAATACTTTTTATAGATTTAATTATGGAATTTCAGGAGAATTTTGGTGGAGAAGGAGATATTTACCAAAATGCCCTTAGTGAAATGGAGGTGATTTTTAGGTCAAATCGTTTTAAAATAAATAAGATGGTATTAAAGGAGATGGGGAGAGGGTCGAACAAGGGGGGACCCGAGAGGGGAGACCCAAGCGGGAAGACAAAACAGAGCACGACCGTCGACCGAAACAGGGGAAGACCCGAGAGGAGTTTCCCTCCGTCGGTCGCCGCGCCACCGCCGTCCAGCAAGCGAGAACAAACCCGAGGAGAGCTCGAGAGAGTCTCCGTCGAGGTGAGTTCGACAGTTTCTGTTCGCCAGAACAGAGCACCGGAAACAGGGGAGACCCGAGAGGAGTTTCCCACCGTCGCTCGCCGGACCACTGTCTTTCGCCGCGCCACCGTCGTCCACCGCCGTCCAGCAACCGAGAACAAACCCGAGGAGAGCTCGAGAGAGTCTCCGTCGAGGTGAGTTCGACAGTCGTCGCTCGCCAGACCGAGAAGTGATCCGAGAGGGCTTCTCCGGTGCAACTTCCGCTTTCCGACCATCCTCCGGCGTCGTTTACGTATTTCCGACCATTCCCGGAGCTATTCCGACTCCAACCGAGACTCGAGAGAGCTGGTTAGAGAACGTCAGCTCTGTTTCGTTCTTCGCCGGACGTTACCTCTGTCCGTCGGCTTCCAACCTTCGTCGCCAGCGTCATCTCTACCTCCGGCCACTCACTCTTGCCAACCCGAAGCCACCAATTTCGGGAAATTGCAGCACCCGTGAGAACGAGTTGCTGCCCGAGCGAGAAGAAGAAGAAGGGGAGTAATTCGTCATTATTGAATTTAATTTTTTATATAGTTTGAACTTAGGTTTTGAATGTTAATTGAATCTGATTTGATAATTAATATTTCTTTAAGATTTGTTTTTTGGATATTTGATTAAATTAGCTAATTAGGGTAGGATTATAATTGAGGTTGGATTTTGGTATTTTAATCCGATTTCTGTCTTTCACTCTATGCGCCCGAGAGGGGCTAGACGCAAGGATTGAGAAATCGGATTCGTGATTACATGGCGCTCGAGAGAGGCACGAATCACGGTAAAATCCAGAGTTGATAATTTTAGCATCATCACAATAGGAAATTGATTCTCTGCATTCTATTGTAATCCGCTCTTTGTTATTAACTCTAGGCGCTCGAGAGGGGCTAGATGCAAGGATTGAGAATCCGGATTCGTGGTTTCGTGGCACTCGATAGAGGCACGAATCACGGTAAAATCTAGAGTTGACGTTTCCTGTTGTGCAAGTAGTTAATTACGATTCGTACGCTTGCGAGGTATTAAAGCCGATGTAACTAAATTTTACATCAGAGGTCGCTCTTCCTTTTCCTCCCAAAGTTTGGCTCAGCAACCTGGTGCTTTGTTGGGAACAAGATGAAAACAAAATTCTGGTCAGATTGATGGTTGGGAGACAGGCCCCTTAGTGTCTCCTATCAAGCTCTTACAAATGTCACAAATCTGCTTCTCCTCCACTGTGGCTGCTGCATGGCAGGGGAATGGCAACTGGGACCTACAACTCAGATGTGGGTTGGCCGATGATGAGACCTCTGTTGTCTCTCACATCATCTCTGACTTGGCCTCGATCAAGATTCGTGTCACATCTCGGACAAATTGATCTAGCTAGCCGACCCTAGCGGTTTTCCGTCTCCTCATCTTACACTAGTCTTCATGAATGGAACACCACTTCTAATCAAAGCACTGCAGTGCTGGCCAGGCGCCTTGCTGCCTCGCCTCGAGTCAAATTTTTCCTTTGGATGGCCAGCCTTTACAAATCCTCACGACAGATAACTTATAGCGCTGCGGAAACCTGGGCCCTGACCCCACCTGCCTGCTCTGTAATACCAGAATGAGACAGCCAGCCACATCCTCATCCACTGCCCATATGCTTGGAAAGTCTGGTCCCTCTTTCTGAGCCAGATCGGCCTGCAATGGTGCGACTCTGACATCCCATCCACACTCTAGTCTCTTTTGGGATCTAGGCTTCCTCAGATGGGCAGGATCCTTCTCTCTTGCGCCTTGGCTTCATTCCGTGGTGCATCTGGAAGGACTGGAAGGAAAGGAACAACCAACGGTTTCAATGCAAGTTCAGAAGTGCCGAGGAAGTCTCTGAAATAATTGCCAGCCAAGTCTCTTCTTGGCTGCTCACTAGGAAGGAATTTCAGCACCTTCATGGCACAACTTTGCGCCATAACCAGTGTCTCGTGGCTTAGATGTCTGTTCCATCCAGACACCCCCCCCCCCCCCCCCCGCTGGCTCCCTCAAACTGAATTTCGATGGTAGTGCTCTGGGCCTCCTAGTTTTGGTGGTGCCATCCGCAATTCTGAGGGTGCAATTCTGACTCCACCACTACTAAGCTTGTCAGTCTTCTCCATGGCCTCATTATCTACCGTGACCAATTCTCAGAGCCATTGATTGTGGAAGGTGACTCGAGTAGTAATTGACTGGTATGCAAATGCTAAGGAGCCGCCTTCGAGACATTGGACAACCCATTAAGCCATTTGTACCATTTCCTCCAGCTTAGGTTGTACATGGAATAACATTCCCCATTCAGCAAAGAGCAAATTCCTTTGCTGACGGCCAAGCTAAAATGGGATCCTCCCTCCAAAACCTTGTTGTAAAGGAGAGTATCCTAACTTGTAATTTTCTCTTCTTTTAATAATATTCACATCATATTCAAAAATATATATATATATATATATATATATTTATATATAAAGACATATTAAGCGCTTATTGAAGAAAAAACATTGGAATTATTGAAACCTAGAAAATACCTCAAGAATGGGTCCACGATCAGCTCCAAGCAAGTGAATCTCATCCAAAATCATAAGCCCTACCTATAAATTAACTCACATATCAAAATAATCCATGAAAATAGTTCTGCTAGTGCAAGCATCAGAGGAAATAAGTAAAATTTACTTAAGTGGTGAGTGCAAGGAAATGCCGATAAAAAACAACAACAACCTACCTTCATCACATAACTACGAGTGTGCCAATTCCGACTAATACCATCCCATTTTTCAGGCGTGGAAATTATGACATCCGCTAACAACAGAGCTGTGAGATCTGGGGTAAAATCCCCAGTCATTTCAACCTAACAAAAAAGATAGTTGTGCCTTAGGATAGCAGTACATTTTTCCTGCAAACCATGAAGATCTTGTTTAACTAAGAAGAGGGCAAGGCTCCTATTGACCATTGATTTAATGTTTCATAAATCGAAAGGAAAGAGCGCTACAGAAATAATGGGAGCTCTCTCTTTTGCAAGTTATTGGGGGAAGACTAGCTGATCTAGCAATCTTGTCATATGAATAAAACCACTCCAGTTCGTACAAATAGAAAAAGGAAGGCTTTACCATCTTCTTTCCAAGCTGAGAAACTAGCCTCTTCTTCCAGTCATTCATTCTTTCTCGAACAAGAGCCTTCAAAGGTGCAATATAAATAACCTGCACACATATGATCATCTTCAAGTATCACAATAAATATAAGGTGACAATAAATGCAATACTAGAATGCACCCTGTAAAAGAACCATTTTTCTACCAATCTGTCTAAATACCAGAAACACAAATGGAAGAAGGCATATATGTTGTGATGTGGGACAAACATGCAAATTTTAATTAACGAGTCGGATTGTTGATTAACTGTTTCTGATGGTGGAATTAGGAAGAGAAAGGAAAAGACACAGAGAAGGAGAAGAATAGAGAGGAGAAGAAGAAGGGAAAGGGAGAAGGAGAGAAAATAGAGAGAAATTTTATTGATTCATCTTCAAAAACTACATCCAATGTGCTGTTTTTTTTTTAGAGGGGCGTAGCGCGATTCGAAGTCGCAACCTGGCGCACCTAATGTAAACAGAATACCACTACATCCAACGTGCTGTTACTGCCTATTAATAATTAAGATTGAGATTTAAAACTCAAAACAGATAAGATCATATCTAACAAAATCCAGTAAGATCAAGAAAGATAAACTAAAAATAAAATAAATAATTTCAACCATAATTGATGGGTTCACTAGAGCCCGATGGACATACTGACGTCCCCACCATATGTGTCTATAGTCTATTAATAAACACTGAATTGATTTAGCAAGTTACATGTATTCACCTTCATATCTGGCTGAGCATTAAAAAGACGAAACATGGCAAGTTCTGCAGATATAGTTTTCCCACTGCCAGTTGGAGCTCCTAACAGAACATTGTTATCCGTGTGATAGAGCACATGGAAAGCCTGAAAGATGAAGTCAGTCAACAGCTTTCGTAAAAAATTAACAAAAGTTGAGGAAGCTCATGTTCTGTAACCTGAGTTTGAATCGGATTGAAATGTGAAAAGTTGAACAGTTCTTCATAGCTTTTATTACCCAGGGCAGTCACAGGAAGAGGTTTCAAGTCAAGAAGTTCTGTGTGCGTCATATGTGTCTGCAACAAACAGATTATTTGTGTCAGTTTTTCGCTATTCATCCTTTATTTTTCCTTCAAAGTAATAGTTATCAATTATTTCAATCAAAGCCAAACAGTAGAGATTTCTTTTCAGAGATATTGTCAGTAAACTAATATTCTCTTCACTTGAGACTGACCTGTGGCAGTTTCAGATTCTCTAGAGATATTGTGTAAAAAGTCTCAGCATGCAACCAAGAATCAGAAACAGCTCGAATATAGTACTGGGGTGGATGAGGTTCAAAAATTGGTACAGTGAAAGATAGCTTTTGGGGTTCTCCTCTAGCCATCCTCTTCGTCAATGTGAAGAGTTCAGAGTGATAAATGTGGTCATTCTCAGTATCCTGTCCAAGAAGATGAAAAATTTATTGAAATCTAAACACAAATCATGTCCTTATAAATGCCTAATCTAATTAAGTGATACTAAAAGCACTCCAGTATAATAAACATCAAGAGAATCACTACAAGTGCTCATTTAACATGGTCATTCCTATTGGCAGGAAATTGTCGGAAAAGGAATATAAAATGCTAAAATCTGCAAAACTATTACAACCTCAACCAGAATCCACCAACGCTGTGAAGAACCATGAAACCGCTCTTTCCATGTGAAGTCTGATGCAATAAGCACATCCACCTGAAAAAATGAGGCAAATTTTGACATGAATTGATTCTCTGACCCAGAAACATTTCAAGCTCAAGGAACATTTATCAAGAACCATATCCTCACCTTAAGTACTGTCCTCGTGATTGGACTAACAGTGGCAGATAAATTGACCCATGGAAAATATCCTAGATATTGTTTCACCAACTTCAAACATAGAAGAAACATATTACAGTTATTATCTAATTAGAAACAAAAATTAAAAGGAAGTAAAGTAACAAATACAATTCCTACCTTTCCTCCAGGATGATAACGAATTAGGGCACCGATATCTTTTTCCTCCATATCAACAAGTCGATCTAAGTCAGCTTCTCTCTCCTCAAGCTTTCGAAATATCTTCAACAGATTTACATCTCGTGTTAAAACAAAAATTAGCAATAAAGAGAAAATTTGAATTATGAAATTGAACTCCGAATTGTTTTTTTCTTTGTGATTAGTTCTTCTTTATTACAATCTCTCATTGTTTGGGATGGTTCCCCCTCCTTGTAATCTTGCTTTTTTGAGCCATTTAATATAACTCAACACTATTTCAAAAAAAAATAAAGTTTTCACAACATTCATATAAAAAAAAAAAAAAACTAAAAGATGTGAGACAAACTTCTGCCGATAGATCTTTATCAAACTGTCTGAGAGGATGCTGATGGGGCCAAATTTGGTGATCAACTGCCTTGCAATATTCTAGCATGAAACCTGACATATCACACCAGCCTCTACGCAAGCAAATTTCAAACAAAGCACGCATTATACGGCCCAAACTAGCACTAATGTATGCTGCATCAGAGAGTAATGAAAAGCTTTCTATATGTCCACGTGATATGTACAACTGCAATAAAATATATGTACAGTAAGTCTCTCTTGATTGAAATCTATATCAAGCTGGGTTCGCAGGCAACTGGCCTTAAAAGTTGGCAGACAACTACCTGAATGAGAATAGAAATTTTCCCATGTTTGTCAGTGGGACCCCCCTTGACTTCTACTGGGCAAGATGTGCGGGCCAATGTTTCCAGCTCCTCTTGCTCATCATCCCGTACCATAATATTGCCAAATTCAGAGGAATGTGCAACCATGTTAATTACCTGTTGACAGATAACAGAACCAGAGTAAACTTAAACCCAAAATTGAGTGCCTCTCTAAATGCCTCATTTATCTGAACACAAAGTACCTCACTGTCATTCATGTGAGGTCTAAGCATTTCATTGTAAATTTCAACACTAGAATACTGAATATAAAAGTGACTAGCAATCCGGCCCAGCTCTGTGCAATAGAAGTTTCCACTTTTCTCATCAAATCGCATCATTTTTGCAGTATCAAGAGCACGAGCTGCATCTGTAATGAATGATCTCTGTTTTGAGCTTAATGAAGGGTCACTCATGACCTAACAAAACAGAAAAAGGTCAGTTCCATAGTCGGTTTCCAGCAAGTACTTTTCGAACAAAAGTAAGCCAGTTATTGCGTTGTGAAATAAAGAGAAAAGCATGTTGTCAATATTAATAAAAATATAAATGCCCAAGGAGCTCAACATTACTCATTTACTCCATGCAATTAAAAAATGCACAGTGAGTTTCCCAGTATAATTTGAGATAAAATATTCAGATCATAATGAAAAATCAAAACATCAGGGATGACCCTTAGCAAATAAATTAAGAGAGGAAAAACAACTTGAAACATCTGCAACAACAAGATTTGGACTTTGGACTGTGCCATAATATTTGCAGATGGAACATCAAAATCTGTCAACTCTCCAGCCAGTTCCCTGGCTAAGAGTGGAGCTTCTCATATATTTCTTCTTCTGGAGACTCCATAAGATTGTAGGTGCTTTTGAGTTATTATGTATTGCCCTACAAAAGTTTCTTCTACTTTCTGTTAGTCCATATCTAAGCACCACAGCTTCTTGTATCATAATGCTTATCAACCCACAGTTTTAATGGATGATTGCATATTTCATTTCAGTTTAATGACATTCTCATTCTTTCAACAACCAAAAGAAGAAGAATCTCTCTGGAAAAAAATAAAGAAATAAATCATCAAGATGTACCTCATCCCACCCAATCCCATACACAAGTGGGTTAGCCTTCATCCTTATGAAGAGATATGTATATCCAAGCCAAGCACAAGCCTCCTTAACATTAGTTACAGTGCCAAGAGCTACCTCAGCATTCAAATTGTCCTTCAAGGAGCTAATAAACTGTAAAAGAAAAGGATGAGAACAAATAAGAATCGGTGCATGCAAAACATTGTTCACAGTCTTCTTAGTTGATCTAACAAGCACTTCCAATCAACCCAATCCTCAAGATGCTGTAAACAGACTGGATACAAAACTGACAGGTCAATCCAACTCCAACTCAGGTCCACTCATCAAACCTAGTAGTAATCAGATCAAAATCCAGTTTTAAACTAAAAGAACACAATCACTGTTGACAGCTTAACCACAATATAACCTTCCTCCAAAACTACTGAAGCACTCATCTTATCCAACATCAAATGTTTAATCCAAAAAGTATTTACCTGACTTTCAATGGGGAGTTGACTAGTCAATAGTCTTAAATAGTAGCTCAGCTTTTCATGAGATGTAATTATAATGCCCTCACCACTTTTATCAAATTGTGGCCTCCCAGCACGTCCAAAGATCTGAATAAGAAGACAGAAAGAGAGTTCAGAAACTTCGGGAGCTGTATAAATGACAAAACATAATATTCTGGTGCCAAATGGCGACCACGTCTTACTTGCATGACATCAAGCATACCAAGGTCCCTCCATCCACCACACTTAGGATCATATAACTGAGTCCCCTGTAACAGTAAGAAAGAAATACAACCAACATAAACATAAACATAAACTTCAAAAAAATGCACAAAGACATGACACAAAAACATCAAAACCATCCTACATGGAGATATGCAAATGCATCAATAGAAGTTACAAAGAAGCAAATGCTTCACAGCCTCAACTGTTTCAAACAAGGAAGCCATAAGCAGAGAAAAAAATCCCTACTTACACAATCTATAGGCAATCCAATTTTGAGCTCTCATAAGGTTAAAATACCAAGAAGATTAAAATTATAAAAAAAAAGTGTTAGAAAACCTACTGAGGGTATTTATGTCATTTTACCTCTGTATATGTTACAGATTTCTATGTTATCTTTCTCTACATGTTTTATTATGTTTATAGACTGAATTTCATGTAATTTGACTATGTAGATGGGAGATATAAGGAGTTAAGTGGTTTAAGTGTGTGAGGGGCAATCTTGTAGATGTACCATAACCCACTTAATTAATAGAGAGGGGGGGTTGTGAGACTCAATTTTTAAGTTCTCTCATCTCCTCTTTCCCTCTCTTCTCAATTTTCACTCTTCTCCCTTCAATCTTCAATTTTTACATGGTACCAGAGCAGTAGATCACATCTAGGAAGCCTTATTTGTCATCAGACCACTCTATTGAAGGGTGTGAACTCCTAAAAGAGGGATTCCTCAAGCTTTGTGCCTGACTGTTTGGTAAAAAATCTTCTTTTTCTTATTCTCTCTCTGCCATAACCTTAGGGTGCGATCTCAACGTCGGTGGGAAATCGACAACGGAAGAGATGCCATTTGTGTTTCTCTTCGGACTCTGCTGTAGGATGCGACTGCTGGCTTCTGGAGTGGATATGGAAGCTCCTTGGTGAGATTGAAAAAAAAAAATACATTTTGGGTAGTTAATGGTGGAAAAAAAACAGCTAGTGATCGAGGATTTCAAGGGAAAGTCAGAGGAAATAGCATGCATTTTGGTTATGTTTAATGAAATGGTTTGACAAAGAATAGAGAGAGATATTTTCACCTATAATACGCTTCTGGATGCGTTCTGCAAAGGTGGGCAGATGGATTTGGCAATGGAGATCATGGCAGAGATGATGGAGAGGAATGTGGGGCCAAATGTGATCACTTACTGTACTGTTATTGACGGATTTGCCAAGGCTGGGAGACTGGATGAATCTTTAAATTTGTTCGAGAAAATGACGTATGCAGGGATTGGACTGGACAGGGTCTCGTATAATACACTGGTTTTAATATACACCAATCTTGGGATGTTTGAGGAGGCTCTGGGTGTTTGTGCAGAAATAGAAAGTGCAGGAATAAAGAAAGATGTTGTTAGGGGCGGTAAAGTTCTTTTTTCAGGTACAGGGAGCAGGAGTAATGGAAAGTCTCATATAGTTTTCTTGAAAGTGAGAATTGTGTTACGAGATTCATGTATTCAAACTGATGCTTCTCTAATTTCTTGTGCTAGTATTTTCCATGTAGAAAACCAGAAGTCCTGAGGCAATCTGCGTGAGCAGCAACATTTTATTTTATTTTTTTAAAATGATGCTGATTTTTATTAAGACAAAAGCTCAAGAGAGCATATTACAAAGGATGGAAGTCTTCCCAAACAATGAGAGATTGTTGGGAAGTTCCGAATTTTGCCAATTTATCAGCCAAAGAGTTGGCTGATCTAGGAATGAGATTCCAATTACAATGTGTAGAAGATACAATGTTAGCAATACTATCAGTGATGGGCCAGTGGCGCCAAGGGGGGAAGTTGTCTTTGGAACACCAAAACTAATAACCGTCTTCGAGTCGCCTTCAATGATTAACTTGCCATGGAGATGATCCCTGAAGATTTGGAGGCCGAACAGCAGAGCACTAACTTCAGCAATATTTGAGTCGGCAATGCCCACCGGACCAGCATAAGAAAGAATAGGGTCTCCATTGTGACCTCTGAACACACCACCTACTCAGCTGGCCCAGGACATCCAATAGCAGTACCATCAAAATTCAGTTTTATGCAGTTGCAATGGGGAGGATCCCAGATAGCCATACTCGGAGTTCTGCTAGAGCCAGACATATGAGCGATCAAATTCCAATTTTCCCGAAGGGAAACCCCCGATAGAGTGGTAAAATCCTTCTTGGTATGAAGCTAGCTCGAGATGAGGCCAACGGCATGAGAAGTCATGTTGTCTGGGGTGCTAGCTTTGGAGTTGAATCTCCGGTTATTCCGCTCGAGCCAAATGCACCATGGAACATGCGCAAGATAGGCTGAAAGAATTAACTTGCCCAACCGAGAAAGGAGAATCCCTCGAACCATCTCAAAGGTGCCAAAGAGGTCCTGATGTAGCCCCACTTGGAGCCCGATTTTCTGAAAGATCTTCATCCAAACTTACCACGAAAATCCACAATGTAAGAGGACATGCTAGACTGTCTCTTTGCACTCACCGCAAAGGGGACAAGAAAGATCGGGGGCAGTGAAGCCTCTTCTATGAAGGTTGTCTGAAGTAAGAATTTGTTCTTTGATGGCTGACCACACGAAAAAATTGATTTTGCTTGGCACTGAGAGTTTCCAAGCCAGATTTGCCTTGTGCTCATGAGTATTTTAGCCTTGCTTTCTAATATGAGAGTAAGCCAAAGTGACAGTGAATCGGCCATTATTACTGGGCTTCCAAATCAGCTTATCAACTGAGTGCTCCCGGATAATAGTACTGCTGAGTTTGGTAAGGAGAGAACAAAAAGCCAACGATTCCTCATCATTTAATCCCCGACGAAACGGGAGACTCCATGAGTGATCACTCCATGAATCAGTCACAAAGCAAGAGAGGTCGCTTGCCACCCTATGCAGCCCTCGGAAGTCCTCCGAGAGGGATCGGGGGCCACACCATTCGTCCGAACAGAAGAGAAGGGTCCTTCCATTGCCCGTGTGAAACAAGGTAGCATATCTGAATACTGGAAGGAGCTTGAAAACTGATTTCCATATCGGGGATAGGAGTCGAGTAGTGCCGCCCTCTCTCCACCAGGCACCCAAAAACTAAAGATAGAATTTCATCATATTCCTCCATAAACTGTTATGCTTATTGTTGAATTTCCAAATCCATTTGAGCATAAGAGCTTTGTTCATTCCTCTTGTAGGCCGGATGCCCAATCCTCCCCTATTATGAGGCCAGCAAATATCCTTCCAACTAACCAGATGCTATCTGAAGGTATCTTCCGAACCTCTCCATAGAAATCATCGACGGATGGCATCAATTTTGGAGCAAACAGAGGTTGGACAGTGCATGAATGATAACAAATAATTTGGCAGTCCAGCCAGACAAGACTTGAGGAGAGTGAGATGCCCCGCTGTTGATAAGAGTTTACCCCTCCAAGTGGCTAGCCTCTTTTCAAATTTCTCAAGGATGGGGGACCATAGTGACGCTGACGGCCGAGAATCCAAAAGTGGGAGCCCAAGATATGTAGTTGGCATATTTCCCACAGAGCATCCCAGGTAGTCCGCCATATCCCGAAGCCCAGCTAGATCAATGTGATAGCCAAGAAGAGTGGTTTTTCCCCGGCTTATGTTATGACCGGAAGCCAATTCAAATAATCCCAGCACGACACGCAATTTTCTGATCTGATCCATAGTACCAACCCCAAAACAAATAGTATCATCCGCAAACCGGAGAATCGGAATATCAAAGGTTGTGCAATCAGTCATGGGGAGGAGTCATCCCATGCTCTTGGCCGAGTAGATCAAGGAGGATAGATATTTTGACACCACATTGAAGAGCAGGGGGGAGAGGGGGTCTCCCTGTCTGAATCCCTTGGTTCCCTTAAAATACCCACAAATTGTTCCGTTGAGAAGGATGGAGTAGCTTGCAAAGGAGATGCTGCTTTGGATCCAGAAGCGCCATTTTTCTCCAAATCCCATCTTCCCCAGGAGGGTGTCCAGAAACTTCCAGTTAACTCTGTCAAATGCCTTTTCGAAGTCAAGCTTGAGGATGAATCTGGGGAGCTTTCGGACCTTGAAATAATGACTAAGTTCATGACATGCCATGGCTGAATCAAGAATGTTTCTTCCCTTAATAAAAGCACGCTGGCCATTGTGAATGGCAATAGGGAGGATTGCCCTGAGTCGACTAGCAAGGAGGTGCGCAATCACCTTATATGCACTAGTAGTGAGACCGATCGACTGGAAGTCGAATGGGAGCTCTACCCCATCTTTTTTAGGGATGAGGGGGATGAAAGAGGCTCTGATACTCCTATATCTGATGCCATGTTGATAAAAGGAGCGGGCCACACTGGAAATGTCTTCTCTGATGAAGGGCCAGCAACAATGATAAAATTCCCCGTTGAATCCATCCGGGCCCGGAGCACGAACCAAAGGAAGACCAAGAGCTGCAATTTCAATTTCCCGACTAGAAAAGGGGAACTCGATGAGACTAGCAGCAGCTGATGGAACAACCTGGAGGTTAACCCTTTGGAAGAAGGGGCAAAATGGCTGGTGACCAGAGTATAAATCTGCAAAAAAATTCACCAGTGAGTCGGAAATAATGGCTCGGTCCTAGGTGGCCTCACCGTTGACGCTGAGCATGGCAATGCGGTTGGCCCTTCTTCGTGCAGAGGCGACTGCATGGAAGAATTTAGTATTAGCATCCCCATCGGAGATCCATTTGAATCTTGCCTGTTGCTTCTAGTGCACTAACTCGCTGTGGGCGAAGGACTGCAATTGCCCTTGAAGAGCATACCTCTGAGAGACTTCCGGAGAATAGAGACCTCTGACTTCCTCCTCAGAGTTGAGAGCAGCTATCTGAGCAAGGGCATTGGTTCTCACAGCCGAGGTAGAAGCCATCTTTTCAAAGGCCCAGGACCTTAGCAGCGGTTTCAACATCTTGAGTTTGATTGGGAAGGCCCACCCGCTCGGGCCAGCAACGGTCATATTCTCCCAAAAGGATTGGAGAGATAGATCAAAAGAGGGGTCCGCCACCAATTATTGTTGAATCTGAAAGGGGGGGCGGGCAACTGCCAAAATGGGTATCAACCATAATCGGCCAATGATCATGATGTACCCCCGATAGCGATGATGTATTCCGCTAACAGTAGTGAAAATTTTCAAATAAAAAGGAAAGAACGCTGAATATGCACTGTCGAAATCACTAGAAATAAACCAACCTACCCACTGGTATTCGAGAGATCAGCACTCTCCCTGAGCCAAGCTCTAAAGAAACAAAACCCAAAAATTGACCCCCCGATACTCTCTCTCTGTTGTACCTATATTCCCCCATGATCCCCATAACAAACTGAAAACCGTAAAATTCCACATCAGAAAATTGCCCCGACTACTCAACCGATGGTATTTCCAACATTACCCTTGTCCTCACTAATCTATCATCAATTGTTCAACCGATGGTATTACCAAAAATACCCATGTCCTCATTAATCTATCACACTGTTATTTCTTTTAATTAGCCTTCAGTTGCTGCTTACTCCTTCTAAAGTAAAACGAACTAGGGGTCTATCAGATCAAAGACGACTCGATTGAGCACTTTGTCGGAGACGTTGCTATAGAGCTGAAGCCAATCATTACTGGCTAAAAATCGGTCCAGCTTTGAGAGGACAAGGGACTGCCTGCCATTTGATCAAGTGAAGGTCTTCCCAGATAGGGTAATCTCATCCAGGTCCCAGCTGCCAATAAAATCAGCAAATAGCCTCATGGAGGTTGTGATTCTCCGAGACGGCGGGGATTTCTCGTGGCAAAAGCGAGTGACATTGAAGTCACCCACAAGCATCAGAAGAATAGGCCACATCTGACAAGTCCTCGATCAAAATAGGTGGCGCTCATGGTGTCTGGTAGGGCCGTAGACACCAAATGTTCCCCGAACCTTTGTCTCGCAGCTTGATGCCAAGGAAGTAAAAGCCACAACAACGATCAAGCACCTTAGTAGTACTGGTGTCCCACATCAGTAGGATACCGCCAGCCAATCCCACTGCATCAACTGAAGCCCAGCCGAGCTCCTTTAGGTGCCACAACTCATGGATGTATCCAAGGGGTAGAGAAGCCACCTTGGTTTCTTGGAGAACAACAACATTTGCCTTGGTAGAGGCAAGGAGGTCTCGAATGGAGGTGCGGCGACGCCAGGACCCAATTCCACAGATATTCCAGGAGAGAATAATCCTTGATCATTATTCATCTTCTTTGACTTCTTAGATGGGTGGTTATCTCCCGGGAGAGGCTACGTGAAGACGGTGCCCATCACCTTGGCAAGTTCCACTATCTGGGTCCAGGTTTCTGGGTCGTATTTGTGTTGTTCTAACTGGAGAGCTGCCCAAACACTTGAGCTCGTTAACCCGGCTCTGGAATGACGAAATCTCCTGTCTCTAGGTTACATGGGTATCGAGTGGTAGCACTAGGTCCTCCCTGTAGAAGTTGTCTCTGTTGACCTCTAGCTAGGCATTGGTAGGTTACAACCAAAGGGGGAGAACTGTTTTGCCTGTGGGCACGAGAAGCACGCTCACTACTTTCGGACTCTGCATTGGAGAGATAATTTTCAGGGTGGGAATTTCTCGGGGGTGAGCTAGGGGGGGATTCCAATATCCGGGGGGAAGTTTTTGGAGTGTGGGTTACAGGGACGATTTATAGGAGGGTCTGCGAGGGTTTTAACGGGGGGGGGGGGGGGGGGGGGGGCGAAGGTGAGGGTAAGGTTATTTCTGGAGTTAAGACAGAGGGGTGAACGACATCAGGATCTAGGCCAAGGGTATTTTTTGTGGGGGACTGGAGTGAGTGGGTGGGTAAGTGATGTGTAGGATAAGTAGGGGGGGAATGCCGGGGGGTCAGCGAGTATAGTTCCCATGCCAACTATAAAGCTGCCTGGATTGGATCGCATCTATTGGAAGGGGCAAAGTCGAGAGGTGCACTTCCCAATGCATTGACTGGCTGTGTGATTTCCCGAAGTTTGATTGTGCTTTCAGGGACCACATCTCTAAAATCATCCATCACAGCGATGCTGATACAGATCCAATATCGCGCTTTATCCACCATAATGCATCTGAAATATTGCCCTTCACATGGGTGAAGAGGATTGATGAGGATCCGGGCCTCATCCAGACGGTGTCAGTGCTCCGTAAGTGGATCCAAAGCAATAATAGAGCCAAACTCAGACACGACTCTCGAAAAGACCACGTTCTACCATAGCTCAGCAAGAAGTCCTGTAACTGTGACCCATTGGCCGTACTGGCTGGAGGGTGCCAAGGGGAGCCACTCTGAGACCCCGATGATGCCAAAGCTGGTGTGGGGTATGATGGTAAGAGCCGCAGAAGACCCCTACTGGGTTCCGAAATGAACAAGCCAAGTTTGGGGACTGAGATAGGTGATTCTGGGAGTATAACGGAGGTGAAGTTTGTCAATCAGCCAGTGAAGAATGCTGGATTTGATGACGTCGGGGGATGTTTGGACGAGAATGGAGCGAGTCAAAATTCTACGCCCGTCATGGAAAAGGTTTGGTGGAATTTGGATGATTTTGGCTGTTTCTGTGGGAGTAGGGGGGACTGAGGTTTAGTTTTGGGGCAAATCAGGAATTTTCGGGGAGGGGGTGCTGTTAGGAGTAGGAGGGGATATCAGGGGGGGTGTTTTGGTGGTGCTGAGTTGCTGGGAGGAGAGGTGGAAATCTTACTCTGGCATCACCGGGGCGGATTGGCGCTTCTGCTGTGTCTAGCACCGGGGAGAGGCTCTGGAGTGCAACGGCTAGCTCATTCCAGCCAAAACCTGAGTTTATGGCCTCGGGTATGAATAATCTGGCTAAAATGGAGGTTTCACTTCTGTGGGTGGCCCAACATTCCCGGCAACCACTGAAGATAGTCACCGAGAAGAGGAAAATCGAGTCTTGTGACCAAAGTTCACCGAGAAGAGGAAAATCATTTCTACTGGGATGTAGATGAATGAAAGTTTTGATCCGTCAGCTAAGGAGATACTGATCACTGGACCAGATTTTCGGACGATTCTCTCGACAGTAACTCTGCATTTTCCGTAGTTGAAGCAGAAAAGACTATTTTGCTTCTTCCGGCAAGAGATCATCGTCCAACGAGCTTCGTATTCCTCCGTCAGAGCCTCAGAAAGCTCGTCGGAGCGGTGACAGGATGGATCCAACCATCTGTGCATTTTTCTTCCTCACCTTGGAGAGACATTTCCTCCATTTTTTCTCCTAGCAGCATCGTCAAGTCTTCTACCGGCATCGGAAAGGCTCACGATAGCCTTGCCTGAGTGGCGGTGATCGTCAGGGGTGGTCCGGCCGCCGGTTGTAGGGACGATGACCATCGAGGGAACTCTCTCTCTCTCTCATTTTGGGGGTTTTGACGCACATTAGCAGTTTCAAAATAAACGGCGCACGATACGATCGCTAACGGCGCATGTTAGCAATCGGCACACGTTAAGCGAAAAAATCGCCTAAATCGCTCCTCTGTCTATCGTTTTTTTCAAACATTTAATTTTTTTAATTAATGTCTTCCTTATTACCAGCAAAGCCAAGATAACATAAATATAAAATGTAGCTCTAATTAGTAACAAGGAATGCTCATTTTGGTAGCAGTCCTTTAGCCTTGAAGTACTCCACCGATTGAAGATCTTTTCTATCCCAACTTGAAAATAAAACCTTCTTTGACAGAAAGACTTTTTTTTTGGGAGAATCTCTTTAAAAGTGTATCCAATTTTATGTAGAAGTTATGCCCAATTTTAGGTAAAAATTATGTATAATTTATATACAATTTATTTGACATGTATTTTATGCAAAGTTTTAAATGTAAGTAGGAGCTCGAACCGTCTCGACCTCGAGCTCGAATTTGGTTAAAATTACTGGGCTTGAGCTTGATTCCAATTTTAGGCTCGGAGTTGGGCTCGGCTCGAGCTCGAGTTCGAAGTATTTAAATCAAACCCAGGTCGAACATATGCAGGTTCGAGCTCGGCTCGACTCAATGCCACCCCTAGACAGAAGTGATAAAGACAGAGTTATAAGTGTCCATTCAGTTTTCAAACTGTCAGGTAGTTTCCTAAATTTTCAGTATTTATAATGAAGACTACAGCATTGTGCAGTTTTTACTAGCCATAAAGTTATTCTTTTCAGAGAAAGAGAAGCTCAAGGAATAAGAAACAATTTGCTCTAAACTGAAACAGACAATAAAAAGAAAAAGAGAAGTGCCCCCATAGAATTATGCAGATGGAGACTTACATTTGTATCTAAGAAATCTAACCAGAAGAAGAATATGCACCATTAGTGCAATTACTTGCAACTTTATACCTCTAGTTCCTATTTGACAACTTTACATTCAAGATCCATTAAACTTACCCTGAATTCCAACTGAACACAGAAATTGTCTAATGCATAAAATAACAAACTTTTTTTTATTTTAAGTAATCAACATAAATTACCAAGGTAACTAAAATCATGAGAAGTCTTTCACGTTATTCTAATCTCAAAACAGAAATTGGATTTTATACATGACAAGATCTTCCTTGACTTCAAAATTATGGAACAGCTAGTAAAAAAAATTTAAAAGATCAAAGGAAGTGCAGACCTTTATGATAACAGTGTGGGCAGGAAGATTTACACCCCATGCTAATGTTGCAGTGCAAACAAGGACCTAAAGATCAAGCTTCTTTCAGACAAAACTTCATGAATAAAGTCACAGTTTCCAACTAAATTTTTTTAAGAAAAGGCAGGAGAGGAGGGAAGAAAAGAAAAAATTACATACTTTCAGTAGACCTTCAGAGAAAAGGCGCTCAGTCAGGGTCCTGTCAGCACGTAACATCCCAGCATGGTGTATGCCAACTCCAGATCCAAACAATTCAACAAGGTCTCTGTTTCTTGACTTCATAACTTCTTTCTGCAGTATTTTAAATGCCTTGGGTCTCAAATTTACTCCCAAGAATTCATCAGATTGGAAGATTACTAATAAAAAGACAACAAATATACCAAGAAAGAGCATTACCTTTACCAGACCATATTGTGGATGTCCTTCATTGTCAAGCAGTTGTAACTCACCCTTCTGTTGGGCGATCTCAATCTATTACATCATGTTACATCCATTAATTTTTCTTTGAAGAGATGGGCCTTATTTCATTGCAGAAATGCTAAGTGCACATATTTATGTTGAATTTTACAGGGTTGTTTTAAGAAAGATATTTACAGGAATTTATAGCTGTCATTAGCACAGAGTTCGTAACTCACACAGATTCCACTTTCTATGGCTTTACATCTTGCAGGTATTGATTGACACATAAATGTGCCCTCATGATCTAAACAGCAACATCTCTAACAGTGAGGTCTATCAGAATATAAATAGTATTCTCCAGGGGCAGCATCTCTAACAGTGAGGTCTATCAGAATATAAATAGTATTCTCCAGAGGCAGCATCTCAAACAGTGAGGTCTATCCGAATAGAAATAGTATTCTCCAGAGGTCTTAAGCTAGTTTCTTCTTTCGTAACTTGCTTTCTTCAATGAAATACTTATCATGTTACCAAAAAAAAAAAAAAAAAAAAACTATTCTCCGATGGGGGCAGAAAAGCTAGAAAGTGCCTGTTGCTATAGAATCTATTATCAACATGGACGCCAATACAGTTTAGAGCACAAGAAAGAAAGAGAGAGGTAGGTCAACAGAAACACTTCCTTATATTGTTCAGCCTTTAGGAGTCCTAGCCCCTTTCATAGGTACTTGATTGCAATTGCTCAGGAAAAAAATCAGCTTGGAAATGCCAGACATCTCTACCCGGATAGTCATTAATTAGGCCCACACCCCTGGATCTGCTAATTCAATTGATGGTACTTGTTAGAAAATCAGTAGAAAGGCATTTTGGTCATTTTACCTTAGCTGTAATTTCTGGAGATGATATTATACAAATTTCATGTTAGTTTGGTAAGTCAATTGGGAGATTTAAGGGTTTATGTAATATGTCACTAAAAAGGGGTAGTTTTTGTAACTGTCTAACACTTTAAGTAAATCAGAAGAAGTGGGGGTCAAGCAGAGAAGTTTCTCTCATGTTCTCTTCTCTGTTTCCCCTCTCCCTCATTCTCTCTCCAAAACTCTCAATTTTTACTTTATTTTTTTCAGTACTATAAGAAGGGTGCTGCTCTACAATGACTAGTTGTAGGCAGCTCTGTTTTAGTTTACCATTGTTTTTGTAAGTTTTCCTCGATGAAACATCTCTCCCCTTGAAACTTTTTAGGGAAAAACACATATTTCCTAAGGAGAATATAAATTTAGAGAAGAAGACTGCTTATTCCATACAAAATCTTACAGAAATTTCCAGACAGAGAAAAAGGAAAAAAAAAGACAATACAAATACTTACAAGGGTCTTTGCTGTTTTACTTGTGTCCTTCCGTGAATGAACAAAGACCATTACCTGATTCCCTTGCCTCAGTGAATCTGCCAACTGAAGAACAATCATTTAATACAAACAATGGAGAGAGATTACCATCAAAAGTCAATTTCCTGAGGTTTTCATCTTATCTGCCAATAGCTCAACAATGCAGAACAACATATCAAGCCAGAAAAAAGACCTTATTGTAGCAAATCTCATTCAACAGGTTGTTGCGCTCTAAGTACTTCCGCTCAGTTATTCCAATATATTGCTGTGCAAGAGGCACAGGACGGTAGCTAGAATCAAAAAAGAACAGGCCCGCGTCTGGGTTGACCCTTAAAAACTGTGCCACCTGGCCATATAGATGATGAGGTTTAACATAACAGTGATCATAATTACAGAAGAATGGGGAAAAAAATGGTGCATGGTATGTATAAACTTTTGATTCACAAAACCTCCAAATAGTTAGGCAGGGTGGCTGAGAGGCCCACTATACGTATCATAGTTTGTGTGGATTCAACCTGGAAAGGAGGTAAAAGTAAGACTTAAATTCAAGAAAGAAAAGACATTTCCCATAATCACAAGTTTAATTGTTAAGCATTTGTTGCAAAGGTTTCCTCTCTATTAATCAGGATGGTATTGTGACAGTTAATAATAACAAGAATTAGGTAATACACATGAAAAATATGTCAGTATAATTTATATAACAAGCTTACTATTTTTTATTTTGAATCTTTTCAAAACTTCATTTATAAAATCATTTGCAAATAAAAATGATGGTACCTGCATTTTAAAAAGATGTCAGGAATACGATTGAAACAGATTTCAGAAAAGAGAAAAAGAAGATCGCATTTTGGATCAAGGGAGTTGGAAGATATGATGTAATTAGAGTGTCGTTGATGTAATTAGATTAAGTTTTCTGTCTCTTCTTCACTCTTACAAGGGTGAAGGGTATAATTGTACTATTGGTAGTTTTATCATTTATAAATAGAGCCTAAGGGGGAGGGTTTGGACTAAGTCCATTACCCTATTCTTCCTCCTCTTTTCTCCAAATTTGTCACTCTTCCTTTCTCCTCTTAAAACCTTCTCTCCATAATTCTTCTTCTTCTTCTTCTTCTCTCACCCCTTAATCCTCTTCTACTGTGATTATACATCATGGACTCCTAAGTTTCAACATGGTATCAGAGCGGGAAAATATCTGAGATGGAAAAGGAGAAGAAGATGGAGAAGAAAGGAAGGAAGAAAAAGAAAAAGAAAAAGAAAAAAGAAGAGTTACTCATTTTTCCTTGAGTCTTTATTTCCCAATTCCTATTTTTTATTAGATGTTTTACTCTCTTACCGCATGTTTCCTATAGCAAATTATATGCCGTTGGAAAGATATTTGAGTCTAGTTTCCAACTCAAAAAGAATCGTTGAAATCAGATTTTTCTAGAAAGAGAAATTGACATCCGAAGCAGCAAAGGTCAAGTAGCAGAAAAGTTTCGTGCAGCAGCAAAAAGCTTCAGCATTTGAGTTGTTTTATGCCATCAAGAATGAGACTTTATATCAGCCACACCGATGTCTTGCTTGGTAGGGCTTTATATCTCCTCAAGTCTTGCTTGGTAGGGCTGCCAAACTATCTGCTATCATTCATGCATTGTCTGGCCTCAGTTTGCTCCAAGATTGAAGCCATCTGTCAATGCTTTCTCTGGAGAGGATCAGACGACACTTTCAGATATCATCTGTTGAGTTGGAAGGAAATATGCATGCTTCTCAATAAGGGTGGGTTACGCATCCGGCCTACGAAGGAAATGAACAAAGCCCTTATGCTCAAGTGGATTTGGAACTTCAATGTCAAGCACAACAGCCTATGGAGACATATGGTCAAGTTCTACTTTCAATTTTCGGGTGCTTGGTGGAGAGAGTGTGGCGTCACTCGTCTCTTATCCCCGTTATGGAAATCAATTCAAAAGTTTCTCCCAGTATTCAAAGAAGCAACTTCTTTTTACACCGGCAATGGGAGGCCTCCTCTTCTGGTCGGATGAATGGTGCAGCCCCCGTCCCCTCACTGAGGCCTTCCCGGGGCTCTCTAGGGTGGCTAGAGACCTCTCTTTCTCCATGGCAGACTCTTGGAGTGAACATTCGTGGAGTCTCTCATTTCGCTAGGGATTAAATGATGAGGAAGTTGCAGATTTTTGCTCTCTCCTTTCCAGACTAGGCAACATTACTATTCGTGAGCATGCAACTGATAAACTGACATGGAAGCCCAGTATCAATGGCCGATTCACAGTAGCTTCCGCCTACTCTCATATCAGAGAACACGACTACGGCATGCCTGAGCATAAGGCAAACCTGGCATGGAAGCTCTTAACGCCTAGTAAAATCAAATTTTTCATGTGGACTGCCATCAGAGACCAGATCCTCACCTCCAACAACCTCCACAAAAGAGGCTTCACCGCTCCTAATCGTACTTGTCCCCTTTGTGGTGTGTGTGACGAGACAGTTTAGCATGTTCTCCTACGATGTGGCTCTTCTTGGCAAGTTTGGATTAAGATCTTTCAGAAGATTGGCCTTCAAATGGGGTGGCACCAGGACCTCTTCAGCATCTGTGACATGGTTATGGGGATTCGCCTTCCTAGATTGGGCAAGTTAATTCTCTTTGCATGCCTTGCGTATGTCCCATGATGCTTATGGCTTGAGTGAAATAACCGGAGATTCAATTCCAAAGCTAGCACCCCGGATAATACGGCTTCTTATGTGGTGGGCCTTATCTTCAACTAGTTACATGCCAGAAAGGAATTTGCCTCTCTATCAAGTGTTTCCCTTCAAGAAAATTGAAGCTTGATCGCTCATATGGCGGGCCCTTGCAGGACTCCAGTTATGGCTACCTGGGATCCTCCCCCAAGCGACTGCATCAACCTCAATTTTGATGGTAGTTGGAGCAGGAGGTGTTTTCAGAGATAGTTGTGGAGTTTTTATTCTCTCTTATGTTGGGCCGGTGGGCATCGCTGACTCAAACACTGCTAAAGTGAGTGCTCTTCTATTTGGCCTCCAAATCTTCAGGGACCGTCTCCATGGAAAGTTGTTTATTGAAGGAGACTCAAAGGTTGTCATCAATTGGTGCTCAAAAGAAAGCTCCCCCTTGGCAACACTGGCCTATCACTGACTGTAGTGCTGACATTACGTCCTCAATTCATTGTAATTGGAATCTCATTCTTAGATCAACCAATTCCTTGGTTGATAAATAGGCTAAGTTCGGAACCACCCAGCAATCTTTCATTGTTTGGGAAGGCTTCCCCCTTGTAATCTGCTCATTTGAGCTTTTGATTTAATAAAATTCAGCATCATTTAAAAAAAAAAATTAATCATTGATGCAGTAAGCGTGGAAGCAACATCCATTACTGATTTATCCACTCTTCTCTGTTTTTGAGAAGACCTTGCAGCAGCTCTCGGAACCAGTAGCACTCAGTTCAATTATTCTTTTGGAGAAGATTAACAGCATTCGGTTCAACTTATTAGCAGCTTATTACTCGGTTCCAACTTATTATTTGGTACACATCTTCCTTATTCAAAGATGAACTTGCTGCAAATTATCTCATGTGTCCTTATTACTCTTAAGGACTTTTACCATCTACTGGTTATCCGTTGCTATATAACAACATATTTGGTATGTTTTATTTGGGCATTGACTCATTACCGTAACTGTTATTGTGTCTCTTTGTTTGAGACATTATTATTGAAGAAGAAATCGTTGATTGCTTGCCTTGGGTTCATTATTTGATAACTGTTGTCGGCATAGGTTCACATGATGAAGAATTTGAATTACTTCGGAAAATAAAGCACATGATGGTCCCAGCTTCTTCATCTTATCTTCCTATTGATTCCCCATTACCATTACTATTTTGTCTTTTGGATACCGTGGTTCAGTCGCCGTCATCCTCTGTATTTTTAGGGACAACTGGGTCTGTTTGATATTTATTCCCTAGCTTGAGGAAGAGTGTTAAAATTCACATACAAGCATAGTTTGTTCATTTCATATAAGTGTAAGTTTTTCTTAAGGGTTGCAGTAAGTTAGGCTACATGGTATAAGTTTGTTTCAATTCATTCTGAGTTGTGTTTAGGAAGTTATGAGGAGTATTGTAATGAGGAGCAATGTTGTCATTTTGTATTATTTTCACTTAAGTGAAGTATTTAAAGAGGAGGGCTCGAATTCTGAGCCCTCAACTCTAAGCAACCTTCTTGTTGTTTTCCCTCTCTCTTTCATCTTTCTTTTCTCTCATTCTTCTCCTTCTCAAACTTTAATCTTACGATTTTACAAAATCATTTTCTTATTATTATAAATAAAATTTTAAAAAACAAAAAAAGGTTCCCTCCAGCAACATGTAGGTGAGAATCATCCTTTGTAAAGAGGTTTCATTAAGATTTTTTCTCCTCAGATATGTGCTCTAGTCTCTCTGGAAAAGAAGGATTTCCATGTAACAGCTATTGCTGAGAAACCTGCAACATGAATAGGACAGACTACAGAAGCACAATGAAGCTTCATTCCTCAGAGGAAAGCTCCATCTTCTTTTTCTGCAAAATCCCCTACTACATTTCCACCTCTCCACACTACTTGTAAGCATGTCCTACTTTCAGCAAACCATTCAGCGAGTGAGTACCAAGAGCTGACTGTCAGCAACTTGGTTTAGGTGACCCTATCCTTGCCTTTGTGGGGCTGCAAGGAATGGCTATAGGCTATTCAGTAACACATTCCATAATCTTATCCTTACTTCATCATCTATTTCATTTGAAACCACATGGGGTATAGTTTAACATAAAATTAACTAATCTTTAACCAAATATCTTAAAAAATAAATCAACAACTAATTTAAGCCAAGTAATTACTCCTTATCTTGGGAAAGAGCAAAAAGAAAGGCCTGTCTCAGGGTTAGAGAGGGTGAGTAATTCCCAACCACACTATTTCTTCTGTCAGCAACTTCTAGTTTTTTCCACATACTGGAACCACGTATCAATTTTCTAACTTTAGTTTAAAATTTTCTAAATTTTAATCCAATCTCAGCATCAACCCAGTTAAACAGGAAGTTTGTACCTGTTTCACCTAGACAGGGCCACTGGGTCAAAGATTTTGCTCATACATGGATTAAGTGACAACCTCATCACTGTGAGTTGCAAACTAGCACTCATACAAACTTTCAATACTTTCATTACCATCTTTTTGTTTAAGATGAATCTACATTACAATTATCCAGAAAAGATAAGTGGGGGAAAACCCACTGTTTTCTACAATTGGGATAGAAGAAAATACGGAACAAAACATGTTCAGAAACAAACCTGACGAAGTGTTCGAGCAACTAATGCTTCAATGACAGGGCCCCTGTCATCATTTAAAAGATGCACTTCATCAATAATTAATAGCTTAACAAGCATTGACAGTGACATGTCACTGCTTTTCCGAGTAATTACATCCCACTTCTCAGGTGTTGTGACTATCATCTGCATGGCATAAAATTATAGTGTGATGAGATTGATGAATAAACATGGAACCATGTTTCTTAGTTTGAAGGAAAACAAAAATTAACAATAAACTGTTCTATAAACAAGAAAAAGTAAAGAACCTGAGTCTCTTCAAGTTCATGCCTAGAAAGTTGCATATCTCCAGTAAGTTCTCTCACAGTCAAATTTAAGGGCGCTAAACGATGTCCAAAAGTTGATGTGACCTCAGCGGCTAATGCCTATCAGAGAGCATTCATCAGACGCTAATAACTTCAGATCAAAGCCAAACAACCAAGCAAAAAAGTAAACAATAACTATACCTTCATGGGAGCAACATAAACTATTTTGAATTCATTTTTGCACAAAATGCCATCTCTAAAATGTTGTCTGATCTGAAACATTGCAGAAAAGTTCACATGTGAAGGTGTGGAAAAAATCAGAAAACCACCGGAAATTTAAAGGTACAAGTTCATTTCAACTCCAACTCTGTATGCCCCTTATGCATCTCTTACTACATTTCCCTTTCTATCTCCTAAATGCTTCTCTTTTACAGGACAAAAATGTTAATGCTGAAAGGGAAAAAAAACTCTCTGAAGAAACACATATGTCTCACTTATGACTGCTTACCTCATGAAGAATAGATATCATGGCGATATTCGTCTTTCCAGCCCCAGTTGGCGCACAAACCTGGAAGTAGATCCAATTTATCACCAGTTTAAAATGAAAAAATGCTATCCCCATTGGAGCCATATCCTAACTATGTAGGAGAACTCTTATCCATCCTCCTCTACTCCAGTATTATTTTTTAGTTTCACTGTCAAGTTGGCCTATAGTAAGTCTTTCCTAACCATTTCAATGTGTGTCAACTGTAGCCTCCCCATACGTACTGCTGGTCCCTCAAGGAGCAACAACAAGACCCTTCTAACAATGCAACATTGGGTCTTTCTGACATGCTCAAACCTTCTCAAACAACTTTACATCACATCTAGTGGTACTGTCAATTGCTCAGTGATAGTTCCATTTCTAGTGTTGACTTTCCTTCTTGTATGACTCTCACCTCCACCATTCTCATCCTCTACTCACTTTTCATCACTTCATTCCATAAACCGTGGACGGTCTACAAGCTGTGTTGTAGAAATTTGCCTCCATCCAATTTATCATGTGTACCTATCACATGATATGACACCTAGACGCTAGGGTCCACTTCTGCCATACAGCAGAAGTATTTATTCTACATCCTCCAGCTACATTCTGCCTACTACATTTAACTATGGTTTACATCCAACCCCATCTCCCGCTTTTTTTGAAAAACTAAGCCTAGGTCTCCGATCTGATGAATCCTATTGGAATTTTCATTAATTATGGCTAATATATTGAATCTTAGATCACTTAACTTTGAACCCTAGTTTTTATTCAATTAAAATAAAAACAGATAAATAAATGTTTAAGCCATTATTCAGTTTGTGTGGATGAGATACCAGTATATTCTCATTTGTGTGATATGTGGTCTGAAATATGCGGCTCTGGACTCGGTTGAGAGATTTGTAGCCATGAAAAGCAGCCTGAGCAAACTCATCTAATTCTTTTATCTCAATCTGATAGCAAAGTGTCAGGAAATTTTTTAGGTCAATAATAAAATAATAGTAAGGAAAGTAAAAACACAAAAATAATAAAAACAAATAATTAACACATTAACAATAAATATCTAAGAAAACATCAAAACAAGCTTTCAAAGAAAATCCCTCTAATCCGTTGCTGTAAAGGGAGTGCTCCTTTGATCTGTATTCTCGTTTGCTGAAATATAGGCACACTCATTCTAAAAAGAAAAAAAAATGACAATTGCATTGAATAATATAAACACCAACAAGGAGTATTTTTTTATTTCAAAAAAAAATATAAACACCAACACAAAACAATCAGCAGAAAATAAAGATTACCAGTCTCTCTCCCGGTTTCATTTCTGCAGTTGGCATAGGTGGAATTCTAACTTCTTCATAACCTTTAAAATGTTTCCTAACAGTTCCCTGTGGAAGAGCTGTAACTGAGAAAGACCCATCCCCTATCATATCATCAAAAGCGCTTTTTTTCTCACTTGCTAGAAGTAAAGAGGAAAAATTCCCTGCCAAAATATCAAGCTCAAAACCATGTTCACTTCCACGTTTATGCCGTTTTTCTTCCTTGCGCCGAAGTTTCTCAATTTGACGCTCAGATTCTGTTTGAACAGTGACCTGTAAAAAAATGAAGATAAATACCAAGCATTTGTGTAAAAATATAGGAAAAAAGCTTCAGTATATTCACTAAATTACCAGATACCTGTGTGCCATAGCTTGGCATCCATGACTGAGTGCTAGAAACTGTTTTCTCAGATTTTAGGACAAACAACCCATGGCGGATGGCATCAACAATTTCTTTCAGATGCTGTAGAGAAATCCTAGTAAGACTTCCACTACAAAGTTGACAAATAGACTTACTGGGTCTTTTTTTTTTAAGAAATGGTGACAATTTTTTTTTAAAATAAAAAAGAGGTACAAGAATAGTCATGTGCAAGGGGGAAAGGCAGCTAAAACAACCACAAGAACAAAAGGAAAATACAAAATTTATTAAGTCACGTGAGGACTAAAGGGGTGGCCATTAACAACAAGAAACCTTGGCCCCCTTCTCTAACTAATGTAGCTATGTGAGGAGTGTGCAGAGAAGTGATAAAAACGTCCTAGGCTGAATCTTGGATTTCTCCAAAGAAGTGTTATAAGTGCCAAGGTGGATCATTCCTTGAGAGCATCAATCAATAACAACTCCACTACAAGGGGAGAGGCTGGCTGAGACAGGCACAATCCATGGAGGTGAGTTCAAACCTCAATCTCAGTAAATCAATAAGACCCATAGGCCTCAAGTAGTTAAGAATAGTATAGCCAAGGTAATCCTTGAATGTGGTCCCACAACCAATCCACCTAGATTGGCTGCACATGAAAAAAACTAAGGAATAGTTTTCTCCATGACTGTCCAAACAAGGCAGAATTTGAAGGAAAGTCTCTCTCCTCTCTTTCCAGATGCATCAAAGAATAGCTACCATAGATATGCACAAAAATAACGTCAATAAGTTGCTTGATTAAATCTCCAAATTTTATGTGGAAAATACGTTAAATGCCAAATTTGTAGATGATGAAGCCCCATACTAGGAGGAGGAGCAACAAAATAGGAGATAGTTGATTTTTTCCGTGTGCAATAACATATCATCTGTAAGGTATGATAGCTGCCTTCCACATTCAACTAATTTATTAAGGTTAAAATTTTCCCCTTCAGAGCACATTAAATGAATAAGAAAATCTCTAGAGGGCTTTGTTCTTCTAGGCAAGAGCAGACAACTGGTCCCAAGACCAACTATTCATAAGAAGCGAGTCATAAAAGGAAGCAAAAGTGGATGCGGAGATCTGTTGCTAATGAGTAAGATGCCTCTAAAGGTTTAGGTTCCACAAACTCTGTTGCAATCAAAAGTTCTGGATGCTACCATCAAAACATCCAGATTGATTGCCATACAGAAACCATGTGATTACAAGAGAGGAGAATGTCCAGTTCAAGCATGACATTAAAGACCCAATTCTGTTACCATTTACAGTGGAAGAGAACTCAAGATCAAAGAGAGGCTTTTCTTCCTTCGGGAGTTTGTTCTACCTTTTCATCTTAATGAAATGTCTTTCTCATTGAGTTTAAAAAATAAACAAAATAAGATAAAATAACGATTAAGAATATACATAAAGTGGCAAACTTCCTGCATAGGCACTAATTTATGAAGGATTTACTTATCCGAATTGATGCTTGTTTGAGTTAATCACTAGAAAAAATAACTTACTATAACTTATAAGTAATGAATCCTTTCTCTCTCAACTTTCCATGATCTCTACCATTCACCTCTTGTCTTTTACATTTGTTATCCCTGTTTTTGGAATTCCAATATGGTCTTAAGTTAGAAGGTCATCCAACCAAAAATATTGCCACAGGCACTCATGACAGGATGTGTTCTGAGCAATCTCACATAGCTTTAGATTTAAAAATATTTTGTGATGACTAGTTGGAAAGTGATCTCTTAACTTCAAATAGTTATTTTTAAGTGGATGAGACCCAATTAAACAACAATAAGAACAACAACAACCACAATAATGAAATTTATGACAATAGATGGGGGTAGTAGAAGAAACTGTCACCCGTCTACTTGGACACAGATGATGCTTTTATTGTTTCTTCAAAAAACTTACAATAAAAAGGTCCTTTGGGTATATCAGACTCCACCTCTGCAAAACTTGTCGGTCTGCTTCATAGCCTTACAATCTTCCGGGACCGATTCCCGGGTCCCCTTATCATTGAAGGGGACTCCAGGGTTGTTATTGATTGGTGCGCCAAATTCAAGAATCCCCCCCCATGGCGGCACTGGGATGTCTTCCTAGATATTTGCAGCATCTCCTCCTCCCTCAATTGTACTTGGGTGCATGCACCCAGATCCGCTAATCACCTTGCAGACTTCCATGCTAAATGGAGATCTTCCCTCCAAACCCTTATTGTGGAGTGTGGCCCCACCATATACGTTGTATTTTTCCTCTCTTTTCCTTTTCTAAAATTCACACATTCTATTAAAAAAAGGACCTCTACACCCATTCACAAGAAATACTGAAGTTTACGGTTCCTTGGGCACTTTTACATCATCATGCTGGTGCGAAAGAGCAAAAAGAAGTCTAGAGGTGAGAACATGTTGGTGCACTACATTCTGTGCTCAGACCAAAGTAATCTAAACAATATTCTCCGGGTCCCTTCAGCCACTGATGTCAGGCAGATGCTCTGGAGCATTTTTTTTTCCTCGAGAAACCTTGATATGTATTGCTCCATCCTCCTGATGCATCTTTAACTTAGTATGATGGGTTTGTTAATAACGAACACCCACCCTGCTGGTGTTATGTGCCTTGTGATGAATGCAACAGGGGCATCTCCACATTTTCTTTTTGGAAGCATCATTCAAGGGCAGAGGACCAAAGGAGAGAGGTCAAGTCAACACTTCCAACTCTGTGACCTTTTCATTTGTTAGCCAATTGCTTGCCAAGCTGGAGGAGACATCATAGAAATTACTTTCAAAGGGCAGCTTTGAGTACCTTTTTTTTATTGCTTAAAGGTTAGTTTCGTGTATATTTTGCAAGATTGCATGTGTAAAAAGGAAGAAATTGAGGAAAAAATAATGGAGACAAGAGAGAATAGAGAGATGAGGGGAGAGAGTGCAGATGACGCACTCACTCCTTGGAGGCTCAAAAAGTCAACCTCCTCTTCCTTTTATTTTACTTAAGTCATTACAAGAGTAAAATTACAACAATGCCTTATAGCTTCTAAATATATAACTTCATGTATACACATCGGAATTTAACCAAAACTGAACCATAGATTCCCAACATGATATATAGACTACTGCTAACACCAGAAGTAAATACTAGTAACTGAAAATAACCAAAATGCCCCTCAATATATATGTTTGTCTGCTTTATTGCAGGCTTAGGAAAAAAATAAAAAAAGGATTCACAATCCATACCGACAAAAGGTCCTGTACTGTTTCAAAAGCAGTATCCCCAACAAGATCCAGTAATTCAGCAGCAATCTAGACAAGGAGAAGTCTCTGTTGGTTTAAATTTTTTTCATATATTCTATGTAGCTTTCAAATATGCTATAGAAAACTAAAAGGAAAAACACCAACATATAGTACCTCGTCGCCAGCTTTATCTGATATAAGAACCTGACAGAGGGCCAGTGCCAGTTCATCCCCTGAAAGCTGTGAATCACTTTGTTGAACTATCAGATCACATAAATCCTTTAACCATCTCAAATTGGAATTTGCCCTCTCAACAGTATTATGATGTACAGATAGAAGAGAAACATTTGATTCCACATTTCGTGGAATAGAATGTATATAGCTTTCGCTAGGAAAATCTAATGAACCATTTTCCAGTGAAATGTCCACAACAAATCGAGACGGCACTTGAAATGAAAGATCTGTACCAAACTCACTCAACTCATCAGAAGATCCAAGCTGGAAACTTTCATGGTTGTGTGGGTCATCATTTTCACCAGCTTGCAATGCATAAAGCCTTTGAGCTAAAGAAGCAACTTTCTTGTAGGCAGAATCTGAAATAGATGAGCCAAGAAGTCTGTGCAATTCTTCCCTGTTACAAGTTTCTCAACCAATCATAAGATTAAAAAAAAACATGGGAAGCTTCAAATAAAATGAGCCTCTATAGTTTTGCATAATATTTATTTACTATACTGATAAGCCATACAACTCAAGCTTAATGGATGCACTTCAACATACTTCTGCAGCAAATTTACTGTTAGATCTCACAAATAAGAGCAAGTGAAATTACTACACATTGTGTGATTTTTATTTTTCTTTGAATGTGGCTTATAAGGAAGCTGACCTACTTAACTATGACTCACCCTAAGTTTGCTTTAATGATTGGAATCGTAAGTCAATTTATAGAGAATCTAGGACAAGTTCTTGAGTGTTGGGTTTGAAGAGCACTCCTGCGAAATCTTAACACATGAGTGTCATGGACCCATGGAGATCCCAAGTCTTTTCTTATGCAGATTATGTCAGGCCTCGAGTGGATGAAGATGCAATCTAGGACACTAGGGCTTTAAATGTTTTTCGGAGACATTTTGGTAACATAGAAGAGTAAAGAACAAATAATAGTGGCCAAGTCGTTACCAGAAGCCAAATACAAAGCAATGCTTGTATATCTTGTGATTTTATGTGGATTATATCGATGATGTTGGAGTTCATCCCTCAATTACTACCCATATGAAGTTAGCAAGTGACTATTGGGGTTACCTTCAATGATTGTAAACCGGTATACCATGAACTTAGAGAACACATTCAAACATGTTGTCATTTTATATGAGATTTTCTAAAGAATGTACTCTACATGTTAGATCAGGAGACCGACTATGAGATATTTCTACCAAATTTTGTCTCACAATTGTTTGATAACTAACTCAGTATATTGGGTATTTATACTCTAGCTGGAGGGGGAGTGTCAAAAGATGTTAGTAAGGGTATTCTGGTTAGATTCTTTATTGGATTTTTTTTTTTATCATTATCTCTTGTAATTTAATATATTAGAGAAGAATACAGATAATCACTTGTTGGCCAAACACTATTTTTTTTTCTGCCATTTCTTCTATCGTTCTTCTTCTTCTTCTTCCTCTCTCCAAATGCTATGTTATTGTATCCTTTCTTTCTCATAATCATTTAAATTTAGAACAGTGAAACCAACAATGCAGACAAACTATACAGAAGCAAAAGCATACATTTCATAGGATGAATAGTTTACCAGAAAGGTAGTCATGGTAACCATTAAGATGGAGTCTAATCTTAATGTTGATGATTAGATTTGAATAACAAAAAATAGCACAACAATTAGACAAGAGAAAATTATATATAAAGGCGACTGCATACATAAGGTTTAAAATAAATATCAAATATAATGATTGACATTCTCCACTTGGTGCTTACTTTTTCTCAGATATCTTTTGACCAGTATCCAGTTCTGTTGCTAGATCACTGAACAAATCATAAACTGCTTTTGCTACGTCCTGAAAATCTTCTGATGCAATCTCACCAATCAGTTCCACAACTGCAGCGGCAAATTGTTTATACGCTTGACGTATTTCAGTTGAGGCTGGAATGAAACAGATAAGTGTCAACAAGAAAATCACCATAAAGCATGAATCCAGAATGTAAGAAAAGATTCATTGAAGAGCATGTCTTGTTCTCATTATTGACAGATAGCATTCACACCTTCTGGCCATCGACGAATTATTCTTCGTGCAAGCTCTGAATCATCCAGGGAATTAGCATGTCTGGTTAAAAGGATAAGAAAAAAAAAAAAAGGAAGCCGGCATAAGGAATCACATAAAATATTATATCCACCATATCTCACCAAGCTCCCAACAAAGGAAATCATACTAGCAAAAGCCAAATATCTGATTGCTCCTGTTAAGTGCAAGATTCCAATGTACAATCACCACTAACAATTATACACAATTTAACACTGCATTCTAATGAGATAATTATCTTAATTAACAGGTTGAGTGAATGGAGGGGCAAGGCACCAGAAGTAACCTCAAACTATTGCAAATAAAATAAAATAAAAAATAGTGAAACATCTAGATGTTCCGACTGAACAGTACAGCGTTAAATGAATTATTACGCCAAAGACACAAATGCATGATGAACGGCCATATGAACCAGGATTTGATATGAAACCATTAGGTAAGGAACTGATCGCGGCCAGCCTTTCGGTTCAGAATAAAATGAGTACAGATAAAACAGAGAAACATTATACTTGTGAGGTTTGAGATTTTGAAGGATGAGTTTTCTCTGGAGATAAGCCTGATCGACATCGTAAGGATCTCTGAGAGAATTTGCCAAGCGAGGCAGCTGAACCAGCATCTTCGAGTGTTAGCACCGAGAGTAATTGGGAGGAGAAGAATTCGGCGGGCAATGGAAATGCGCCTGTTCGAGCCCGCTGTTCACGAGTACACTAGAAGTCCAGAAGTCGGAGGAGGCAATTTTCACAGAGAAACCAGAATTATAATAGTATTATTCTACGTGTTTTGATTGGATAAAAGTGGTGGGCCGCATTTGGCTTGTTAAATTTGTTTCCCCTTGCTCAAGAAACGCTGAGTAGGGGGGTAGGTTCGTAATTTTAAAGGAGTGATAGGGCTAATAATGGCAGGGGCAGTATGCCGTTTATTTATTTTATTAAAAAAAAAAACTGAGTGTATATAAAATAATTAGGGACAGTTTCCAATTACAGTCATCTTTTAATGAGGGGCAGTTTCTAAACTTTGAAACAACTTACATAAAAAGTTTTAACATAAGAAGATAATACATACATAGTAAATAACCACAATGCCCCTATACATATTTCAACCAATGCATCAATAAGAGGAGGGGAAAGTCATAAGAAGAACGATGTTGCCAAGGGGGGGTTACTCAACAAAACAAAAATTTAATCTTCATCTTCATCTCGTGTATCTACATGATTTTCATCTTCTAAATAGGTAGTGTGGACAAGTTCATGTCCACTGGAAAATAATCTCCAGTGTTAGGGTTCCCAAATAAGGAAAACGTAGAAAATAAGAGAATTAGTAACTTGTAAAGTATACTTAATTAAAATATAATACTTAAACATTAAATTAGGTAAAATAAACATTATTACTACACGAATAACTAATTTAATGTATAACTAAAATATATTAATGTACTAATTAATTTAATTATATATTATATTAGTTAAAGATTACTGTTTATTATACATTAATACAGTAATTACGTGAGTCAATTAACTGTGCATATCATTAATCATAAAAAAATAAAAAAATAACATAAACGAATATAATACATTTAAGTTATTAATTTACTGATAATATATGGTGTTCTTTAACATAAAAAAGTGGTGATTAAAGAGGAAAAATCTATCAAATACTAACTTTAACACACTATATATTTTTACATATTATTAGTTAAAAATATTTTTTCCATTAAATTTAAAACCATTGATTTTATTAGTTATAAAAATAAGTTAATTAAACTCGATGCTCAATTAAAATTTTCAACTTAGGAAAAATTGATGAACAGTGTTTCGTCTTCCTCTTCCCGGCGCCGAACAATTCGGGAGATCAACTTCTTCTTCTCCCTCTCGCCTAAGCAGTATTTTGAGCTAACTCGGACTAGGTTGAGGCGGCTCGGGTAGAAAAGTTTTTTCAACAAGATATTGTCGTCTTCGAACAGTGCAAGGTTGTCTTCTCTTAACGGCAACTCGGCAGAAGATCACGGAGAAAAGCAGCTATCGTCTTCTTCTATAACGACGCCAATAGCATCAAAAACTATTTGCCGAATGGGGAAATCGATGCCTAATCGAAGTAGAAATTACGCAATTGATGCCCAAATGTCAAAATTGAAGAAAATTGAAATCAAAATGGGAAAATTAAACGAAATCGAAAAACCGAGAGAGGGCAAGTTCAAGAGAAGACCGAAAGACCGAGGGCGGAGAAGAGAGGGAGCAAAGACGTCAAGGACACAGGGAGATGAGAGTGTTAAAGTCCTAGGCAAGAGTAATTCCTAAGAGGTCACCTATCCTAGAATTACTGCTCGCTTAACTACGAAGTTCTGAGTCAAATACCTAGCCAATACAACCCGAAAAGACTAGCCGTTTAAGGTGCGAAAAACCAAGTATTTAACTCAGAACACAAACTCTAACAAAAGTGGACGGAACCACTCTGACATCCACCCTGCCCATTCTGGAGCCGCCTTCTCACGGGATACGAACGCGGGAATTAATAGATAAGAAACTTCAATCATCATTATTCAACAGACATTCATACTTAGCTCATCAACAAATGAAAAATTTAAAGTATCGAACTTGAAATAAGGAACAGTCTTCTGCCCAATTCCCAAAACGATGTTACAGCAACCCATGAGTCACTTTGTACAAAATGACAAAGCCCCAAGCAGAGACACATCTGACCAGGAGAGAGAAAATTACTCAGCATTACTCGCTGTCAATTTTATAGAGCACAATGGATATCTTTCATCAACAGTGTATTAGTTCTTCACATATAATGGTACAAAAGAGTTCTTGCACAAGTCGCATAGGAATCCCCAGCTGATGAGATCTGGTGAGAATCTTCTTTCGGTCTGTAATCACGATCACGATCAAGGGTCTCCGGAGCAGTTTTTTTCTGTGGTTTTGAAGGGGGAATCGAGCTCAGCGCGAACAGTGGAGATGCGTGGATGGTAAGAGAGATCGGTTCTCCTGGCATTCTGGGTTTTGGGGAGCTTCGGGAGGAAGGGCTTCCCGATCGGACAGGAGCGGGAAAGTGGAAATTATTCCGTTTGCTAACTGAAACGCCAATATTGGCCCTAACTAGGAAAATGGTTTAAAGGCTTAATTTTTTGTATTTTGTCCAATATTATTAAAATCAATCAGATTATCACATTCGAGGGCTTTACATAATATACATACTTAGGGGGGGTTAGTGCACTGTGAGAAGGGTGAAAGTGAAAGTAATTTTTTTTTTTTTGTGGTTGTGTGTGCCATGAAAAGTATAGTGGAAAGTAATTTTTTGTGTTAGTGTATTATAAAATGTACATAAAATTTTTATTAATAAAATAATTTAATAGATTTAAGTTTTATAATGTAGTTTTTATTTAACTTTTCTATAAGTTAAGATAGATTTTAACTTGTCTGAATTAATAAATAATTATTTATTTTAATTAAGTTTTTATTTTTATAATATCCAAATGCTTATTCAAATAGTTACTTTTTAATATATAAATTATCACTCTTAAAATACTGATTAAATATAATATTAAAAATCATAAATTTATATAAATAAAAAATAAGGTATTTTATTATACAAATTATATTTATAGATTTAATTTTATAATATAGTTTTATTTAACTAAACTATATATTTTAACTTTTGAAAATTAATAAATAATTAAAATAAATTAATTTTATGTATTTATAACAAATATAAAAATAAATTAATTAAAAATCCTTACTTTTATAATATCCAAAAGGGTATTTTATTATATAAAATTAATTTAATAGATTTTAAATTTTATTTTAGATAGTTTTATTTGACTAAACTAAAATAAATTTTAACTTGTTTAAAATTTATCTTTAATTTAAAATTTTAATTAATTATTCAATTAATTATATAAGAATTAAATGATTAAACAAATACTTACTTTTATAATATCCAAACACTTAATTAAATTGTTACTTTTCTAATATCTAAATTTTCACTCTTAAATTAGAAATCAAATATAATATTAAAATCATGAATTTATTTAAATAAAAATTAAGATATTTCATTATATAAAATTACTCTGATGTTGGCACTTTAATACTTGGGTCATGTAAAAGTGTGAAGGCAGTATAAAGTAAAAATAAAGAATGCCCAAAGTGCCGACAGCTTCTGTTCTCTTCTCCGGTCCTCACATTAATCCAAAAAAAAGAGACGTTGGATGTACGGAATAAATAGCACGGTTGGTCAAAAAGGTTGGTCATATCCCAACATTAAATATTTATCGGATTTTGTAGTATCACTTACCTTTGTATTTACTTAAACATGGAATTAACTCTATAATTCTCATATAATTATATATAATAATAATTATTATTATTATAAGTTAATAGGTTGCTGAGGTAATCAAACTCAAAAGAATTTTCAAGGGTAGAATAAAAAAGCATATGACTAACTCAAGATCCAAGGAAAAAAAGGCTTTATTGGCACCCCACATGGGTCACTGATAGCATCCAAGACCCTCCTCCACCTGAGACTTAAGGGCCCTTTTTCCTGTTTTTTGCTTTAAAGAGTGATTGAAGAGGTAATTATGCTGATCAGTGATCCCCTGCACTTGCAAGAGGTAGGCAGGCAATATTGGCATCACTCTATAAAAGAAATCTTTTCACATTCTAGGGAGAATAGTTTAGATTAACTCCTCTTCATTCCACTCTTTTTGTCCTTAATCCCCTTTGGAATGTTCTTACAAACCCTTTTATAAAATCGACCATACCCATATTAGTTCACAAGTAAACTTATTTTTTGTTTTAGATATTTATGTTTTTAAATAAGAAGTTATCTTTAAAATTTTATGTGTGTGCAAGAACCGTTTAGGCTCAAATATTTGATTAACAAAATCATGAGTTTGGTGCATTAGGTAAGAACTCCAGACTTGTAAAAGAAATTCCGCCTATCATTTTCCAAGCAAGCTCTCCCTCTCAACTGAATGAAAAATTTCAACAAACCTATCATTGTTTGTCACGGGAAGAAATTAGCCACTGTGAAATTATAAAAACAGAAAAGAAATCAGGGGCAGATCAGTAGTCCTTCGATACTAGTCTTAACAGATGTCCCCTACAAGCATCTTACAGATCATCTCAGCAACAATCCAACCGTAAATCGGTGATGCTCAATCAGGCAAGACAAGGACAACGTAATGTTGACCAGACATTGACAGCACATCAGAGGAGGAGAGGGAACCAGAAAAGAGAGCAGGAGCGCGGGGTCCATCTTCACCAACCAGGTGGGTTAACCTCTGATCTCTGCGTGAGTTTAGGACCGTTTTAAATCTCTGCTCTGCTCGTTCCCCCATGACACTCTCTCGGGAGAAAATAAAGAAAGGATTGGGAAAAAGTAAAAACAAAAAAACAAAACAAAAGGATTACGGAAACGGACAGCCACCACCACCACCACCACCATATACATCACCACACCTCACAGGCTCGCATACGCATTATTGTCTAGAAATCGCTATTCGCCACAAGGGTTCAGCTTCTTTCCTTTTGTTACTCGACTCTAGATTCAACTCTACTGGCCTTGCCTCTCAGCATCTCTTGTTGGGAGAGCTTGGTGATCTTTTTCTTGAGATTTCATTCATGGGTGCTTTAGTGATTCTACTGTTCATCCTGGGCATGGCTGGTGCCAGTTCTGGTGAGTTTTTGGTGATGGGTGTGTTATTTTTTTTCTTTCTTCTTCCGTGTCTGGTGTTATTTCACTGTTTGCATTTCTTGAATTTCATCTACCCATGGTAGAGTCTGAGATCTCTCTTTAGCTCTTTGCTTCTTCTTTTTTTTTCTTCTTCACCTGATTTTGATCCAATGTGGAGTAATTTTTTTGGGTGTCTGAAAATGGATTTTTCTTTTGATGGGTTGCTTTCTATGAGCGGAAGTTAGTTGCAAGAAAGTGGACCGTGGTCTTTCTGTGAGATTTTTCACCGGGGCTCATCTGTATTTTTCTTTTCTTGCCTTCTGTGAAAATGGTGTGCAGCGTTGTGCACGTGAAGGCCTCTTCAAGGCTGATGGTTTTGGTTAGCAGTCGGCTGCTCATACTTATTTTCTGGGATGCCAAGTTCTTATCTTTTCATGGATTTATCTGTTCATTTTTTTATTAGATTGCTTCTTTATTATCTTTCTATTTTAGGTGTCTTCTCCTTTCAGCTGAAGCTGCGTTTCTAAATTTTCTACGATTTTAGTCGGATTTGCATCTTTGCTTGGAATCCCAGATCTTTTGGAGGCACCAGATAACTTCTGTTCTTTTAACCTTTGTTTTTTCAAAAAAAATCTAGTCGATTTTTGTATTTCTGTGAGTCCTTCTCGAGTTTTAGTTTTGATTTCTTTGGAAGTTGAGATTGTCTTCTAATCTTTCCTTCCTGTTTGAGTTTCTTGCGGATTCGTTGGTTCTTCCCCTATCTAAGGTCAACTTTGTTTCTTATCTTTACCTGGTTTAGTTCTAATGACTTTTCTGCTACTCTCTTGAAGGTACACAATGGTGTGTCTGCAGGACTGATTTGAGCGACGCCGCTCTTCAAAAGACCATAGACTATGCTTGTGGCGCTGGGGCAGATTGCAAACCAATTCTTCAAAACGGCGCTTGTTTTCAGCCCAACACAGTGAAAGCTCACTGCTCTTATGCTGCTAACAGCTATTACCAAAATAAAGGCCAGGGTCCAGGAAGCTGTGAATTCTCAGGCACTGCCACTGTTGTCACAACTGACCCAAGTAAGTCGCAAATGGGAATCCACCATTTCCTTTTCAAGCTTCATTTGAAGAAATATCTCTTGCAGTAGCCTATAAAGAACACAAGATTACAAAGACTCAATTTTCTTTCCTCTGCTGGCTTGTCTCTTTTTCAGGCGCTGGTGGTTCTTGCTCCTACCCTACAAGTGCCAGGTATGTTTGCCTTCTCTCATCCTTTTGTTTTGCGTTTCATTTACCCATCTCTGAAAGGAGATTTCTTCATTACTTATCCGTGTTAGTGAGATTCTTCCTCCTCTTGGTCGATTTAGTAACATTTCCTCTTCCTCTTCTTCTCCAACGATATGTTGCATTTCCTGTTTCCATTAAAAGTTATAATCATGGGATTCATAGTGTGAATCTACTGTGCTCCTCCACCCACCTCTCATAGCTTTTTTCGGTCCAAGGAGATGTCACCGTGTAATCTTTTTCCGCTGTCTAAAAACACATTTGTTTTTATAAATTCCGCTCCTTTTTTTTCTGATAGAGAAAGTACTGTGTCCCTTTTTCGAGGTTCTCCTCTCCACTCATTCCTTTTGAAACATCATCTGTACGCAGTCGATAGCTGTCCAGTAGAATCCGATACCCCTTTCCATTACCCATCAAGAATTTGCTTTTTCCAGTTTCCTCTGGCGCGATTCTGTTCTTTTATGTTAATTGTTAATAAATTTCTCTTAACAACATATCTATATAATTTCGGGGGATGTATGTTTGGTGGAAACTCATGATCTCTTTCTCACCGGACATACTTTGCTGTTTGATATTCTATTCTTGGGTTGGATGGATTTCATCTCGGATCATAAACTTTTATCTTGGTAATTGCCAGTTTACGTCTGGTTTGTTAGATCTACCATCCACCATTTTTGTCCGGGAAGATCATTGGAATATCGCCCCATGAATTATTTCTGTTGCCTGCATTTGAAGAATTGAAGAACTGATCAATTATAATATTCATTCTTCTTCAGTAGCTCCACACCGACAACCGGTGCACCAACGACCGTGGGCGGCACGCCTGGATCTTCAACATCACCCACCTCAACTAACCCTGGAACATCAACTCCAAACACCTTCACCCCAATAGGAGGAGGCATCAGCTCTGGTGGTCTTGGCCCTACTGGTACTGGCATAACCACTGACCAGAATAGTGGCATTATTGGAAAGATGGACAAGGGTCTTCTCTCTCTAGCCCTCTTAGTTTCAGGCATGTTTTGCTTGTGGGCTTAAACGAGGAAAGAAGAAAAAAAAAAAATAGTTTGCTGGACAGAGGAGAATATGCTTGGCAGGATGAGGTTTTGGCACAAGATAAAAAAACTGGAAATGTGGGGTGCTACAACAGGGAATCTATCATCTAGAGACATTCTCTTTTACCACTTGGGTCTGTTTTATCTTTTTTTTTTTTTTTTTTTTTGTCCTTGGTTGAAAACCCAAAGGAATGGCGTGATTCCTTTAATGGTTGTGGGCAAGTCTAATCTTTGGTAGGATGCCAAATCTCTCTTTTTTGGGATTTTTGTTTCTGTATATGGGAGGGGGGGCAGGCTGGCAAGTAGGATTTATTAATTTGAAAGAGACTTTGGCACCTTTTCCTTTGTTATGCTTCTATCGAAATCTCTCTTCTAATTTCTTCCCATCTTGATCAAACGTATCTCTCCTTTCTCCTTGACTGATGTGAGATGTGAATTATCCAATTAAATTACGCTTTTACACGTTTCAGTGAGATCAAGGACAAGGAGAGATAATATTGTGGCAAGTGTTGATTACAACAGAAGAACTAAGATTTTTTTTTTTATTGAATATTTTGTAGTATTTTTACTGAAAAGAATGATTATTTAAATAGTTTGATGTCCACCGTTAAATCCAGTTAGTGTTCTTGGGTAATTTGATTAATGCTCTGGATGTTAATAATGAGAGATGGGGAGGGACCTTTGTCCCTGCTTTTCAAGTGAAAATGATCGCTATTAATCATCCATTCTGAAAAAAGACTAAGACTGCCACCTTGGGAGATTCCACTGTCGGAGGCTTGGGAGCCTGGGAGTATTTTTTTTATTTCATCTTCACTTTTCGCTTTCTGAGAGAAAAAACATATGAAAGCGTGATTTGTTCAAATCTCTTAAAAACAGGAGAGGAGAGATGACTGCCACCTTTTCTTCTTCTTTCTTTTTTGCTGGATTATAAAATTTAAGGTACACATTTCAGTGAGAAATGTATTTTTTATCCAGTTATAAAATTCGTTCTCTTAAACTATTAGCTTTAACTAAGGTCTGAAAACTTTCTAGTCGAATGTAGAAGGTTAAACATTTATATGAGTCTCTATACAAATTGACATTTTAGCACATTTAGCCTTAATCCTAAATTGTTCCTAGAGCTTTCATGGGCTGTGTCTTGGTAAGAGACCAAGATAGAAGATATGAAGGGATGACCTTGATGTCACCTCAGGAAGGATTCCTTCAAATAATACCTTGTGACCTCAAGGGGCAGATTTTCCATGTAACACACCCTGTTGTAATCCTTATGTAAAACCAAGATTTGGATGGAGGAACAGGATTAAATTGAGAGAAAAAAAAGACAAAAGACAGGAAGAGCTATCTTTTATTTGACTCTCACACACATCTTTGGGCCAACTTTTTGCGTGTTACTGCGGTTGGGAGTTTAAATCCATCATGGTTGGGTGTTTTAAGTCCATTAAGACTTTTTTATGTACCCGTGGGTCTTTTATCGCCATCTTGTGAATGATAAGCATTACTCATTTCTCACGTCTTTTATCGTCGTCTTGTGAATAACAGACATTTATCATGTATCATGTCGCTATCTTGTGAGTTACAAACATTTACCACCCATTTCTACCTGTGAGAGTCGGTGCCTGGGTTGGGACACCGTGACAGATGAGCTTATTACTACAAAAAGGAAGTCAAAGTAACATTGCCTACTCCTTAAACATGAGTGGTAGAATTATCTGTAGGATTAACATGTTTGACACAAAAACTCTTTTAAATCGAAAAACAATGACAACATACCTAACATATGTTTGGAGGCTCCTGAGTCAAGAACTCTGGACGGTGACGAGTAAACATGATAAACTGTCATACCCAAGTCAACACTGGTGGAGCTAGGAACTAGGATGGAAGTAGGGGTGGCTTTGAACCGAGCCGGTTCGCGAACGGCTCGTGTTCGGCTCGGTTCGATTCGTTATATTTTAAGCTCGAGCCGAACTCGAACTCAGAAACAGCCTCGTTTAGGTTAACGAGCCGAACTCGAGCAGAAACAGGTTCGGCTCGTCGGCTCGCGAGCCGACTCGTTAATTTAACGAGCGGCGGGATCGGGGTCTCTCTCCCAAAAAAAAATTTCGGTCTCTCCCGCCCTCGCTCTTTCTCTCCCGAAAAAAAATTTTCGGTCTCTCTCCCGCCCTCGCTCCCTTCTCTCCCGAATTTTTTTTTCGGTTTCTCTCCCCCCCTCGCGCTCTTCTCTCCCGAATTTTTTTCGGTCTCTCTCCCGCCCTCGCTCTCTTCTCTCCCGAAATTTTTTTTCGGTCTCTCTCCCGCCCTCGCTCTCTTCGCGAAATTTTTTTTCGGTCTCTCTCTCGCCCTTGCTCTCTTCGTCTCCTCCTTCCCTTCTCTTTTTCCTCCGAAATTCCCTCTCTCGGCCTCCATCTCCCTTCTCCCTCTCGCCGCCGGTGCCCCTTCCGCCGCCGTCACACCTAATCCTTGCCCCCGCTCATCGCCTTCTTTGCCTCTCATCGTCGTCGCCGTCGACTCCCGTAGCGTCGCCCTCACCTCGTCGTACCCCAACTAGAGCGGCTGCTCTGGACCCTCTCCTGTCGTCGTCACCCCCCTACCACGGCCTGCTGCAGCCGTCCAATCAGCCGGCCACCTCTCTCGCCGGAACGGGAACCCCCGGAGACCTAAGCCGAGGGGGGGAGATTATTTTTCCCCCCTCGACGCTCCGTCCCGCACAGCGTGCGAGTTCACATATGCGAGTTCGCACGTGTGGTTTTTATAAAAAAAAAAAACTTACAAATCCTATTCTCGTTTTTTGTCCGGAATATGCAATAATACGTAAAAATATAATATGTTAAAGTTAGCATTTGATCAAATTTTTTTGTTTATTTTTTTATTTTTTATAATTAATCATGTACATAGTTAATTGGCTCATGTAATTATTGTATTAATGTATAATAAACAGTAATTAATAAATAATATAATATCTAATTTAATTAATTAATATATTAATTACACATTAAATTACTTATTTGTGTTGTAATCATGTTTGTTTTACTTAATTTAGGGTTTGTTTTAATTAAATATACTATTATAAGTTATTCATTTTCTTGTTTTTTATATTTTTCTTATTTTGGGGCACTAACACTGAAAATTGTTTTCCAATGTATATGAACTTGTCCACACTAACACTAAGTTTGAAATTGAATTTCATGTAGAGGAATTAAATGAATTTGAAGCAAGAGATGAAGATGAATTTCAAATTTTAAGTTTGTTGACTAACCCCCCTTATAATTCTCATATCCACAGTAGTTTCAGAGTCATTATTTAGTGCTGGTAGTAAAGTAATAGACTCGTATAGTTCTTCCTTGGTACCAAATACATTTCAAACTTTGATTTGTAACATTGGTTGGGTTCGGACTCTTCAAGGTATAAAGAAAAATCAAAAAGTGAATTTCTTTGATTAATTATTTATTGCGATATTTTTTAGTTTTATTTATTAAAATTTTGTTTTATGATTACAGCATGAGAAGAAGAGTGTAGAGATAATGCTACCAGCTACATGATTTTTCATGTTTTTCTCATCATGGTAATTTTAATATTTTTAATGACATTAAGTAACTACTAGTGGAAGAGTATTTTTTTATCTGACAATAACTAATTTTATTTTTTGTTTTAGTCATAGGTGGAGATTTTGCTCAAGCAAAGACGTATATTATTTTCTAGCATAAAGAGAAATAACTATAGTTTGTAAATTTATAATGGATTTATAATTTTTATTTGGGTGATTGTAAATTGATAGTGATATTTCATTTAATTTTGTTGTGTTTGATTATTGTATGGAATTTATTTATAATATTATGCAGTGTATGGAGTGTTTAGACTATTTTATGGAATGTATAAACAATTTATTGGAGTGTTTATGAAATGTATAAATAATTTTATGGAGTATTTATGCAGGTATTATGTATGTTGATTATGCCCAATTTATATAGAGATCATGTCGAATTTTATACAGGTATAATATATATAGATTATACTTAATTTTAAATATGCGCAATCTTATACATGTATTATATATATAGGTTATGTCCAAATTTATGTAAAATGTATACATAATTTTATATATATATATATATATATATATATTTTATTTGGTATATAATTTTTGAAAAGTTTTAAATGTATGTTGAGGCTCGAGTTCGGCTCGAAGCTCGACTCGAACTCGTTGGGCTTGAGTTCGATAACAATTTTAGGCTCGAGATGAGGCTCGGCTCGAAATATTTAAATCAAGCTAGGCTCGAATATAGGCAGGTTCGGGCTCTGCTCGGTTCGATGCCACCCCTAGATAGAAGCATGAGCTACAAATGTTGAGGTCGAGGTAACAAAGATTTAGGCCATGCATTGAGAAATTTGTTGTTGCTGCTATATCAATTGATGCATCTCATCTAGAACACCGGGTGTAATTGACATAGAAAAATCTACACTCTCACTTCCACTATAAGGAGTTGTAGAATTAGCCCATGCAGGCTTCCCAAACTTAACCCATCATCTAATAACAATAATGATTATTTTTGTTACAATAAACACACTTCATTTTTTACTTACCATCACCATGTCCTCTACCTCAGTCTGGGCCCTCTCTACCTTGGCCTCTCTACCTCTTACTTTTAAAGGAATCTGTAAGAGTTGAAGTAGTGTTGGAAGCATTAAGAGCAGTGGTTTCTATTATCTTACCTCCTTAACCTGTTCCAGGTACAGTAGTCTTCTCAACCCTCATAATCCGATTAAAAGTGGTAGAGAGTAAAAATTTCGTCTGAAGCTAACACTTAGGATTTAATGGCATACAATTCAGCACCTGAACCGTCTAAAAATTTTGCAACAAACAATTGATTTTTCAGTTTTCTCAACTCGTTTTCATCCACAGTAAACGGATGATATACATTGATCTTCTGCCATATGCCAAGAAATGCACTATAATATTTTGTAACAGTTTGATTTCCTCTTTTTAACCCAAAAAAATCTGTATACAGCTCATAAACTCGAAGGATTAAAGGGGGCCCAGATAATCAAACCACCCATTTTTTTTTTTTTTCCAAACGTGCACATGGTAATGGCATTTCAGCTTTTAAATTTTCTCCCAATGATCTAACACAATAATTACTTAACATAAGAGCTAAAATGAGCTCTCTCTACAACTAAATAAACCTTATTTACATTATTTTTAATTGCTTATTGTATTCAAATCTAATCAATATAATCACTCAACTAAGCTTCTTAAGATGCCTGAACTCCCGATCCATTTTGCAACTCTTTATTATGATGAGAAGTTGTTCAAACCTGACCTCAATTTTATATGATACATTCCAAAAAAAAAAATTAGAAAAAATAAAATAAAATAAAGAACATTTGGACACATGCTGAAGTTTTTTATAAAAACTGGTTAAAAAATAAGACGCTAAATAAGCACACACAGTTGTTGGCCCAAATAAATTGTATAAGTAGGTATATTTACTGGTTTTAAATAATTCACCATAATATTTGTATTATTATTACCTATTCATTTATTTAAAATTTTACATAAGTTTCTCAAACATTTCCAAATTGTTCTAACTTTAACATTTAGCAACACTTTTTTTTCACCTTGTTTACTGCTATGTAGGTTCAAGACACATTTCACCTTTGATCAGATAATGAAAGCAGGTAGAGGGGAAGGAAACACAGAACCAAGAAGCATCAGATTTAGGTAGACTCCCTTTGAACAAACTCCAAGAGCAGCTTCGCCACAGTTTCCGGTTTCTCCACATGAGGTAGATGGCCACAATCAGGTACTTGGTGCAGAGTTGAATCCATCAATTCTTTATGTAATCTCTGCATAGTGCAGTTTTGTTGGACAATCACAATTTGTAGTAGAAAACACAATTACATAAAGATTAAATTGGTAGACTTCATGCTGATTTCAGAGGAACCGATTCAACAGAGGATTTTGTGTAAGAATTGAACTAACCAGTGCAAATTTGTTGCTGATAATCTGGTCATTCTCGCCCCAGATGATCAGACTTTCCTGTTTTAACTGTTCAGTGCAACCATTAGTACTGTTAAGAATAAGGAGATATGAAAGTCCCATGACACCTCTGTTCTTGGCAAAATCTGCTAAAAGCGGACTCCGCCTAACTTCACAGGCAATGAGGAATAGAAAAGTTGCGATAATTTTCATACTCAGCAGATGAGAAAGGTGAAAGAACTGTTATAAGGACTCCATTCTCCTGAAATGAAGGTTGTTTATCTACGATAACCAAAGAAATTCAGACAACACAAGCAGAGAAGGCTCAGTAATTACTAGGCTGTATGAGTCTGAGCTGAATCAAGCCACAGTTTCACCAGGACATAAGACAATGTTTAGCTAATCTGTACTCTTTTCATGCAAGATAAAACTGCAAATAGAAGAAACATAACTAATTCCATTATGAAACGAATAGACCTAAATCATTCTCAGTCTACGTGATCTAGTCTCTTCTCTTGTCTTTCAATAATCAAAGAAGCTCTGTTACCCAATTTTACTTCCTTGCTATCATTTTCAATTTTACAAGACTTCAGTCCAGGTGGTGCAGTCCCAAATGTTATTAAAGATCAAGAGATAGGGTATGAAATGTCAAAAGAAAAAGAGGTGGAAAATGAACAGCTTGAAGAAGAAGCAGAGAAGATGAACTTTGAAAAAATTAAAGCCAAGCAGATCGCACCATATTGCAACGAAGGCGGCTTCTCAAACATAGAATTTTTTTATTTTTTTTGAAGAGATTCTCAAACATAGATATTTGATATGTTTAACCTTTCATCAGGTCGATAAGTGCAAGTCGTTAGTTTCCTGGCAAAAAGTATCTTGGTTATTTGCCTTTAGTTGCTAAGGTTATTTATGTCTTTATTTCTGTTTTTAAGTTCTTAGTTTATTAGTTATTAAAGGGGGCACCTCTGTAATTTTAAGTGAAGAAACTCAAAGTGATGGGCAAAAGTGACATTTTGTAAGGGACTAGGAGGTTGTTGGGTTTAATGCCCTAATCTTAAACCTCTCTGACACTTCAGTTATAAATTTTGAATCAAAGTTGCGGCCTTTTTCTCTCCCACCTCAATTCCTTTTGAGTTTAGGTTGGATTGACAAACCCTAGCTTAGAACTACAACAATTTTCTAGGTCAGAGTACAATTGAGGTGAAACTTGCTAGATAGTTATTTTCCCTACAGATCTGAAGTGCAAACTTGGTTTTTATTTCATTCCATGTCAACATCACCTAGTCTTTCTTTGACATTTAGGAAGAGGTTCCTCCAAATTCATGACATTAATTCTGGAGCTATCCGACCAATCACTGAAAATGTGATGTTTAATTGTTATCTGGTTTAATTTGCAACTCAAAAATATTCTTTGCTCAACAATATTCCTTGCTTGTTGGGGCTATTATCCCTAAACTGGGAAAGATGTTTATTTCTGCTTATGCTGCTTTCATACCTTGAGGTATTTGAAAGAAGCGCAACAATAGGCCATTCAATGCCAAATATCTATCCCAGGAAAAGGTTGCCTCCTCCATCATTGGTCTCATATCCTCTGGGCTCCATTCCAGAAAGGAGTTCTCCTCTCAGGGACAACTGGAGTGCCCTTGTTCAGATGGGCTCTCCGATGAGGCCTCCCACTATGCAGGAGTGGCAGCCTCCGATATTGGACTTCATCAAGCTGAATTTTGATGGTAGCTCCTTCGGCAATCCTGGCTTGGCGGGCTTTGGTGGTGTTTTTCATGACTCGGATGGTAATCACCTCTTGTCATACTCTAGGCTATTGGGCATCTCCGATTCCACTTTTGTAGAGCTCCAGGCCCTCCACAGCAGTCTCACCATATTCCTGGAGCACCTCTCCGGCCCCCTCCACCCCGCCGTGGCGGCATTGGAACGCTTACTACTCTGTTTTAGACATTCTTCCCCACATCTCTTATACTCGGTCTCATGTTCCTAGATCTGTTAATTCTGTAGCTGATGCTTTTGACTAACAGGGAGCCTCCCTCCAATCCTTTGTTGCAAGGGGTGTGCTTCCCTAGTTTGTTTGTTTGTTTCTCTTGCTTAATAAAATTATCACTTTCTCACAAAAAAACAAAAAACAAAAACAATATGCTATCTGTAAAATCCAGATTTGGGTGAAGGAAGAGGAGAAAAAATTTCTAAAAAGCCCAAAAGGCTTCGTTAAGTTTTTACTGTGCACGAATTCCCAAACTTCTTAAATAGGTGTTTTGAGTTACACATTACAAAAATACCCCTATACACTTAATAAGCCTTAATCTCCTTATATCTCCCCAACTACACATCTTATGTACATGAAATTTAAACACTGATATAATTTAACATGTAGAACAAGATTACATAAATAAAATTAACCATTGAAGTGGTAAAATGACCAAAATACCCCTGGATGTATTTTCTAACGCTCCCCCTCAAGGTGGAGCACATATATCCAGGAGTCCCAACTTGTTGCAAAATGATATAAATTCTCACTTGCTAAGGGGCTTAGAGAAGGTATCTCCCAACTGATCTCCTGACCGAATAAATAGAGTCACTACCTCCTTTTTCACTATCGCATCTCAAATGAAGTGGCAATCCACTTCTATATGTTGTCCTCTCATGGAAAACTGGGTTACTTGCATTAAATATCGCAACCTGATTATCACAACACATGCTCATCAGCTCATCTTGGTTGAAACCCAACTCTCATGAGACTGACCTGACCCACATCAACTTGCTCACTGTGTGAGCCATCGCCTTGTATTCAGCTTCTGCACTAGACCGGACTACAACATTCTGCTTTTTACTTCTCCAACAAACCAAATTTCCTCTTACAAAGACAATATCCAAAGGTTGATTTTTTGTCCAGTTTGGACCATGCATAGTCTACATCAAAGAAAGTTACTATCTTCATATGATTGTTAGGTCTAAAGAAAAGATTTTTTCCTGGTGCTCCTTTCAAATACCTCAAAACTCTTTGTGCAGCTTCTAAGTGTATTTTCCGAGGACGTTCCATAAAATGGTTCACTTACTACAAAAGAAATGTTAGGTCTAGTAACAGTTACATAAATTAACTTTCTCACTAACCTTCGATACTATGTTCTGTCATTTAATTCATCACTTTGCTCATCATGGAGATCATGTCCCACTTCCATTGGGGTATCTGTTAAATTGGCTCCCAACAGACCATACTCTTGAAGCATATATGTGACATACTTACGATGTGTCATCACAACGCCTTCTTTACTTTTTGCCACTTCGATGTCCAAAAAGTATTGCAACGGTCCCAAGTCTTGTAGTTTGAAAATGTGCATACAAACGAGACTTGGTAACCTCTATACCAAAAATATCACTCCCAACTAACATAATGTCATCTACATAAACCACAATTCCAGAGGACTTCTTTATCACAAGCGAGTGATCACAATGACTCGTTAAGAACCCCATAGATACCACAACCTGGCTGAATTTTTCAAATCAATCACGTGAACTTTGCTTCAGCTCATAAATAACCTTCTTAAGTCTGTATACTTTATGAGTCTCCCCTTGAGCAACATATCCAGGAAGTTGCTCCATATATACATCTTCTTCCAAATCACCATATAAGGTGTCTAATTCACTGCAACTGAGAGTAAAGTACGGATAGACGACAAACAAGCAACAAGCGCAAAGGTTTCAAACACATCAATACCAAAGGTTTGAGTATACCCATTCACAACCAACCGAGTTTTATACCGTTCAATAGAACAGTCTATATTATACTTGATAGTATAAACCCAGGGGCAACCAACAACTTTGGCCCCAGATGGTAGATCACATAGTTGCCAAGTGTCTCGATCTATCAAAGCATCCATTTTAGTTGGTTGCATCCAATGAGGAGATGAGAAGGCCTCCTGCACTGAAGAAGGGATATTGCAGGTAGAAATAGACAAAGCAAAATTTTTAGAGTCAAATAAGGAACAAAAGAAACGCATATTGAGATAACGGATACCGTGTACCTTTACCTTTCCTAAGTGCAATAGGAAGATGTAGATCATTACCTCCAAGATCTTGAAATGAAGTAGAGTCATGGTCCACTGAGAGAGTTAGTGGTGATACTTCTTTCCAACGTTTATATACTTGTAATAGGTTTTCGACAGTGACAACTTGTGACGGTCCAAAGGGATCATCCATTGGTATAGGGATAACTGGTGCCGATTCAGGTGAGACAATAGGATTAGAAAGTAAAGACAAATGAAAAGAACGGTACATCCTCAAAAAAAGTAAAATCAGCAGATACAAATATTTTTCTAGGAGATGGGCAAAAACATTTGTACCTCTTTCGTGTGCGAGAATACCCCAAAAATATAAACGTAACTGCTTGAGGAGACAACTTATCCCTGGAAGACCCAAATACATAAGCAAAGCAAATACATCCAAACATGCGGAGAGAAATAGCAAATAATGGCATGGACGGCAAAAGAACTTCCGCAGGAATTTTTCCTTCTAACACAGACAAAGGCATTCTATTAACCAAAAAACTGGTTGTAAGAATAGCATCACCCCAATAAGGCTTGGGCACATGTATATGTATCATCATTGTCTTAGCTACTTCCAGTAAATGACAATTCTTACGTTCAGCTACACCATTTTGCTAAGGGGTACACATGATGTCTTATGAATAATTCCATGTTTTTGACAAAATATTTGGAATTTATGACTTATGAACTCGAAGTCATTATCAGTATGCAAGATATGAATCGAAACAACAAACTAATTTTTTATTTCATTGAAGAAAAGTTTGAATACATCAAAAGCCTTAGATTTTTCCTTAAGAAGGTAAATCCAAATACACCTACTAAAATCATCGATAAAGAAAATACCTATAACCAAACTGACTAGTCACAGGACAAGGACTCCAGACGTTTGAGTGTACAATCTCAAATAGATGGCTAGTTTTATGAGACGAGACGAGAAACGAACTTTTGTGATACTTGTCCAATTGACATGACTCGCACTGAAAAGAAGAGCTAAATGGAAAGTATGGAAATACTTGAGTTAGTTTTGCTACAGATGGATGACCTAACCACAAGTGCCACTGTAGAGGAGAATATGCGGTATGTAACGCATGAATACTATTTTATCGATGGTTCTCCAGGTAGTATAGCCCATCTCTCTCACGAGCGGAACCAACCATCTTCCTCATTGCAAGATCCTGAAAAACACAATGAGTAGGATAAAATATGAAGGAACAACTCATTGACTTGGCTAGCTGACTAACCAACAAAAAATTTAGAGGAAACTTGGGAACAAAAAACGTTCACTGAGAAGACACAAATGAAGCAACAGTAACACTGCCTACTCCTTGAACAGAAGACGTAGAACCATCTGCAAGATTAACATGTTTGACACACGAAGACTTTTAAATCGGAAAACAATGACAACGTACCTGACATGCGTCTGGAGACTCCTGAGTCAACAACCTCAGATAGCGATGAGTGAACATGATAAGCTGCTATACCTGAGTCAACACTGGTAGAACTAAGAACTTGGATGGAAGCATGAGCTACAGATGTTGAGGTCATAGCAACAGAGATATGGGCCATGCGCTAAGCAATCTGATGCTATTGTATCAATTGTTGCATTTCATCTAAAGCACCAGGTGTAATCGACATAGAAGAATCTACACTCCCACTTCCACTATCAAGAGTTGTAGAATTATCCCATGTAGGCTTCCCAAACTTAACTCAGCATCTATCAGAATTATGATTATTTCTGCCACAATGAATACACTTTTTTCTGACTTACCATCATCAGTCCTCTACCTCTGTCTGGGCCCTCTCTACCTTGGCCTCTACCTCTACCTCTAGAGGAATTTGTAGGGGCTGATGTAGTGTTGGAAGCATTAGGAACAATGGCTTCCATTATCTAACCTCATTTACCTGTTCCAGGTACAATAGTCTTTTCAGCCCTCATAATCCGATTAAAAGTGGTAGAGAGAGTAGGGATTTCATCTGAAGCTCACACTTGGGCTTTTATAACATCAAATTCAGAACTTAAACCATCCAAATTTTTTGCAACAAGCAGCTGATTTTGCTGTTTTCTCAACTCATTTTCATTCCATATGCCAAGTAATGCACTATAATATTTTGTAACAGTTCGATGTCCTCTTTTTAACCCAAAAAAATCTGTATACGACTCATAAACCCAAAAGAGATTACTCTCCAGTGCATAAAAATATTCTAAAGACAGTCACATAGTCTTTGCTGTCTCACAGTTCATCACCTGATTTCTAAGAATAGAATCAATACTATTGACAATCCAGGTCATAACCTGACTGTCCTCTACTTCTCAATCATCATCTGGAGGCACTGGAGGATCGTCTTGGATAAAATTCAACTTCTTTCTACCCTTAAGATACATTTGACAAACTTTGCCCATTTAAGATAATTAGGCCATGTCAATTTTTTTTAAGTAATCATGATGGCATCCTTTCTATCAAACCCAGAATTTACTCTAGTCTTGGTATAAACTTCTCCTATCTCAGCCATAATACTGATATTTGATAAAAATAAATAAAAAAACAATTTAAGCTTCCAGACAATTTTCAGATTTATCACCAAGGTGGACCCCACTCACAAAATTAGGGTTAGGGCACAAAAATAGGATATGCGCACTTCAACAATCTAATAACCAGTAATTCACAACTATTTTAACCAATATCATGCAAAAGTGGTAGCAATTAAGGCTGACATCATCAATTGGGTGATGATGTAGGCATCCAACACTGGGTTGGGTCACGCAGATCTCAAAAAACCCAATTAGGGCAACCAAAGTGTAAATAATTTTTCAATGATACATAAAGACCAGTAACCCTAAGTTTATGGTAGAGAAAAGAAGAAAAAAGTTTAACTTTGATGAATTAGTATCAAAACCCTGTAGTTTTTCTCCTTTCAGTAGGTCGTCCTCTTAAAAAATGGCAAAAATCTGCAGTAGAATGCTCCTAGCAACGATCCCCCGCTTTGATACCATGTAAAAATCCAGATTTGGGTGAAGGAAGAGGAGAAAATTGAGAGAAAAAGGAAAAAGGAGAAGAAGAAATTTCTGAAGAGCCTGAAAATCTTCGTTGGGAACTATGCACGGATTCCCAGACTTCTTAAATAGGTTTTTGAGTTACAGATTACAATAATGCCCTCATACACTTAATAAAATTTAATCTCCTTATATCTCCCTAACTACACATCATGTACATGAAAATTTAACCACATATATAATTTAACATGCAGAACAAGATTACATAAAGAAAATTAACCACTGAATTGGTAAAATGACCAAAATATCCCTGAAGGGTAAAATAACCAAAATACCCCTGGATGTATTTTCTAACAGTGTCCTTTTGCTTTGAGCTCTTTTCATGAATTTAGAGAAGCTCTCCTCGACACGACTAGCATTTGAGGGAGTCAACGTGTTTATCTCATAAAATAGTACAGAAGTAACTTCAACAAAAAGGATGATGAAGTTCAAAGTAACCTGTTTGAGCAGCGAACTAACATCATAGCCCCCACTGAGCATAAAGTTGATGGTGGCATCTTCCCACCATGGAAGTAGGCAATGAAGGCGGCCCACCTAGAAAACCATATTATCCATATCATAGAAAACTAAATGGATGGATGTTTTGACTGACTGAAACCAATAATTCAAATAAATTTTGTCAACATTGTTAAACACTAGAGAAAACAGTACTTACATTCATCCAATCAAAGCTGGAGGAGAGAGAAATTTTATTGAAGGCCAAAAAATTTGCATATAACCGTACAGGAATGCTCTTCAATAGACGGGCCTGACATCCATCTAGTAGATTAATGAAAGATAGAAAGACCAAAAGAAAAATAAAATAATTGAATAAAAGAATATCACAGATTGATGTATTGGGGAAACCACCAAAACAAGAACACAGGATAATAACTAAATATAAGATTGATCATGCATGGAATCCACCAGCGACAAATCCTTTAACCATCAGAAGATAAGTCATCTTACCCCAGCATAGGCAACTGCTCTTGGTAATCTCATCATGTTTCCTGTTCCCTCCGCAAACACACTTGCATCAATCAACACCAGCTTTTTGACCTGTAAAAAAGAAATGGCATAGAATTTCTCAACTATGTACACTTTAGTTTACAATTTACATATAATATATAGCAGTCTTTTTTTTTACCCACATTGTTTTTAAGAAACACATGCCAGTTGAGACAGTTTTTATAGAGCTTCAAAGTATAACTCTCTCTCCCCCTGACCCCCGTTTATAAATTTGTAAATCAATCTTTTTGCTAGATAATCAAACAACTGGAAAATATGATAGTTCTTCCTTGAACTATACAGTGATCAAACCATCACGACTAAAACATCTTTTTCTGTGAGATTGGCAATTAATAACAAACCATAAATAAAAATTGCATAGAGATCATGACTCTTGAAAGAATACTTACAGCTTCTGAATGATTAACAGCAAAGTCAATTGCAACAGCAGCACCAAGGCTTGGTCCAACTAATATCATGGGTCTTTTTATGTAGGACTTCCAGATCTATTATGATAATGGGAGAAGTGATTAACTATCAAGTAGACAACATATAAATCAGATGAAAAAAACAGAAACCTCTTTAGAGTAAGATAATAGTATTACTAAATTTAGCTACTATAGAAATAATTAGAATTGTAGACTGGTTTGTGGAAGACTGCAATCTTAACACAAGTTCATATATATTTTCAGTAGGCCATTCTCTTCATGAATCATGATTAAAATATATACTGACATTAAAGTAAAAAAATAAAAATAAAACTGTCTAACAGCTTCATGCCACTTATTGTGGATCCTGTAGTTTCTTGGCTCAACTGATGCCTTCTACACCACCAGGTTATGCACAAATTGGCACTTTCAATAGATGAAAACTATATTAACTGATGAGTAACATCTTTGGGGGCTACAAACAGCCCATAGAAAGATTTGAGTAAAGAGCTTCGTTAAGTAGCCAGCCATGGTGACAAGCTAGAAGATTATGTACAGTTTTATGAAACTAAAAGGTTGCAAATACCTGATATAGATGCTCACACTTGGAAGCCACATCACATCTTGGAAGTTGTTCTAGTGCATAAAGAAAAAAAAAATGAGATGAATATAGAAAAGTTCATTAATTGACTAGAAGGTGGCACACTAACGAAACAGAAGAAGAGCAAGTAAACAAGGGAGAGACCAACCTAGATCAGAGAATCCCCAACCAAGAATATCCAAAGCCCATGTCTCCAGCCCTGCGTCCTCAAGCAATGGGTATGTGAATCTCCATTCTAAACAGGAACTGCAGACCAGTAAATATATGGGATCAATTTTACTTGGAAAGAGACAGGTCTACCCTAAGATGTTCGTGATTTTAGTATTAAACAATAATTTAATACCTTCCGCAAGCTAACAAGAAAAGGATAAGTTAGGTTTAAGAATTCGGCAAGCTACCTGTCAAATCCATGAAGAAGAACAACAGGGTTAATTCCACCATGGAGCAATGGCTTCACACAACTACTCATAATGGGAGTCTCCAAGAAGCTAACCTTCATTAGGAAAAAAATTGTAATGAGAGACCATCAATTGATTTTCTTTTAAATAGCAGAGAGGCAAAGTAGTGACATCAACAAAAATTATAAAGTCAAGGTATGTTTCTAACTGACAGACATCATCAATTGATTGAAATATGTTATTCTTTCATGAGGTTATTTACATATTGCCCTCATGAAAAAAAAACAAAAAACAAGTCCTACCTCACATTTTCATGCATTCTCCTCTCCCAATGTCACATGACTAATATTGTATATATAATACTGAAAGAAAAAATCAAACCCCATAAAATTTTCAAGCACAACTTTGCTCAGAGTGGGAAAGGAAAAAGGACTCCAAGGCTTAAATTACAAAAGGGAGGGATTCACTACATTGCTGAGAAACCTCATTACCAACTAAAGAATCAACTACTGCTGACAGATCTCGTGGTATGCATCCATTCAATAGACAGCTGCAGAAGCCCATAATCTCACAAAATGTATGGCAGAGACACAAGGGGGGCAGCTGCCAACTACGGCCCAATCAATAACCATGCAGAGCTATCCTCAGAAATATAGGGACAAGGGTCATCCCAAGGAGTACCCAGAGATCACAGAGGAGAGCCTGTCCTCAACAACAGTCAAACTCATGTGCCCCAAAAGAATCCTTAAACACCACAATTACTCTGACTTTATCTCCAAAGACCAAAAAGCTGTTCTTCAGACCTACTGTTGCCTTACGAACACCTGCCCAAATTCAACCTCGTTGTGTTTATGGTGGTGCTGACATGCATTTGTGATCCTAAATTTGCAGAAGATATTTGAAAATTTTGGAAAACATCAGCGAAACATAACAATTTTCTGAAACTCAACTTAAACCTTTTTCAAAACTTACTAAATATAGATCCGAAAGATGATTGAAAGGCTGACACATGTCTTAAAAGCAGAACAGTTCATAGATTATTAGAATACTGAAAGTGTGACAAGAACACAGTGGAAATGATTGAAAAATCACCTAAAAACAAACTAAAATATGTGAGAATTTTGAAAGTTCTTTTAGAAAATCTTTGAAAGATCCTGTTGAAAATTTCAGAGACAAATCTATAAGTTCAATTTTAGGATGGAGGTTGAAACTGAGTTAAAAAGCAGGGATCTTAGACATTATTTGAAGGCATTTAACAGAAAGAAAAATACCATGTAAAAGTTAAATAAAAAGAAAATTAAAAATGATTTGCACAAATAGGTTATACAAATGAAGTCGGAATGATAATAATGATTGTATTATAAGTTATGAATAGGACTTTGTGCACCTATAGTTACCATGACTTTCCTATTTCTAAAATTTATCATAAGCATTTCATTGGTATCTTATTTGATTCCTGCTCAGAGTGTCCCCCCCTTGAAATTATGTATCCGAGGAAAAACTGGGTTCCTACTTCCAAAGAGTCTGCAACGTGAAATTTAGTGCCTTATCACTAGAAAAGTCATGTGCTTGCCAAAATCTCCTCATTTTTCCAACAAGCAGCATTTATATCCTTGTAGGCATAATCTTTTCTCTAATCCAAAAATTTAACCACCAAGAGCCAATGAAATTGCAGATCCAACAAAGGATACAGGAGTAAGAGGACGACGTGTATAGGTATTGGCAACACCACTTAATTAGGATAATCATTTGTACCAGTGAAAAAGGCAGACAAATGTGGCAATCGTGTCCACCACATTTAGGCGTGGGAAGGAGAGGAGACTCCAAATGGTTTTGCTCTTGGAATGAATTATAGCTTGAGATTATGCTAATCCTACTCAGAATGTCTTTCCTATTTGAGGTAGGAATGAAATTTCACAGATAAGAGAATGTCTTTCCTATGTGTGATTGGACGAAATTTCACTGGTAAGAGAGCAGTGAAATTCAGACAGAATAAACATAAAACATGGAATAAGAACATAATTATCCTCGCATTTCTCACACAATATCGAACGTTCTAGATGAGCCTCTATTGAGCAAACGACTAAAAGTTCTAGCTCGCAATATATTAAGCAACTCAGACAAACTTTAAAGAAAAAAAAGAACAAGTTAAAAATAAGCAGAAGGAAGAGATATTGACTGCCTTATTTACCCAGGAAAACTTTTACAGTCAGCAAAAGCCTACACATAGAGTTTCATTGGCTTTGAAGTAGATTTCTTTCGAAACAGTTGAAAAGGTTAGCCACGGAACCAATCGTTCTAGTTTTCTGCATGTAATCCGAACCTCAAGCATTTCATTTAACGCCATTATATGAGTAACAAGCACAGTGATATGAGAAAGATAAACACTAAGGACGAATATCAACAATCATTTGCTCTTAATTGTTTCCCCTGTCACATAACCTGGCATAAACATGGTCGCCGGTAAGTCGACGGGAACCCATGTTCCGACAATGAACAGAGCAGAACTTATTTTTAAGCACTTCAAAAAAGGAAGAAACAGAAATTTTAAACATATTAGACTGCGGAAAATATGTCAGTATTCATAGAAATTTTAAAGAAAAATATCAAAACACCGACGACTTTAAAAAAAAAAAAAGTAAATAACGATGAAACAAATAAAATAGCAAAACAAACCCAAACCACCTTCACTGGCAGCCTCTCAATCCTCACAGCGAGCTTTCGAGCAGACGGGTCTCTGATTTTCACCACTTCCCTCGGAAGAAAAGTGGGAAACTCTTCCACTGAAGTTCTGCATTTTGTCGTAGCTCTCGCCGGAGCTAGCACTAAGGAAAGCACGGTCGCCATTGTTCCAGTGTACCCGCACGTTAGTTTCTCTCACGTCCCAGCTGAAGGGGGACGATCAAGCAACCATACACGCTGCAAGTACCTTCTGCTGGCGCTCTACGGGAGGACGGATTGATCTGGGAAGAACATAATAAGTAAAAAATACAAAATTTCTCGGGGACAATACACGGATTCCCTCCCTACGGACGTATTCGATTTCTTCTGTCGGACCCAGCACCGTGCCCGAGATAAGGTTTCTAACATGTCTTTTAACTACAATCACCATGGTAAGAAATCATAGGAGAGACGAGAAACGCGTTGTCAGAGGAAAAGTCCCGACGAAGGAAAAACTAATAGACAAAATCAGGAAACTCGTGAAAAATATGTAGGAATAAATGATTATAGATAGCGAACCCGGCCGACCGAGCCTGAGCCGATCCCAACCACCAGCCTAAAATTGTTAAAGAGTTTACGCCCAATAATTTTGATCGAGTCATAGTTTCAACATTAACTTTTCAAAAAATACATATTGAGTTCGACTTCAGACATACATTTAAAATTTTTAAAAAAATTATTAAATAAATATTATATAAAATTATGCATACATTTTACATAAAATTGGGCATGACCGTTAAATAAAATTGGGTATAACCTCTACTTAAAATTGGGCATAAGGGTAGCATCGAATCTAGTTGAGTATAAACCTTCCAATGTTCCCATCGAGCTTGATTTAAATATTTCGAACTCGAGCTCAAACAGACCCTAGCCTCGAGCCTCAAATTGTAATCCAACTTGAGCCTAATAATTTTAACCAAGTTCGAGTTTAACCTACGTTTAATACTCTGTATAAAATATATGTCAAATAAATTATATATAAAAATATGCATATATTTTTAAAAAAATGATAGGGGAGGTTCGGGATTGAATCTCGATAATGGATTAGAACGCACTAATATTAATCTTTTTTACCCAAATGTTGTCTAGTTTATTTTGTAATTTTTGAATCTAGCCATAAATTTACTAGGCCTCTTTAGTTCCTCTGGTTGAAAATTTATATTCTAGGAAAAACATTTCCAAAAAAAACCTTTAAATAAAATCTTATTACTATTAGTGACTTACTAGAAAATTATAAGAAATATTTTAAAATTATCTTAAGAAAGTTAAATGGACCTCTTAGCCTCTTCTATGGAAATAAATAAAAATTAATAATCAATCTAATATATTACTATACTTATTGATAAATTTTTAATCAGATAAAATGTCAAACACAAAATTGCTATGAAAATTGCCTCATGCTAAAAATATTATAGCATCAACTGTCAAATACTTATTCAAAAAAAAATTATACGATTTTCTAGCCCATCTTGGCAGGAAAATCTTACTTAGAAAAATATATGATTTTTTAATAAGAATTTCCAATTAGAAAAATATTTTCAAAAAACATGAGACACTAATAGTCCCTAAAAACGTATTTCTATTAAAATGTCTTTTTTTCACTTGCTTATAATCTTGCACGTGGGAAATCGTGCAAGGGAAAGTTCGCGTTCGGGGAGAAATTATTTCTCCCTTTAACTTAGGTCTCTCTGGTTTTCCGTCGAGATGACGCAGAGGGAAGGGAGTCTAGTAGTGTTGGCAAGGACCTGTCGTCAGGGATGACGACTGCGACGGAGGCGGTAGCGACATAAACAAAGGCGAAGGTAGACGAGGGGAGGAAAAAATTGAATCAAGCAACGACGAAGGCGGCTGACGAGCAATTGTCAACGACGACAGAGGCAATCACAGCAGCAGATGAGAGGAGCTCCGCGGTGACAAGGAGAGGGAGAATTTTCACACCCCCCCTCGCTCTAGCTCTTGCTCCCGCTCCCGGTCCCCACTCTAGAGCCCGTTAACGAACCGGCTCACGAGCTTTCTAACCAAACCATGGTTCGGTCGAGCTCGGCTCATTAACTCAAACGAGCCTTATCTGGATCTTGAACTCGGTTCGAGATCTAGATAAATCGAACCGAGCCGAGCTCGAGCCGCGGCTCAGTTCAATGCCACCCCTACACACACACACACATATATATAAGCACAGTGAATCTAATTTTTAAACTATTATTAAAATTTAATTAAATTATTAAAAATTGGTTTACCATTTTGGAGGTTTATATGTTTGGAATTGTTGTAAAATAAAATTTAATTCCAAGTCACTAGTAATTTCAGAGTGAACACATCTAAAATTACTTCACCTTGTCTAATTAGTTATAGAATTTCAATTTACTTATCCAATAACAAAATAATTGAATTCCAATTAATGAAATAAACAAAAGACAAGGACACTCACGATTTAGAGGAGTTAATTTCCTCACAATTATCTAAAATAACATTTTTTTAATTTAACAAATTTTAAATAGTTGTTACAAATTTTATATAAGTCCCAAAATTTTTAGCGACAAAGGAATTCCAATTCGGCTATCGAAGAATTAAAATAAAAGAGAGGGAATAAAAATAGAAGAACGAAATTTAATCACCCTTTGTTTTTAATAATTGAACTATTATTATTTTAATAGTAACTTTCAAAATTCTAACTAAATTAAGTCATTTAAGTATCTAAATAATCTAATGATTTTAGTTTTAAATTGAAATTTATACAATTGATATAAAAAATTAACATAAATGATTACTTATTTTAATTTTTTGGAATCATAAATAAATTTTAGTAAGTAAATAATATTTTTCTCATTATAATAATCCATTATTATTTAATAATATAACTAATTTTGGAAATAAAAATATTTAATTATTCTTATTAAGCTAAATTATTCAATGTATCGGTTTGAAAAAAAATAAAAATATGGTTCACTATTAAAATCAATACACTAATCTAACTTAATATAATCAATAATTTGAATAACTATTTAAATATTAATATTTTATTTTTTAAATATTGTATAGATTCAATAATGTGATTTTTTACCAATAATACCTATAATACATGCATATTACTCTAATAATAAATATAATAATTAAAATCATATTAAGCATTTTTTTAAAAATAAAATAAAAATTAATTAATATATCTAGTAATTATACTAATTTTAATCTTATGTAATTTTTATAATTTGAGTGCATTAAATTTTAAATAAATAGTACTTAATAAATAAGTTAATTTTATTTAAAAATTTAGATTATGATAAAATATTATGAATAAAAACTAATTTATTTTTTACTAAGCAATAAAGATATCAATTATTTGATAGATCTAATTAATTATACTTGCACTATATTTCTATTATTTGTAAGATGTAGATAACAATTCTATACTTTTCAATATTTATTCTGAAATATTATACACCAATAATAAATTAATAGTAAAAGAGTCACAAAATACAGTAAGACCCTATTAGGTTATAGAAAATGTAAAAAATTTCAATACAACAAATTTAAAACACGCTAACGCTTCTTGTAGACACGTATAGGGTAAAATATGGTATATTTATATGACTCCCTTTTTCTCCTTAGAATTTTCATTCGTATAAAATACGTAATTTTATAGTATCAATATATCACATACCAATTTTAAGTTAGGAGGCCGGAATAGGTTAAACCAAAATTTGTTACACTTTTTTTTTTCAAATTATATTTATAAAAATATAACTTACCTCAATATTTACAACTATATCATTATTTTCATTTTATACTTAAATATTAATATAATAGATGTAGTATAAATTAATGTACAAAAACTAACTTTTAAGTCAATTATTTCAAATTTAATAGATAAATAAAAAGTTAGATACACCTAACATGGTCCAAACAAAATCAAAATTTAATCTCAAATAAATTTACTAAAGTACCCTTATATACGGAAGATTCTTACAAAAAGTTACCGTTATAGAAAGATGATTCCAAAACCCACCCGTACGAAAGGAATTCCCAAAATCAATTAATCACCAAACGCTAATCTGCGCTCGTATCGTCATGATTAACTTTAATTCTCCCCAACGCATGCAATAATACATCCATTATCCACAGCTTCTCGCGAACGTAGGATAACACTGTACACCACCCCCGCACACGTCAGACCCAAAGCGCGCACGTCCCAGTTTCCAAGTTCGGAAGCAGCTGCAGCCTGCAGCAACAGAGTTCCGAAAAGCATCCACAAGGAGAGACGCGGATTGCCCAGTGGAGACGACGACGAAGCCACCGGCCTGTGAAAAGATTTCGTAAAAGATTAATTTCATGGATTCTCTCTGGTGGCGGAAACAAAAATCTGTACCAGTTGGACGTACCCAGAATTGGGGAAGAAGCAGGAGCCGTAGCCTGCAACAAACGAGATTCAACAATGAAGCGATGAGTAAGTTTTCATGTCCGAAAGCTTTTCACCTATTGCAGAAATCGTGTCGAAAAAGCTAGAAAATGGGGAGGGGGTTACTTGGGTCTCTAGCGGTGAGGGAGGCAGTTCCGCCGAAATTGCAGGCGACGTCGGAGTTGCCGTTTTGCTGGTAGTAGCTGTTGAACGCGTAGGAGGCGTGGGAGACGATGGTGTCGGGATCGAAGCAGGGGCCGCCGGCTTGGATGGGGCTGCAGTCGGCTATGCCAAGCCCGCAGGCCCAGTCCAGGGCGTTTTGTAAATCTACCTGGGAGACTCCCGGCAGCGCGACGCACCAGGAGGTGCCGCCGAGGAAGGTCGTGTTGCCCTCCGGCGGTGTGTTTGTGCTGAGCGGCACCGTGGATTCGGCTTTCTTTCGGGGCGTTTCCATAGCGGAAGCTGGAGGTTTTACGTGGGAAACAATCAGATAATGCAGGTCGAGTTGCAGTTTAATGGCGATTATTTTTATAAATAGTATTAATTAACTGTCAAGCAGCTACGGCCATTAAAGAAGAAATAAAGAAATAGGGACAAGAATCTGGTTTTGGCGGAGTACGATCGTATTTGCTAGTTTGCGGTGAGGAATCGGGAGAAGAGAAGGGAAAAAGCTGAAGAAGCAGAGCTGTCACTGAACGCTCTAGCCTCGGTAGACACTCTTTGATCATTTCAACGCAGAAGAGAGGACGTCTGAAAAGCACAGACCTCTCTCTGTCAACGAACCAATCAACCTCTCACTCTATCTCCTTCACTCTTCTTCTTCCCTGATTGTGCAACTAAGAGCTGGTGAGAAGTGCGAGACGTGGGGATTATACGACCGCCATTGACTCAGAGATCGACTTGAACTCGTTAATGAACTCGACTCGAAAACATGGCGCAACATTTAGAGAAGATGACATGGGATGTCAAGATTGAAAACCATGCTCTTCCATGTAGAGAATAAACACAACGTCATAAGAGACAGCCATGAAACATGGAGTTTTATTTAAACAGAAAACAATAAAACATTCTTAACCAGAAAACAATAAAACGTTCAGATCGAGTTTCAGACCATCAGAGAACGGTGTTCTTCACCGGATTAGATAAAAATATTATAAAAAAAAAACTTCTAAAACAAAGGAGTGCATAGGTCAGAAAAAAGGAAGAGCAACATACCCAGATAGGAACCGAAAACCAGAAGCCCCTGTAAAAACCAGAATCTCTTCCTCATGGCAGAAGCTCTCACCACTGTGTACAACAAGTCTTCTGCAAAAAAATCGTTTCTATTGTAGAACCCAACACTGCTTCAACTCCTGCCGCCTCTGTGCCTCTGTGAGCAAACGTTCAAACCCAAAATATCCTCTTCTCTCACCTCTCTTCACCTGCCTTGCAAGGTATAAAGGCAAACATTTTCGGTTTCAGACGTTTCCAGGCAGCCCCGTCCTCTTTTTCCCATCTAGAACATACTCCCCATTTTTAATACATTTTCTCCATCGCTTTTATGGAAGCAAATATGATTTTGGTAAATAGGTTTCAAAGCCTCGGAACACTGGACAGAACATGTTGGTGATTCATTAAATTCTTCGTAGAGTCTGAACCGGTACAAACCCAGAATAGTTTCCCTGATAAAGATCCGATTCCAAAAAGAAAAACAAAGTAATCTCGATTTCCGAAAGCTTGAAACGATTAATTTGACATTTATTACATTACTGAAGGAAGAAAATGGCTGTTTGTAACAGTGGCAGCTGGGGAGAAGAAGCCGAGAATGCCCGTGAGAAGGAATAAAATCTCTTTTTCACTTCCAAAAAGCGAAGACTTGTCGTTCCAAACCGAAATCGGAAGACATGCTTAAGCTTTACAAAAGATGGATTAAACTAAAGGACGATTAAACATTATTAAAAGATGATCAAGTTTAATTTAGATTTCAGTGCGGTTTTCAGGGGAAAAAGCCAGGGGAGCAGCACCCTGGTTTTGCTCTGGACTGAAGTCACTGATGGATTCTTTTATTAATCAAAGTTGATCTATTACATCACAATCAGCTTTAAATTTATTATTGGCTTATTAAATTATTGATTTTTATAAAAATAATAATATATTTAATAAATCTGATAATAACATCCTTCTTTGATCGACTTGTGGTGAAACCAGCCTAACCCCATTCGATCAAAACCAGTCATACTATTAGTTTGATAACAAATTCAGTTATAATAACATTAATATGTAATTGATAAACTCGCTAAACTGATCTTAATTTCAACTGGGGTTAGATTAGATCCCACCACATCTCGTATGTCTTGCGAGTGAATAACGAAAAAAGGGAAAAAATGGTGTTACACCTCAAAATTCTGCTACCTATTAAGTGAATTATCATATGCGACAATTGTATACATAACAAAAATGTTCAATTTTTTACCGCTCTCACATACCACGTAAGAAATTGTACTACAAAATATGTGATAATTTACATATTATCACCTCGTCTGCAACTTAGGATTTTTTCTTGTTTAAAAATTTTGTCTGTTAAATCTTAAAAGAAAAATATACGAAATCAAATATTAAAATACGTTAAGTAATTATTTTTAAAAAAATTTACATCAAACAGGTTATGTGCATTATTTTCCTTTACTAAATTATTTATTATAAGTATAAGAGGTCATGGAAAGGAAGTAAAAGTGATTCCCATTTGGGGGTATTGCCCGCTTCTTTTGAATAACTAAGATAGTGCTTCTATGTTTTTGGAAGTGTTAGAAGATGGGCTTAATCCTACAAGCCCAATGAAATAAAGTCCACACGTCTAAGTATTGGCATATGGGTAAATAAGGAGGTTTCTCATAAAAATGGCATGAAGTTGTAAATACTTGTCTTTTTTAATGTCTCTTATTTTATAAAGTTGTAGCCCTAAAGGGCATTGTAAATGCTATAAATAGAGGCCTTGGCTAAGAGGTAGAACATTCAAACTCTCTCCTCCTTTTTCCCAAATTTGTCCAACTTCTCTCCCTATTCTCCTCCATCCAAGCTCTCTCCCTTGGTGATTGATCTCTTATATCTCTCTTCTCCTTCTTCTTCTTATTTTGGTCGAAGTTTTTATCATGGGATCCCAAATTCTACATGGTATCAAAACATAGAATTTAGGATCCCCTTTGATGAAGTAACAAAAAATATTTATGAAGATCTGTCCAAGAAATTACTCATGAAAGGAGTCCAGCCATGAAGAGATAAGTCAATTATGGTTATTATTTACATATTTTCCTTCTATATGTTGTGGTCTTGATTTCTGGATTACATCAAGATTAAATGATCTTTATATAAGAAGTTGTGAAGATTAATCCCTTGTGATTAAGAAGATGTTATTAACTTGATCTTCTTGTAGCTAAATTACAAGTTTGATCAAGATTGGTTGCTACTAGTGTTTTATCAAGATTGATGAATTGACGAAAATGATTTGCGATTCAGTTACTTACATGTAACTTGCATCAATTTTTTATGAGTTGGAATTCCAACACATGTTGCAGTAATATCTCTCACACTTGGTGTTGTTCATGGGGTCTGGTTATTTAGCTGGATGATCAACATATGGTTAAATTTGAGCATCTACTTGCCTCTATTATTCTGCTGTCCTTTCAACTGTATTGATCTCCAACGCATGGTTATTTGGAAGTTGGATTGTCCCCATGAGTTGAGAATTATAAGAGACTTGAGTTGCTACTAAGGATCTCAAAGAAAGAAAATTGTGGTTCTTAAGTGTTTGGCCACGTTTTTGGAGTTTGGATTAAAGCATAAGTTTTTCAATATATCCTCTTGAGATTTTCTTAAAGATATAAGAGGATTTGATTCATTTCTAGATTATGTCTCCACTTGACATAAACACAAATTCTTTGATGATTTAGTGCCTGATCTTGTGGAGAAAATTCTATATTTCACTTTGTAAGTTCCTGATTTGGTCCACGGATCCTTTAAAGTTGCATTAGTGGATTTTTCAGATGCCCTTTTCCAATTGGTCTTGGTGTGGTTTAAGCATTTATTTTGCTTCAAGATAGAGATTGAAGATATAAATAGTAAGAGTGACATACTCAAAATTACTATTATCCCCTTGAGGGGCCCCTCCAATTATCTTAGTTGGTCACAATCGGTACGACAAGTTTTCATTACTCGTGACCTTCTCAGTCACTTAAACAAACCCTCTCCTTCGATTGATGAAGAAGATTTATCCTACCTCAAGTGGGTTAAAAATAATAATATGGTTATTAGTTGGCTCATAAATAGCATGGAAAAACATGTAGCCAACAATGTGGTCCACTTGGAAACAACCAAGGATATTTGAGACACATGTTAAGTTATACTCTAACACGACCACTTTGCAAAAATTGTTTGATATCTTACAAAATATGCTAACTACTAAGGGGATAATATTCATGAGTTTTTTGCCCGATTTCGGGGTCTTCTTCAAGAATGGAAGATCGTTCAACCGTATTCCACCGATATTGCGGTTCGAGAAAAGCAACAGGAAGCCTTGGCAGCAGCCATTTGTTTGACGAATATCAAGCCATATCTTGAGGTTGCTAAAAACCAACTTTTTAGCTCCTCCACACTTCTATCCTTTGATGAAATTAGTGCTACATTGTTGTGGATATCTGATCCATCTCCTACTTCCCCTATTGATGTTTCATCCACTATGTACTCCGGTAATAGAGGTACATCATCTTCCAACCAAGGATGTGACAAAAATTTTAGAGGCCGCACAAGAGGTGGTAGAATGGGTCTTATCCACTCACGCACTAAGCCTCGCATATGCACCTACTGTGGTGGTCAGACCCACCTCATGGAAAATTGTTGGAAACTTCATGGAAAACTTGATTGGGCCACGACTAACCAGCCTTCGTTAATGTTGATAAACAAGAAGAAAAGGTTGACTCCCAATCCGCAAAAATGACTCTCACTCTTGAAGACTATGTCACATTTTAGAAGATGAAGTCTATTATGGAATCTTCCCTTCCACCTTTACCTACGGTTGCTACCGCCATTGCCTTAGGTATGTTTTCTTCCTCTTCCTCTTCTTTATCTTGGATAATAGACTTCGGGGTCTCCGAACATCTGTTAAGTAACAAACACATGCTCCATTCTTTATCTCCATGTCTTCCAGATAAATTTGTTACTATTGCTAATGGTACTCAAAGCAAAGTACTTAGCAAGGACTCATTGTCTATTATATCCTCTATCCCTCTTAAAATTGTCTTATTTGTCCCTTAATTTCCTTTAAACTTACTTTCATTTAGTCAAATCACAAAAAAATTGAATTGCTCTATCATTTTCTCACCATCTTCTTGTACATTTTAGGATCTAACTATGAAATGGGTGATTGGTGGCGGCCATGAAAAATGGGGCTTGTATTACTTCGACCTTCCTCCATTAGCTGCACTATCATCCTCTACTCTGAGGCACAACTTTGGCACAACCGACTTGGCCATCCATCTACACCTACCCTTCGTCATTTACTTCCTTTGTTAAAGTCCCTCTCTATTTTCAATTGTGAGCTTTATCAATTAAGCAAACACCAAAGGAATACATATTCTACTCAACTTAAAACTACAAGTGTTGTTCCTTTTTCTTTAGTACACTCTGATGTATGGGGACCCTTGTGTGTCTCTAATATTTCTCATGTTAAATATTTTGTTATGTTTGTTGATGATTTTACTCGGGTTACTTGGTTATATCTCTTTAAAGAATGATCTGAAATAATTACTATTTTTAATACCTTTCATGCTATGGTGTTAACTCAGTTTGGGAAAAAAATTCAAATCCTTAGGTTTGACAATACTAAGGAATACTTTTTAAGTGACTTTCAATCCTTCTCTGAGGGTAATGGTCTTATCCATCAAATATCTTGTACCTACACCCCTCAACAAAATGGTGTTGTTGAAAGAAAGAATCGTCATGTTCTTGAGGTTACTTGGGGCCTTCTCTACTCTATGAAGGTATACAGATAACCTATTTTCTTATAAATAGGTTACCTTCATCTGTTCTTAGTTATAAAACTCCTTATTCTGTATTATTTCCTGGTGAAGACTGCCTTTCTCTTCCTCTCATGGTTTTTGAATGTGCATGTTTTGTTCATGTCACATCTCCTCAAAAGAGTAAAGTTGCTCCTTGTTCTATGAAGTGCATTTTCTTGGGGTACTCTCGTACCCAAAAAGGTTATGTCTGTTATATTCCTATCCTTCGGAAGATACTTGTGTCTTGGGATGTGACTTTTTTTTAGGGTAATCCTTTCTATTCCTCAACTGATGCTCCTCCAAGTTTGACATTTCCTCCTACGACTCCTTGGTCATTTGTGCCATTTAATGTTGATATTACTCAGCCCCCTGAAGCACCGACCACCACCTCACCTATCGAGTTTTCGGATCCTCCCGAGGTACATCCGTCCCCTACTACGTTTGGTCCAAATTTTGATACTCAGCCTATTCCTCTAAGAAAATAACGTCGTTTATGTACTACTTCTCATCCTATATCCAACTTTATGTCTAACCATCGTTTGTCTTCCGCTTGTTCTTAGTTCTTTTCATCTCTTTCTTCCACCTTTATTCTGCAGTCCTATCATGAGGCCCTACAATATCCAGGATGGAAGACGACTATGGATGAAGAAATACACTTCTAATATGAGAATCAGACCTGGCACTTAGCACCGCTTTCAAAAGGTAACAAACCGGTAGGTTGTAAATGAGTGTTTTCGGTTAAACATAACCTGGATGGGTCCATTGCTCGTCTTAAGGCCCGACTTGTTGGTAAAGGGTACACTCAATGTTATGGAGTGGATTATGAGGAGACCTTATTTCCTGTTGCCAAGTTAAATTCGATACTTATCCTATTATCTTTTGCTGCTAACTCATCATGGCCTGTATATCAACTCGATGTAAAAAATGCATTCTTTAATGGTGATATATGCAAGGAAATTTATATGGTTCAACCACCTGGTTATGTGGTTGAGGGGGAGTCGGTATGCCGGTTAAAAAAAAACTTATATGGGCTTAAACAATCCCCTTGGGCCTGGTTTGATAAATTTATCCAAGCACTACTACAGTTTGGCTTTCGTCAGTGCTCGGTAGATCATTCGGTATATTTTAAAGATACCTCAAAAGGAAAAATACTATTAGCTATATATGTCGATGACATTGTCTTAACTGGTGATGTTGTGCGTAACATACAAGAAGTAAAAAACATGATATGTCAAGAATTCAAAACTAAAGATTTCAAACTTCTCAATTATTTTTTGGGCATAGAAGTCCTTCAATCCAAACATTGGATAATATTGTCTCAACGGAAATATGTCTTGGACCTCCTCAAATAAACATGAATAAGGGGTGTTGTGCAGTTGACACACCTATGGATACGAATGTAAAATTATGTGCAATGTCTGAAGAAGATATTGATATTGGCATATATCAAAGACTTGTGGGCAAACTGATTTACCTCACAGTAACTAGACCAAACATATCATATGTTGTAAGTGTGGTGAGTCAATACATGCATAAACCACAACTTACCCATTGGCAAGCCTTGGAGAAAATATTACGATACTTAAAAGCAGCTCCAAGGAGAGGATTACTTTATAAAAAACATGGACACTTCAACATAAAAGGTTTCTCAGACGCATATTGGGATAAATCACCTGATGATAGGAAATCTATTTTTGGATATTGCACTTTTTTTGGAAGGAACCTAGTTACATGGAGAAGTAAGAAGCGAAATGTGGTTGCAAGATCTAGTGTAGAAGCAGAATACATAGTCGTGACTCACATAGTTAGTGGACTCCTATGGATCAGGACCCTTATTATCGAATTAGGTTTTATAAAGGGGGTCATATGGGTCTATATTGTGATAACCAAACAACTATTCATATTACTTCAAATTCAGTCTTTCATGAAATGACCAAACACATTAAAAGCATGAATTTGTGCCAATGAAAAATGTAGAAAAAAATCGTGACTCAATAATTTTTCTTGTTGATCAATATTTTGTAGTGTTCGTGTCATTTCTTAGACAAATTTCCCATTTTATTATTCTAGATTCTTCTCAATTCCTCTTGTCGTAGAGAAATGTTAAAAAAATAAAAATTGATAAAAGATCATTTTTAATAGAATTTTTTTATGAGATTATTAGTCAAAGAGAAAAATAAAATTTCCATCATCTAATGTTCCCATAATAGCACAAATTATTCTTCACTTAAACAAGGGTTTTTATAAATAATTTATCTCTAAGTAATATAAAAAAAGGTATAAAATGGTCGATAACTATAACAAATAAGGGTTATTCTCATGCTTTACCTATTTCGCATGGGACGGGCAACTTCTTTTTTTCACACACTTATTTATGCGATTAGTTAAAATCAAAATTATAAAATAAAAGTATATTCTATATAAATGATGTTCTATATTATCAGAGTACCCATCAACCAAGAAGGTGATTAATTTTGATTAAATTCTTTTAAAAATTAAAAGAATAAGACGGAGTAATCTGCCATGTCAGGACCGCTTCAGGCAATTGGTGTATATCTCTACCTTCTTTCCGACGTTGCATCGCCGTTCCTTGCGTCGTTAACGGTTTTGGATCAATTGCTGAAAAAAGTTGGGATTTTTAAGACCTCTGGACAGAAAGGCCATCGTCTGTTGCTGCCTCCGTTCCGTGCTTTGCAATCGGTCTTCCACGCCAATAAGTTGTGTCCGTGAGTGTTGCTGCTGCTGCTGTCTGAGCTTGACGATTTCAACCATCAGTACGCTTCGGTCTCTTCTGATTCTCTCGAGTTCCTCTTCAATACCGAACTTTCCCAATTCCACAAGCACCCATATCCTGATGCTGCAAGTTCTGAGAAACATGCCGCCTTCTCTTAATGCCCTTCAACATATGTCTTTGTCCTCCTAAAAAACCTTCATTTGCGATTTCCCATCTATCTGGATCAACCTTTCTGAAACCCTGTAACCATCGTTTCCGAGGTAAATGCTCGAGAAACTTCATGTAAAATTGGGAAAACTATACAAACAATTGAGATCTTACAAACGATTAAAAAAAACACAACAAAAACAGATGGCGAGAGCTGATCTCCGTTTCATCAAACAAAAGACTTTAAGCCTCAACAAAAGATAAGAGAAATTCGTTCAACGTCATCACCGTTAGTTCTGGAATCGGAATTAGCTACAACGTCACGAAAGAAGACGACAAACTTCCGAAATGAAGGCAAAACCGAAGCCCAACGGGGAAATTAAGGGAAATATGATTTTATTTTTAATTATTATGTTACTTATTTATATTTCTTTTTTAAGGGATCATTTATTTCGCCATAAGAAAATACAATGAAAGACAAATAAAAAAATTTGAGACTAATTTTTTATTAAAAACTTGTTCTTATTGAAAATTTTTATTTTTTCGATTTTCTTGGGTTTTTATTGCGATATGAAACAATTAGGAAATTAGTTATGGTATTTGTGTTTACACTATAAATAAATTAAAATTTAAATAATAAAAATAATATTAAAAGAAGGAGTAAGTAATAAGAACAACTTTAGTATTTATTTTTTTATAATTTATTATAAGAATAATAGAAATTTTATTTTTTTATTTTAAATATTTTATAGGCAAATAGAATCAAGAAAAATCAAATAAAAAAATTCCTACAACTTTTTTATTTATATGCCCTAATAGAATAAAATTTACAAATAAATTACAGTATAAATAAAATAAAAAATAAAAATAATTTTTTTTACCATGCAACAATTTTTATATACATATTTTATATTGAGTATAATGGTCGAAACTTTTTATAACCTCAAATTAGCCTACAGTTTGTTGCCTTCTTTAGTCCCACATTGACAGCTAATGCAACGAACGTCTAAGCAGGCGACCTATAAAACCTAATGTAAACTTCATGATCAAGCATACCTTTCTCGGCCTTTTGGCTAAGATCAAGTGTAGTATCTGTTCTTATCAGTTTAATATCTGATACGTGGTCCATCGGATCACATGATATTAAATTAATTTCTTGTGGGGGAGGGTCCACCATCGGTAGCTTGCTGCCGAGGACACTCGAGCGTCGCCCAAGCGTTGCACTACTGCTCGGGCCTGGCGCACCCCTACCAAAACACGTCTAAATATTTTCCTGGTGGTATGTTTGGAGCCTCTATTCTCCATTAAAACTATTTAGGTTCTTCTCGAATCTACGGTTTCGATCATAACGATTGAATGGTTCGTGTCAATATCATGAGTCCGGCGTCGGGTTTTTGGGGTCCCGATACCGAGACACCGGGGTTATGGGTAAATAAAAACCCTACTTGAGGACTCAGCGTCGCGCCAGATCGAGCCTCGCACAAGGCAGAGACAGTCCATGGTAGCTGAAGTTGCCAGAGGGACTAAGACGACATCTGCGATCTCGCCAGGTCCGCAGAACCAGAATATGAAGCAGAAGTACTCATCGGTGGCAGTGGAGATTGGTCAGGAGGCTAAATAACAGAGGACTGAGGAGAAGAGGAAGGCGAAAGTTGGGGCCTCTTTTGCAATCCGTAGCTGCGTTTCTGGACAGGGGGCTGCCGGGGACTCTTTCAGCCCTGCAGTCGGAAACGAGTATCGAGGTTCGTGGTGTTGGTAAAACTGATTGGTTATTGTTGGGGGGAGATTGCTTTTAACACTCTGGGAAGGGTAAAATGTTGTGCGTGGGAGATGTCTGAATTGTTAGGCAGTCATTGCATTTTGAAGATTCATTCTTGTTTGATTCGTTTTGCTGAACCGTTTGAACTTTAAAGAATCCTTTTTCGTTTTGGACAGGTTTATGTGTTTTTGATGTTTGAAGGTTTTAGTTGTCGTGTTTATATGGTGGCCTTTTTATTCTTGGTTAAGTTCAAATTGTTTTATCCATGGTATCTACCTCAATTTCGATAATGTATGCTAGCCGGAGAAGGAAAATGTGTCTCTGGAAAGAAGCATTGGAAATTGTTGTTTTTGGCTGGTGTCGTGTGTAAGGATGCACTCGTAACTTAGTTCGTGTACTTCTCAAAAAACTTTTACCTGGTGCTTTCGTCATTCTCGTGGTATTGCTTGCTTTGCTGCGTGCTTGAGAGCTTCTAAGGGGAGGAAAATGATGTCACAATCCTGTTATCTTGCAACTGTTGAACTTACATCGTATCCATGACCACTTCTTCGAAACTGCTTTTTAGGTTGATAGTTGGAAAGCAAATTCTTTTGACTTAGAAGATCTGTACTTCAAGTTCTGCATAGCAAGGTACTAAACTGCTTTAGTTTATCTTCACTGCCATGAGAAAACATTGTTGAGGATTCTCTTGTGGACTGTACAATATGAAAACCATTTATTGCTTCTTTGCATGTAGTTCCTTTGGTGCAGAGAAAGACATCTAAGTTTTATTTGAGGTAGATCAAATACTTGATGTGAAACTTAGGAGTTCTAGGAGAAAAATAATGTGAGCCTTACTCTCTGTAGAAGTATGCATCGGTAAAGTCCATTATTGGATACGATTTTGCTTCTGGTATTTCATTCTCCTTGACTGAATGAAATGGGTTGTCATGAAGGAAATGAAAATTTTCATCTGCTTTTTAAATTCAGATGCTTCTAAGTTTTGGTGATAATAAACTCTAGAGTTAAGAGGCATTCTGTCACTTTTGTTATTGATTGGAATTGCAGCGAACGCCCTGCCACTGCAGTCACCAACAACTACAAAGAGCAAGGTGAGGCTCAAGTTTAACTCACTGAGACCCTCTACATGTTTGTGAGTTGAGTTCCATATTTGATGGTAGGTCCTGATGTGTATTTGATGTGGCTGATTCCATAAAAGACGAAATTTCTTATAAGGATGATGGGAAGAAAGATCACAAGAAAAAAAGAAAAGATACTGTTGAGAAAGATAGTGAGACTGGAAGAAAATCATAAAAAATTGATAGTGAAAAACATGAACCTGATATGAATAACGGATCCTGTGATAGGGAAGAGGTGGACACAGAATCCAAGAAGGAGAAGAAAAAGAAAAAAAAAAAAAAATCTTCAGATTCTCTTGGGGATGTGATTGAACAGACAGCTGTAGATATGGGTGATCTGAGTTACGAGAATCATTCTAGTGATCCAAGTGCAAAATCTAAAGAAAAAAAGAAGAAAAACAAGTCAATTCCAGATTCTGAGAATGTTGAACAAGATCCAAACAGAGAAAGGTTGATAGGTGATGGAAAGAAACTTGATTCATAAGTACCCAAGACATCCTCTGATGGAATGGAATTGGATGGAACAGCTTCGAAATCCAAGGACAAAAAGCAAAGGAAACACACAACAGAAACAGATGTGGACTTGAAGAAGAGTGAGAAGAATGGTGTCGATTTAATAAAGAAAGAGCACAGAAAAAGAAAAAGATCTGAATCTGAAGAACTTGTTTATGATGCGTCTCAAATGTTGACTAGTTTATATGAAATATGTGGTGGCCATTTTTATGTGAGTCAGTGGCTCATTTATTGCATTGAGATGCATTCTCATGGGTCTTGATCCTTGTTCTCTTCAAGGAAGATGATCTTCAAAACCATATAAGCAGGATTTCTTGAATCAATATCATTTTCCTATAAGATCCTCTCCTTCATTTTTTCCTTTTAAATTTATTGTTGGTTGAGAAATCGATTCTTCTTCTCTCACATGCACCGTTGATTTTAGGATTGGTGCTGAAATCGATTATGGAGCCAAAGCCCAAGAAGTTCTGGGACAAGGAAAGGGGTTCTTTTAGATTGCTTTTAATCCTGAAGCTATTTGGGTTCTTTTCCTGGTGGGATCTGTTACAAAATATTCATAGGTGCTGACAAAGAAAATGGGGCACTATGACGGGCATAACTGATTCCCTATCGACTGGCCCTCTCTCTTGACACTCGCCCATGCTTGGTCCCAAATAGAGGAACTCACAAGAAGCCTAGAATTGTTAGAAAGAAGCCTAATCTTGCAACGAGCTTTGCCATGCCCAACCTGGTTAGAATTTCACCACAAGATTTCATCAAAAACTCCTCCTTGAACCTTCATCGAATTCTATACCCTACGACCATCTGCTAAAATATTTGAGCTTTATTGGGTCCTAAACCCCCTGCATCATCGTCATTCTTCTCCTCCCTCTTCTCAACCACTACAACAGCCCTGTCCCAGACACTCCCCGCCATAGCCGGATACTTGGACGTCGTCAACAACTCTCTCAAAAGAACCCCACAAGCTTAGTGTTCGTCAGAGGTCCACACCTTCCCATCCTATTGTGAGACAAAATCTTCCAAAGCATCCAGAACCAATCTTGTCATGTCCACTACCTAACCAAAGGCAAGAGAGCATCCATCCTAAAAGTCGATAATTCCTTCCGTTTAGCCACAAGAAGCTTCCACAAAAGTGTTTGGAATCAATTCTCTGATAGTGCGAGTTTCCCTATCGATAATCCCTCTCTCTTGATAGAGGTATATGATAAGTAGAAGAAATCTCATAGTCGTTTGCATGTATCATATACACCAAAATTTTTACAAGTTTGAAGCCACCAACAAACATTTGTTTAATTATTATTTTTATATATTTAATTAATAAAAATAATTAAATTTTAAATTATTTAGTAATTTATCACAAGTTAAAATTTATTTAAGTTTATTAATAAAAAAATTTAAGCACAACTATCTTAAGAGTTGATAGATTAACTTTATATAATAAAAAATATATTTTTATATAGATTAATGATGGTTAATATTATATTTAATTACTAGTTTAGGAATGAGAATTTAGATATTAATAAATAACAAATTGTTTAAATATTTTAATATTATTAAAGTATGTATTTTTTTAATTATTATCTTTTATTTAGTTAATTAACTAATATTAATTTAATTTTTAAGTATTTAGTAATTTATCACAAGTTAAAATCTATCTTTTTGTTTATTAATAAAAAATAAATAAAATTTATAAAAGTCAAATTTATCAGAATATTTTATTAATAAAATTTCTCTCTGCAGAAAAGTCGATCACCCTTGAAATCAATTTTACTTTTCCTAGTGATCTAGTATCGTCTTCTTCTTCCCCGGTGCACATAAATCCCCAAAGGTGCCAGAATCACCCTTTGTTGCCGTCTGTTAGTGAGAGAGACTCTTCCTCTTTTCCAGATTTTGATGGCGGAAGTTGCTTCCCTGTTCGGATTCGTAATTCATTAACTGTGAGCCACCGGCCCCTCTCTTTCGTCGCTGCCATTAAAGAAATGTGGACCTGCCCTCGGACAGAGCAGCATGTGTTGTCCTCCCGCTGCCTGCTTGCCTCCCGCTGTAATCCTAACCCCATCTTCCTCCCTCTTTCTCTCTGCACATCACCGTCAGCTTCCAATTATATATCTGAAACTGGAGCGAACCCAGATATAATAAAACTGGAAGCTAAACCCTGTTTCTGTACGACCTAAGCATTAAATTTTCTTGTAAAAACGGAAAAGAAAAGTCGATTCAGCTAATTACAGCGGCATCGATGGAGTTCGAATTCGAATTCGAATTCGAGAAGTAAAGAAGTCTGGATTCTGAGATCTGAACAGGCAGAGCCATCATCTCTCCATTTTCTTTTTCTCTTTCCTGCATCGTTTACATCTGGAGTCTGAACGTACTTCTTCCTCGAAGAAGCTACCCTATTGCCTTCCTCTAGAAAAAACGAATGGAAAAAGCTGCGGAGAAAACACTTGAGACTTGTAATAATGATATTTATTGCAATTAAATAATTACCAATTATTATTTTAAAAATAAAATAACCTAAAAACAAGCCCTAATGCTACTAAACCCTAAACCCTTAATTCTACCACATCACAAAACCCTAAACCCTTTAGGGTTTGTTTGAACTCCATAGAAAGGAAAATAAGAATTTGATCATTATTATTCTAAAAAATAGTTAGTCAAAAGGATAATTTAATTATTATTTTATTTTTTGACTATTTTTAAGAATAATAATTATTATTTTTTTACTTTAATTATATTAATTATAAGTGATGCCAATGATCAATTACAAACAACTAAACTTAAAACCCAAGGGTAGGTGCACAAGTTGTTGTCAAAGAGGACCATCAAAATTCTAAAGGATGTGATGGTAATGCAGATATGGATTGTTGATGTAGTCCTCCTAACTAAGCCCCATGTGTCGATATAAATTTGCGGTGTCACTTGTAAGATGCAACCAGTCTCTCTCAAATGTGGACCTCCCTTTGCTCACATATGGTGTTATCTAGGTCAGGGGAGTTCATGTGCCCCTCTAACTTTGCTCCTTCTATCTACCATTTTACACAAATTTTTTTTTTAATATCATGAGATTAATTTTATAATAATTAATTAATTTTATTTTTAATCGATACATACGGGATTTCAAGGGTGATAAATAAACCATAAGTGGGTGTCTCATTTTTTTATGACTTTGGTGCCCCTGTCACATATTATTATTGGACCTTATCAATCACATCTCGACTTTTATTAACGGTTAGATATTATCTCAGTTTTCATGCTGATGTCAGCGTTGACGTTGATAATCCGATTTCCGCTCGACGACGTCCGCCAAAGATAGCGGCGCCTCGTGGGGACCACGGCTCTTACTCCCACCGGTCAGCTTCCCCCCACCAACCTACCTCCAGTTTTACCCAGACGTTCTTCACTGTTTTACGTTCCTACCCCTCCTCTGACCTTTTCGTCCCGACCTTTGATCTCGAGATCAACGGCTAGGGACTTAAAGCACGAATAATAACAAAATTTTAGTTACTATTTAATTAAGATGGTAAATTATTGTTTAATGATGAGGTGGGGCTGGGCTTCTAGGCGGAAGTTTCTTGAGTAATCCGTGCTGGGAAAGTCTAGGGAAGGGGATGTGACAAATTGTCTCTTTGTCGCCTTGGCTTAATTCAAAACACCGGGAATATTGGATTGGGTTGTGCTTTTGATTACTTTAATTGATTATTATTATCTTCTTCTAATTATTTAAACCTTGCTTCATTAAGATTGAGCCTTCTCTATTGCCCTATAAAAAAAAAAACTACCACTTCTATTCTATTTAAAATTCATGTAGGGACAATGATATGATCTAAGTGTTAATTTATGTAATTAAGTAGTGACACAAAATTTTTGGCTTTATCTTGTCTACAAATATCAAACAAGAGCTGACGAGATTCTTCATGGGGTTGCTCATCAACAGCTCATTTGGTTGGTTGCTAAGACTGAATCTTAGTGGGAGACTAGTTTGAGCATTATTCTACATTTGAGAATCTAAGGAACTGTTTACTTCATTTTTAATAGTATTCTTAATGTGATTTTATCGTTAAAATTAATCATATTATTGACATAATCAACTCGTTTTGTTTATAGAAGTCGTTCAATTAGTAATCATGGATTCTCTTATTCTCATTTAAGCTTGTCGACTTGGTTTATATTTTGAAGAGATATGATGTTTCACATGTTGCTTATGTTGCTATGGGTTTGCTCAAAACATAGTCAAAACTCGAAATAACAATACTCACTATTGTAATTCAAGTTTTGAGAGCGAAAATGCAACAAACAAGACAAAGTTTCGTTTATTTGGGAGAAAAATTTAGGTACTAAAAGTCAGGGTTATCACCTCTTAGATTATTTGCCCTTAAACACGAAGACACCGATTGAGACTGACAAATTGTCAATTGAGACATGTGGATGTTGTTAATGGTTTTTTTGTCGAATTACACTAATGGCCACCAATCAACTTCTAATTATAGTTTTCTCTTTAGAACAAGCAAAGTCACTTAGACCATTGATGTACCCCCCACATTTTGTTCAATTTTAAAACAATATCACATGGTTGTGGATAGCAGATCCAATCTCCCCATCTTTTGATTGAAGGATTGGTTGCAGTCATGCTCACAACATGTGACATGTCATGTAACCTCAATGGACTTATCATGTGACTCTAATACGGTGATATGCTCTTATCTTTTCCTTTCCTTTTTATTCAATTAAAAAATTAGTCTTAATGATCAAATTCTTTTTTTTTTTTTTCAATTATAAGGGTTCCAAAGAGACACTTGGCGGGAGCTCCTTGTCTCGGCGTGAAGCAACAAACACCTTCAATGAAGGCGTTTGGCTTCTCGATTTCGAGAAGTTGAGCGTCGTCCATAGTGCAGGCTTCCACTTGACGTACTTTCGGTCGCCTTACGTGAGGACAGCTGGGCCCGTGTTCAAGACAGCATACTTTTGCGGCCATGTTCCTCATGTGGGCCCGGGGACTCCGCTGCTGTCGGATTCGTCAGCAACTCTTACATGGATTGTCCTCTGTGGGGGGGCCCTTTCTTTACTGGAGGAGCGTACCATGATAAGATGCTCGATTTGGAGACATCTCCGCCGTTGGACTATATTCAGTTTTGTCTGGATTTTTTGTGGGGCCTGTACTCATAAATCCGTGTTTGTGCTTTTCTGTCTTCCCCATCATTGACAACGTATTGGACTATTGGAGTATTCATCTAGTCGTCCCGATGGACGGCTGAGGAGCTTCTCTGTTGTTTAATCGACTTTCCTTTTATACCTCTGCATGCACCGATGCTTTCTCCATGCAGTCGTTATTCTACGACGGTTAATCCGTCTTTTAATTCAGAGTATTCATTTGGTGGGCTCAAAAGCTGCTCAGTCGCTTCTTCCCTTTTATACCTCTGCCCTGCTCTTGTACGTTCTCCACGCTGGGCTCATTCCTCGAGGGTTAATCGGTCTTTTACTTAGAATATTCATCTGGTGGGTTCTCACTGTGATGGACGGCTGAAGCGCTCTTCCGTTGTTGTTTTCAATTTTAGTTTTCCTTTATACCCCCTGCATGCAGTGATCGTTCTCCGTGCGGACGTCATTACGCCAGCACTAATCCGTCTTTTAATCAAAATACCTTCTGGTCGAGTCGTCCACTTCAAGCGCGGTTCACCACAAGGCGAGAGAATAGCCACGTGGTCATAGGTGGATGCGACCTCGTGCGATGTCCACGTCATGGGGCTCCCTCCCCCTATGGCGCACGTGTTTACGGGCCTAATCGAGCGTCCTACTCCTGATTACGCCTAAAGTCTAAAACGGGAAAAAAGAGAGGCTTCCTCGACACGTCAATGGAGATACAGAGCGAGCCTGGCACTCCAGCAGCCTCGCCTTCTTTAACCATGGTTAAACCAACTCGCCCCGCGGTTTACCCTTCCTCCGGGTTGGTGCTGCCTCGCCGTTAGTATATAAATTTCTGGTCCGTCTTTTCCAACCGTCGGAAGTGGAGAAGGAAAGCGAAAGCTGAAGCTCTTGCCGCTACAGCTATTCTTCTTCTTCTCGTTTGGATTTCCCTGATGCAAATTCCAAATTTTAGGCATTTGCAGAACAAGAGAAAGCTGCAGTGATGGAGGAAGGTTGGAGAAATGGGAAATGTGTGTTAATGGCGGAGCGGCACGGTTTTTGATACCTGTAAGCGATACGGGTGTAGCTTTTTGCAAACCAGTCGGTTTCCGTAATCTGGATTTCGTACCAGAGAATCGAATCTCGGAGGAGGTTTTAGGGCTTTGGAATAATCAAAAAACGAAGAACCCCTCTCTGTTTTGGCTCCTCTCGTGTGTGTGACTGTGTAATTAATTAGCTCGGCGTTAATTTCTTGCTGTGGCTCTGTCGTTATCGTGTTTTTTTTCTTTTGGAGAAGGAGGCGGATAATTAGTGGTCTGGTTAAATATTCCCTTCGTAGAAATAGGTTTGGCTTGGCACTGGAGGAGGTGTGCTGAGTGCGATTGTCTATTTGTCCTTCTTTGAGCTCTTTCTCTCTAGGTTCGACTCATATTCGCTCTCTAGAAAAGCTCACGTTCGAGTGTGCTTTCAAAGTCTTTGTTTCTCGGATCTTTGATCGTTTCTTCGGTTGTTCTTGTTGAAAAACGCCGACAAAGAAGAAAAGTTAAGATGCTCTGTTTGTGAAAGTTTGGGAAAAGATAACCGAAAAATCTGGTCTTCGTCATCCCGTGCGTGGTTTTAAAAGTCCTCTTCTTCGTCCACGGTCGATTGCTCGGGAAACTGCTCAATTTGGAGGCTGCGGTTGAGAAAAAAAAGTAGAGGATTTGTCGATATAAAATGTTCGAGTTCTTGCCGGAGTCTGACAACGAAATCGGCTCGGAAACTCTGACCTCTAGCCAAAGCTCGATGAGTAGCAGCGACCGATGTAGTAGTTTTAGCCGTCTGTCTTTCGACGCGTTCGAGATTCCGCCGACTTCGCCGCCGGAGAGTCTCTATTCGAAGCCTCACCGTTCGTCGGACTCGGCGTGGAAGGCGATCCGCTCCGCTTCCGTCCGGCGGAAGGACGGCCTCAATTTTAAAGACTTCAAGCTTGTGCGCCGCATCGGCAGCGGCGACATTGGACACGTGTATCTCTGCTGCCTCCGGGGCTCGGAGAACAGTTGTTACGCCATGAAGGTCGTCGACAAGGAAGCACTGGCGCTAAAGAAGAAAGCCATGAGGGCGGATACGGAGAGGAGTATTCTGAAGATGCTTGACCATCCTTTCCTTCCGACGCTGTACGCCGAGTTTGAGGCCTCGCATTTCTCCTGTGTAGTAATGGAGTTCTGCCCGGGAGGAGATTTGCATACCTTGCGGCATAAGCAGCCTGGGAAACGATTTTCTCTCCACTCTGCGAGGTTCGTCTCGGAAATTACATTTCTCTCTTGTTTCCTTTTTTTTTGTTGTCGAATTCTTTTTCGGGTTTTCTGTGTCTCTCACTTGTTACATAAAATATTCCGATTTCTGGGTATTTGCTTCTGTGTTACAGGCCTAATTTACGATCATTCTTAGTTTTTCTTCTTTCATCTGTCTTTTTGTTCGTCACTTTTCCTTATTATTAAACTACTGGCAGCGAAAGCTCTGCAAGTTTTCACTTTTCCGCTTTACATATTACGAGATGGAAGGAAGGACACCTGCTTCCATCTTTTGAAAATTTTTGCTATTTTTTGCTTGTCTGATCTATTATCCTTTTTTGCTGTATTTTCTCGTGTAATTTGTTTTCTGCTACCATGTGTTCGTTACGTTTCATCGTCCTGTTCATCATAGTCATTTTTAATGGAAACTTACTCCTCTTCCAAAAAATTTTCGTCCAAGGGAAATTGTTTCCTTTCATCTCGAGCAAGTTCCTTTTCTTGTTTCCCATCATGAAAACCCATCTTTTCCAATTTCAGTTTTCGCTGTGCAGAGGCCAATGATCTTTCTCTACTTCAGAGCCAGTACTCCATTGCTTCTAGTCTGTATTAGTCACTGGAAAGAGATAACCTGTAACTGTAAATATGGGAAGCGTAAACTCTTGTCCTGGAGGTGTAATCTTAATCCAAATTCTGGACGACAAAGATAACGAAAAATAGGAGACGAAGATTTCTATATCTGATCGCGAAATTGAATGAAGGCGTGCGCTGCGCTTCAATCTAAATCTTATATTTTGTTTTCAACTTCCAGGTTTTACGCGGCTGAAGTTCTTTTGGCACTGGAGTATCTCCACATGCTGGGCATAATCTACCGCGACCTGAAGCCGGAAAATATCTTGGTTCGATCCGACGGACACATTATGCTCTCCGACTTCGATCTCTCCCTCCTCTCCGACGCGTATCCCTCAGTCGAGTCCCCGGACTCCACCTCCAACCCCACAACCTCCTCTTCCTCCTGCGCCGAGGCCACCACCAGCATCTCGTGCCTCCCTTCCCACCTCCTCCGTTCCCGCAAAGTACGCATCCTCACCGCTGCCCCCCAGTTCGTCGCCGAGCCCGTCGCCGCCCGCTCCTGCTCCTTCGTTGGCACGCACGAGTACGTCTCGCCGGAAGTTGCAGCCGGTAAGTCCCACGGAAATGCCGTCGACTGGTGGGCGTTCGGGATCTTCATGTACGAGATCATTTACGGCCGGACGCCGTTCGCCGGGGAGAACAATGAAGCCACGTTGAAGAACATCCTGAAGAAGCCCTTATCTTTCCCGGGCGAATGCCTTCCGCCCGGGTCCGGGTTGGATGCTCTAGCTCGGGATCTAATATCGGGTCTTCTAATCAAAGACCCGGCCAATCGACTCGGGTCCAAGAGAGGCGCCGCGGAGGTGAAAACGCACCCATTCTTCAAAGGCTTGAATTTCGCACTGATCCGGTCCTGTCGACCTCCTGAAGTCCCCGGCCTCAGACGGTCCAGAACTTGTTACGAGAGAAAGAAACCCTACCGGTTCGATTATTTCTAAACCAAACCAAACTGAAAGTCTCGCCTTTTGACCATGTAAATAGCCTATTAAAGAGACTACTACTCCGTGATTAGCGATCATTGTATCTCAGATTATGGCCGAATTTTTGTAACCCTTAAAAAAGGATTTTCATTTTCTAATCTAATATTATTAGCAAAAACACCGCATGGCCTCGACTACGTTCCGCAGTTCGCGTCTTCTTCTTCCGCAGCATCTGTTAATGTGTTCTCTTTTGCAGGAAGGATCAGAGCTGGACTTGTCAATGGCGGACGCGTCGTAATCTGATTGACGGGGGAACCCATGGGAGTAAAGACAAGAGAAAGCTCGACAGTGGTTGGGGCATTTCGAGCAACGAGCCCTGATTGACTAGAGCTCTTCCCCTGCTGTACTTTTTATTGTTTTCTTAACCCTCCATTAACTTGCAATAATTCACTAATCTCAGTCCCCCTCTCCCTGACTGTTTTAAAAGTAGAACGCTTGGAAGCTCTTTCTCCGCGAACCCCATCGTTTAATCTTGTTTTATCCCTGTCGGTCGAAATCGAATTATCTATTGATGATGATAATTGAGCGCTAGAACAGTAAGTTTTCTTCTTCCCCTCGAAGCTCGTTTTGTTTTTTTCCAGCAGAGCAGAGGGAGAGAGATGGGATAGGCGTATAACGCCACACATGGTTCTGTCCACGGAAGGCTTACGAACGGCCCAGTTTTCAGGCATTGTCTCTTCGTTGTCACCCCCTAAAGAGTCACCTGGACTCGTATGAGACAACCACGGAGGCCCCCTCCGAGTCCCTAGCACATGGCCTGTTCTTTCCGGTGTTTTTACCCCAGTGGCTCCCCGTCTTTACCGAGTTCACTTCATGATTTCAAAGTGATCAATTGACTTGAGTTTTTAGTAGGTGGGCGAGATGAGTCCGGTGACTCGGTCGAGTGGAAGCATTTGGATAGAACAAATATGAATACAGAATAAAATTTCTGTTTTTATAATTCGGAATCAAGTTTGGGGTTTGAACTTACTCCATCTCATGACTCAGGCGATTCAACTGGGATTTCAAGATGGTTTGGGGTGTCCAAGTTTATGAATCGAGAAATAAACAAATATTTATTTCAATTCTGAGAGCAGTTTTCGTTGTTTCTTCCCATGGAGACTCGAGAACAAAGAAACTGGAGGAAGGTTTGAGTTATTTTAAGCCCAGTCTATTGACTTTGTTCATCAATTAAATCGTTTTTTAAGGCAAGTTTGGCAGAAAATAAGTATAAATGTTGCTTAAACAACACTAAACCATAGTTTAATTAACTTTCCATTAAGGAATCTAAACCCAACTTTGGTCTGGACTTGACTTTGACAGTAAATCGTAACTGATCAAATTCGGCCATTAGATTTGTTAATCTGAAATTCGATTAAATGTCTCCTAATTAACACAAATGGGGGTGGGCCCGCTTGGATTAGGGGTGTGCTTACCACTAAAATCCTTATCCATGTTTAGTAAACTTCTAAACAAAAAAAAAAAATAGTAGGTACAAGTTCCCGTGAGACGATCAGGCACGTGAGGTTCACCCTGAGCGCGTGCGACGCCGGCCTGCCAGTGCTGCGAGGGACAAACGCTCGCCCGACAGGTCGCTTGACCTAATTTCACGACGTCATCGTTATTAATTTTTCATTAATTTATTATTATTATTATTTTTGTATTTTATATATTTATTGCAAAGACGTGACCATGGTTCGTACGCAACTGCGCCTGAGACCTGACCCTGCAGTCAGAAGGCCGTTTCTCTGCCCGAGGCCCGACGCGGTTCGTTGACATTCCTTATACGGCGGTTCCTTTAATTACTTAATTTAATTCTTTAAATTTTCTCTTTCTCACTCGCGTCTCACCCCATGAACAAAGCTGAGTTCTTTCTTTATTGGTGATGACAAAAACAAAAAAGTCATGGCTAAGAAAAATAAAATTTAATGAAAAAAAAAGAAAATAATTGAAAAAGGACTGCCCCACATTTTTGGACGTCCCAGAAATTAACTTCCAAATAAGTTGGAGGAGTTCTCGATTGCTCAAAAAATAGGACTTGCATATATTTATTTGTTAATCATGCAAACTTGGTCGTAATTTCAAGAGAAGTGGAAAGCTCCTCGTCTTCCTCACCAAATCGTTCAACCTGGGATTCTTGCAGAGATTTGTTTCAAGGATGATGCTGAGAAGCTCATCATCCCCAGTTTTGGCTTGCATGAACGAAGCCATCCGGAACCCAATTCTCCCCAGCACATCCCGCAACAATGTCTTCAATCCACTTCCTTCTTCTCTTAATCAATCCATTCTTCCACGAAAAACCCACCTCACCCGCACCATCTCATCCGATTACTTGAACTCTACAATCGCACCTCGGGGGGCGTCACTGGCCGATTCTCCGGTTAGATTCCGTGAGCTCGAACCTGTATCAGAGGCTCCATGGACACCGAAACTAGTGAACAATGGCCAAAAAGAAGGCCACGCAGAAGAAGAATTCAGCTTCTCGGTACCAAGTTTCTCCGACGTCGATATCATTGAAGGAAAAGAAGTTACAGTGCTGGGGTTGTTCGACCTCTGGAACGGAGCAGAGAAGGGTTCTTCCCCGAAACCACCTGTGTCAGCTATGTATATGGCCGCCGGGTTGGGGATGCATCAGATTTTGACGATAAGCGGAAGTGAAAGCTTCGATACACAAACACTGGAGCGCCATTTTGAGAAAATCGTGGAGGAGAATCCATGCGATGCGCTCGTGTTGAGAAACTACGCCCAGTTTCTCCATAAGGTCGCCTTGATTAATTCTTCCTCCTCTTCGTACCTCTTGTTTCATCGTTAACTGATTCTAGATTTCGGCGCAGAGGAAGGGAGACTACAGGAAAGCAGAAGAGTTCTACGCCAGAGCGATCCTGGCGGATCCAAACGACGGAGAAATTCTTTCAGATTACGCGATACTGCGATGGGAGGAACACCGGGACGATGAGATGACAATAGGGTTCTTCGAGCGAGCTCTGGAGCTCGCTCCACAGAACAGGTGATCCGTCTCTCTGGTTTTTGTTTCTTGTTTATGGGTTTCCAAATTGATTCATGCGCAGCTCAATTCATTAATGCAGCCATATACAAGCAGCATATGCATTGTTCCTGTGGGAAGCCAATGGCAGGAATTCTGAACAAGAATGTAGGAGATTTCAACACCAGAGCAAGGATGCTTGCCCCAGGATCCAACTGAAGGATCCGTGTTTCTCTTGTTAGGTGTTAGACCAGGACCAGGGAGACTAGTTCTAGTTGTAATTGCAATATAATCTTAATAGATTTCTTACGTGGAGATAGGTACATTTGTCCAACCACGAACTCTTGTTTTCTTTATGTATTTGATAGTGGTTTTGGTTAATCAAGAACATTTTTTTTTTCTTCTAGTTGATAGTAGCAAAAAACTTTCGAAAGCAAGTGAGTGCTTGATTGCTTCCATAAGAATGTTAATTCTTTTCTTTTTTGTTTCAGTGTTTATGTTTATCGAATCTCTTCTTCTGCAATTTTTGTAATTTAATATATATATGTGATATTTTTTATCCAAAGAGAACACACGAAAGCGAGTTGGCATACTAGTTATTTACGCTAAACTAGAGAAATTTCCTATGGGTGCAAAATTTGGATTTTGAGAACTGAGTCGGCTCGGTCCTGTCTCAGGCTCAGCTTAGCCCATCTGAGTCGACCCGAACTTCCCGATTCGATTACCATCCGAGTCGTGCCAAGTCGTCCAACTCTTTTCAACCCCTTGACAATCATTCTAACTAGTAAGACTTGACTTAGCTGAGTTAATTTGTTTTTATTCATCATCGTTGTAGTGCGTTCAGTGGGCGCAATAGTGTGCCCTGTAGTAGTGAACGGGCACTGCAGCGTGGCCTACTGCAGTGTGCCATGTTGCGGCTACTCCCAACAGGCAGCACGCCCGCTGTAGTGGGCTTCCTCTGTCGCCCCCTACCTGCCGAACGGCACTGCAGCGCGGGCCTCCATCGTCTGATGTCGGCCTCTGTCTTCTAACGGCGACTCCGGTTGACGCACAACCCTGAGATGAGTTCCGTGGAGAAGGTATGGACAACGTCGATGCTCTATGTCTTGCTCTTTGCGGAAGTAGTCCAGAAATCTTAATAATCTAATAGTAATGTACTGCTCTGATACCACTTGTTAGAATAACCATAATCTTAAATCCTAATCTAGAATTTACATCATGCCAAAATATTAGGATTCGGGATACATACCTGAATCCATTCCAAACGATCACCTACTGTTGCGAAATTCTACAAAAATCGATATGAACGGATGATTGGTTTTGTGATCTTCCTTAACTAAATCTCTTTAGTTCCTCAATGGGACCTTCTTCTCTCTTCCGGATGGGGAGAAGGGAAACTGTGTGTGATTTAGTCTCTTGGGGACCATAACCATAATGTGTCTCCTTATATAGGGTTCACAGAATTCTTATGATATCTACTCAATTGGCCCATATTCCTTAATGGGCTTAACAAAATTAGATCACTTAATTTCATCCCATTCTATTAAATAATAAATATAATTGAATAATAAATATGTTACCTAAATTAGAATAGGAAACATTAGTTTCCTAACAGGGAGGACTGAGCAGGACCGACGTGGAGGATGGAGTGGAAGACACGATCCCTGATTTCCTTCTCGAGGTCTAGGTTGATGAGGTATCTGCGATTGAATGGTCACTGAAGGGAGATGGAAGTGGGGTCTTCGTAGGACAGAAGTTGATCGACGACAAGCCAGCGCTTGGAACAGTGAGGAGGACGGCCGAGGCAGTTGGGGACCACTACAACGGTGTCCTAATCACCGTCAATGCCAGCCTTGATGAAGCCACAACAATTGTAAAGCACCACCAAAAGGTTTCCTCCTAGAGTACCCAGTCCCATTCTTCTTGACCTACAATTTTTTCCCTTGATTCCCTGAACTCCAAAGATTACCGCTACTGAATGCCAAATTTTTGAATCGAAAGCGTCGTTAAGTAACAAGCCGGCTCGTGAGCCTCAGAACTGAATGGCGGTTAGCTCGAGCTCGGCTTGTTTACTTAAGCGAGTCCGAGTATGATCTCAAATTCAATTCGAGATCGAGATAATTCGAACCAAACCGAACCGAACTTGACCTACTTGTAAACCGGCTCAGTTCGATGCCACCCCTAGTGCGATGACAACCTTTTTATGTTGGTGTATCAAACAGGGCAGGTTTATTAGCATGGAAAACCCTAAATATGGTGGTTCATGGTGTATAGATCAAAATGTAATGATGAGCAATGTGTTTGATCTCTTAAGAGAAACAATATCCACATTTGGTGAAATGGCTGCCTACCAACAAGAGTTGTCAAATGCTAACCTCCATGTTTACCAAATGGATAATGATGTTGGGTCATTAACAAGGCGAAATATTCTTGTAGATCATATAAGTGTATAACTGGTTAAGGATGAAGAAAACAAAGAGGATGTAAACGAAGAAGATGCGGTTGAGGTAAAAGACAAGTACGATGAAGAACAAGAGGAAGCAAAAGAAGAAAAAGAAGAGGTTGAAGAAGAGGGGGAAGAAAGCAATGACGAGATATAATGTTGTTAAACGACAATGAATTTGAATAATTTTCCATGGGTCTATAATATTAGTTTCTATAAAATTATTTATTTTAAACGTCATTAGTATTATTAATTTTTTAGATATAACATTATCGATGTTATAAATGTACTATGCAGCTAATATCATACCTCCTCATCCACCAAGACTACCACCAATCTAACGCCTTGCATCATCGGAGATGCATGACAGTGGACTATTGTATCCTAAAGAGACAAAGTGTGGAAATTTGCTAATTATTATTCGTGATTTATGTTAAAATTATATTTGTCTACAATAATTTTTTTACTTTGTGTATATAGATCCATCCACGCCCTCTCCTCCCAAGCCATCTTTGTCTACATCCTCTTCATCAATATCCTCACTAACAAGGCGAGCACACAACCTGACCAAAGCCTTCAAAGCTGATGATGTTATGAGAGAGCTCGTTAGGAGGATCTTGGTGGAGGTTAGAGATTCTCATAGGAGGGAATCAAGGTCCCATAGTTCAATTTTCGCTCATTGGGCGGTCCAATCTTTACGACTCACATGGAGGTGAAGGTGAACAAGTTTAAGAACTACACCGTTGAACAATTGGCTAGTGGGTATCCCTATATTTAGTTAAATATTATAAATTACTCAATAATTTTTTTCCTTTTATTTTTCTAACTTACAATGTTAAATTTGATAACGTTTTGTGTTATTTCTTTTTTTAGAGAGAAATTTGATGTTGATATGTAGAGTGAAGCGACAACATGAGATATCATGTATTCTGTATGGGTTGTTGCATTTCGATAGGATAGGACTGATGCATGCCTGGTATAGAGAGAGTGAAGGTTACCCATGATATTGGGGTTTCCCTCGAGGAGTGGCACTAGTTGTGGGTGAACGTGTTTCAAGGAGAGAGATTCTAGGTGATTAGATTTCTAGGAGTCGTGTTTCAAAGTCTCAATTATTTTTTATTTTACTCATGTCAAATGTTCATTTGCAAATTATTTTCAAGTAAAATTTAAAAAAAAATAGCAAACAAATTGTTCGACATAATATGAGAGTGAAGAATTTTATGCGTATCTAAGAGAAGATGATATTATTTAACTTAGAGTATATTTTTTTTCAATTGTACTACTAATGTAATACATTTATATGCAAGTATCCTTTAAATAAGTAGGATAAAAATTGCATTGATAATTTCGTATAACTCATCTGTCAAAGGGATTTGAACAACAATATGTAAGTATAATCATAATTTTAGCTTTCATATAAATAATATATTTTATTTTAAGCAACATAATTGTCTTATGTTATTTTTCACAGGAGCGGATGCAATGATTAGTACAAGAGGTACAATAGGCTAGTGGGTAGGTTGATGAGTGTGGCATTGTGTATAGTATTCGTGGAGCTAGGTTTGGGTATGTTAAGGGGTTGGGTTTAACTCATTCTCCTTTAGTTAGGATGGTCCAATCATCTTCATCTCAATTGTCTTCACAGATGAAGGAGGAGTTGCAAAACATTAAAAAGGTGTTGATCCAAACTCAAGAGCAATTGGGAAAAGTACAGTCTCAAACTAAAAAGTTGAGCGTCATGTTGAAGAGCAGTTGAATAATCTTCTAAATGACTATGAAAATAAGATGAAGTCTACCGAGGATAATATGCAAATTTAGAGTCATCCATCTTCAAATTTTCCCATAGATGGTGTACAAATTTTTTTAATTTTGTATTATTTAGAAAAGTTTGTTATAATTTATAAAAAAAATGGGACTTTATTGTATATATTTTTCTTGTTATATACATTTGATAATTGATTATTTTTATATTTTATAATTTTATTGTATTTATATTAAAAGGGTAAAATATGATTTTTAACAATTTTTTACTTTTTCCAAAAAAATATTTTTTGATAATTATAATTTAAAAAAAATCACCGAGAAAGCAACATTGCCATCTGCCAACAAATTTCCAAATTATCGGCATAGAATAGACTCTTTGCCAACAAATTTAGAACTCATTGGCAAAAATTTTAATTTCTATTACCGAATTTATAAATTCACTAGCAAAAGTTCTACTAGCGAAAACATGCTAGTGAATTCTATCAATGAATTTTTCTTTTAGACTCCCCCCAGTGAAAACTTCTTTGGTAGATGTTTATTTTCTTGTAGTGAGAAGACTTTAACATATAAGTATGAAGAGGATGAACAACTCTTTAGACAAAGCAAAGCTATGAAGAGGTCTCTTTGTGTCAATCTTCAGGTGAAACAAAGTTGTGTATGAAGAGGATCAACAAGCCACGAGAAAGAGAGAGAGGCCCATGGAACTGAGAATTCTCGAAGTTGAATATCTCATCCGTTTGAAGAGAGAGAGAGAGAGAGAGGAAAACATCTTCAAATCTACCTCACATGGCCGCAACCAAACCAGAGAAAAAAATATCAGCAATCAGCAGTGTCGCTGACCATCGTTGGCTCAATAATGGCCGCGAATGCCGCCTAACGCCCCCACCAAAACTCCTCGCCTACTGTGATAACATGTGGCTGGGGCATGGTGCAGATGCGTCTCCAGCTGCTCCCCATGTCTCACTTAACCTACTTAGTCAATCCATGTTTCAAACACTATAGCTAATGTAATGTTGATAGGCTCAGGGTTGGGCATCTCTTGAAGACGTAGTCTCGTGTATCTAGTGAGACATCTCGGTTCTCCGTTTTTCAACTAGGTCTATATATATTGACAATTTCGATTTAATCTTATAAGAAAGTAAGAGATAGATTTAGGGGAGTCCCTTCCTTCTAGAGAGAGATTTGGGGAGCTCCTCCCATCCAACAACACTCATGCATGGGCAAGTTGATGAGGAAGATTCTACGGAGGGTCAAAGTCAAAAGCAAAGCTTGAGATGTTGGGGCCGAATGGCACCAGCTGTCGTGTAATAAAAGAAGATAATCAATGGCCACAACCCATTTGATTATGTCAAGGAACCAGCTAGAGTTTCGGAGGATTTATAACCTGCAAATAGCTTTCCTGAGACCGGCAAAATACAGGTTTACAGGTTTGTAGGAGAGAGAAAAGGAAATGAGATGCCAACTCACCTGACTTGCCTCTCTTCCTGGATCTCTCAATAATAATATTTGAATATTCTCTGGGATTGAATAAAGCCCAGTTTTCTCCTTCGTTCGTCTGCGCTCTTCGTCTTGTCTTCTTCTTCTTCTGTTTTTTGCACTGTGCTGCCCTGCAGTTTTGATCAGGTGTGAACGGGTGGTGCAGTGGCGGAGGCTTGGCTTTTTTGGTTAGGAAACCCCGGATTGTCCTCGTCTTTCTCTTGCATCTGTTGGTGATGAGTAGACTTCGAGCCAGTTCATTTAATGATTTCATTCCTGTGGCTAATCATGATTCGTTTCTTGAAGGTGATTCGTCTGCTTCTCTCCTTTCTTTGTTTAGTTTCCAGACGAGTTCTTGTAGGTTTAAATGGGTTAGAATTCACATGAAATATAAAGGTAGAAGGATATGTTTCTGGGTGTTTCGATTTTTTTTTTTTTTTTGGTTTTCTCTCATTCTGATCATGGAGAATTTTCAGAAACGAATTTTCGTTTTTGTCCATCTCGTTCTGATTTCTGATGTTATTTGCTAACAGGTCTCTCTGCAAACGTGAAGCTGTTATTGAAGCTAATTCAAGAACACAATGAAGCGTGCCGGAGGGACGAGTCCACTCGGACAACGCAAAGAATCGCCGGAATGATCAGCATTATTGATGATATAAGATGCCGGATCGAAAGATCAATCCCCCCTAATCGGAAAGAAGCCGTGCTTCGCCGGTGCAAAACCGAGCTCCGACGTACTCCAATACCGAAAGATAAGAAACCCCCCGAGCCCGTCAACGATGACTGTCAGGCGCTGCGGAGAGAGCTCTCCGCCAGCCATGAAGCACGGAAGAGCCTCGAGAGGATGTTCTCGAGCCTCGGCAAGGAGAAGGAGATCATGGCTGCTGAACTCGCCAGAAAGGTCCAAGAAATAAGCTGCATGGAGGAAGACATCAACGATCTCAAAGTCCGGAACGAGAGATTACTGCAGATGGTTCAACACTGCGCGGCTGAGCACAAGGAGCAGAAGATCGAAGTAAGGGAGAGTTCAGGAAACCAGGCGCTCCAGGAGCGGAATAAGAGGCTCTCAGAGCAGCTCCTGAAATCGCTGGATGGGTATCGGTCGCAGAAGAGGAAGATGAAGGAGGCGCAGGAGGAGAACGCCAGGCTTCGCGTGAAGATGGTGGAGATAGCGCAGGAAGTGGTGGTGGGACAGGAAAAAATCCATGGCTTCCGGGAGAGATTCGAGAGGAGGAAAGAGAAGGAGCTGAACGTGGAGGAGGAGCTCAGTGCTGTGGAGAGCTTGTTTCAGCGCTTTGAGGTTAAGGCCACAACGGGCTGGCCCAAAAGAAGCGAGTGTAAGCCCAAGCCAGATATGATGGCCGAAAAATCCCCTCTCCTGGCCTAGCCGTCGGGGTCAGCGTTGGCTTAGCCTCTTATTTTCGTCCATGACAAACTGACCCACAAGGAATGGAAATTCATTTTTTAGTGGTTGAAACATAAATAAATGTAGAGCAGTGATACCTGTGAAACAATTCTGTCCCTGATAAATCATTTAACAAGTTGGGAATTGTACTTAGATTCGCCAGAAATGTAAAAGATATGAATAAGTTGAAGTTTTCAATGGCATCCATGGAATATTGATGATTCCCACTTCTCCTGAATCCGATTCATGTCTCCTGACAGAGAGATATCTAGCTCTTTGATATGATTACCAATCCTTCACCATACAACGCCTGCACCCAAAGATAAACTAGTTAAACTGATATGCTCAAAACACCTGGCATGCCAAGGTTCAACTCAACTCAATCAGAAAATAAGTCAATTGCAGGCTTCAGTTTTAGCAACTAGGAAAACCCAGATCAAGCCAGATCCAAAATAGGCAAATCCATTTAGCCGACAGAGATTTCACTTGAATCCTAGCACCTTCAATTCGGATATGCATGGCATGTTATGAGTTGGATTGACTTAAGAGGATCAGAGCCTGTTCCGAGTTGAGTATAGCGATTTGTTCAATATGGCATATCTGCAATCCTCTTCCTATATGTGGTTATGTCATAAAGTTCTGCTTTAGAAAGCAAATTCCTTTTTTAAGCAATGCAAAAATCATTTACCAGAATTGATCTGCTTCATGTCACAATCTGTAGACCGGTCATGACACGATTTTGAAGGTCAAGCGTGTGGCCTAAGCTTCCTGCTTCATCTGCTCAACTAATAATCCAAACTAGAAATTGTTAGCTTAACACAACCATGTTTGAATATGACATCACTGGAACAAGAAATATCGTATTTTGAAATAAATTTCCCTGCCAAACATGGCAAACACCTCAGTCTTTGAGAAAACAAAAACATAAAAGAAACATGTATGAAAAAGAATGGGATGCCAAAGCATCTGCTTTCAATACCAGGTATTGTTTGCCAAATATCATCACCAGCAAAGCACTCAATTGTTAGTCCCAAGAATATATGAAAGAGGAGGCTTGTGTCAGGTTGCTAGCTGCATAAAACCATGGTCAATACAAGCATCAAGAATCTCAATCACAAATTATACTCGAAAAAGAAATGAAAAACTCTATGTGCCCGCGGGCGTGTGCGAAGTGTGCGAGAGCGAGCGAGCTCTAAGAAAAAATGAAAAGGACCTAGCAGTCACTCTGGAAAAGCAGAGAATGTGGATTCCAAAAATCAAAGAAAATAAGCTCACCCTGCCTACTAGGTAATTTCACGTTTGAGCATCTCCATCCTTGGAACTAGCTTGGCCACAATCAGACTAACCAGACTCTAACTGTGTGTTCATCTTCTCCAATAATCTAAAGATTTCTTCTATCTCAGGATGTGTTTCTTCGCCAGCAATAAACTCTTGAACAACACCATGAACCTCAATTGAGCTGCTGCCTGGTACCTTCTGCACCCCCTTTTCCTTCATCAATTTTCTCACACGTACTGCATCCCTGTATCTTCCAGCCGCTGCATAGATATTAGAAAGTAGCACATAAGCTCCACTGTGCCGTTCTAATTGTACCAAATGCTTAGCTGCAAGCTCTGCCAGATTGATTTCCCAGTGAATAAAACATGCACTTAATAAGGCCCTCCAAACAATAGCTTCTTCTGAGGTGTTGGACAAAACAGGCATCTTTTGAATAATTTCAATTGCCTCCTCAAAAAGACCAGCTCGACCAAGGAAGTCCACAACACACCCATAATGTTCACACTTAGGCTCGATGTTGTATACCGATTTCATCTTATGAAACTCATCCAAACCTCTCTCCACTTCTCCACAGTGGCTACATGCAGTAAAAATTGCAATAAAGGTGATTCCATCAGGGGTAAACCCACTATCTTTCATTTCTAAAAATAGCTTAAATGCACCCTCTCCATCCCCATGCATTGCCAATCCCAAAATCATAACATTCCAACAGACAGAATCTCTTTGAGGCAGTTCATTGAAGACTTTTTTTGCTAAACCCAAACGACCACATCTGTTATACATGTCAACAAGAGCAGTACCAAATCGAACACCAACTGACAACCCAATTCGCTCCACATACTTGTGAATCCATATTCCAAGTTCTAGAGCTCCCAGCTGAGCACAGGCACCAAGAACACTAACCAAAACTGACTCATCAAGGTCCACATTGGTCAACTGCATTAACTGGAACAGCTTCAGACCTTCCTTGAAGCAGTTATTCTGCACATAACCTGATATCATGGAGCCCCATATTCCTCTATCCTTCACTGGAGCCTCGTCAAATAGAAAACACGCAGAATCCACATCCCCCTGCTTGGAGTATCCAGAAATCATGACCGTCCAAGCCACTTCTGTTCTCTGAGGAATGATATCAAACAAGTATCGAGCAGCTCTCATATCACCAAAAACCGAATACATCAGCATCAAAGTATTGCCAACATAAATATCACACACGAATCCTAGTTTTACAACATGGGAATGAACCTGTTCCCCAAACCTTAAGTCTTGGAGATTAGAACAAGCTTTTAAGATATAAGGGAGAGTGTAATTATCAGGGTAGGAGCGATCAAGCAACATCCCCATATAAATCTCAGCAGTCATGAGAAAATCTCCATTCAGGAAGAAGGCCTTGATCATGGTATTACAGATGCAGATAGTGGGGTAATCGGTTCGCTGAAAGAGCGTCCAAGTGTGCTTCAGGTCTCCATGAACTGGGTTCGAGCAGAAGTCCATAAGTCTGCTGATAGCAAACTTGTCATCGCCAAGTCCTGCTACAATGATTTGTGCGTGGGTTTGTCCCAGTTGTCTAATATTCTTGCATTTATCCACGACTCTGATGATAGTCCTAGGACTAGGCATGGCAAACCATGGAACGAGCCCCCCCTCTTTCAGAACAGAGTTTCGATTCCAATCTGCTAGAAAAGACCAAAAATCCCTTCGAAACGCGGTCTTTCGTCCGCCATACCCGTCGAAGTATAAAGCCTTGGCCGTTCTCTCCCGGGAACCATGACTCTGCGTCTTGAGAATTGAGAGAAGAAATGGCGGCAATGCAGAAAGTCGTCTTGTTCGAATTAAGGGCCTCCTGGTCGTTTACTGATAACTCTGGTAAAAAATGGGTTTCATCGCATTGACGGGGCCCATGTTCTGATTAGTTCCCTCTAAGTAGTCAATATGTTGTATATTTCGACAAAATAAAATACTAAATATAAGAAATTTAAAGTATTTGGTTGAAATCAGAAGTTTTGGCAAAACAAATCCACCATAAAATAGTCTTAAACCATTTTTCTCATTACAACTTTGCCTTGAAAGCAACTAGAGTATTTGAAATAAAATTTGGTTATTTATCTTTTATACTTAAATCATTAATTTATCAATTGCATAAATTGAACAATTTTATTCAATTCCTTTAAGCTTTAATATATCCTTTTCCACAAATTGTTCCTAGATTTTGGCAATCTATCAACCAATTAATCTTCCACTATTTTTCTTAATTTAAGGTGCACCTTTTGCTCTCATTTGATGTTTGAACTTCACCTCTTCCCTATTAGAACTATGGCTCAAAGTCTTGAAAATGAGAAGCAACGTATATTACAAACACTGAATTTTTCCCTAATCATAAATAGACACCGAAGTTTTCCCTAATCATAAATCTTGTTAAAGTGTATTTTTTTTATAAATAATTTGTTGGCATGAGTCGTATTCCAAGGAATCAAAAGAGGAAATCATCTAAGTTATCCTCTGAGAAATTAGAGGAGAAAATCCTCCCCTGATTTATCATCTGAGATTACAGGAGGAAATCCTCCAATATTGATCTTGTAAATTAATTTGTATAAATACCCATGTAAACTAAAAGAAAGAGATATCAGAGGAAAATATGATATGGTCTCAGAGCGGGTGAGCTCTTTCGATGATGACATCGGTGAGCTCCGATCCTTGATGGAGGGAAGAATCTTCTCCTCTGCTACGGACCCATCTCCTAAATCGGAAACTCCCACTATGGTGAGCCATCCTCTCCGAAGGTGGCAGAAAACAGATCAACGGTCACGGTGACCGCCGACTTTGGCTGAACCTCCGACGTGCAAAAAGGTGTTCCGGAGACGACGGAAGCCTTCCCGTCCCGTGAGGTTTAGGGGAGCCCTAACAAAGAAGCTCTCTCGTCCGGAGCTATTTAGAGGTCATCCATGGGGCATGACGGTGACCTTTCAATTAAATCCATTTCCTAACTTAGGCAGAAGTAATTGGAAAGAGAGACCCGGACCGGGCTAGACGAACTAGACTCAAAGTCGAATAAACCCAACGGCTCGGACCAGACTAGACTTGACTCGGACCTTACTGAACCTATCCCAGGTTGTTGAGATGTGTATCTCAGGCAAAGACAAACCGGTGTATTTAAACGATGATCCTCCTCAAATGGATGTGGACCCAGGTAATACTTTCCTCGAATCTATTGGAGAGGCTGATTGCAACATGTGGATACTTAATTATTTAATTATGGAGTAATGGACCATATGACATTTGATGCCAAAAAATTTTATCAGACCTCTCCTCCCTGGAAAACTAGCATTATTTTCTTTTCCATGGTTGGTCATTCTTCACTGTGAATTATGCCAACAAGTAGTTATGCAGAAATGAAAGCAGAAAAAAAATGGAGAAGAGACTGAATGAGAAGAAAGGGTAGCCTTTATTTGTAATCTATACGTATTTTAACTCATCCCGGACATTACTAGCTGCTACAACGTCTAGTGCTCAACAGACACTCTCACCGCTCCCTAATGAAGTTATTGGTCAACACAGAGACCTCTAAAAGACTGCAAAACGAAGAAACAAGTTAAAAATTACAGGCCATCCTGGATACTTGTAGCTGCTAACAATCTCCAGGTGAGAAAGAAGTTTTCACATGGCATTGTTTGGGAAGCTCAGACAAGGCACTGGGTTGCACTCGTCGGAAAATGGGGAGGACCCGGTTGAAGCACTTGCAAGCCAGCTGCTTGTCATCCGGAGCAGATATCAATTCAGAAAGCCGCTGGACTCCGGTGCAACACAGCGCCGGCGGGGTGGACTGCAGTCCTCTCAGGAAAGTGAAGCACTCTGCCATGAGGGCCATCACTCGACTACAGGCAACTATCTCTCCCCCTGGCCCCCCATCGTCGCCTGCACGGAGCGGCTCTGCCAGGCAAGGTGCCACCATGAGCAACAATACCCAGATAACTGTGCTCTTCATCTTCTTCCTGCTGCAATTGGGATTAATGCTGAATCTGACGTTTGAGTGATTCAGTGAGGTATTTGTAAGTTCAGAAAAGAAATCCAGGACACGAGTTGGTTAAGATTGTTAGAGATGTTTGTCCGGAAGTGAGTTTCGTCATTTGGCATGGAGCAGAAAAGAAGAACCAGAAAGAGAAAGGTGTGATGAAAGATTGCTTTGTTTGGATTGGGGTTTGTTGTTGTTCCCATTCAAGCAACTTTTGCAACTGACCCATGAGAAAACATGTGACAAGGCCATGATTTAAGAAAAAATGGTTCCCAGCTTTTATAATATTTTGCTATTACTCAGAATACTGAGCTAATTGGCCAAATAAGATTGTCGTACTATTTTTCTAAATAATCTTATGAAAATAAAAATCGAAGCAATCACGACCAATAACTATGGAAGAGTCTCACCTAACTTTCACAACAAGAAGCCTTACAAAGTCATAACTCTTATGATGGAGTCTTACATGAGTCTCACAAAAGGAAATTTCACAGAAGATTCTCAGTTAAAGATGTTTTCGTTATATTAGTCTTCTATTTATATTTAGTTATTTAATTATTTTAGAACTTATCTTTTAGTGTTCAACTTTGGGTATAACTTGGATTAGGGTAATTTAACTGTAATTGGGTTTTACTTGTTTCTTATATTATAAATAGAGACACGTACACTTAAATTACATCAAGTTAGTGAAATTTTTATCTTTAAAAAAAATTCAACATTAAACAAAGCTCAAGACGTAATAAGGGGACTTCAGGCCTAAACACGGTATATTTCCCATCGTCTATCAGTTCCAGGGGCAGAGTATTACCGTAACACTAGCAGAAGATGGCGAAGCGTGTGGGCATTGCACTTCTTCTTGGTTGCTCTGGCCGTAACAGTTGGGATCTGCGGAGGAGAACTCGTCTCTGTCGCAATGTCTCAAATAGCTGACGGACTAATTCCCCACACCTTTTCCGGCAAGTTGTGCCGGAGTTTCACACATTAAAGATATAGGCTAGACAAGTGCGTTCAGAGAAGAAACTTGCCTGCAGCTAATGCCCAAAATCAAGCCCTCGACAGTAATTTTGAAAAGTCTCTCTCATTTCGTCTGCCTCTTTTTCTGCTCCGTATTCTCTGTGATTCTAACGGGTTTTATGAATTTTTCATGTTTCCGTCTTTAGAGCTACATTTCTACACAGATAAATTAAGAAACTTGCAGGATTTGGTTGAGTTGGAGTCGAGCTACTGTTGTTGACGAAAAGGCGGAATTGGAGTCCTCATGCAAGCAGTGCGATGAGGAGATTAAAAATCGTTGCTGTTTGCAGCTTACAGAGATTTGAAAATGTATGAAATTTCAATCATAGAAAATGCAGTTGATTGTTGGAAGTTTATCGGTGGTCAGCAATTTGCTCGGGGAAGTTATTTTCATATTAAAAACAAAAAAAAAAAAAAACCGTGGCATATACAGGTCTCGAAACCTGTGACGTTCGCGTTATTAGCATGACGCTATAACCAACTGAGCAAATAAGCCTATATGTAAAAATTATATCTTTACCATTTTTATTTAATGAAATATAAGACATGAATGCTTTCATAAAAGTAATGTATGACCAACTCGGGACCCAATTGAACCTCAATGAAATCAGGTCATATTATCTGATTAGGTAAAATTTTAACAAATATATATACATCATCTTGTTCTACTTTATGTATTAAGTCTGTGTATGCATGATAGCACATTGCCTATTTAACTAGTTTATTTAATTCCTTTTATTTTCTTGATTTTATATTTCATATATATAATATGAAGCTAGAGGGACAGTGATAGAGTTTGAATCGCCTAAGATAACACATATTAAGTAACTTTTAACATGATTTTTATTTGCATTGAGTGAATGGTTGATGCTTCCTAACAAAAAAATAGGAATAAATACAACACTTTAGCTTAATTTTATATGTAAGAGAGGGGGATCAGAGGGAGAGAGAACAAGGTCAAGGGAGAAGAGAGAGAGAGAGAGAAAGAGATAGGGCAGGCCTTGAAGATCAATGGAGAGAAATATAGAGAGGGAGAGGGGGAGGCTGTGAAGATTAAGGGTATGTTTAGAACCCTTAGAAAAGAAAATAAAAGAAATTTTTGACTATTATTATTCCAAAAAATAGTTAGTAAAAATGAGATAATGATCAAATTCTCCTTTTCAGTAACTATTTTTAAAATAATAATGATCAATTTTTTTCTTTTCTTTTCCATGGAGATCCAAACAATAGACCCTTAGGGAGAGAGATCTAGAAAGGGAGAGAGGGCGAGAGATCCGTGGACCACGGAAGCCATGAAGATCAACGGGAGAGAGGTGGAGGTAGAGAGATAAAGCTTAGAAGTGTTGAGGTTGTACATAATATGAAGAGAGCTCGTACTAGAAATTATTCACTATTTTCTCATTTTATTTAGAGAGCTCAAGTTATAGAGAGGCCAATTTTATGTAGAGAGAGAGAGAGAGAGAGAGAGCGACGGATGTAAGTAAAGAAACCGGTTTTATTTACGTAGCCATGCACTACAAGACGTAGCTCTCTACCAGGCTTACATAGAGGAACCTTTATCAAAAACCACCATGATACATCTCTACTACATAAAAGCTGAGGTAGCAACTCGTTCATGCTCCCTCTCTTTATTTCCCACCATTGACAAGCTCACGTTCATGGAATTCTGCACCATAGAAATCAACAAACAAACAAACAAAGAATTAAAATTCAATCGACATGCAAGAGAAAAACAAAGCTTCAGGTACTCGGAAAGGAAGAGCTTACGATTGGCAGTTCACGTTCTTGTTGATGGCGAAGGGGAGCGGGGAGTTGCATGCACCAGGAAGGGAGCTGACTGCCTCGTCCTTCACGTCCTTGATCGCCTCAGCTGCCTTCTTGATGCAGTCACAGGCCTGCCGCCGGTCCTCCGTCGTCGTCAACTGTCCCTTCAGAGTCTGAATGCCGCTGCAGCACGCCGCCTCCGGTGAGTTCACCTTCCCGGTCAGGTAGCTCACGCATTGCCCCAGCGCCGAGGTCACCTGTCCGCAGGTCACAGCTCCCTGGCTCACGTGAGCCATGGCGAGCACGAAAAGAATGCAGATTGCTGCTCCCTTCATCGTCTTCTTTCTCTGCTCTCTAATTGATCAGAACTTGTGTGAGTGTTTTTTGCTTGATGATTGAGGACCCAAGGGGGAGTATTTATAGGGGAAGAATGGATAGGATTTGCAGACACTTGCCTCCTTCCAGGGCTAAAAATAGTAAATGCAGTGATTACTCATTTGGATTTTTTGAACTCCAATGACGCGCTAAATTCGTCTTCTTTCTGGTTTTGTCATGTTGGAGGCTACAGATTCAACGGCGCTGAGGTCTTCTTCTTTTTTCAGCATCGTCTTCGCAGCATGGTTACACCTGTTACTGCTACTTCTCTTTTGCAGCTCCGAATCTACCGACCGTAATCGCTTTGATTGTCCATTTGTCCTTCATTCCGTATCGAAATAGATATTCTTGCACAGATATTATAGAGATTTTTGTCTCGGAAAGAATTACAATTCATAATCCAAAAAGATTGACAGCCATGCGACTTGGTTCTCAATTTTCTCTGAGATAATTAGCAAGAACAGAGAATAAAAAAAATGAAAAGAAAAGGAGATTCTGCTATGATTTTTATCGCTTTCATCCGTTTCTCAATGATGTCGACCATGGAGAACGTGATCAATGGCATCCGTTTCAACTGTACATGTCACGAGGGAGCCGTGGCTTGGCCATGGCGACAAGGGGCTTGGCCATTGGCATGGTCATCCCGTAGACCTCTGACGTATCTATCTCTTCGGGCCGCTGCCCACCAGGCGGAGCCCAGTCAAAGCAATGGAAAAGGCGAGCACGAGGCATTAGAACGAATACCACTCCCAGAGGCGCCCCGGGGCATTTCCTCTTCCCGGCGCTGAACGGCAAGATTCGGAAATCCACGCCGTGGCTGATCTCAACCCGACCACCGCCGGTCAAAAGGTGCCTCTCCGGCCGGAACTCGTCGACGCCGTCCCAGATACGTGCGTTCCGTCCCAGCGCGTGCGTGTTGATGAAGACCCGAGTCTTGGCAGGGATTTCATAACCCATTAGCCGGGTCGAACGAGTCGACTCGTGAGGTATGAGAAAGGGACCAGCCGGGTGCATTCGAAAGGTTTCACGGACCACGCAGCGAAGGTAGTTAAGGTGCACCAGGTCGGCCTCCGTGACCATTCGCTCACGACCCACGATCGAGTCGAGCTCTTCTTGTATCTTCCGCATCACTCGGGGATGCTTGATCACTTCCGCCATCGCCCACTCGTTCGTTACAGACGAGGTGTCCGAAGCCGCAGCAATCATGTCCTGCAAAGAATGAGACTCAGAACAAGATTTCCCTTCCCCATCAGCAGACAAACTCAGAGATCGGAGATGTTTACCTGGATCAGAGCTTTAATCTCTACATCGTCCATATGCTCTTTCCCATCTTCACCAGGCAAAGACAAAAGAATATCAACAAAATCCATCTTTCCCTCTTCGTCGACATCGCCACTCCCGACCTTCTCCTTCTTCTTCCTGTGTTCCTCGATGATCATACTGTGAAACTCATCGACCCTCTTTTCCACTGTTCTCATCTTCCTCTCGCAGCCGTAAGGATCCACCCACCTCCAGAAGGGAAGATAATCCCCCAAATAGATCAACCCCAGCAAGCAGAACAATTCGTGCGTGATCCCCATGAACTCCATCGCCTCGCCGGGGCCGGCGGACTCCGCTCCGAAGTACTGCTTCCCCAGCAGCATTCGGGTCACGTTGTTCATGGAGAAGGAGCCCAACATCTCCCGGAGGTTTATCGGCTCTCCGGCCTCCGACCGAACCCACACGGCCCGGACCAGGTGTCTCGCCTCCTGGTCGCGGTGGTCCGCGAACGAGTCGAGCCGCTTGGTGGTCAAAAGGTGCTCCATGCAGATCCGCCGCATTCGCTTCCAGTGCGGGCCCACCGGGGCCAGAGCCACGTCCCCACACCCGTACGCGAGATGGACGGCTGCGAGCGTCCGCGGGCGCGACGCGAAGACGTCGTCCTGGCGAAACAGGATCTCGCGTATCACATCTGGATCGTCAGTCGTTATCGCATCGACACTTCCCAGCCGTAGATAGACGAGGGGCCCATACCGGGAGCAGAATGAGGCGAGGTCGCGGTGGGGAAGTGGGCCTAGTTGGAGAAGATTGCCGAAGATGGGCCATCTGGATGGGCCCGGAGGAAGTCGTCTCCTGTTGCGCATCTCCCTAATGATGAAGACCGTCGTCCATAGTAGTGTTACAACTACAGGCGTCAACCATAAAAATTGTGGGTCCATGGCTTGAATGTAGGCCCACATGAGATATGAATGTGGGCCACTTCAGGTCTCACTCGGGTGGGATTAATGCACGTTATATAGGGAGGAGAGGGGGGGAAAGGAGAGCTCAGGCCCTTGTCATGAATCTGACGTGGCGGTTAGTCACTGGTTCGGTTAAAGAAATGGAAGTTCCATGTTTACCTGACCCTTTCTTGGGTGGGAAGCATGATTACTTACCCTGGAGATGCTAACAATTCCAAAGATGCTTTATTTAAATGTAGTAATTTCAGTTATCGTTCGAACGGTACCAGCTCAGACCACAGATGGGCCTACAACTAAATCCACCGGCCTTTAATAGACACACGTCACGATTTCTTGTTTCCAAAAGATAATGTTACGTGTGTCACTGCCACGTAGCCTCAATCATCCGATCTCATTAATAATCGCAACAACCGCAGAGCCCCACATGACACGCGTGTGAACTGGAGTCATAACAGCTGCGTCTCATCGAAGTAACGTCGCGTTGTGGTTTCTCACGGAACGATTACGGCGCAAATATCGTTATCCAGTTGGCAGCGCCGCGCTAAAGGACAAAATCCGTCAAAGTCTGTAAACGCCAGGTTGCAGTCGATTTGCCACCTGGATTTCCGTCAGACCTCATCAGTAGCCACGTGTGTTAAGTGAGAGACGTGAGATGGGTGTAAAATGATAATAATAGCCCTATCTTTTTAACAAGTGTTTTGGGTCTAAAGGTCTTGATGATCGTTGGGCTGGGCTTTAACGGCGAATGATGGCTTTTCACTCGATCATCGAAATCCTAATGAGCTAGTATTGTGGGCCCGAAATACGACCTATTTTGTCATTTCAAGCCTGGCTTCTGGACTGTTCCGCTTTCGTCTTTCCGGCTACTCCACTCGTCGTTCTCCGATCGTTTTCTCCGACTGATCTTTGCTCGGGGGGTTTATTTACTCCAAAGCTGCTACTCGTTCGCGTTCTTCAGTGCTTGTCGACCTACTCTTTTCCACTTCAATCCACCCGTCAACGGCTGCTTTAAGGTTTTCTTAATCCTCCCTGAAATGGGCAATGACGGGGAAGAGTTTTTGTAGTCACTGAACAGTCATCAGATGGAGGGAGAGTGGTAGGAACTACAGGGGGACGTTCTTTTTTCAGTTGTTTGTGTGGCTTAGAGTGACGACGCCATGGATTTCAGCTCTTTTATCACGTCCCTTGCGACTTCTTTCGTGATATTCGTCGTGTTGATGCTTCTGTTTGCATGGCTTTCGAGAATGCCCGGGAATAAAGTTGTCTATTACCCCAACAGGATTATCAAAGGCATGGAGGCGTGGGATGGCAAGAGAACGAGGAACCCCTTTACGTGGATTGGAGAGGCGTTGAAAGCAAGTGAGGGGGATGTTGTTGCCATGGCTGGTGTTGATACGGCCGTCTATTTGGTGTTCTTGGGTTCAGGTATGGTTGGTTCGTTTTTGCTGTTTGGGGACCTCAGCCTGCAGTTCTTTGGTGATCCTTCTGTTTTTACCGGTTATCAGGATAATTTTCATTCCTGTATTAATTTATCTTTCCGACGGATTGTTTATATCGAGTAGTCGGTTACTGGTATCTGAAACAGTTTTTGGATTATCGCAGTAAATGCTGTTCGTAAATTGATACGTGTTTAGAAATTTCTGTCTTTTTTGACGGCTCTGTTTTTCTTCATTTGGCACTAGTTGGCTTTCAGATTGTCTTTTTCTCTAGCTGGAGACATGGGTGAGATGATTCTGGAAATTTTTAATTCTGATTTCGTGAAAGTATGGAGAATCAAGCTACCGTAAATAGTTTCTGTGTTCACCAAAACGGAAAACTGCACAAAATTCGGCAAGATAGTATAATAATTTTTTTTCTACTCGGATTTTCTCTGATCTAATTTCTGGCCAAAGCTAGTTCTGCTTGTCTGCTAAAACTACTCATTTTCGTTGTAATCCGAAGATGATTTTAGTTCTGCTGGTTTTATCATAATATGAATTCAGTTCCTCTTATTTTTCTCCTTTTCACGAAGTATAGTGAAAAGAGGGTTAAGAGATAAATTAAATTAATTTAAAAAAATTTGGAATTAAATTTATAATAATTTAATAGATTGATTTGTTATGATTTCCTACAATTAAGAGAAAACTTTGATTGATTTTTTATTTTTTAAATTAAAGAAATTTTAATACTTAATTAAGGAATTAAATAATCGTTCTTTAGCTTATAAATAGGTTATATTGATTAAAATTCATTCTGATTCAATAAAATTTCTCCTAGTCTCTCTTCTTCCATGGATTAAGCTTGTAGGGTTGAACCGGGTGGTTTGTGAATTTTGTTCCTTTCATCTTTAATTTTATTTTTGCATACAATTTTTTCAATGTATCAAAGCAGAAGGTTTGATTTTGGTTATTTTTATTTTCATAGTTAAATTTTGCGTACTTTGTGTGTATTGTTTATTTCGTTGTTTTTTATTCAAATTATTTATGAATTAGATAGATTAGTTTACTCGAGGATCCACTATGCAATCCGATGTGCAGTTCCATATCATTTTTTTGAAAATTGACAGAGAATTCGTCTAAACACATCACATTCCTCTTCTCGGATCCAGATTCGATGCACGACCTGAATATAAGATCTGACTCGTTCCATTTTTATTGTTTTTAGTTTGGTTTTCTCATTTTTTTTAATCCAAACCAGACCAATTTTTGGTTCAAACAAAAAATTCTCATATTTACCTCAATTTTCATTTAATTTTGATGAAATTTTTGCCATTATTTTTATTAAAAAATCCTCTATTTATTTAAGTTTTTAAAAAGGGAAAAAAATTTAAGGAAGGATTTATTTATTGAATCAATAGGGAGATATTATGTTTTTGTGGTATTAGAAATATGGGTTGTGTGACGGACACAATCTCATATCCTAAACCATTTCCAAATATCATATTAATATATTTTTTTCATACACCATTTATTCATCTATTTTTATCACATTATTTGTTTGTATAATTATTTTTTTACAGGATGGATATAGGATGTCGGATGGTCCCCTCCGTAGTCATTACCATCTCATCAAGATTTTCTCTATACCATTTGACACTTCATCGTACCATCAACGATACCAATTACAAAGAAAGTCTCCTTCACAAGATGAAGGTTTTATCTTGCAAGATAGCAAACTATATTTACTTTTACCCCAATTCAACTTAAGGGGGAAAGTTAAGAGATAAATTAAATTAATTTCGAAATTAAATTATATAATAATTTAGGAAATTAATGACAAATCAACCATGACATTGATTTATCATGATTTTCTAAAATTAAGAGAAAATATATATTGATTTTTTATTTCTTAAATTAAGGAATCAAATAATAATTTCTCTCTCTCTCTCTCCTTTGATTGTGGGGCTTCCTAGCTGCAACATACTGGGTTTCGTTTGTGACATATTACGTATTATGGAAAGCTTATAGGCATGTTTCTCAGCTGCGAGCTGCTGCCCTCGCAGCCCCCGAACCAAAACCTGAGCATTTCACTGTTTTGGTTAGAGACATTCCTCCTCTTCTTCCCAATGGACAGACCAGAAAAGAACAGGTTGACTCTTATTTTAGATCTCTTCATCCAGACACATTCTACAGATCAATGGTCGTTACGGACAACAAAGAGGTAATTCTTCCGGGTTAGCTGCTACACTTGTCATGTTGTTATTTCATAATAAAAGTCACTCTTACAGAGAAGATGGATTCGTTTGCTGCACCTTGTATGCTTTTCATACGTTTAAGTCCAAAATATCTTAGTCTAAATCAACTTGACTTAGTGAGTCTACAAATGTGCAACTTGAAAGAAGAGTGTTTTTTTTAACTCTATTACACTAGATCTTTTAGATATTGAACTCAACCACAAATTGATTAAGAGTAATATTTATATAATTTAAAATAGAAAAGATAAGCTTTATATGAGAAGATAATTATAGCATGGGAAAATACAATGAGATTTTATCTGATAACTGAAGGGATTATGCTAATTCCTTATCATACCCCCTCAAGATAGGTCACGGTTAAAGAGATCAATCTTGTCTCGTAGCAATTAAAATTGTGAACTTGGCACTAACTTTGTAAGAAGATTTGTTTCGAGGGTTATTGGAAACAAAGAGACGAGAAGAACAGTTGCATTGGTAGCAATTAGGGTAGACAAAATTAGAGAGAGCACATCGTCCGATGAAGATATGTAGAAGAACAACAACATTAGTAGCAGCTGGGGTGGACGGAATCATGCATAATCTGATGAAGAGATGTAGAAGAGCAGTCGTTGACTATTTTTTCTTGTCGCATGTGTTAGTTTACCCATGCGCGAATGCTACATGAGGGATAGGAATGTCAAGGAGGCAATAATTTCCCCCTGGACTTATTTGCTGAGACGATGAAATTGGGGGAGAAGGCTAGTGCAACACAAGTGAGCGTGGTTACCAACAAAGTTGACAACAAAATCAATGAAGGTCGACAACAACGACATAGGTGATGATAGAAACAAAGTTGGACGGAATGAAGGTGCTAGACTCGGGAAGGAGGTGGTGGTGGCGATGACTAGCAACGGGTGAAGAGTCAGAATGCATCGAGATGATAACGGACATGAAGGTGATGGCAGGAGTGTCGGCATAGGCAGTTCTGCGATGGTGATGATGGCTTTGGGAGGTTCGAAAATGTCGGGCGAATAGATAACAACGACCAAAAGGCTGGGAGAAGAAAGAGAAGTCGTGGCGGGGATTCTGCGAGGAGGGACACGACACTGGCACCAGGGAGAGGAAGGCTTTTGCAACTTCACGGATGGCCGAGGGGAGTCAGAAAAGAAATTGTGGAAGGAAAGGCTTTTGCGGCATCACGAAAGGCTCATCACAAATGGTCGGCCCTGGTGCAACGGTGAGAGAGCACGAGGCAGACTGAATCAAGAGTGCATCATCCAGGTTATTTAGCTTGGGAGGGTATGGCAAAGAGTGACTTACGAGTAGAGAGGCAAAGGAAGTGAAAAAAATAAAAACTCAGAGGATGGCAGACGTAGAAAATCGATTTACTTTAATACCATGTTAGATATTGAATCGAACCACACATTTACAATTGATTAATGGTGGTATTTATATAATTTAATATATAAAAAATAAGTTTTACATGAGAAGATAATTACAACATGGGATAAATACAGTGAGATCTTACCCGATAATTGAAAAAATTATGCTAATCCCTTATCAAGATCCTCTTTTCTGATTTTTGGATTCTTAGAGTAAGCTTTTGTTTCATCATCGTTTCCAACTTTTAAAATTTTATGTTTGGATGCATAAATTCAAAATCGTTATAATTTTTCCTGTATTTGGTAACATGTGCCTAATTCAGCATGTTCACTCATCCAACTCATCCATATGCAATATGACTAAATAACCTAATTCTTCAATCAAATGCTAATAGCTTTATGTTTCTCCTGAATGTTTCCCAGGTAAACAAAATTTGGGAAGAATTGGAAAACTACAGAAAGAAACTTGCTCGTGCTGAAGCAGTATTTGGGGAATCCCAAAAAACTTCAAGCAATCCTGAAGGTACAAGACCGACAAACCGTACTTGCTTCCTTGGCCTCATAGGGAAGAAGGTAGACACCATCGATGACTGCAACAATAAGATCAAAGAACTGGTACCCAAATTGGAGGCCGAGCAGAGGAAGACAGAGACACAAAAACAAACAGCTGCTGCTTTAATCTTCTTCAATAGCAAGCCAGCTGCACTCTCAGCTGGCCAAACACTCCACGCTCAGATGGCTGATACTTGGAAGGTTACGGAAGCACCAGAGCCCCGCCAGTTGCTATGGTTAAATCTACCAATAAACTTTTATCAGAGGCAGATAAGAAGAACTGTTATCTATTTTATTGTCTTTCTGACCGTGGTTTTTTACATGATCCCAATTGGTTTCATCTCTGCCTTGACAACATTGGCAAACCTGAGGAAGCTGCTGCCATTCTTGAAACCAGTAGTCGACATGCCTGCAATCAAGACAGTATTAGAAGCATACCTTCCACAGATTGCTCTCATTGTGTTTTTAGCATTATTGCCTGCCTTTCTCATGTTTCTGTCTAACAAGGAGGGGATCCCTTCTCAAAGCGACGTGGTGAGGGCCACATCAGGGAAATACTTTTACTTTGTAGTATTTAATGTTTTTATTGGCGTGACAATTGGAGGTACTCTATTTAGTTCTCTAAAGACAGTTGAGAAGCAACCCAATCAGATAATACCCATGCTAGGGCGAAATTTGCCTCCAAATGCAATCTTCTTCCTAACATTTGTGGCTCTCAAGTAAGTTTTTTACTTTCCTGATGCCTCTAACTATAATCTTTGCATCTTTCTTTTTTCATGGTGTCCTGAACAAAAGGAAAATCTGCTTTCTTCAGGTTCTTTGTTGGCTTTGGATTGGAGCTATCCAGATTGGTTCCTTTAGTTATTTACAACATCAAAAGGAAATACCTTTGCAAAACTGAGGATGAGCTTAGAGCAGCTTGGGCTCCAGGAGATCTTGGGTATGGAACCAGAGTTCCTAATGACCTACTGATTCTCACTGTTGTACTCTGCTACTCTGTTATAGCTCCTTTAATCATACCATTTGGTGTGGCCTACTTCGGGCTTGGGTGGCTTATTCTTCGCAACCAGGTGAGCTCTTATCAGAGGATATTTTCACTTAAAAATAAACATTGAAGGAGAGAGAGAGTTCTAAAAAGTCCATTCATTGAACATACAAATAGATATTTCTTTCCCTTTTTTTCATTTCCTAATTGTGATAAACTTTACCTGTTATTCCTCTTGTTCTGTCGTGCAGGCACTAAAAGTTTACGTTCCCTCGTACGAGAGCTATGGGAGGATGTGGCCTCACATGCATTCACGGATGTTGGCAGCGTTGTATCTCTTCCAGTTCACAATGATTGGCTACTTTGGTGTGAAGAAATTTTACTACACGCCCATACTTCTATTTCTCCCCATATTGTCTCTGCTCTTTGCTTATGTCTGTAGCAACCGGTTCTATCTCTCTTTCCATGCGACTCCTCTGGAAGTTGTCTCTCAAAGTGCGAAGGTAGTCCCAAATATGGAGTCTATTTTTGCAGCGTATGTACCTCCTTGCTTGAACTATGACAAGTTTGATGATGCCTATCAGTTTGAAGACGCCCGATCACAGATGCATTCAAGAGCTGGCTCCTGTGCTTGACAATGCTAATCGATTGAAGAAACACATTTGCAGGAAACAGCTCCTTCTAGATGTACCTTCATGTTTGTTTATATTTCTATCTCTAGTGTACCATGTAGAAAACAACCTGAATTCAGTTCATTGTTTGCACTGTTTATCGCTCTGCAAAACTGGTCTTTGCTGTAATATACATGTGGTTTGATTCTCTATGATATCTTCTGATCAGGATATTCTAATTCTGCAAAAAAAATTCTCAGCACAGCTTGTATCTCATCAAACTCCACATGAGACTGATCCCCAGAGAGGAACAAATGAACCTTATTACCCACAATAATCCAGCTGCAGCCTGGTTGCTTCCTCACCCCTCTCAATTTCTTCATCATCCTTATTTTTTGTTCTTCCTCCTGGAGACCAACTTCAGCATACATATTGGATAAGACGGCATAAGCAACCCCACTCTGAGGTTCTAACTGAAAAAGATTCTGAGCAGCCAACTTAGCAAGATCAACATCCATGTGGTTCCGACTAGCACTCAATAAGGCCCCCCAGACAGCCGAATTAGGTTCAAACGGCATAGAATTTACCAATGCCAATGCTTCCTTTAGCCTTCCTGACCGGCCAAGAAGATCTATAATGCAAACATAGTGACTAGGACCTGGTTCTATTTGGTACAAACATATCATTGATTTGAAGAAATCCAAACCTTCATTTACTAAACCTGCATGAACACATGCAGAAAGAACACCTAAGAAGGTAATGCTGTTGGGTTCGTGTCCATTTGTCTGCATTTGCCTATATACCTCCAGGGCTTCCTTGACAAACCCATGTTGCGCAAATCCTGTTATCATCGAGTTGATTGAAACCAGATTAGGCTCACTGATGCTGGTGAAAATTTGATACGCTTCATGTACATTCCCACATTTAGCATACATGGAAATAAGTGAGCTTTGAACCGAAAGATCGGAGTCTAAACACATCTTTAGGACATGGACATGGATCTGAACTCCCTGATCCAATACTGCCACCTCAGCTGTGGCACTCAGTGCACTGCTTATTGTGAAAGAATTTGGCTTTGCACCGTCTCTGAGCATACGAACAAACCAGCTGAGAGCTTGTACATATTGTCCATTACCCAGAAACCCAGAAATAATTGCTGTCCAAGCAACATCATCCTTTTCTGGCATGTTCTCAAAAACATAAACAGATTCTTCCATTCTCCCTCTGTTCGAAAATCCCACAACTATGGAAGTCCATGAAATAGCATCTCTCTTTGGCATCTTAAGGAAATTTTCAAATGCTTTTTCAAGCTCATTATTCTGAACATACCCACCAATGAGAGAATTCCAAGAAACCAAATCCTTTTTATCCATGAGCCTGAACACCTTGCTAGCATCAGCCACCCAACCAACGCTTGAATACATGTTCATCAATGAATTGCACAAGAAGGGATCAAACCCAAAACCCTTAAGTGTAACTAACCCATGAATTTGAATTCCTTCTGCGAGTCTAACCATATTGGCACAAGCATCAAGAATCATTGTCAGTGTAATGGAGTTGACCCTGGCACAGCTCTCTCTTCTCATCCTAGACAACAACTCGAAGCCATCATTCCACATTCCAATCCTCAAATACCCGCCGATCAAAGACGTCCACGAAACTACATTGCGCTCTGGCATCCTCTCAAAGATATCTCTGGCATCAGTAATCCTTCCTGTCTTGCAATACCCGTCTAGAATTGAACTCCAAGACAGCACATCTCTCTGAAACATCCTACGAAAGACACAGACAGCATCTTCAAGCCGGCTCCTCTTCAAATACCCAGAAATCAAAGCATTTGAAACACCTGGATCTCGGACAGCCACAGGCATTTCAGAGTAAAACTTCTCTGCTTCGTCCAACATCCCAGCATTGATAAAACCCGTCATGATTACAGTATAAGACACTGAATTCTTACTGGGCATGGTACACAACAAATCAAAGGCATCGTCAATCCTCAGACTACGAACATAAGCAGTCATCATAGCATTCCATGAGGCAACATTTCTTTCGGGCATTTCATCAAAAACTGCCCGTGCTTCAGACAGTTTGCCATTATCGGCATAAGCTGAGAGCAAAGCGGTCCAGGAGACGACAGTCTTGGTGGGCATAGAATGGAAAATGGATTCAGCAGCTTCAAGATTTCCTTTCCTTCCATTTTCTGTGATTCTATAATTGCAGGAAACTATAAGTTTCTTGATATCAGAGTTTGCAAAAACGTACGTTTTCCCTTGTGATTTTCTGAGAGCTTGAGCTGGACAGGGGGAGTAAACAGAGAGAGAACTTCGTTAGTGTTCGAAATATCGGCGGGAATTTAAATATAGAAGTTGAAGTGGGGGCTTACGTAGCATATTCAAGGGAATTCGGCAGATAAAACTTCCAAACTAAAAATGCCATCAATGGGCAGCGATTGTCATTTCTCACGGAATCAGACTGAGGTAGGCCACCTGGCCAGGGTCGGATTTAATGGAGAACCCGACGGACCCAACCAATTTAAGTAGAAGGTCAGCTGGTCAACGGCATGGTGGCAATACGGCTAAGGGGAAGAGGATACTTAATGAATCTCCCATCCTATGAAACAAGCAGGTGCATGTCAAAATTAATCTGAATATCCTCTTCCCCTTGTCTCAATCTATTTGGCTCATTTCACCTTTTTAACATTTGAGTGCTACATACTTCTTTCAAAATGGGCTTCTTTGCTTTTCAATTTGGTGAAGTATTCAAATGTATGGGATTATGTTCAAAGTTTCCTTGCTTTTGTCTCCCAACATTTATTACTGAAGCCAACATTTGTAGGGTCAAGGAGCATCTAATTCATGGGTAATCTAAAGGGATCAAAGTATTGAAATGGTAACCGATAATAAGTTCGAGGGAAGTCTATCAAATCTGTCCATCAATATATATGAAAATTCTAATGCTCAAATTACATTTGTTTAAACCACATAGGAGTAATACATTTGAAAGTACAAAAACGCATTTTCGTGATATAATTCACAACATAAAGAAGATTTCATAGTACAAATAACAAAGAATAATATGCTTCAAAACTTAACAAAATTTTCATCTTCAAAACTTCTAATAATCAGCCATGTGCTCTTCAATATCTTTGACTCAACTTGTGTAGGGCGACATCTATATGAAAGTTCATTGAATACCTGCAAAATAATTAAAAGTATCAATGTATGCTTACAAACTTTGATTTTGTGTTCACAATCTGAAAGGTCGAGTAACCTGCATTTGCTAAAAGCAACTCACAATCTTCTGATGTAGCTCATAGTAATAAACCATATTTTCAATGGTTTCATAAATTTGCAAAATAATTAAAGTAATATCAATTTTTCTGATTCATGTATCACCACAACCAAATATATAACTAATAACGCTCATACAACCACATAGATAAGAGTAATTTTGAACACTCACCATCATTTGCATTTGTTGTTGAAGCTTGAAACTCATGCAAGGAATGTTCCTCTACTGATATAGATGTTTCACTTGAAAAAAACAAAGAGAGAACAAATACATAAAAATACTAAATAAATTATTATAAACATAACTAAATAGGTAATTAATTACCTTTTCTTCAACTTAGGACAATTCCGCTTATCATTGTGTGCTAGCTCATTACAACCACGATAGAACCTTTTGATTCGAGAAGCCTCTTCCAATGCCTTCTCTTTACCTCCCTTCAATCTCTTACCACTACATTTTGTTTTAGAAATCGCAGGAGGATGGATTGAAGGAATTTCTTCATTTTTCTCTTTCCCAAATTCATTTTCCACTTGTTTGGGTAATTGAAACTCAAGTAATTGCTAGTAAAGGGCAGCTATTTTCTCTTTTGCATATTCATATGCTTCATTTGAACAATTTGTTATACATAAGTAATCAGCCCAAATAAGTCCCAACTCCCTCATTCTATTAGGTGTTGAGGTCACTACATCACCACAAAGTTCATAGTTACTATGATCCAAACGAACAGTTATACTTTGTGCCCATCTCTTCATGATATAATGCTCTAAATGTTGATCAATATACTCATTTCTTAAAATGATAAGAATGTGTCTTCAAGGGATTACTTCAAACTCAAACTTCATACAAGGACAACATGCAAGTTGTTGATGTGGATCATAAGAAACTCTTTGAGGCTGTTCTTTTGAGGAAGGTCCCACCCCAAGAAATTTTACCCAATGTATTGTTGAATTTTCCTCCCTCTGTGAACCAAAGTTCAGACTCTCTTTTAATTCTTTTTGAAACTTGAAAAATATGGACCTTTGTATTCTTTTTCTATTTGCTTCTCAACATAGAACAGGGTAATCATTTCAGGCTTGGTATATGATGTGTCAAGATTGACCTTCTTCACTTACTACTTTTGTTTCCTTATGGCTGCTTCATAGTTGTGGATAAATTCAACTAATGATTTATTTTTACTGAAGTAAGAATCAAAGAAAGAATTCATACTTTCACCCCTTTAGGTGGTCTGTATTCCAACCATAAAATAAGCGTTTACAATATGCAAGAACCCATTGACTTCGTTCACAAAAGATTTTGTGCAACTAATTATTATGGTATAACTGAAATGTTTAATTAAAACATAACCATTTTGATTCAAATTCTTTTGGTGTGTCAGGGTTCCACATACAATCTACAAAATCACGTTGGAATTTTTCATCATGAGCAACAAAACCAACTCCCTCACCAACCTTATTTAGTATATGCCACATACAATATTTGTGAAAAGCATTTGAAAATATAATTTTGATTGCATGTGTTATACCCTGATATGTTATAATGGCACAAGGGTGTTGGTTCAACATAGCTTTAAGAAATTGCTCAAATAGCCAAACAAATGAATCACCCTTTTCATCCTTTAATAGCCCACAACCAAATGTTGTAGATTGTCCACGATGATTGACTCTAGTATAAGGCGCAAGAATAAGTTCGTATTGGTTAGAATCATAAGTAGTATCAAAAGCCACTGCTTCACCAAAATGGTGATATGCCTCCCTACTCTCTCCATCCACCCAAAAATAGTGAGTTAACCTCTTCTTCTTATCCATTTCATACAAATAAAAAAATGAAAGATGTACGTCTCGTAGATCCTTGAAATGATCCAACAACATTTAAGCATCATAATCTCTTAATTCTTGTCTCATGTACCTCTCATAATTTCTAACATCTCTATCAGTATACCCAACCTTGTCATATCCTTCGGACAATATCTCAAAGAAATAATTTTTTATGTAGAAACATTAGCATTTTTGAATGTATGAAATAAGTTTTTATGCACAAATGTCATTTGCCTAGTTAAGGGCAAAAAATGCCTTTTATGAGGAGTCAATAGGAGATGATTATGGCCTTCCATAAATTTTTCCACTTTCCACTTCTCATTAGAATCTTTAGTGAACCTAATTAATGCCCCACATCCATCTCTTATAGGGTCCTGCTTGAGGGTCTCATCAAAATTATGATTTCTTCTTGCATATCCTTCTTTTGAACATATAAACATTCTACCATTTATTTCTTTGGAATCCTGACAATAATTTATATCGCTTTTACATACATTGAATCCTCCATCCCTAGAATAACTATATTAAAATGTTTAAGCGTTCTCAATTGAGTTAAAAAGCATACCTACTTTAGGTTTTTTATCTCCATATATTGTTGGATTGCACACATTGTCCCCTCCACAAGCCAAATTGCCTTCATCCGCTGGTAATTCTTCACATATGTTAGTTTACCTAAAACCTTGTGTCCAAAGTTTGATTTAGTTTGGGCTAAATTAGAAGTACTGCAACTCAAATTCTGGTCACTAAATTTGGATTCCATATTGTTGACCAACCAAGCCATTACTAAATTATCTTCTGCCACCCAATCTTCAGTAACAGGCATCGGGGGATCACCGGTTATATATTTTGTCATTCTTTTGGCCTTCAAATACATCAAAATTGATTTGGACCAGTTTACATAATTCGATTCATTCAATTGGATTGTAATTATTTGAATAGACTGAGAGAATTTTATATCCAACCTCTCAGCAATCCTCACGACAGCAACCCGTGTGCTAGCATCAGCAATTAAATATCACCAAACACTACAATTCAGTTTACTAGAGTGTCAATTAACCAAAGGATAACACTTTCCCAAAATTTCTATGCTTGTGTAGTCAAGTGGGCATTGCAACGAATTCAATTAGGTCAATTCAGCACCCAATTCACTCATTTTTTCTCCAATAGTGATCAATTTCAGCAAGCTATATGGATGATGATGCAAGTATTGGGTTGATGATGCTGGGAAATTTGAGAAATTTTCTCAAATAGGGATCATCAAACACTTCTAAATCCCAACAATTAATCAAATAGAAGCAGTAATCATTAGCCAATAAGCTAAGATTGGGAGAAAAAGGAAAAAATTTGAATTTTTACCCTACCAGTCTATAAATCTGGGGAAAACCTTTAAGGAGATTGTTGAAAATAGAAAGAAAATTAACAAAATTGAAAGAAACTTGCTCAAGACTTGTATTACTACTCTGATACCATGAAAAATATGTGATTTGGGGAGAAAATAGAAGAGGAAAAAGAGTTCTAGAAGACAAGCAATTTTTTTACCTAGGAATCCGAGCTAAAAAGGCTCGTCCAACTTCTTTATAATCAAGGTTTAAGTGAAAATTTACAAAAGAAAAAAAATATTCCTCAATACTCAAAATTACATATCTCCTAAAATACAAGTCTATATTGAATGAAAATTTAACTAGAGATAAAATAAGACATTCCTTATCTAATAGTCATACTATAAGAGAAAAATGTAAAGTGAAAATTATGAAAAATGACCACAATACCCTAAACTTGTATTTTAATAGTTCTAACCAAGTCAAATGCTGAAGTTGAGTATAGTGCAATTGCTCATACGGTTAGTGAGCTGATGTGGGTGAGATTTTTAGTCAATGAATTTAACCTATAGAAGGATTAACCCATGACTATGTAATATGACAACCAGACAATCATATTCATTATAGGAAATCCAATGTTCTATGAAAAAATTAAGCATATTGAAATAGATTGTCACTTCATTCAAGATGTCGTAATAAAGAAAGAAGTCATCACTCCCTATGTTAAGTCTGATGACCAAGTGGCATACATATTTACTAAATCATTGAATAAATGTGATTTTGATTTCTTTTATGACTAACTGAGATTCATGGACATAAACACTCCAGCTTGAGGGCATGTTAAAAATCAGTTGAAGGTTAGTTTCATCATTTTACATTAGTTGTATTTTCCAGAATAGATAGTATATTGCTATGCATGTTTATATACTTCTATTGTGCAATCCAATGTAATTTGCATGTGTATTTTGGGAGTCTGAAGGGTTTAAGAGAAATGTAAGTGGGAGCATTCTTGTAATTATCTCTCACTTAATTTAATAAAAGAAAAGGGGTCGACCCCCTAGGAGAGTTATTATGAAACTCTCTTCCCTCATTCTCTCTTTCTTCTCTCCTCTCTTTACAATTCTCATATTTAACCTTTTTCTCAATATAGATATCCATTCAATGCAATTAATGTTCCTGTAATCTTCAATGACTAGCTTAAAGGTTTGTCCTCTTCAACCCTGGATATGGAACTTCTAAATGCTGCAGATTGTGGATGATGAAGTTCTGCAAGAACCAGAAGAGAGACCAGAACTGCAAGCTATAGAATTGCTATTGAATTACTTTATTCATGAGATTTCCTACCAAAACAACTTTGAGTCCATTCAGTCAGTGGTTAGATTGTTTCTCAAGGTACAACTTTTACAGCTTTAACTTTTCATCTGATGCAATGCACAATTTTATTTTAATTAAGCTAGAAAAGTAGAACTGCTTTCAGTCTGTTTGCATCCGGATTCTTCAAAACCATTAAGCTCTGAATATACCTTCTTCTATGCATTCATGGCTTGAGATTTACCTATGTTAGCTTGAGAAAGTTGTTAGAATTTGATGCTATTATTTCTTTTTCAAGGAAAAATTATTTTTTTACTGAAGAGCAACTTTTATTCATTTTCAATGAATACGTGGAATTGATGAAGACGGGAGTTTATAGATTACTTTCTTTTGTACTTCTAAGAGAAATACCCTGACACTTGGTGAACATATTGAAATGAAAGATTCAATAGTTCACATTAAGAGTTCAGTATCTTTACGTACACATATAGAACATAAACCTAAGTCAAGTAGCCCCAGAAGGGTATTTAATGAGGGTTTTCAGTTTTCAATGAATTAAAAGTTGAGATATAAATGCGTTCATTGCAAACCTTTCAAAGAAACAATAGCTAGCAAGCTGAGCCAACCAGAGTGAATAAAAATAAATTTACTCTGACCGATTGGCTGAAAATTTTCAATCCCTACACAAGATTTTTTATTCCTTCTACACTTTTTTCCTAGAGTTTTCCATCAACACACCGTAAACATTTATGATAAAACAGATAAATAAAGAAAACCTTACTAAACCTTTAACAGGGAAAATTCAGAAAGGGCAGTACTGAATGAAGAACAACAGTATTTGTTTTTCATGCACAATTAATTTGAAAAAGGTAAGAAGCTACAAATGATTGACAGCCACAGACTTGTATGAAGGAAAAACTTCTGCAACAGATTTTCCAAACATGAACTGAGAAGAAAAAAGGAAAGAGAAATAGTCAAAGAAATGAATTCTAATTTGTAGGCACAATGGTTGGAATAGCAGAATTCTGATAGAAAAAAGGGGGGCCTCCATCCAACCCTCCCCTTTCGATACAAAAAATCAGAGGACAAGGACTGCTCCCTTCCTCATTTGCTTTTTATGAAAATCTTGTGAAAAACGGAAGGGCTTCTATCCTCCCCTCTTTCTCTGTTTTAGATGGAAATACACTGAATGCCCCTTTCCCCTTTGCTGCTATGAAAATCTTGTGAAAATCGGAGGGGCCTCTACCCTCCCTTCCTTGTGATGGAAAAGTTGGGAAGGGTGAAGGCATCTCCTCTCTATATTTTCAATAGACAATATGGTGAATGCCCTTCCCCATTTGTCTGTTTATGAAAATCTTATGAAGAACTGAGGGGGCTCTACCCTTCTCACACTGTGATGGACAAATGTGGAAGGGCAAAGGCATCTCCTTACTATGATTCTCATAAAAAACCAAAGGGAGCAATGGATTTGTAATTGACCTCAATAATAGAATCTTATAACAATGATGAACATTTGATAACCTGATTTTCGGGTTTGAGATTTAGAGTTGCACTTGGAGCAATGATATTGTGTTCCAGACTAATCACCTATGATTGGTCAATGAAAATCGGATCATGTGAGGATAAAATAATCCTTGTCTGCACAAGGACAAAGTTCAAAATCATCATATTCAAGTTAGGCTTTACGTATTCACCCTAAATTGAACAGTCTTAAACCATGGCCTCATGCAGGTAAGAAGTATTTTGTTCTCACCAAAACCAAAACTTGTGGTTGGTCTAGATCACGCGGTTATTTGTCTAAAAATAACACTAAATAATGAAGAACAATTCCAAACATTGAATGAACAATGGAGAAGCTCATTCATGAAAGTAGGGGTGTCACCAAGCCAAACCGGCTCACAAACCATTCGAACTCGGTTTAGTTTAGTTTTTATTTGAGCTCGGCTCGAGCTCAAACTTGAAATAAGGCTCGTTAAGTATAACAAGCCAAACTCGACATTTTCCAAGCTCGTTTTGTTAGCTTGTGAGCCGACTTGTTAGCATAGATGTTTTTATGAAAATACCTTTTAATCTAATTGCTCTTTGTCAATTCCCTCTTCAGTTGGTTGATAGTTGCTCTTATTTACATCAAATCTCAACGACGGTCAATCGTTCAATCCTTTTGGGTTCCTCAACATCTAATGTTTGTTGGTTGCCAATGGAAAAACACTATTGATGGATGTGTTTGCTCTTTATTTTAGGTCTATTATGCTGGTTATTATACATTAGTATACTCCATTACAAAGTTTTGGACTCCTCTGCAATTGCTTGCACTTCAATTATACTAAGTTCATCACAATATTTTATTTATTTATTTTTATAGTTTTAAATGTAGGTTGGAGCTCGAGCTCAAACTCGGTTAAAAATTTTGGGCTTAAGATCGATTCCAGTTTTAGGCTCAAAGTTGAGCTCGAGTTCGAAGTATTCAGATCAAGCCAAGCTCGATCATATGAAGGTTTGAACTTGGCTCGGCTCGATGCCACCCCTACATGAAAAGCTACATCTGGAATGGAAAACAAACGAATGGGGAAATGTTGAAAATGGTAGAAGCATGGTGTTCAATAATAGACAATTGTTGTGCATTGATTAGAAGCAAATTGAGCAGTATAACACAGCATGTGGAGGGCAGAAGGGAGGACAGAGCTTTAAGGGAACATCAAGTATCTCAGGCCACACACAAATGGGTCCCCGAGCCATGAAATTCTCCGCAAGATGCAAATAAAAAAGGCCCTTGGGTGCAATTTCTACTCCACTGAGCAATAAACAAGAATAGAATGCACACAAAAATCTATATTGATGGCTGCAACTTGTCCATTTCTATTTCAGCTCAGAATTTTCACAAACAGGTGGGAGGCATGAGTGGCCAATGCACTGCACGTGGGCATCACTCTCTTCTTCTGCTATTCTGTTTTTTTCTCAGACCTCTTCCTTAATATTGAAAAACACAAACCAACACGAGAAGAGGTTTATTTCGCACTGCCATTGCAGCAGCAGCAGAAGAAGAAACAGTCTTTCGACTTGCCGCCCCAACTGATGGCGAAAACCAGGTGTTTAATCTATCATTTGACTTGATAAAGAAGCTACATGCATGTTGGACTAATCTAAGAGAGGAAAAACGAAAAATAATGGAGTCAGGAACCGCTGATTCGCATACCTGTTCATGATGACGAACTTATTTGACCACAAGCCGTTTGCAGAAAGTTTCTGCAGAAGGGGCCACGAATCTGCCCCGCATAAACTCGAAACGTCTCTCTCTGAGTAGGTAGATTACTTTTCTTGTTTGGGTTACTGGGGGTAGGTGCCTCCGGTCAAAGCTCAGCGATTCACGTGTTGATCTTACCCGATTGTGATCGACTGGATTCCGACAAATGGAGGCCGTTCTGTTCACTTGGAGACCATCTGAAATATAATTTTACGATAATAAATCTCAATTTGCAAGAAAAACCCACCCCAAATTTCACCATGAGAAATATTTAGTATATATGGTTTTATGAGTAAGTCCTATGAGCTTTTATATGAATTGGTCCGATTCATGGGATCAATCATCTTTCAAAGATACACATAAATTTTCTATATATAAAAAAAAAATTAATTACTAAAAAGTGCTAATCGAAGCTATGAACAAATCATCCAAGTGGACTACCATGTTCCAAAATTCACAAGAATCAATCACACAAATGACGATACCAAATGTTATTATCCTCCCTCTTTTTTCGCTTTTTTTCGCTTCTGAGGCTACGTCTGTCTCCTCTCATTGTAACTCAAAAAGAATGGACCCCGTTGCTGGTGGGCTCCAGCAGCGCATCTGCGTGGTCTTGCACCACTTTCCATGCAAGATTGATGTGTCTGTCTTCCGTGAGCGTGGCCCCCACCGCGAACCGGATCATGTACACACCCCCAACCACGGAATGGGTCATGTAAATGCGCCCGGAGGCGTTGATTGACTCCAGCAGCTTCCTGTTTAGCTCGTTGACGGCCTCCAGATCGTCGACGGCAGGGGAGGAGGGTGGCACGAGGCGGAAGCAAACCATCGCGAACGTCCGGGGGACGACGATCTCGAAGCGCTTGTCCATGGCGATTAGCCCCTCGAAGTGCTTCGCCATCTTGACGTGGGTTCTGAGAAAGTTGCGCAGGGAGGAGATGCCGTAGCTTCGTAGGACCATCCATAGCTTCAGAGCTCTGAACCTTCTGCTCAGGGCAATCTGCCAATCTTTGTAGTCGACGACCTCCCGCGACTCTGTCGCTTTGTTTCGGAGGTACTCTGGGTTGGTCGAGAGGGCTTTCACTAGCGAACTGGGGTCCTTCACCCAGAGGCAGCAGCAGTCGAGGGTGGTGAAGAACCATTTGTGGGCGTTGAGGCTGAAGGAGTCCGCGTTCTCGACTCCGTCGATGAAATGCCGGAACTCCGGGCAGATGCAGGCGCTGCCCGCGTAGGCTGCGTCGACGTGGACCCAGATGCCGTACTCCTGGGCCACCTCGCAGAGCGGCGCCAATGGATCGACTGCAGTGGACGATGTCGTCCCTACGGTGGCGCAGAGGAAGAGCGGTATCAGACCCTTCTCCAAATCGCTTTCCACAGCCAACCGGAACGACGCCGGAGACAGTCCGAAGTTATCGGATTTCTTTGTCTTGATGGCTCGGAAGTTGGCCGGATTAATCCCCGCGATCTGCGCAGCTTTCTGCAGAGCACAGTGCGTTTCATCAGACCCATAAACAACCAGCCGCCCGATCTCCTCCCTCCCTATCCTGTTCAACACACGATCCCTCGCAGCAGTGAGCGTGCAGAGAATGGCCTCGCACGTTGTCCCCTGCAACACCCCACCCCCAGTGCCGGAAAACAAGAACGACTTCGGCAGCTTGAGCATTTTCCCCAGCCAGTCCATCACAATACTCTCCAGCTCTGTCGCCGCCGGCGAGCTCATCCAGTTGAACCCCACGACATTAAACCCCGTGCTCAGCATCTCCCCCAGGAACCCCGCCGTGCTCCCACTCGAAGGGAAGTAAGCGAAGTAATTCGGACTCTGCCAGTGAGTGATCCCGGGCACAATATGACTCTGCACATCCTGCATAATGTTCTCGATGGGCTCTGGGTTGTAAGGAGCAGTGTCGGGGAGACGCTTCCGGAGGTACCCAGGATCCACCTGGCTCCGAACAGGGTACTTCTCGATATCCCTGTAATAATCCGCCAAAAAATCTATCATCATGTGTCCCTGACGCCTAAACTCTTCAGGATCCAGAGGGTTCAGCGGGCACGCCGAGTTGTTCTCGAGCACATCAGCGTGAAGGCTACCCATCGGGGAAGATGGAGGCTCTCAGCTTACAGATCTCCTCTCCTAAGTCTTTAAAGAAACAGAGAGGAAGAGTGGGAACAAAGATGGAGAGAACAGAGGAAGCCTGAGCAGAGATGGATGAGAGGACGGCGAGGGAAATGGTGTTTAAATAAGGAAGACCAAGCAGAGAGAGAGAGAGAGAAGGACACCGTTGGTGGGTCCGTGCGCTCTGAGGTCGGAGGCTTGACTGGACTGAGAAACTCCGCGAGAGGAATGACCAGAGAGGTTGCGCTAATCGGGTCACCTTTTTTTTTTTTTCCTAATTTTTGGTCCGCGTTTTTTTTTGTCTTTTCTCTCAGGGATTCTTATTTCCGTATCACAGGATTACAGTTTTCTTTCCTGGAAACTTGATTCCTGTCGGTACAGAGTTCATTTATTTTAGGAAAAGGACATCATGCTCTGCCACATGTCATAGTTACGTTACCATGGAAAACTATTGCTATAAACATCTAATAATGTTTATGATAAAAAGGGTAAAATGCAAAAAAAGAATATAGACCTAATTCTATATAAGCTTAGCTGCAATTAGTTTTTTTTTTATAGTCAATTTTTAATTAAATAATTTAATTTTTTATTTATTCTTATTTTATATTTATTTATTATCATATAAATTCATATTATTAAAAATTTTATTTTATAAAATTTAATAATAAAATGTAGCTAATAATATTTTAGTAAATATTATAAAATAAATTACATTCTTATACATATAGTAACTTGTCTAAGAAATAAAAATAGTTATGTGATTAAATTGATTAAGACCATACCCATAAGGTTACTCTTGAGTAAACAAGTAAAATTGAACTTAGAAACCGAAAAATTGACAGTTCAAAATGTCAAAGGAACTATGAACAAAAAGGGTAAATACGACTTTAATTATATATAATTATGTAACTACTTGAGTGAGACCGGACCCCGTAAGATATTATATTAATTAGGTGAAGTTAAGATTGAGAAAATGGAAAAGTATAGCTCTTTCCGAGTGGAATTGTAACCTTTTTTTTGGCTGCTTGAAAGGTTCCGATTCTTACTATGTAAAAATGTCTCATTCACATATAAGTTATGGTACCCATAGAATTGCACTAGGGCCCTTAAATCTACTCCATACTAAATAAATCCAACCACTACTTACACTAGCAAAATAACAAATTTATTCTTCAATCGTGTTTTTTATTAAGCAGACTAAAAACCATTTCATTATGACAACGTTAGCATCCTAATTAATAGCATAAATGACTTCGTCAAAGCAATATAATTTACCTTAGCCTGGTTCAAATTCTTAAAATACACGTTTTGGTTGGTTTCAAATGTTCCAATATAGGTGCAAGTTGTTGATGCAGACTTTGGCCATGAGGATGTAGTCAAATTGGTTTATGAACACATGGACGTGCCACGCCTGACAAAAAGCTAATTTTCTTTGCTTTGAATTTGATAGGTTGGTTTGGTGGGTGCCGTGGATGAAAAGAGAGTACAAGTTAGGGAAGACGGAAAAATCTTCTCATAGGAGTTACTCTTCAAGTTGGTCACATGAAATCAAGTGAAATTGGGACCATGGATGGGTGTATTATTGATGATACATATGACATTTAAATGTGTCAGAATAGAGTCACGTCCTCTTTTATGTTTTATTTTCTCGAATTCGAAAGGTATAAAAAGGGGTCAGTGGAAACGTGTAAGGCTACAGTTCATTCTTTTTTGGACCCACTCCAACAAATTTATGTGGAGCGCCTTTTTGTGCAATTGATCGGTCGGGTCAAAAAGGTCAACGTACGCGTATAACAGCCGCCGCGTGGAGTTTGGTCGGTTTCTGCCCGCACGTGAGAATTTGAGATCTCCCCGTCACCAACCCACCCAGGCAAAGCTCATCTGTTTTCACAGACATTTCATCGAACACTTAGAGGAAACAGAGACTCAGCACAGAGTCTCTTCTACTAATAACCATTAATCCCCATCGATTACGAAAGAGTACTCAGAAGACTCCTCTTTCATTGTTTTTGCAGATTTGCTTCTCTCGTAGTTGTAAACAGTGCGTCCGCCATGATTGCCGTTAAGCTTCGGAGGTAGTGAACGGCGCAAGTTGAAAAAATCATGGGGACTAAATTAAGGTGGGAAGACGAATAAGGACGGTTGAGTGAAAAGTTGAAAGTCATTTAGGGAAGAGATCAGAGTTGGTGGAGTTGAAATCAATGAAAACGACGGAAAGTCTAACGCGTAGTAATGGCTGCCAACCAGCAACTAGCTGGGGGAGGATGAATTAAAGTCAGTCAAGGGTCTGGTTTTTCTCTGCTTTGTATGGAGTCAGGGTAGCTAAGCAGCCGCAGCGAAACGCTGGTGGTGGAAAGTTAGGACACATTTTACTCAGGGAGAGCATGCATGGCCCCTCGTCGTCTCTCTCGCCCTTCGCTCAACCGCGTTGCTTATATTTTTCATGTCACTACAACGGTCGCACCGGGTGGCTTATATCTTTACAGAAAGAAGTGTAACATTCTGTTTTCTAAAAGAAAAAGGACTAAGACTGATCCCAGACTCTCAGACTGTCAGATTCTTTGAAGTTCTTGGAATTGAATCCCAGAGACACGTAGCTGCATGGAGCGCACCATGATTAGTACTCATTGTGTTAAATGACCATAAATTACTACTTAATAAGGATAAAGATAAAGATAAAAATAACTAGTAATTAAATTAGATACATACTCAAATTGTAGAGTTGTAATCATCTATTGTATCTACTATAACTTATGGAATACGTTTAACCACATAACGTTCAATTTCATAGTTAAGTAATAGTAACTTGGTTTGGTGTATGGGATTGCATAAATGCCTAGTTGAAAGTTGCGGACTCTCCGATACTTCTTCTTTAAAATGGTTTTGATTGAATCTTAGATACTTGGTCCTTATATATTACGTCCCTATGCAATTCAACTTATCTAGCTCCTTTCGAACTCGGATTAAGTCATGTATAAGGCAAATAAGAGTCTTGCTTTTAAGTTCAGATTAAGGAAATCATGAGGAAAGATAACATTTCACATGGAGTAAGGACTCGATCCATGGATGTAATTTTGTCGTCGTATAAAATGCCATGTAACAAGAGGTCGTATAAATCACTCTTATAATCTTTTTTAATAAAAAAATAGCACAAAATGAGTAACAGTTAACAATATCTGCCCATTACACGTGAACAGCACAGACAACCACTCAGTGGACCCAGAGTTCCGGATCCGCAATAAGGACACGTGAACCACGTGTGACCGTGCAATTCTCACGTGATGCACGTGGTCACAACCGTCTCCGTCCATCTGGTCACTCGACTCTCAAGTCTCAATTGTTCAAACGACGAACGAATCATCAATAACAGCGGAAACGGAATTCCTCCGCTTTTCCACGATTTCTGGAGGTGGCCCACGGTGAATCTGGAAATTTAATTTTCTCACTGTGGGCCATGTCATCGTGAGATGCGACAGCCAGGAACTGAGCTTACTTTTTCTTTTCCGTTGTTTTTTAAAGGAAGTTGATGGTGATTCTCCGATGAGGACGGCTGAGACGCGCGGAGCGGCCGCCGTAAACAGGGCAGGTGGGTTTCGACATTGCAGTCTGCAACCGCGAATAACACACCATTATTAAAGCTTGTTCGTTGAAGACATTAAAATAAAAAAAACAAAAAAACCTGAAGAAGAAGAAGACAGAGGGCGGGCCTCCACAGTCCCTCCCTTCGCAGGTCGATTTCACATCGGCTTGATGCTTTGCCTGCTCAGATACGGACAGTAGTACTGCTCTGACTTGGATTACTGCATTAATGATTCTCTCGCGCATTTTATCGAACGAGAGTTCCGGTACAGACCTCGAGTTTTCTCCAGCATCTGTGGACGGAAGAATGGAGGACAGCGACACGGGGCGGCAGCCGGCCTACATGTGACACTGACGAGTTAATATATCAAAGAGACTTCATTACAAAATTATACAGTTTTAAGTAAGGGTTAATTATATCGTCATCCATTGATAATGATTGTATAGGGTGACAATGTGCCATAAGAGCCCTAGTTAGCGGGTTGGATGGAGAGAGATTGACTGTAATTAGGATAATAATTATATTAATTGTGCATGAGTTTTAATAGGTGTGGAGACTGAGGACATGATCAAACCCTAATTAGTTGCTAATTGTGAAAAAAAAAACAAAATCCAAAAAACGTGCGAGATGGCCTACTTGAGTGGTGGGCCCATATGAGTGCATTGCTCGAAATTCATGAGAGCAAACGTGGGCGTCTCACCCCTTGTCCCTATTTACATTTATGCAAATTTAAAGCCCCATTTTCTTAATAAAGTCGAAACGGCGCTTTTTCGCTCTCAACCCCTAGCTCTGGAAGTAATTGTAGTGAGGTCCACAAGCTGGGCCCCAGCGCAGGGTACTCTTCCTCTCACGTGCCCCTCGTGGTCGGGTTCGAGGGGAATTTTGTTACATCAGATTTGTTTATGACCGTCCGATCACGAGAAGTTAGATATTTTCGACGGCTAAGTTGTAAAAGCGATTAGGGGGGCATGCCCACCACGTGCCGAATTATCCTCCAAGCACAAACAGCCGCAGAAATGCCACACATGCTACTTGAGTTTCTTATTCTTTCTTCCATGGAAGAAGAAGCTTCTTCAGTCTCTCCCCCTAAAAGTCACCCCTCGCCGTGTCGACTCCAGCGACCATAAAAGCAGAAAAAGTAAGATTCACATGGGTTCAAAAGCAGAGAAACAGAAACCAGTCGAATCGATGCTTCTTCCCAGCCTCTCTCCCCACTCCCTTGTCTTCCAGAAACTCTGATAGGTAAAGCAGCTGCGATTACAGGTAAATTGCAAGCAATGCATGGGCTGCTCCCGCGGCTCTTGACCTGATAACGTGCCCCTCGTGGGTTCCCCTGGACCCAATCCGAGGGGCTTGTTTTTGTTATCTGAAATTGAAATTGAAATGAATTGAATTCCCACTTCCCGGCCAGTCCAAGTCTTCCTTCTCTCCTGCTGCTTTTTAGCCTTTCATACCCCAGAAACGGTCCCCACTCCTGCGTTTTTTTATTAGTTTAGTCTCCTGACCATGTTTTCTTGGTTCTGGACAGATACGGGCGTCTTCCAATGAAGAAAAAAAAAAAAAAAGATGGAGAAGATGGTGTTTGGGACTTGCATTTTGTGAATTTTGAACTATTGTGGGGGTTTTGTTTAGGAGAGAGTGCATGGGGAAGGGAACGGGGAATGGCAACTGGTAGCTTCAATTGTGGATTATAATATATGTTTTTTGTAAGAGGGGTATGAGCCAGGTGCCTCTGCGTTGATGTTTTGTTACTTGTTTTACTGTTTTCGTGAGGACGATCATTGCTAACCTCACAATGAGTAATATATATTATCTCTTCACCAATCTCAAACGAACAATATATATTTAGTGAGATAGAGACAGAGAGAGAGAGTGAGAGAGAGGCTCCATCAGATATCAAAGTGCTTATCATGCGAAAAATAAGAGAGAGAGGCTTGATTCGATTTGAAAGTGCTTATCATGCCAAGAATAAAATCTTGATCAACGGCAAATGTGAAAGGCCGCACCCATCCCTGCTTATTCCCCTCTCATTTCTCACTTCGCCTATGCTATCACTGCACCACCGCCGTTGTGTCACCTCATTTCCTCCCACCCAATGTCTCCGTCATCGTCCTTGTTCACCAAACTTCACACCTCTTCCTCACTACTCTCAATGGATGGTGCAAGTATCAATTGATATTGGTTAGAATTATAAGTATCATAAAAAACAACTGCTTCACAAAAATGGTGATGTGCCTTCCTAGGCCCTCCATCTATCCAAAAACAATTAACTAACCTCTTCTCATTATCCATACGAATTAAAAAAATGAAGGATTTACTTCTTGTAGATCCTTGAAATGGTCCAACAATATTTAAGCATCAGAGACTCATAATTCTTGTCTCATGTCACACTCATAATTTTTAACATCTCTTTTAGTCCCAACCTTGTCATGCCCTCCAAACAATATCTCAAAGAAAGAAAGAAATTTTGATGTAGAAACATTTGCATTTTTTAATGTATGAAACAAGTTTATATGCATTTGTGTAATATTACCTTTTACCTGGAGTCAATAGGGCATGATGAATAGCCATTCACACATTTCACCACTTTCCACTTCTCATAAGAATCTTTAATGAATCTAAATAATGACCTAAGAATCTTTAGTGAACCTAAATAATGACCTACACCCATCTCTTATGATTCTCCGCCTTCTGCTTTTTAGGGTTTCAACAAAATTATGATTTCTCATTGCATATTCATTTTTTTTGGTATTTTAGCAATAATTCATAGAGCCTTTACGTACACTAAATCCTCCATCCCACTCTAGGCACAACCATAATAATTTTATTATAATTATGTAAAATAAAAAATTTAGTGGAAAGTGGAGAGTAAATTTAATAAATAAAACAATTTGATAGATTTAACTTTATTAAGATAGTTTTATTTAACTTTTAAAAATTTTAAAATAAGTCTAAATTAGTACAATAATTACAAAGTAAAATAAAAATATTAAAATATTTAATTATAAAAAATAGAAAACTTAAATAAGCATATTTACTCTAATTATTACTTTTAAATTATTACTCTTAAATAAGTAATATAATATAATATTAATAAATTATGAATATAATAAATAATAAATATATTTTATTAATAAAATAATATGAATATTTCCATTAAAATATAGTGTAAAATACTTGTTTGTGTTAGTGTGCACAATGGAAAGGGCAGATAGATTATTTATTAATAAAATATTTTGATAGATATGACTTTTAGAAAATTAAATTAATGTTAGTAAATTAATTAATTATAATAAATATAATAATTAAACAAATGCTTACTTTTATAATATTAAAATTATAATCAAATTATAATTTTGTAATATCTAAATATGAAATAGTTATATAGAAAGGATATTTTATTATATAAAGTTAGTATATTAACTCTTACGATAGTTGTACTTAAATTTTTTTATTAATAAACTAAGATAAATTTTAACTTTCAAAAAAATTAATAATAATTTAATTAATTAATGATATAAAAACAATATAATATAACACAGAGTTAGTCTAATTACTAAAAGTTAAGTTAATAATATCAAATTAATATTAATTAAAGTAAAATAATTACACAAACACATACTTTTATAATATCAAAATAGTTAATGAAATTATTATTTTAATAGTGTTTAAATTCTCACTCTTAAAGTATTCATTATCCAACATACTACGTAAAAAATATAATAATAAAAATAACACAAAGATAACACAATCTAATATTTAATATAAAAACCTACAATTGTACATACAAAATACAATAAAATATATTTAATTTCTATAAAACATAGTAGTCAATAATTTTGCCACATATGAATTATTAATACATCTCAAAAATACAAATTGTATTGCATCTTCAAAATCATCACCACAATAACTATCTTCATCTTCATTTACATTGTTATCTTCGTAATATTATCCGCTAGAATCATTACTTGGATCATATTCTTCATCTTTAAATAAATCTATGTAATTCATTATAATCTTCCGTGTAATCTTCATACCTGCGTGATGAAGAACAAGTGAGGAGCGCCGTCTACATGCTCTCAACAAAGACAACAAATACTTCTTAGAATTAGACAATTTCCAGAAGACAACCATAAAATAAATAAACTTAGCCACAAACTAAAACAAAAGACTTTTTTTCTCTTTAATTTCACATTACAAATTTTATATTACTTGTAGAATCAATTACATACAAAATATATACAGGATTTTTAGTGGGTTTACAAAAACAATAAAGAGAAGAAAAAGAAGAAATAAAAGAGGGAGAAGAAGAATAGGGAACAACCATTAGGGAGCAATTCGATCCAGGAAATGACAATATAAAGCCAAACATGAAAAAGAATGCATTAATCATGAAAAAAAAACATGGAATTAGGAAACAAAAAACATGGAGTCAGGAAATTAATCATGAAATCGAAAGTATAAAATAAGCCTCTGCCTCTCCCTCATACAAAACTAAAGATGAAGATTTCCAGGAACCAGGAAAAGGGAAAAAAAATTCCTAGCAAGCACTGACTTCTACAAAAATGGAACTGAAAATTAAAAGGCAGAGGAACGATTCAGAACCAAGAAGAACGATTTAATATGACTAACCTTCGATTTCCAAGAAGAAGAATTTACCCTAGTTTCTGTCGAATTGAGTAAGAGAGGTTGCCGAGGGGGGGCGCGGGGGTGAAGGTATTGGGTGTTGGGAGGAAGAGAGGTTCAGGGAGCGACGTTGCAGAGGGAGGTAGCGAGAAAGCCTTTTTTCTCAGCGAAGCCTATGTAATTCACTTTCACTCGAGTTATGTGGAAGTGAATTAGCTATGTAATTCACTTTCACTCCTGACTTAAAAGAGTGCACTAACGTCGAGCGTCGAGTGAAAGTTAATTTTCGAATAAGAGAGCGGCAGAGAGTGCGGCGAAGGGAAGGGATAGCGAAGAAGAGAAGAGGAGAAGCTGAGATTGGGGAGGAAGAAGAACAGAAAAAGAGGTAAGTCCGGAACTGCTTCTCCTTCTTCCCATTTCGTTGTTCTTCCCCCAGTTTTCTCTCCCTGTTAGTTTCTCCCGAAGGTGAAATTTTGGAATTCTGGTGTTGGTAGAGGTTAGAGGCGCTGAACTCAAGATTTTCACGTAAAATAACAAAAATATTTTAGCCTTGTTTTTCTGATTTCAATGGGATTGGGTTATCGTATTTCCTTTTTGAATCTTCTTCCTCTTAGGTTCTCGTCAAAGAGGTATTTCTGATTTCGTATCCTCTTAGCTCCCTTCTGATTTTGTGTCTCTTTATTCGGTTCCAAAAAACGAGAGCCCTTGATTTTCCTTAGGTTGGATAGAGTTGGTTACACCAAATTTAGGGTTTTTTTTTTTTCTCGTTATCATGGAGCATGCGTCATTTGTTTAATCGACTAGGTGTATTCTATCTTCTTTAGACAATTTTTTTTTCTCGGTTAAGACCTTGTAAGAGGGATTTTATTATTTCTGGCCTTAATAAAGGTTTGAAAAGTCGAAATAGAGGTTTGTATCTAAGTTTGTGGTGTGATTTTTAATCTATGCAGGTAATCTGATTTCAGTTCTTCTAAGTTGATAGTTTGATTTTTATGGAGTTGTGTGCCTGTAGGATGTTATGATATGATTAGACTAACGGGTTTTTGGTATTCAAGGTTATCTATTTATCCTGATTTGCCTATCGGTTTCTTAAGGGTGGTTGATGTGAATGTTTTTCGTTGTATGTATTAACTTTGAAAATATTATACCTTTCTGGTGTTCTGGCGTTCATTGCTTAACTTGAAAGGCTTGGGAAAAGCTCGCTCTCTGATATGCTAAGGCCTGTCATTTTCTCCTTTTGCTTAGATGGTTGTCTGTGATTGTGGTTATTTCTGTTGGAATTTGAATTTTGAGGTCTATATTGATTTGGATATTTTGTTTCGAAATTGTTGTTCTTCCCTTGCCGTTGTTTATGCATTAAGGTTGTGTTTTTTTATGTCTGTTATCGTTTATGTGCTTTAGTGTTTGGTCGTTTAATTTAGATGTTTAGGAGGGTTTTCAGCCTATGGAAAATTCAATCAGTATGTCATAAAAAAAGTGAATATTTCCTTGTTCTATTCTGCTCATTTATGTAGTTTCTTTGGTTTCAGAATTTTCTCTACCAGTATGCTGCATAAAGAGAAGGTTTGTTCATTATTTAGTATAAGTATTAGGTAAATGTTATGTCTCTCTCTAGCAGTAATTTATAAATACACTACACCAACAAGTTGATCTGAGTCAGTGATGTGGCTCGTCCATTCAATAGGCTCCATTGTGAATTCCTTGGGGATATTCATGATTCATCCAGGCAGGTCTAAAAATCAACGCACTGATGTTATGATTTTGAAAACTGAGGGGATAAACACTTTTGTTTACATTTCATTCTCTCTTTCATTTTTCATGTGCATTCAAACAAGAGTAAAAAAAAATTCTTTTTCTTTCCTTTTCTCTTCAGTTAAAATTAGTGAGTGTCATTAATGCTATAATTTGTAATTCGCAAGATAGAAAAAGACTTGGTGGAATGACAACTGAACCTCACCTTTTCCTGCAAAAGCCAGCCTTGTGTTCATGACTAGCTGCCTTGGTAGCAATTGGGCTTTCGATCAAAACATTTCTCTTGCCTAGCTTGCTCATCTATGGTTTTTGTGCAGAAACCGGCTCTTGACCACCTGAAGTCTTGGTCACTTGGCTTCCTCTCTCTCAGATTCCAGCTACCTATAGACTTGCTCCGCTATTCGAGATTCGTCTACTCTGATACCAAATAACTCAATTACAATTACTGAGTATACTTAAGTGATAGAATCTGTGATTTTTAAGGTAGAAGAAGCTTCAATGGAGTGATAAGTAATGGAAGATAATTCAACCAATTCGAGAAGACTTAGGTCTCCTAGAACTTTGCCAGTAGAAGGAAGTTTGGGGAAGGGAAGTTTGTTTGCTTCTCTCTAGACTCCTGTTTGTATTTCCTGATTTGTGGCTAAATTATAAGTTTGCCCTCCTTTATACATTAGTCTCCAATTACAAAGAGAATAATGAATCCCCTTATGAAATAAATGTCTGTTGACTAGCATACTAAGTAGCTAGTAACTGAAATAAAAGCTAGAGATGTATCAAACATATCATTTTTTCTTCCTTTCTCCCACTTTCTATGCTGCCAAGCTCAGCCAAGGTTTCTTGGCTGATACGATGTTGTTTTTAAGTTTTAACAGACACACACACACACACGCATATGGTTGTTGTGAAATGGCATTTTACTGTGATAGTTTTTGCTATCACAAGTAGCAAACAGGTTGTTTGCTGTTGATGGTTTTTTTAAGGAGATGTCATGCTATAGAATTTCCTTTATGATATTCATCATAGAAAAGATCTACATTTGATTGTCTTCTGTTTATTTGGTCTTTTAACATGTTCATGTAGTGATGTCATGCAGTAGAATATTTTTTATGCTCTGCATTCTCTCTATCTGTTTTTATGTCAATGTGATTGCATTGTTTTTGGTGGATGCTGGGTATGCAAATATTCTTAGATTTTTTGACCCGTATCAAGGAGACGGATACCATTTGAAGGAGTATAAAAGTAAAAAACTTCCTCAAAACTTTCTAAAAAAACTTCCCAAGAAATTCTCTAGAAATTATTCAGTCTTTGCCATTTGTTGTTACGAACTGCTATTGCTCGACTGTTACATGTGCAGAAGAGTAGATTTTTATTCTTGATACATGATCTATATAGTTGTGCTTGACATGAGAAATTAGTAGTTGCAGGTTGTTTTCTTCATATTTTCATTCATATTAGATGTAAATGATGGTTGACCAAAATCTCCATTAGTCATTGGTGATGAACTGTGTCAAATTTTGTTAGAGGAAGAAGATGATAGAGGGTGTGCAAAGAGGGTGATTGCTTTTCATGATATTAGTAGCTCAACAAATGTGGGATGATGTTCAATCTAGACATTGCTTTATATATTCTTTCAAGTTATTTTATTAGATCTCATTGTTTGGGAAGGTTTCCCCTCTTGTAATCTGTTCATTTGAGCTCTCATAATAAAATTCAGCATCATTTAAAAAAAAGTTATTTTATTGGATTGCTAAACTAAACTTGAGTTGTGCAAATCTGTTATGTCTTCTTATGTTTGAAAACATTCATATGCTACTATTTATAATTGAAATTGATAATTTTGGTTCAAAGCTTCTTAATTTGAAGCAAGTTTGGGTTTTAACTTATGTAAACTTCTTATTTTAGTATTTTTCATAGTTTTTACTTGAAATTAAGTTTGAAAACAAGTAGAAGCTTAAATCTTTTTAAAATTTTATTTTATTTATTTCATTATTTACTATATATTCAAACCCATCTCTTACTAACTCAAAACTTCTGAAATCCTTGGATTTAATTTAGACTCACTATGATAGGAACCCCTTCATGGTCCTATCTTTTTCAACTTAAGAAGAAAAACTAGGCCTAAATGGCTTTGGAGTAGGTTGGAATTTAGAGGTGTGAAAGGGATGTTTTGATGGAAGAGGCTTGATGGAATAATGGAGGGATGAGGAAGTATGGAAGGGCTTCTTGGGGAAAAGAGGAACCACATGGGGAACTTGGAAGAAGCAAGAGAAGGAAGAGGAGAGGGAGAGAGAGAGGGTGGGAATGAGTTTGAGGAGGGGGAGGGGGAGAGTGAGAGCAAGGCAAGAGGATTTGGAAAAGGCTTGATTGATTTGTATCCTTTAGCCAACATCCCTATTTGTATTTTTACCATTGCATTATTTGGGAAACTCAATCAATTAGGATTCCCTAATTACGTAAATCAAGAAGAGATTCTAGGAAATTGAAAGATTACATCAATTAAGTAGAAGTTCTTTTTAATCTGGTAGGATCCTATCTTTTAAAGAAGAGCCAAGTATAACTTGTCTTTGACTGGCCCCTTGCATTTTTAGCTTTTTGCCCTTATCCCCCTCGCCCTTTGTTTCTCTGAGGTGGCACCACCTTCACTTTTTATTTTGTAGTGGCACCTCCTCTATTTATTTTTCTTTCTTCTTTTCTACTCTTCTACTTGTCTTATTCTCTTGGTTCTTTGGGGGTAATTTTGGGGGTCTATTTGTCACCCCTCTTGACTATCAACCTTGTCCTCAAGGTTAAAAGTCGGGGAATCGAAGAAGAAATCCATCCTCACGTTGCCAAGTGGCTTCATCTAATGTTGTTTGATCCCATTGCACGAGGAGCTCTATATGTAATTTGGTGCCATGTCTTACTTGACGCTTTTTCAGTATAGTAAGGGAATGACAGTTGGTTTAGCTTTGATGGAGGGCAAAGTGTTTGAAACAAGATGTGCATCACCAAGTTGCCTTTTAAGCGAAGAAACATTGAAAATAGGGTGGATTGTGGAGTCTTTTGATAAATATAGACAGTAGGCCACCTTGCCAATTGGTTGAAGTGTTTTGAATGGACCTAAGAATCACGGGGCGGGTTTTTGATTTTTCCAGGTGGCTAGTGATTGTTGCCTATAAGGTTGGAGTTTAAGATATGACTATGTCAATGACGGAAAATTCCACTTCCTTGTGTTGATTGTTGTATTATCTTTTTGTTTGTTGTTGATTCTAGAAGAGGTGTTACCTGATGAGCTTTGAGGCTTGATCACGATCTAGCAAGGCTTCTTTGAGGGTTGCAATTTTAGTGGTGCCTTTGATATGCGAAGAAATGATACGAAGGAGGCTTGCCATAAACAACTTCAAAAGGAGACATAATCAAAAGTGTTATAAGAAGTATTATAAGAGTAATTTGCCCAAAGGAGGTAAAAGATCCAGGAAGTGGGTTTTTCTTCAAGGAACCCGCATAAGTACGTTTCCTAGCATCAATTAAGCACTTCTGTTTGGCCGTTTGTCTAAGGATGGTAATCGGTACTCATCTGTAGAGTAATACCCTGCAAGGGAAAAAGTTTCCTCCAAAAGAAGCTTTGAGAGATGGAGTCTCTATCTGAGACTATAGTTTGTGGTATCCCATGCAATTTGGCCACATGAGTAATATATGCTTCGGCCATGGTTTTTGCGGTGTAGGGATGCTTCAGGGCACAAAAATGAGAACACTTACTTAGTCTATCTACTACGATATAGATCACTGTTTTGCCTTTGGAGGGAGGTATTCTTTCGATAAAGTCTATAGATACGTACTCCTAGATTTTTTTCTTGGAATGGGCGAAGGTTACATTAGTCCCGCTAGGGTAGTTTTGTTGTATTTGATGTTTTGGTAAATATTGCAATGGGCCACATAAGTTTTGACATCAAACTTGGGGCCCGTGCAAAAAATAGAGCTTTTCACCTTGTGGTAAGTTTTGCGGAAATCTTTGTGTCCAGCCATGGGTGAGTTGTGCACTTCTTCCCATGTTACTTGGATCAAAGATTTGTTGGATATCGGAACCACCACTCTATTATGGAAGAGGAGTATAGATTTGACTTCCTTGTAGTGGGGGGGAGTGAGTTAGGGTCCCACTAGACGAGAGATTGAAGGGAGGTACCCAAATTAGCCTGACCATCTTCAAAGTAGTTAGCTGCCCGGTGGACACGAGTTCAGGTACATTATAAGCTGGAGGCAATATTACATATATCTAGAAAGATGTTCCAATGTCTCCGCGGAGGGGATTTGTACTTAGCGCACCAGTCAATAACAACCTTGGAAATCACCCTCAATGATGAGTGGCCCAGAGAATCCGTCGCGGAAGATAGTGAGACCATTGAGAAGGCCCATGAGCTCCGTAGAGGTGGAGTCAAATATGGCAAGAGGTCCAGCGTAGGCAGCAAGGAGGGAACCATCTTCCGAGCCAATGCCACCACCAAAACCAACTGGGTGCGAGTTGCCTAAGGAACTGACATCGAAATTCAGTTTGAGGGAGCCAGAAGGAGGGGGCTGCCATTCAGCCACATTGGCAGGTCGAGAGGGCTCAATCATCTGGGCAATAAGCTGCCAGTTACCTCTCAAGTGCATGCCCTGTAGGTGGAGAAATTCCATCTTGGTTAGGAGCCAGAAGGACACCTGACCAGCAATGGCTTTAGCAAGGGATTTAACACTAGTGAGTTTGCACCGGAAACGTCTATAGTTCCGTTCTTTCTAGAAGGACTAGTGAATGAACCCCATGCATTTTGCCAAGCTTGGGCAAATCAGAGTCTTGAAGAGTTGGATCATAGAGGGGAAGTCTTGGGTGGTGCAGGTCTGGATGCCAATCCAATGTAATGGATTAGACCAAACACTCCAAGCATAAGAGCAGTGAAAGAGAACATGGCTAACCGATTTTGGTTAGTACTAAAAGGGGCCAAGTTGGGCCCGGAGTTGAGTTGCCACGCTGGAGGAGATTGTCAGTGGCTATGATTTGACCAACCACCTTTGTTGCATGAGAGTAGTGATCCATTGTTGTAGCAAAAATTTGATTGAATAGTGGTCAGTGCGAATGGTAAACCTTCTTCTGATGAGGTAAGTCTCCAATGCTGAATTGCTTGGACCAAAGCAAAGGTCTTTTTTTCATATGTGGACCAAGAGAGCATTCTATAATTAAGAGATCGGTTGCTGCCATTTTTGCATCAAGATTGCCCTGATACTAGTTCGTGAGGCATCACATTCAATAGTGAAAGGTTTCAAAAAATTCAGTAAGGCTAGTTGTGGGGTGGTACACAGTTTTTGTTTGAGGTTCTCAAAAGCCTTGACAATATCCTCATTACATATGAAAACATCATTTTTTCAGTGAAGAGCTGAATGGACAAGTAATAGTAGCATAGTCTTTGACAAACCTCTTCTAATACCCAATTGACTCTAAAAATCCTCTTAATTGTTTGAGGGTGGTGGGTATGGGCCAATCTTGCATAGCTCTAATTTTGTCGGTTTCAGCTGCCACCCCTCCCCTTTCTTAGAGACCATATGTTCTATGTAGTGAACTTCCGAAGAAGCGAAGTGCACTTAACAATTTAACATGGAGATGGTGGTCCTGGAGTATGTTCAAGACCTCATACACATGATGCAAATGGTCCTCAAGGTTCTTACTATAGATCAAAATATTATCAAATTATACCAGCACAAATTTCCATAAGAGTGGAAGAAAGACATCATTCTTCAAGCTCTTAAATGAAGTTGGAGCATTGGTTAGCCTAAAAGGCAGGACCAAAAAATTCATACTGACTATCATGAGTCTGAAAGGCAGTTTTTTTAATGTCACTATCAACCACTTGGATCTGATGATAAGCCAAGTGAAGGTCAAATTTGGAAAAAACTTGTGTTGCACACAATTCATCATGTAATTCATTAATAACAGGAATTGGGTACTTATCTTTGACCATAATGTCATTGAGGACCCGGTAATCCACACTCACTATCCATCTTTTTTCACTAATAATAAGGGAGAGGAAACATGACTATTACTTGGTCTAATGATACCCTCCTGGAGCATTTTCCTGAACCAATCTTTCAATTTCTGTTTTTTTGGACACAAGGGTAACAATAGGGCCTTGTGCTAGTAGGAGAGGCACTAGTCTAAATCAGAATCTGGTGGTCATGAAGTTGCCTTGGTGGTAGGCCTTTCAGTTGTGTGAAGTCATCATGAAAGGTTATAAATAGATGCTGTAAAGGATCGGGTAGACCATTTAATCTAGGAGAAATTTTAGGAAGTTGAAAGATTACATCAATTAAAGAGAATTTTTTCTAATCTAGTAAGATTCCTATCTTTGCAAAAAGAGGCAAGTATGACTTGTCTTCGACCCCTGTCCCTTGAGGGGGTATTGTTACCTTTTTTGCTCTCATTCCCCACACCCCTTCTTTCTGGTGATGCCTCCTCTTTCTATTTTTCTTCTCTTCTACTTCTCTTCTTCTCTTTGTTTTTCGGGGATAATTTTGGGTTACTATCTGACTTTTAAAATTCTTAGGACTCGATAAAATCCTCTGACCCATGGATATAAAATCCATGTAAACTTTTAAAATCCGATCTCACTTGTCTCCCAATAAAGTAGGGTTTATACTGCTTGTCAAAGAAAAAAGGTAGGGTTTTTGCTTTTTTATCATATTCAATGGAATGGAAGATCTAATTCTTCATTGTCTCCTTTCCCCTGCTGCTACTGTTCTCTTTTGTTCAAGAATAAATCGAACCTCTGTAAGTTTGTTACTCTTCTAGTCTTTACCTTTTTTGTCCTTACACGCGCTGTTTTCCTCTAGATTTACTCTTCCAATTCTATTTCCTGGATTCTAAAATCTTTCTCAATGTCAACTTATGTTGTTGTCTAGGGCCTTGGGTGGTGTAAATCTGGTTTGATGTTCTTTGAGTGGTGAAAGATTGAACAATTTAAGTTTCTGGTGTGTTTGTATTATTTGTGCTATTATGTCATTTTATTGGTTCACTGAACCCTTTTGTAGATCAAATGGACAAGTATATTAGAAGTACTTGTAGTTGTGATTTATTTAATTTTGGATAAATTCCTTCCACGTTGAAAGGAAACGATAAATAAGATGTCTTGTTCTGTTGTTTTTGTTGGATGGGTTACCAAATATGAGCGTCATTACTAATTTTCTATAGATGGTTTGTTAATGTGAATTTTGTTTTAGCTTTGTTACTAATTTTCAATTATGAGGGAAGGTACAGCTGCAACCATTTGCAAACTATTAAAGGAAAGAAATGTCGATTCCCTGCTTTGGGGTGGGTATGTAGCAATTAATATTGCTGATGGGTTACTAATTTATTCAAAAAGGATAGTGAAACTTTTGGCCTTTTTATAGCACCTGCCATCTTGAATATACTCTTGATACAAGTGAGTATGTTTCACGTAGATGCTTTTGTTTGTTTTAAAACTTCAAAAATTACTGTTAATCCATTCGGTTTGCCATCAAAACTAGAAGCTTCTAAAGTATGTCATGTTCTACATGTCTTCCAATTAAATGAATAATCGTTCTCCAAATACGATATGGATTTTTCTTGTGGTGGCTTGATAATTTTCTCTTTTATATATCTCCAAAACATGTTTGATTCAGAAAGCATTACACTTTCCTTTTTTCTAGACTTGATTGGTGGAGAGTGAGATGGGGAAGGCAAAGAAGGCAGGCTCCATATTTATTAGACTAGTTTCAGCCGCAGGGACCGGGTTTACCTACGTGAAACGCAAGAATCCTCGCAAGCTTACAGAGAAGCTCGAGTTTCGGAAGTATGATCCACGAGTCAACCGCCATGTCCTGTTTACAGAGGCCAAGATGAAGTGATAGGAAACCCTTTTACAGACCTAGTACCGTCTGGGAATTTTTTTCCCATTACATTTAATGACATAGAGGATCAAAGAGGTTGCCAGGAGAAGAAAATTCCAAGGTAAAAAACTTTGCAAAAAATTCCATCAGCAGGGACTTCTCTTTATCTGTTTGAAAGGATGTGGAAGCTAGAATGTTTTGATGACAAGGTCTGTTTCCTTAAATCGTTTTCCATTCTTCTAATTAATGTTTAGAAGATTGATTGAAAATTACTTGTCTTAAATAGATTGACCTCTCCGAGTACAAGTAAGGTTGTTCATGGGTTGTTTTTACCTGAAACCAAATGATTTGCGTCTCATATAAAATGTGCAACAGAATATATTTTTTTATGTTAGTGGAAAGAATTATAAATAAATAGATTTTTAAAAAATGACTTGTTATATCGATTATTTGTTACTCCAAATTTTAAAAAATATCTTTTTAATGTATTTCAAAGAGATGACATAAATCTAAATTTAAAGATAAATAAGAATTAACTCCACAATTACGTTATTTACTTAAAATAATTTATTTAACAACATGGTTAAAATATTTAAACCTTCATATCTTTAGCATATTATACTTTAAGTTAAAATCAATACAAACACAAATAAATTTAAAAACCCATCAAACTATGTATCATACAAAAACCATGTGATGGATCTTTTCTACACATGGCAACCACATTACCAAAGTGCTCCAATAATGATCAAGATAATAAATAATACATACCTTGACTAAAGCAATTCAATTGCACAAACATTTAATCATTTAAACTCCACCTTCAAACAAAAGAATAGGATAACCAAGTCATTAATACTTGCATATCCAATGCACTAAAAATTAAAATACAATCACTTTTATAACTAATGTTTTTTACATATGCATTAAAAATAAAATAACCAAATAATTAATACTTACATGATACACTAAAAATTAAGAATGCAATCCCTTTTATCAATTATGTCTTAAATATATGCATCGAAGAAACTTACATAATCAAATTAAACATGAGATGTGTTTCTTGTTGTCATCTAATCACAAAATTATGAACTTTTATTATATGGCAAAAGAAATAACATAAATGTGAATCCACATAAAGGGGAAAATAAAAGGAAAACTAAAAGTCAATAATTAACATAAAACGTACTTCGAGTTCAAGTTCAAGTGAAAGTGAATCACTTGTTAGTGTTAGTGTGTACAAGTTCAAGTGCAATAGAAAACACTTTCCATTGTTAGTGCCCAAAATAAAAAATATGATATAAACAAGAGAATGAGTATCTTTTTATAATATACTTAAATAAAACATATACCTAAACAGATAATTAACCAAAACAAACATAGTTACTATACTAATAAGTCATTAAAAACATCATTACTACAATTTACGATAACAAAATTTAAGCCAATCGAGCCGCTCTTCCTTTGTCATTCTGATAAACATGTCCTTCTTATTTGGCGTCTCCAACCAATCAGGAGCGCGATACTTCAATTCTATTGGCAAGTCCGGGATTTCAAGGAGGGCTTCGTACCATGGCAATTTGGTATTGGCATCTTTAGGCTTGAAGACCTCCTTAAATGACTCAGCAATATCCTTCATTGCATCAATGAATCTGCCAATGTCATCAGTGGACATTTCAGTTCTCTTTCTACGACGAGTTGAAAGTGACGGGTTACTTCTTTGAGACTGCACAGGTGCCGCTTCATTCCTGCTAAGGAATGGCGATGGAATATCCCTAACTACATTGACATCCTCGAGCTCGTCCATCAGAGGCCCTTCTGGCTCACGAAGGTGATCAACGTCCAGATCTACACATGTTTGACCTGTTGTCCCCATGACTATTGAGTTTCCCACAACTAAAGACAATTTGTCATAAAGCGGACACCATTCACGTCTATACTTGTTAGCATCTCTATGCTCCTACAAGAAAAAAACATATTTTAGAAGTCTTGGAATAGAGTTTAGTAATGCGGAAAACATATAAAATGTTTTGTAGTACATAATGATTTACTAACCTTAAGATAGTCTTGCCATACAGACGGACTTGCAATAACTCGTTGTGTGTTTGCATCCCAGCTGAACCCATTAGTATTGAGACAACTCGTTACTATTTGGTAAGTTTTTTTCCATGATCTTGTTCGATTCTTGAGTTGCGAAACATTTTTTTTATTCACTACATCTTCATTGAACTTATTGACACATTCCAATAAAACATCATACTTCCAAACCCCATTGGGTAACTTGTTGCCTATATTGACCTGCTCGACCAAGAGATCAAGCATTCTGCTGTCTTCTTCGAAAGTCCAAATGTCATATGATCGAACATTTTTTTGTCTTCTTCCAGCCATATATAATCTAAACCATAAATCTCCTCAAGGAAAAAACATAATCAGACCACCTTAATCAGACTCTCTACCAATCATAGTAACTAGGGACACCAGGGACGCACGGAAACACAATAAAACATTGGAAAAAAAAATACCATGTAGTGGATATTTATAACACCCGATTATCCTCAACACATGTCAAGATCATTCCATTGCACTTCAAAATTATTCAACAACGTTGTATAACATTTAAAATTTAATAAAACTAATTTTATTGCAGATAACTAGTCCTAACATCGCAAAAACACACCCAAGTTCACCGAACACCCCTGGTGGAGCACCATATGACTTTGTAGTCACTACGAATTATACCTCGTTAATGATGGGGGTCAGGTTCATTGGCTAATGGACGCCCATGCACCCTACACCCTACACCCTAAAACCCTAAATCAAAGCCCCAAACCCGAAATTGCTAAATAACTTGAAAACCCCAAACTCTAAACCCCTATACCCTAATTTCTAGTAACACTAAACCCTACACCCCTAAACCATAGCCCCAAACCCAAAATTGCTAAACCCCTCGAAAATCCCAAACTCTAAACCCTAAACCCTAATTCCAGAAAGAACACCCTAATAAACCTAAACCCTACTAAATCCTAAACCCTAAACTACTAAACCCTAATTCCTGATAGTACACCCTAAATCCTAAGCCCCAAACTTGAAATTAAACCCGAAAACCTAACCATTTGAAAACCCAAATCCAAAACTGCTAAACACAAATTTTTATTAACCCTAACCCTAATTCCATATAGTACACCCTAATAACCCTAAACCATAAACCCTAAAAACCCTAAGCCCCAAACCCGAAATTATACCCTAAACCCTAACCCTAATTCTAAAAAGTACACCTTAATAAACTAGTAACCAAAAACCCTAACCCTAAAAATACCATTAACCATATCCTATATACCATAAACCCTAATTCAAAACCCGAAATTATACCCTACACACGAATTAAACCCTAACCCTAAATCCCGAAATTATACATGAATGAAACAATCAATACAGATACCACACAAAAAAATTAAATAAAATGAAATACAACAGTAAATTAAACTAAAATATATATTAGGGTTTAGGGTTACCTTCAGAAATTTGGGAAAAACTGAAGCCCAATGAGGCAATCAAAGCTAAATGGGGAAATTTGAGAGAAATCGACGTCAAAATAGGGGAAATCAAAGGAAATCGAAACCAAAATGGGAAAATTGAAGGAAATCAAGAGGATTTTTTGGGAAGAGTGTGAGAAACGAGAGAAGGGGGGAAAAGAGAGGTAGAGGGTAGAGAGGAGAAAGGTCAGAGGGGGAGAGGCAACGCTTGCATCAAGCCGAGAGCTAGAGGGAGATGAGAGACGAAAAAGAAAGTCGTCGAGAGAGAGAGGGAGATGGGAAGCCGAAAAGGGAGAGGGAGAGCAAGGGAGAGCGAGTGAGAGAGGGAGAAGGGAGTGTGAGACAGAGAAGGGAGAGAGCAGAGAGCAGAGAGCGAGAGGGAGAAGAGAAAAAAATTCGAGCCTAACAAGTTTCAAGTAGATGAACTAGGATTTTGATGGGAATCCTGATTCACCCACATTACTCTGGAGCCCGTTCAAGTGAATAAATTGGTTCATTCACTTGAACCCGGCTCTGAATGCAACACTAACAGGTTCAAGTGAATGAACCATATAATCATATGAACTTGAACTTGAACCGTGGTGCACTAAACCCCAAAAATATAAAATATAAAATATAAAATAACAAAGATGAGAGAAAATAGATTATTCAAGTCAAAGGAGAGAATACACTCAATTTTTATATTGAGATAAATTCAATATAAATTCCTTACAGCAAGAAAAATGCTAACAAATTTGTCCAATGATAATACATTGTCACGATTATATGGAAATGATCAAATTTGGGAGTATGGGAATGAAAAATGAAATTTTAGATGAGAAAAAACAAAAAGGAAAGCGCAAAGCTTTTGGATAAAATAACAAATAGCAGGATCCTTGCATAAATTATGAGGTTTCTATTAAAATTCATTTCAAACTTGTAAGGGTGAAAATTGTCCTATTACTCATTTTATTGTTGTATCTGTTTAACCTGAAAAACGATATAAAAATAAGAATTTTCCTGCTTGCTTGCATACCATTTATTAAATACTTATGAAAAAGGGTTATTTATGCATTTATTTACTATTTACATAGTTCATTGCGGTAGACGAATAAATGAAATACTTTTTGCCAGTTCTTAATAAAACCTGCAGTCAGTAATGATATAAGTTCGAACATCAGTAATAAACAGAACACCATTAGGGAGGCACGGGTCGGGTCGGAGATGCCCGTCTCCACCCCATTCTACTATTATCCCGCCCCATCCCCGACAAACATCAACATTTAAAAGATTAAAAAATCGAAAACACAACAAACCTCTCCGTTGGGAGAAGATAAAAAAAAAATGAGGGAAACAAAATCGAATCTGGTTAGGTTATAAGAAAAAATCACAATCTCTTAGAGGAACAAGTCTCTTACCGTTTTATGGCAGACTGGCGGCGCCGACGATTCGACTTTTTTACACAGACGTCGGCAGACTGTAGACGACCGCTGGCTGGATCCGATTTCAGCGACCACGACTGCACGAGACGCGGGAAAGAAAAATGGGAAAGGCAGAAGGGGGCTTTTGGGGGGAAGAAAAAATCGAGTTTTCTAGAGATTGAGGCCTCTTTTCTTAGTTCCATAATTATTCTAACATAAAATTGTTATTCTTTGTAAAAAGAAATGAGATTTGAGTCTTTACTTTTATAGTAGAGGGTATAAACGTCTATAAAAAAGTGTCAGTTATTTTCCTTAAATACCCATCTCCAAGTTAAAAAGTACTTTATTTGTTTTTAAACTGAATATTAATGGTTTGGGGAAACCCGGTGGGGTTTTTTTTCCAACCCCATCCCACCTCGCGGTGTAGAAAAGGAACCCCGATCTTGTGATTTCCAGGTCGAGTCGGGTTTCGCGCCGATGCCCGCCCTTGTCTCGTCCTTCTGCCATCACACTGGTAGCATACACCAACTCAACTTCTGGTAAGATTTAATGGTTAATCTGTATTATCATTTTCTCTAATTTATGTTTTCTTATATCAAATATCAATCATTCTATGTCACATTAATACAAGGCTTGTATTGCCATAAAATAGAAATATCAGTTCGATCTTCAGCGATTTGAATCAAATTTGAGAAAAAATGGTTTCATGGAATGGAAGAACATAGAAAGCCATTGCATGGTTACACAGAAGGTACAGAATAAATATAGGGGGGCGATTGGTTTGCTACAGCTCCTGCTCTCTAGTGTTTGAGAAACTCTGCACATTTGTAACTTCCAAAGTCTAATAGTCGGGGAAGAATTTCTTCTTCATTCCGACTAGAGTACTGGAGCTGAACATGCTCCTCCTTGTCGCCCATCACCACTCTCAGTGGAGCCTCGCAATTTGTTCTCCCTCTAACGGAAGTAACAGAAAAGGAATATATTCAAAATCAGGGCATCCTGCCAAAACCCAGTTCCTTCACTGCTGCTCTGAGTCCATTAAATACCCCTTTATCTCCACTGTCAAACCCCTCTTTTGCTCCATCCATCCTCCTCAGCGTCAACCGAGAACCATCCCGTTCTTTTCCCAGACTCCCTTTTTCTTTCTTGTTCTGGTATTTTGTTTCTCTTCGTTTTCTTTTTTCTCTCCTTCCCCGTGATCTTCCTCATCGATGGGAGGGACGGGTAGCATGCTGCACTGGGTGATGAGCTCATGAAAAGAGGCAGGAAGATAGAATTTAGGATGAACAACTGGGACAGATGGTTCTTTGCTTGAGCAGTGAATGGAGCGGAGGAGGAGGTGGTCAATGGTTTCCTCCTCGTGGAAGATTAACATTTTTCAATCCTATTTATTAATTATTTAAGATTTCCACCATTTAAAAAAAAATTATTTAAGATTTCCAGTCCATAAAGGCTTGATCACGGTTGAACTTTGAGAGGACCCCAAGTTTCATCGATCACTTTGGGGGGGGGGTTAGTCTACAATGAAATGGAAATGAAATGGAAAATTGAATTGAAGTGAGATGAATTGCTTCTACTTCAGTTATTTTTGGGTGTTAGTGTAGACGAGTTCAGGTATACTGGCAAACAAATTCCAGTGTTAGTACCCCCGAATGAAAAGTATGATATAATCAAAAGAATGAATAACCTTTTATAATATACTTAAATAGAACATATACCTAAAGAGATAATTAACCAAAATAAACATGGTTACTATACTTAATAGTTATTTAACGGGTAGTATTAAAATATATTAATATTCTAATTAACGAAAAATTATATTATATTATTTAATAATTATAATATATTATAAATTAAAACAATAATTAAGTGAGACTAAAATAATTTATTAAAAAAAAACTTAAGAGAATATAATAAATAAACCTAATGGTTTAATTAATTATAGCAATTGGATAATTAAACCAATTAATGATTACAATTTATTATAAATTAATATACTAATTACGTGTAACTAGAATAAATTATTTAAAATAAATAAAAAGTTAAAAATAACATAAGTGAATATAATAAATAAAAAAATTATTTTGGAATAACATAAGATATAGTTTAACATTAAAACTTACTATTTGAATACAAAATTAAAAAAAAAACATAATAAATAAATAAATATATTAATTTATCTATAACATAATATATATTTTACATATTATTAATTAATAATATATTAACAAAAAATGAAAAACTAATGGTTTAATTAATTGGATAATTAAACCAATTAATGATTACAGTTTATTCTAAATTAATATACTAATTACGTGTGACTAGAATAAATTATTTAAAAAATAAAAAAATAAAATACATAAACTGCTATGCATGGTTTAGAGAAATACTTTACTTGTTGATAAGGACATTATTTGCCATCTCATCACACTTTTCTAAGGTTTGTTAAAGGTACATGCAACATGTTTCAGAAAAATGCAATTACTTATTGGTACAAAAGAGAATAGAAGATGAATCAAACATCTTTTGAATTAAAAACTGAAAGAATAACATAAGAGAATCAAGAAAAGTTTGCAGGATTGGGTTTCCCTTGTGCAGAAAAGTTTGCAGTAGTATTGTGCATAAGAGAATAGCCAAAACTGAAAGCAAAATTACACGGAACCAGAAGTTCCAAAAGAAAATATTACAATAGTGACAATGGTGAATCGGATAATTACAACAACTCTGCTACCAAGATAATATACAAGTTTGAATTGTTCAGACAAGGTTAGACCTAAGTTCCACGAGTCTTTATAAGAAGCTCAAGAGAGAAGGTCAGGAGGTCAGGCAGAGCAGAAAACCTTAGAGAAGGAAACTGATCATCGGAATTTTCAGCTCCAAATGATGTTCTACATTTGAATTGCTATGGCATTCTTTTATTCTATCACTGTAGTGATTATTTTACCGAAGAGCTTGCCCCTCAGAAGGAGACAGCCTTGATGGCTGTGGGACTAGTAGCATGTTTTACCAGATTTTGGCTCTGAGTGTACATCATAGTGGTGGAACCAGGACATCATTTCCAAATCCACAAGCAATGAAAAACAACCTGCATGGAGTTTTCAGAGATTAAAATTGCAAAGCTTGTTAATTTTATTACAGAGAAGAACATGATTATGCTTGCAGGGAGTAGCTATGCAGGGCAACCTGGATCAACCATCACTTAAAAATTGCAACCTGGATTCCACAATACCATTTTCACAATTTTTTTTATAACTTGATACATTGTCAAGTAATTTATCCTTTCTTTCCTGGTTTAGTCTAGCAATTTTTCAAGGCCATTGATCAGATAGCTAATCCAGTATAAATGGGGGCATACCAGAACCAACCAAATGACAATCATAACTCATGAAGCTCAAGCAGGGTCTACCTAAACTGAAAATCAAGAAAACAAAATTACCTTACTTGCTCGGAACAGATCGCTGACATATCATATACCCATCATTAGTAAGAACCCTGTCTAACAGTAAGCAACATTATTTCTCCAATTACAGCGAGCAAAAAAGTGATCAGCAATGTTTGATAAAACATAGCACTACCTTATGATTCGACTAACAATCCTACGACTGCTTCCCATTCCCAGAAACTGTGGAGTAACCGGAGAACTGTTGGAAAGAAATTTTATCAATTTTCTAAAATTTACTCTGGCCAGGAAGAGAGAATCTTTGTATTTTAATTGCTTGAACTCTACTATAGGTTTGAGCAAAATCTATGTTCCTGGAATAAATTGCCCTCTCGACAAGCCCACTCAATCCAAACTCGTAACAGTCTCTTTCCACCATCTCCCTCGAAGAATTAAAATTAACTCAAACACAAAACTAAATTAGTTGAAAAAAAATTAGGGTTTCGGATTACCTTCTGTAATTTGGGGGAAATCACCGCTGAATGGGGAAATGTAAGCCCAATGGAAGAAATCGACGCCTAACTGTCGAAAATCGAAGAAGATTGAAGGAAATCGAAGGATATCGAAACTGGAATAGGTTAAATCAAAGGAAATCGGGGGAGGAGGAAAAAGAAGAGCGAGAACGAGAAGGAAGAGGGAGACCGAGAGTGAAAAGAGATCGAGGCCTAAAGGGAAAAGAGAGAGGGAGAGGGAAGAGAAAGGCCGAGAGAGAAAGAGACGAGAGAGGGAGATGGGGTGAAAACGAGAGATAACAAGAGAGAGGGAGCAAATACAGCAGAGGGAGCAGAGAACGAAGACGAGCGCCGAGCGAGAGGAGCAGAGACAGCGAAAAAGAGAGAAGAAGTCGGGCAAAAAATTTCGTCGGGAGACGAAGGCTGAGCGAGAGGAGAGGAGAAGAAGAAATGAGCGGGACTTTTAGTTTCGCGGGGGAGGGGGGAGGGGGGAAAGAAGCGACGCCGTCGCTCGCGGTAAGTGGATGACTTGAAAAAAAGGGCGGAATCAGATTTCCGTCATTTTTGCCTGAGGAGATGAGATGGTGTTATCTTACTTCAATTCAAGTCATTCTGGACTAACGACATAAGTGGGATGAACTAGGTAATGCGGGGGGAATTCATTCCACTTCATTGTGGACTAACCCCCCCTTTGATACTCGTGCTTCATCTAGTCTTCTTTCCTACTTTGTAGTTGATTGGGTCGAAACTTGAAATGTGTCTTTGTTAGCACATTATACTTGTATTTTCCTGCATCTGATTCCAGGATTGCAGTTTCCTCCCTTTTTCTTCCTTCTAAACATCGATAAGGATTTCAGTTAACCATAACATTCTGCTCTTTTACAACAGTTTGATTGCATCTCTGCAGATATAAACCCCATTAGTAGTATTAGTACGCAGGATCTTCAATCATTTCTACGTTGGGCTGTCATTCATCTTGGTTATCCATCTCTGACCGATGCTGAAGCAGCTCCTCCAACTACTAAATTGGAGCCTGTACGATCTGATTACAACTAGGTATAACTGAGCCATTCACCCATAAAAATGTAGGCTACTTAAGTATCTCCTAGTCCATTTTGCGGAAGATCTTTCGATGTGGATCTGTTTCCATGTTTCAGGTGAATTCTACATTCTCCTCAGTTTGTATGCAATTGAATGATAGATCAAAGTTTGATCACATTTCCTGCTTTCCAAAACATAGAATCTGGGCGACAACTTTGGTTCTATCATGACTTACAAACGTATAAGGATGGCCTGCAACATAACTAATGAACTTAAGAGGCTAATTAATGAGTGCTGGAAAAAAGTTGGCAGTTTCCACCCTGCCACGAGCTGTTTAAAATCATTTTGCTCCATCAATGCAAGAATTTCCCCATCAGATTTCGAAAATTTTAACCTGGAACAGAACAGAGAAATTCATGCCACAATTTGTCAATACCTTCATTGCCTAACAGCTCCACTTGTAAGCTGTTACCGTGCTTCCTGCCGTCCCGTGGGTTAAATAAATTACGGGACAATACCACCATTGAATTTTACTTTTGTTCATCTAAAAGATTAAAACACTACCCCCCACATTGACTAGAATTCACTCACATAACCTCCGGTAAAGAAATGATGAAAAGTTTTGCTTTGAACAAGAATAATGAAATGTTAGTGACAATTTACACAAGGGGTTTAACACCTAATAATAGCAACCCCATGAAGAATTTGAACAAGATGGCGCGCGTATCAGCACCCTATTGTTGTGCAGTACAATGTCGTTGTGTACTAATTCACAATGTCATCAAACAGTAAACTATTAGTTTAGAAGTGGCACCCAGTAGCAAGATTACCCTGTTTGGAGGGTATTCATCCGTTCAATGGGTTTGGAACCTACAGAATCAAAATGGAAGGATATATTATTAGCATGTTTTCACAGTATATGAGTGGCCCCATGAGTAGTTTTTAGGTAAAGAGAGCTATCCATGAATTCATCAACACATGGTACAATAACAGTTACCAAAACAATGATTGTTCTAATCAAACTCATTATAGTTGGGCCACAGCATCCTGATGGGCAAAGTGATGGCCTTCCTTCAGCAATTGATACATCTAAAAGATCACAGAAAGGAAGAACAATGTCTTCCGAGCTGTAAATAAATCTATACAAGTGCCTATCCACCCCATATACCCATATGAAACCTCCACATAAAGCTAATGCTTCCATTTCAATGAGTACGCAGTAAAAGTCAAGGAAAGCAGTAAATAAATGGAAGTAACATAGAAGGCAAGATAGCAAGGCAAAGTAGAGAGTAAAATGACCTTGGGAGTGTGGACACCGGAAAGAGGACATGACCTCTCATATTCCCAAATGCCACGACAAAATGAGAGAACAAACAACGAACACCCAACGAACAAAGTATTAGCCAGCAACCCTTATTGCCCCCATTTCCTCAACCTTTGAACTCTTATGCTGAAAATTTTCATGTAACCAAAATAACTGTTCAAAACAAGAATAAAGTACATTTTAGAGTTAAAAATCTCTTATGCAGAACACTTTATACCTTACTTTTCTTGTGCTTGTGCATGTCAGTAATATCATCAGTTCCTTCATGCTTCCTCTTCTTCAGCAAAATGAAACGGGAAACATAAGCACAAAGACACAAGTAGAAAAAAGCAATTAGCAATCACAAGATGTGAAGGCAATAGGCAAAATAAAAACCTTATCATCATGCTTCTTCGAGTGATCCCCACCAGGTTCCTTATGCCCACTTTTATCTTTCTTGTCCTTATCTTTATCTTTACTTCGATCTTTATGCCGATGTTTATGTTTCTTGTGCTCCTTGTCCTTTTCCTTATCCCTATCCTTGTGCTTTTTATGCTTCCTCTCCTTGTCTTTGGACTCACTTTTTGATTTGCCACCACTAGTAGGCATCCCCTTCTCTGCCTGTGGCATAAACACAAACTTAGCACAAAGGAAGAGCTACAGAAATCCCACTATAAGAGTGGAATAAAAGTTACCGATGGCAGGTCTATGGGAGCGGTTTCGCTCAGTTGAAAGGCCTGACGGAGTGTATCCAAGTCAAAAGGTTGTATATGTGCAGTTGTATCCCTATCATGTGAGGTATTTTGAAACAGCTGATCCAGCTCCATACCATCTCCTTTCCTAATCTCTGTGTCACCCACTATGTTGTGAAGATAGTGAGTCTCTGAAATTGACACTGGCAATGACCTCTTGCAAAAAAATTCATGGTGCACACACAATTTATAGTGATTTATAAGATCGACTGCACCAGTCAGTTCCCTTGGCCCTGCAACAAATCAGATTAAAAAACAAGGTTGTCAAAGAGAAGATTAAATCTAGTTTCCCTGCTTAAGTAATTAAGATCTAGCATGAATTTAGTCAATATATATAGGATTCCTTATTATCACTTTGCATCAAAAGTTTGCAGCAAATCAGATTAATGCTTCTGTATAAAACACGAATATCACATCTCCTCTAACATTTACATAACAAAAAAGCATAAATATAAAAATTCTCTACAAGTGTATCCAAAAGTATCATAGTGATATAAGCACTAAAAATAACCTTGTCAAACTATTCTATCAAATTCTCACATAAAAAAGCCAGTCCAACATTTTTTTCTTTTTAAATAGAGCTTGTCCAACCTTAAAAGCCTCAAATATCCAGAAGAGCAATTCTTTACATCTAAGGAAGGATAAGTTGTAGAAAGAATTGATACATAACAGAGAACTGTGGAGCTTGTGGCTGGAAATGGTTTCAGTTCATTTGAGGTATGAGGAAGGAAGAAAGAAAGATCACTGAATCAATGCCTACAAAGCTTAACCAGTAATATCACACATATAATTACCCTGCAAGTGACAGTAAATGAATCTGGCAGAAGACATTACCTTACCCTACCTATTTGATATTTAGCAAGACTTGCACACAACAAAATTGGAAAGAGACGGATTGGCAGACAAGAGTTATTAGAAATACCAATTTTGATAACAACTATTACATCAGTTTGTGACGGGATTTCATATTTTTTTCCCTTTCGATGGATGCTGTTTGGAAATTAACCAGCTATGACGCACCGGATGAACATGAAGCCTACAGTCTACAGCCTTCAGCAAACTATTTTAGTTGAGCTTATATAAGAGTACTCAACTATCCACCACTCTCCCCAGGTTTAGTGAAAACCTCAGTGGCAACAGATAAGTGAGTATATTATTATTAATAATTCAAAAAAACCAATATCTTTTTTTTTTGAGAAAGAAAAAATAAAAATCTACTACCAGTTCTTCAGAGAAATTTTCACACAAGATACTTCATGCAGCATCAAATGGATGATGCCAAGCACAAGCTATCTAAGGTACCCATTAAACTACACAAAGAAATCGTAATGCACCCATTACCAAGGCAGCTCACTTGAAAGCAACAGGCTATCTGCAAAAAACTCACCTAAGTAAAAAACTAATGGTATATTTAATTTTCAGAAAACAACTCTTCCTTTTTTTTTGTCCGAAATAATGTTGACACAACTACACCAAATGCAGGTGAGTCTTGAAACGGAACCTCACACAGAAACTCCACCAAGTGGCCATATTCCAAAGCAAGAAAAATATCATTGTTATAACTTCATATTTCAGGATTATTTTCAAAAAACACATCTTTCACGTGAGGAATACTTTGAGCAGTCAGTGCAGCTGCACATCAGTATCAATTTTCAGCAAGGGACAGTTGCCAAACTCATCCATTTCTTTTGTAGTTACCAAAGCTTAAAATAACAAAAATTGAAAAAAATAGCTTCAACTGTAAATATTGGAATAAAAGCTTCCATCAGATAGAGCATCCTAGAATCCATTTCAACTGACCAGAGCATAAAAGAATATAAAAGAGAAAACTTTTTTCAGTATTTCATTTTAAGACAGCTACCTCTTCCAAACTTCTTGCTTTCTGGATCCATTCAGTCAAACCCACAGAAAAAGGCACATTTTAAACCTGTAAAAATTAACAGAATTGAGAGTAAACATCAAACTTCTAATTGAATTTTTTTTTGAAACTCCACATCAGCAAGCTATAACCACGCAAGCAGCAGTCAGGCAACAAAACTCGGAATATCATGGTTAAAAAAGAAATGCTGACTCAGACTAATTTTCCTTCTTTGTTTGATAAATTATGTATAAAGGCATGGATATATACATGTGTGTATGCGCACACACACACACACATTCACATATATAATTGAAATTTGTCATTAAGCTCAATATAAAAGCATTGGATTACCTTCTCCAATAAACAAAGAAAAGAAAATGGGTCAGGATTTTCAGATCATTCTAAACAGTTAAGACAGACAAATAAAGCAACTGGTGTACAGACTATGACACTCACCCTCAAACTCCAAGCTAAGAAACCGCTACAGATATCTCTGCAGGTAAGAACCCAACTTCATTTTAATGGAAGACAATCCTAAAACCACTCTAAGAATCCCATGGCACACTAGTTCATGCAACTGTATCTTTTTCTAGTGTCTTGCTAAGTAATGAGACTTTAGCAAATAAGAATAAAGGAAAGAAACCATAAAAGTATAACAGCAAGGGCATTTTACCAGTTACGGTGACCTAGGAGGCAAAAATAATGTTCTTCAGTACAGTCACCGAATCACAAGCAAGAAATGATAGGTGAGTTCCGTCATATACCGAAAGCACAAACCAAGATAATAAGCTTTCGACCGTTTTCCAGTTAGTTAGACAATCATTTAACTTATTATATTCTCATTTGTAAAATGCAACACTGCTTACCCAACGAAAGCAGCATAACAGAAATACGTTTCTCTCGTTACCAATAAAACTGTACCTTTTTCGCCCAAATAAAGCTAAGCCGAAAAGTTCTCAAAGAAAACAAATCAATCAGCGCAGACAAAGTGATCCCCCACAAAGAGTTAAAGTTCCAGCACACGAGAACCGGAATATCTAGCGGTAATCCGCAGAGTGAGCTGGAAAACGGATAATTTCGAACACAAACATCCTAGAAAATGGCAATCTTCAACAACGAAACTGAAACCCCAAACGAGCACTACAAATCAAGACGACGGAGTTCAGATGAAAAGAACCAATAAATCCGAAAAGCCACTTTTGGAGTAAGATACGAGATTCCAACAGTTCCCCAAACACCAGGAATAAAAGGAAAATTCGGACAGAAGGAAGAGTTTATTACCCAAGTCTTGATGGATCTTCGCTTCAAACAATACGATTCGAGAAAACGGAACTCTCCGAACCTTTTAATTTGCTGGGAAAATGCGAAGGAAACACGCAGAGTGCCCGAATCTCAGGAGCGAGAGGTGGTATGAAACTGGACTAGCCCTAATGTGACAGACGATGCCCGTAACCAAAGGCTTAATGGAATTGTTTCCTTCGAGGCTTAACAGGTACTTAATTATTTTCAATGTGACTAAAATACCCTTCAAGAAGACAGAAATTCCAGTGAAGAAATACGTAGAGAACTTGAAGACGAAATCCGATTCAGGGGATCTGATAAGCCGACACGAGCTGGATGTATAGGCCTGTGTAACCCAAATTCTCATATGTGTCGACCGATATCCGATACGGACAACTTTGTTACAAAGTATTATAAAATTTTAAAACTATTACTAATTTTATTTTTTCTGAATTTTAAATTTTATCTACAATTTGGCTTTTTTGAATTTTACTTAGTTGGCTGCATTTGTAAATTAGTTAAAAGAATAATATTTCAATAAAAAAATGGTAAAAGCAAAAATAGTTTTTTCCGTCATTTAATCTTCCTGTCACAATTACAAACAAACCTCTGAAGTAAATCAAAAACTATCATTTTATTTTTATTTTTTGAAAGTTATTGTTTTGAGTGATTAACCCAATAATCGCTTCCAAGTAAACTAATAAAAAAGTTAACAATCAAGTAAGCTGGAAAGCCCATGGGCCCATCTTAATCCAACTACGGGTTAAAGTGGGGCCCTGATAGTCGAAACTCGATACCTACTACCATCGGCCCAATCACAACGCTGACTTTTATGTCCATTGGATGCCTCTGTCAACCTATCATCATCTTCGCTTACCTGGCAGCTTCATAAAGTCGCCGCGTGTCATCCTTCTACAGGCTGCATATTTCTTTATTTTCTTACATAAATCCAGATCCTTCAATGCTGTCGGCAAGCAGATGCTTGTGATTTTGTTTTTCTCCCATAAGCGAAGATCACGAGCGGATTTTTGCACGGTTTTAAAGAATAAGTGCTTGAATTCATCCGTAATTGATTTTTTTCTCCTTCGGTTACAGATTTAAGCTTGTTTTTTTGGATGAATTCCAGTCAAGAAGTTCTCGGATTGACATTTGAAAGCTGTTGTGTCGGAGAGGAGTTGTAGTGCGAAGAACTTGTCCAAGTGGAAAGTTTGGATGATTCCAAGTTATCTTCGAAATTTGGTTAGATATGAGGAGTAGCGATTTTTATTCGGCAATGTATAAAATCTAGGCGGGAATATAGTCGTGGGTGGTCAGGATCTCGGATTGCTAAACTCAGCAGCTCAACTCATCTACGAATCAACTCAATAATGGAGCGAAGATCACGAACTGAATTTTGCCAGAAGGTACACAATCTTGAAATTTTTGCGTTTTCTACTCCGAGATTTAAGGTTTATTTTCTTTGTATGACTTTCGATGAAGAAGTTCTCAGTTTGATGTTTGAAAGCCGTTGGTGTCCGATCAGAGGAGTTCTAGTGCGGAGAAGTGGTGAATGAGATATTTCGAATTCTAAGTTTTGTTCGAAAATTGTTAGATACAAGAAGCTGAGATCTTTATTCGGCAATGTATGAAATCTTGGCGGGATATAGGCGGGTCGGGATCTCGGATTGCTTCTGTAAACTCAGCAGCTGAAACCATTTATGAATCAGCTCATTTCTGAAAGTAATCTGTACCGAGTTGAAGGTATCTTTTAGGTTGCTTTTTGTTAGTTATATTTGTCGATTAGTGTTTTCGTCTTACTTTAACCATAAGGGTGGTGTTGAGTTTGGTTAGATTTGGATTTTACTGCAGAGGTTGTTCACTGATATTGGCTTGGCCATGCGAGAAAGGTAAAGAAGATTGATTACGATGATGAAGAGATCAAGTTTGAGAGGTGGAGTTGGGGAGAGTCTAACAACGATGGAAGGCGATATCGAGTGGGAATTGCGGCCGGGAGGTATGCTCGTACAGAAACGGGCGGAGCAATCTGCGAGTTCGGCGCCAATTTACAGGGTCAGAATTGCTTTTGGTGCCGTACGGTACGAAATCTCCATCAATTCGCAGTCAACTTTCGGTAACTCTCTCTCTCTCCCTCTACCTCTGTTTGCTCTTCAGCTCTTTTTCTTTTTCGTGGATTTCTTAAATCACCCTACTAAATCTTGGAAACCAGTAAAGAGACGTATCGAAGCGTCAAGCGTCAAGATCCAATTATACAATTTTAAATGAGGACTTCTTCATTATCGTCTAACATCATGTGTTCTGCTTATCGGAAAATGCGGGGTATCAATCTCCGTACCTCTGGCATTCTTAGCGAGCAATCCACCACCAACTGAGTTACATCCACTTTCTTGTTTTATGATTCACTGTTCCACTGACAAAGTCGAAGTAATTCATGAATTTGTTATTCTTTATTCAGGAGAACTGAAAAAACTCATCTCTTCCGAAACGAGATTGCAGCCTGAGGAGCAGAGACTTATATTCCGAGGCAAGGAAAGAGGGAACAACGAGTATCTGGACATGACCGGTGTTAAGGACCGCTCGAAAATCGTTTTAGTTGAAGACCCAACGAACCTAGAGAAAAGATACATTGAGATGCAGAGGAACGCCAAGCTCCAAAGTGCCCATCGAGCCATCTCCGACGTTTCTGTCGAGCTTGACACATTTGCAGAACAGGTGACTTACTGGTTTAGCTGATTTTGTTTGAGCTTGTGCTAATTTTCGTGGGTCTTGTAATTAATCACAACTCCATAGTATGCCAACTGACCGTCTGATACCTCATCTATGTAATCACAGGTGTCTGCCATTGATATATCCATCTCAAGTGGAAAGAAAGTGGCTGAATTACAGATTACTACATTGATTGAGATGTTCATGAGGGTAGCAATAAAGTTAGACAACATTTCCGTCGGAGGAGATGCCGCTGCCCAGAAAGATTTACAGGTATTTGCTTTCCCAATTCGCATTAGATGAAGTCTTGTAACCGGTCTGTACTGGTTCAATCTTAGCATCCGATACGCCCACTGTTTTGTAAAAGTTTGCATTCCGTATTTTATTCTTGCATTTGCAGGGTAAAAGGATTCAAAAATGTGTCGAAACTCTGGATATGCTGAAGATGGCAAATGCAAGAATAAGACTTCCAGTTGTGACGACCAAGTGGGAGACATTTGATCCTCCTTTCTCAACGCAGTGGGAACTTTTCGATTAAGATATGATGGTCTTATATTCTACCCGTTTTCTCATTCGCTTTAGAGCACCAAACAAGCTTCCATGAGCAAGACCCTGTTACATTTAGCATTCTTTAGTTTCGATGCATGTTTAGCTTTTTTTCTAGATGTTGTTCAATGATGAATGAACTCTTTTTGTTTGTATATTTCAAAAAAAAAAAAAAAATCTTTTGTTTGTAATTCTAACCAGGCTTATGGAGTTTTGACCTTTGTTAGAGCAGAATGCATCTGTGTTGTCTTTTTCAGATCCTCAACATATATTGCCATTTTGTTAGATATATAGCACCATATTTGGATCTGGATGCAGTGCTGTTGCATCTCAAGACTCTCAAGCCGCTCTGAAGACAGACTATCCTTCCGAGTAACTTTTTTCTTGTCCAAACAAGTATTGGGAGGTAAGAGTTCATTTTCTTATTATGCAATGAGTGACTTGAAAATTGAAAGTTATACTGATGTCGATTGGGCTGATCTTGGTCCGTTCGAGACCGGGTCACTCGGCAAATAAATAACACGGACCTAAGTTTAAGCAAAAAATATAAAATTTATTGTACCTCTGCTTCGTCGAGACGCAACTTCTTCTTCTCGACAGTGCGTCTCTTCCCTTTCGCCGGCGCCGATTGGGCTGACAGTTTTCTAGAAGGCCGTCGTCGGTGCAAATTGTGAGGTCCGTCTTCGTCGAGACGCACGCTAGTGCAGCGCCGGTGAGGCTTTTCCCTTTTTTTTTTTTTTCATCGGTCGGCGAAGCTTTCTGATGGAAGGCCGAGCAGTCGCTGACTAAGATTACGGAACAGAGCTTTCGCTCTGTTCTTCGGCTACAATAGACTACGGAACAGAGTTTTTGATCTGCTCTTCAGCGACGAGAAGGAGTAGGAGATGATTCTCTTGCTCTAATACCAAGTCAAAAATAATACATCACTTTCAATCTTCATTTCTCATTCACATCATCGGCTTAAATAGCCGTTTTATAGAATATACATGGAAGAATTATGAGTGATTAACGGGATTACACAATCACCGAATTTACATAATATTTACATGATTTCAACTTAAGGAAATAAATCTCAGTGTAAATCTTAACACAATTTACCTCTTAGAGTGCCCATATCCAGTATCATGTTGAAACTCATATCGAGACCCTTAATATTCAATATAACATTGTCTATGGGTGTTGTATTAGGTCTGTGTTGGATAAATGAGACGACAAAAATTAAAAGTTGCTACAGACCTCTCTGCGCCAATATCTTGCCATCCAAAATATAACATGTATCAGCTATACAAATGCCATGTGACATATTATAGAATTTATATCTTCAGACATTAAAAGTGAAAGTGAATTATTTTTTTGTATTAATGTGTTCAAAGCAAAGTAGTGTAAAATATTTTCTTGTGTTAATTTAATTTAAGTTGAACAAAAAATAAATTGGTATTTTTAAAACAATTTAAAGTATTGTAAATTAAATTAAAATAACACAGAAAGTAAATAAACTAAAACATAAATTAAATAGAAATAAAAAAATTTACTTTTTAAAAATAATTATTATGCAAAAAAAAATCTACAAACATAATAAATAAATAAATTGAAAACATATAATACTGACAATAAAAGGATCCAATTTGTACTTTTCAGTGTTTTGGTAGTAAGTTAAATCATGTAAATAAATTTAAAAGAAAATTAAAAGTGATTTAAATAGCTATAAATAACACATCCAAATGTTAATATCAAAGACAATAATTAAAGTTAAAATTATATAAATAAATTTGAAAAAAACAAATGATTTAAAATAAGAGAGTATGAGATATTTTTTATACAAGTGACAATAGAATAAGATTTTTTTTCAATTTAAAAAATAAAAAAAGTTATTTTGCCAATGTGACTAGCGTCAGTACGCTAGAACTTCTTCCTTAACCAACATTAAGCAAGGCAGGAAGAAGATTGAAGGGAACAAAGAGAGGGCGGCGAGAAGGGGCAACGATGAAGATGAACAAAAAGGGGAACGTATCAGAAGGGCGAGTTCAAGCGACGGTAGGAGGGAAAAAAAAACTGAGTAACGAGTTTGAGTGGCTGTAACAAGACAACTGTTAAAAAATAGTTCCACATGGATTATGGATAAGACCTTCGACCCAATTGCAACAACGACCAAGCAAGGTTGTCCGACAAAAGGATAGGGACCGGAGCACAACAAGAAGGAGGGGGGAGAAAAATCAGAGGGTCGAGAGAGGAGGAAAGCAACGACCGGGCGAGAGGAACGTAGAGAGAAAGCGAGTGAAAGTGAATTATATAATAAATTCACTTTCACTTGTTGAACATACACTAACGATGTTGGAAATTCACTTTGACTTTCCCTCAGCATGCACCACCAAGGAACAATTTTGGTTAAGGGAAAGTGAAAGTGAAACAACCCACTTTGGCTGTTAGCCCCTTGGTTGATACTATGTCGGATTTAATGTCAGTGGGTAATTTATGTATCATATCAAATTTTTTGTTTTTCTAAATCTTGTTGCATTTCCGGTGATACCATTTGGGATTGCTAACACCGTAGCCTATGATGCGCCAATGTTCGCAGAGCGAACCGTTCGGTCCTCCGCTCCCCTTAATTGCTCTCTCTTGTACTCAGCTTCAACGACCGCGCACCCGTCTAATTCAAAACCTCCCACGCTCAAAAGATGCATTGCCCTCTTACGAATCTGGACTTCCTTAACGAAGCTCAAACAAATTCATGCTTTCTCCATCAGAAATGGAGTCCCAGTCACGGACCCAGACATGGGCAAGCATCTCATTTTTGCTCTCGTTTCTCTGTCATCGCCCATGTCCTATGCCTACAGGGTCTTCTCTCACATCCTGCAACCGAATATCTTCACTTGTAACTCTATGATTAGAGGTTACGCCGAGAGTGAAACACCTCAGCCTGCGATGCAAATCTATCATCAAATGCATGTCTCTTCCATTAAATCTGACACTCACACCTACCCTTTTCTTTTGAAGGCTGTGTCAAAGATATTGGATGTCAAAGAAGGGGAACAAGTTCACTGTCATGCGGTAAAGGATGGTTTTGAATCCCTGGTGTTCGTACAGAACACATTGGTGCACATGTATGCTACTTGTGGAGTAGCTGAGAGGGCTTACAAGATGTTTGAGAGAATGACGATTAAGGATCTTGTGACCTGGAACTCTGTGATTAATGGTTTTGCTGTAAATGGGAGACCAAATGAAGCTTTAACTCTTTTCAGGGAAATGAGTCTGGAGGGTGTTGAGCCCGATGGGTTCACCATGGTTAGTTTGCTCTGTGCTTGTGCTGAAATTGGCGCATTGGCTTTGGGCAGAAGGACCCATGTGTACATTTTCAAGGTCGGGATGAATGACAATTTACATGTGGGGAATGCACTCATTGATTTGTATGCTAAATGTGGAGCCATTAAGGATGCTTATAGGGTGTTCAGGGAGATGGACTTGAAGAGTGTAGTCTCTTGGACAAGCTTGATTGTGGGGTTAGCTGTGAATGGGTTCGGAAAGGAGGCACTCGAGCTTTTTGGTGAACTAGAGAAAGAAAAGTTGCAACCCAGTGAAATCACCTTTGTCGGAGTTTTATACGCTTGTAGTCATTGTGGAATGTTGAATGAGGGGTTTGAGTACTTCAAGAGGATGGACAAGGAATATGGGATTGTGCCTAAGATTGAGCATTATGGTTGCATGGTTGATTTGCTAGGAAGGGCCGGTCTGGTGCAAGATGCTCATGACTTCATAAGAAAGATGCCTCTGCAGCCCAATGCTGTAGTGTGGAGGACCCTATTGGGTGCTTGCACAATGCATGGGCATTTGAGTCTGGGAGAAATTGTTCGAGCTCGTCTTGCTCAATTGGAACCTCAACACAGTGGTGATTATGTACTCATGTCCAATCTATATGCATCAGAGAGACGTTGGACCGATGTGCAGAAGATCAGGAAGACAATGTTGAAGGAGAGAGTGAAGAAGTTTCCTGGACAAAGTTTGGTAGAGATAGGGAATTGTATGCATGAGTTCATTAGGGGAGACAAGACGCACCCTAGGAGTGGAGAGATCTATGAAAAACTGGAGGAGATTTGGAGGATGTTGAAACCTGAAGGATACGTGCCTCGGACTGCAAATGTTTTGGTCGATATCGAAGAGGAGGAGAAGGAGGATGCACTCTGTTATCACAGTGAGAAGTTGGCGATTGCATTTGCTCTCATTAGCATTCCTCGTGGAGCTCCTATCAGAGTGATCAAGAATTTGAGGGTGTGTGCTGATTGCCATGTTGCTACTAAGCTCATCTCTAAGGTTTACAACAGGGAGATCATTGTACGGGACCGCAGTCGGTTTCACCATTTCAAGGATGGGTGTTGTTCTTGCAAAGATTATTGGTGAACAAATCATTATCTTCTGTTCTAGATCATCTTTGTTAGTTTAACCTTCGTTTTTCTCCTCTTTTTTTGGGCTGACATTGTTGCACAAATTGGTACTGACAAATTGTTGGATTTGAGTCAAATCTCCTTTGCCGCATATATGTATTATATGAAGGAAATGACGTTTGACTCAATTCTTATTTAAAAAAAAAATTACTTTCTTTACAAGAACACCATTTATTTCATTATATTTATAGTAATATTATTATCACAATTTTATCATTATAAATAAATAATAAATAAAAAATAACATCAACACGATCACATAGAATAACAAAGGGGGGGTTAGTCAACTTGAAGGACAAGATGATCTTCAACCACATAATGCCCTTCTCCACTTGAAGTCGTTAGTGGAGCGCAGATGAAGCATCATCTCGATGCAGGGGATGAAGGGGCCCTTTATCTCCACGGTTTAATTTCAATCATGTGGAAGAAGGCCCTTTTTGATCTTCTTCGAATTGAAGGACGGGCGACGCCCTCGGCCTCGCTCTCTCTCCTCGCACCCCCCCCATCGCGCGTCATTTTTTCTTTTTTCTTCCTCTCTCCCGCACTCCCTTCCCCACCGCCTTTCGCCGGGCCAATAGCTTTCGCCGCGCCACCGTCGTCCACCACCGTCCAGCAACCGAGAACAAACCCGAGGAGAGCTCGAGAGAGTCTCCGTCGAGGTGAGTTCGACAGTAGTCACTCGCCAGGCCGAGAAGAGATCCGAGAGGGCTTCTCCGGTGCAACTTCCGCTTTCCGACCATCCTCCGGCGTCGATTACGTATTTCCGACCAGTCCCGGAGCTATTCCGACTCCAACCGAGACTTGAGAGAGCCGGTTGGAGAACGTCAACTCTGTTTCGCTCTTCGCCGGACGTTACCTCCGTCCGTCGGCTTCTAACCGTCGTCGTCGGCGTCGTCTCTACCTCCAGCCACTCACTATTGCTACCCGACGCCACCAATTTCCGGAAATTGCAGCACCCATGAGAACGAGTTGCTGCCCGAGCGAGAGGAGGAAGAAGGGGAGTAATTCGTCATTATTGAATTTAATTTTTCATATAGTTTGAACTTAGGTTTTGAATGTTAATTGAATCTGATTTGATAATTAAGGTTTATTTAAGATTTGTTTTCTTGATATTTGATTAAATTAGCTAATTAGGATAAGATTATAATTGAGGTTGGATTTTGGTGTTTTAATCCGATTTCTGTCTTTAACTCTAGGCGACCAAGAGGGGCTAGACGCAAGGATCGAGAATCCGGATTCGTGGTTACGTGGCGCTCGAGAGAGGCACGAATCACGGTAAAATCCAAAGTTGATAATTTTAACATCATCACAATAGGAAATTGATTCTCTGCATTCTATTGTAATCCGATCTTTGTCATTAACTCTAGGCGCCCGAGAGGGGCTAGACGCAAGGATTGAGAATCCGGATTCGTGGTTACGTGGCGCTCGAGAGAGGCACGAATCACGGTAAAATCCAGAGTTGACGTTTCCTGTTGTGCAAGTAGTTAATTAAATTATTGTTTGACAATTTTGGAAGTAGTTAATTAAATTATTGCTTGATAATTTAGGATATAATTAGTGTTTAGTTCAAATTAATTCATCATATTTGGTTAGGCTAGTTGACTGAAGAATACACAAAATTCAATCCTCCCTGGTAAATAAAATATAATTAAAGTATGCATTTGATTAATATATCATCATTAATTATGTCAAAATATATTATTAATTAATACAATACAAATCTATCTTATGTTATTAATATAATATTTTTTATTCATTAATCAGAATTTTTTTTATTCACTCTATTGTATTAGTAATTTAATAGTGGTAATTAAAATATTGTTAACTCAGACACTTTGGTTTAATTAGTTCATTTTTATAATTATTAAAATCAATAATTTTAAATTTCTATAAGATGAAGAAGAAGATGAAGTTATCTTGACTAACACCCTATTTCAAAGATTTCGAAGATGAAGTTGTCTTGACTAACACCCATTTCGAAGATGAAGATCATGTAGATACATAAGATGAAGATCAAGATCAAATTTTCATTTTGTTGACTAACCCCCCCAAATACATACATAATAAAAAGGAATCATCAGTTTTAAAGTCATTCAATTCAAAATTAAATCTAAAAAATAAAAATTGAGAGCATCTAAATGTATATCAACTTAGTTGAATCGTATTAATACATCCAAACTCCAAGGGGCTTAATCGAGGAAAATCAAAGAAACAAAAAACTGTTCAACAAAATGAAGCAGAAGAACTAAAGATAGATCTCTGTTCAACAAAAATCCAAATGAAGGAAATAAGATTGAGGAAATTGATAGATATCCAAATCTTGGAAGAAAAAGTGGAAAGCGGGATAGTAAACAATTCTCTAAGTTCCCTGTGGTGGAAGCTAACAATGAGAGAACTTTGGGTCAAGGGACAAATATCAGCAAAAAGAGGGTCAAGACTAAGCTCCAGAGTTGCAAAGCAAGAGAAGCAACAATCCAAAGTCAGTACTATTGGTGCTGCTGTTGTTGAAGATAGTTCTATAGCTAAAAGATACAGAAAATTGGTTTATTCCTTCTGTGCATGATAAAAATAATATTGTTTTTTTCTGCTACGAATCATTTGCTACAAAAATGCAATGGTGTCCCCTGTAGAACACCATGTGAGTTCTGTACTTCTTGTGAAGTATCAGAATTGTTAATGTTGGAATTTGTGTTTGTATTGACTGGGCCAGTCCTTGTATAAGATCCGTGGGGTTGCTTTCCTAATAGGTTCGAGCCTTTTAGCCTACTAGTTTCAACAATTAATTTTGCCTTGGAGTATAAACTTCATTGTAATCAGCCATAGTCACTACTAAACAGTCATAATTAAGCAAATATGGCTTCAGTTAGCAAGTCTTATACATAGGTAACCTTACCGCAAAGGTCGATCCGCGTACGAACTCAGCGTAGCCGTTGATTAGGCTCCACAACATAACATCCTCCATCTGAGTTTCTTTCTCAATTTTCTCTTTTGCTACTTTCTCTCCCTTTCATTCTTCTCTTCAACCTTCTTTCTTCTTATTTTTTCCAGGGTATTATGTTACTTGTCTCTTAGTGCTGAAGAGAAGGTAAATTGAGTCTTCTGTTTTTTTTATTTTTTTTATTTTTTCCAAGGGATATAAATGAATCAAATTTGTCCTCTCAATACTAATATTGGAACTGCAGGAATGTGTCTCAAAATTAATTAAAGTGTCTGGACTATCGTTGGCAAAGACATGGCTATACCTGTTATAGCATCAACTGATAAGAATGGGGCATGTAAGAGGACCCTAAAATTTTTAAAGGGTATATATCTTAGAAGGACAATGTGTTTTGAAGACAGACTGTGAGTAATTTCCTTTAAACACTGACTGATGAACAAAATTAAGCCACATGGAAGACACATTTATGTGCTTCACTGTTTTGTAATCTAGGGGTGAAGGCATGCTTGACAGCCTTGCGACCTGTAAATGAGGAGAAATATGAAATTGTAGTTGATATCCTTGGAGTCAAAGGGGGATCTCGAGAAGGAGACAAAGAGTAATTAATAAGGTTATTTCCACATTATCCAATTATCATTGTAGCCTTTATAGTTTTAAGCTTAGGAAGACATATCTTAAATGTTTATATTTTGGACTCTATTGCTGCTTCCAAGCTACAGGTCCTAGATGAGAACACTTCCAGATGCATGAAGACATACTAGCTAGAGACATGTTAATGCTGGATGAGTGGTTTCTTGATAGTTTATGTGAATCCTTGTAAAAATGGTTTATTGTCACTAACGAGTTTGTATCCTCTTTTGCTCTTTTTAGTTGATTGATTTGAGTTTTTTCTTCAGTCCTGTAATATGTATCTTAGGCCTGCTTTTGCAATACAAGTTAGCACATTAGATTATGGTTGCAGTTCATTGTGGTTAGAACGCACAACATAATCAACTGAACAGCATAGATGACTTGCAAAGATAAGGTGAAGACAATAAATGGTGCTATTGAGTAAACATAACCATATTCAGCACCAAGAGAAAAATGTACAATTACAATGTGACCGAATTGCAGTGAAGTTAGGAATGAATTCTGTTCAATTATATGTCATATACCACCGTACGAGCTTTTACAACAAAGGTGCTCTTCTATTTCTGATGATTGAAGATTGGAAGGTCAATCCCAAGACCAAAAAATACACCAAAATTGGCTACAGTTGCTTGGAATGCTTCAAAAAATAGACTGGGGAGGGGAAAAATTAAGAGAACACAATTCAAGATCAACCAAAGAAGACCATGGTCACCTAAAGTTGCAACAATGGGCCCCACCCCTGGACAACTTGTCCCTTAAACATATCATCTGTCTTGGAGATTGGTAATGTGCTGTGTAATAGTCCTCCATGCATCCATACTGACAAAACTTCCAGTTGTGGGAATACTGAACTGGACTTGATGCATTGAACTCTTCAACCCACATCCCCATGCTCACATCTTCCATCTTGAAGAGCTGCCAAAGTAGAGCAATAGTTTAGAAACTAAGATGGCTCAAAATATATCAAGATGGTTCACAAAGGCAACTAACCCTTAAACTCTGATTTGCATGCTGGGCGACGACATATTTTGAAATATCACTTGAAATTATGTATCCAGGTCCATTGGCATATGGAGGGTATACTTCTTCTGGCCATTCCTATTTTATCATTATTTTGTGAGTTAGACATGAAAACGACAAAAGAAAATGGATATTCATATTGGCAAACTCGAAGTTAGCAAATTCTCCAATCCACTTGGAATTTTCTTATTTATTGACAATACTGAAACATCAACAATAGTGTGCAACCAACTAACCTCATATGTGACTGCCCATTTTCCACTTCGAAGTGGCCTATGCAGGAGGTTAAGATTTCCCATGTATAGAGATTTCTTGGAAGCAATGCCCTCAATTTCCTTTAATACTGTATCTACCCTTACAAAAGTATCATCATCACACTTCATTACATAAGCAGCTGTAACATTGCGAACCTGCAAGATAAGGGATCAACAAGTAAAAGTGTAACAACTGAATTTCCTATTAGGTGGTGCTAATCAGTAATCCTCAAGAGCAAAATTGGCTAAGATGAAGATGCAGTACAAAATATGAAAAAAATTGACAACTTACCCCGAACTCACATATGGCAATGGTTTTGAGAACTACAAGCTCATATCTATCCATAAATGGCAAAATGACAATGTCGCCAAAATAATCTGCTTCCTTCTTTAGCGCAGCATTGACTTCCTTCCTTTGATTCTATATGTTGATGTACGATATTAGAAACTCAAAAGGAACAGAAACAAGAAAATAAAACTAGATGTTAAGTAGTGAGATATCACAAAGATAACTGTGAAGTTGGGTCCAAGGCCCATCCCAAAATGACTACCCAACTTAAGAAGCCTCTTTCCTAACTTATAAATTCAAGATCTCTGTACTCACTAATCCATGTAGGACAATTCATTAACACTTTCCCTCAAGTGTAGGTCCTCTTTTTGTAGCTCTACAAGTGGATAATTTAGGTGTAGGCCATTTTTTGTGACTCTATAAGTAGATAATTTAGGTGTAGGCCATCTTTTGTGGCTCTACAAGTGAATAATTTAGGTGTAGGCCTTTTTTTTGTGGCTCTACAAGTAGATAATTTAAGTGTAGGTCCACATATGAGTACTGGCTCTGATACCATGTGAAGTTGGATCCAAGGCCCCTCCCAAAATGACTAACCAACTTAGGAAGCCTCTTTCCTAACTAATAAACTCAAGATCTTTGTACTCACTAATCCATGTGGGATTATTCCTTAATAATAACTTTTTAGTTTATTTAAGATTCAACTTCACAAACAAGAACTAACCTTATTCTCAAGCATTTTTTCTTCCTCCAGAACAATTCAAGGACAGCCTCACTTAATATATTTTCACTTTTAAATATATTGAGGTAACCATAAGTTTCAAAGACATGCTGAATGAGTAGGCAATCAGTCCTTCCAGTAACAACCAGCGTGTCTAATTTCATAATCACTATCTCCACATTATTCCACTAGGGCTCAGTTTTCATCGCATCAAAATATTAATTGCCTGCCATATCCACCAGGGACTTTTATAAGAGAGCAAATAGAATGATTAATTAAGAGACCAGATTCGTTTGACTAAGTTCATGCTAAACTTCATAGATCAATCTGTAGGAAACCAGTTAAAAATATGAGGGAGATTCATGCTGTTTGCATTTGTGGCTTGGTATGTACTGTTTCCTGTACTCCTCCGTGAGCTTTGTGTATTTGCTTTCTTTATCTAGTTCTCCTTCTCACCATCTCAAAACACACACACACATACACAACAAGGACAACCTTCCTTATTTTTTTCTTTAACAAGACATTTTTTCTACTGGGTGGGAATTTTCCTTTCTTTCTTCTTAGAAGTTACTGTTTTGGCTTTTTTCTGGTAAACCAACTCAACCAAGTTGGTGCCTTTCCGTTTAGTAATAATCAGTTGCCTTGAGCTGCTCCATTTTAACATAGAAAATGGAGAGCGGAATAAAATACCACTATCTCCTATACCACACCAGAAATGCTGTCTTCTGGTGAGGCACCTGAAAATGCCATTTGGATACCTGCAGAACCAAAAATAGTGTCATGTCACAGTATGAGCAGCAGAAAGCTGCATCCTCACTTTATCCATGGGCCCCTTTCTAGGAATGACTTTGTCAACAATTTACTCGCATTACTTCAAGAAGCTTCCAAGTCAATAGTTTCTTAAAAAGGCAGAGTGTCCTTTTTTAATTTAGACAATGATAAGAAGTAAGAGTTCAGGAAGAGAAACAGGTAGGTCGAAAGAGGCACAAAGGGGTGTGGATAGTGAATACAGCACAAAGGAAACATAAAACTATTAAAAAAAAAAAACTAATCTGAAATGTTATAGAGGAGAATGAGAGTTTATGCTTCCACCTTTTGCATTTATTGGTACCAAGAGAAATTATAGTGCAGACTGCTAAACTAAAAAGGCCACTTGGGAATGTTCTGTTGCCTCTCCTCTCCCTTTTGATTTATGCATGCGATTTAGTCTTTTTCTATCTTACATCTTTTTATTGGGATCCCTCTAGCATATCTGTAAGCCGATTTACTTTATTGGGTTCCCTCTAGCATCTTTTTATGTTGTCATTTAACACGTGGTTCTCTGCACACATGCAACACAGATATTCACAGAGCACATTGTCCACTGAATTATTTAAGGGCCTATCTCAAAATGAGCTCCTTCTCTAATTTCAAAGCTAAAGTAATAAATAGTACAGAATAAACATGAGCATATAACTATTCTTTATCATGTGATAAACTGTGAAGTTTTGCATATCCAAACGCACTTTTTGACAATCCCTGCTTAATCAGATAATCGATGAGCCTGCTATAAATGTAGTTAACAAAGTGCAATCACATTAATTAGTAAATAAACCAAAAAAATCCTTTTTTGGGGAGGAATAGTTTTGGTCCATTTGGAATCACTTAGGAAAGCATCCATAAATACACATTATAAACATGGAGTACCAGGACCTTAAAGATGAACAGGACAATGGCAAACACGTTAAAATTCTCACCAGTGCCACAAAGAAACGGGCCAACACCTTTGATGTCTTGAAATCGCGGTATTGCATCCATGTTTTTCTAACAGCCATGCGCTCAGCAAAGTGATTTGTAGCAGATAGAATCCCAATGAAAAGATGAACTGGGCCTTTTGGCAAGGGAGGAGACCTCCATTTATCAGACATTTCCAAGACTTGGTGGAGCGAAAAACTAGGATGAGAGACAGGAAGAGAAGTTGCATATACTGAATGCAAATCCACATTGCCTTTAACTGCCAGTCCCGTTGCATCTTCGAGAGTAAAACCCTGATGATAGCAGCAGAACAGATCAGCAAGTTCATAAAAGTTATAATTGATCGTCAACTTTGCTAAAAAAATTAGAACATAAAATATTGTTTGTTTTCATTTTAGCTGTGCAGTAAGTACCGTTCTATATGGAAATGAGGTCACGTGTTGACCACCAATAATAATGTGATAGCCTTCCACACCAGCTCGTACAGTAAGAATAAAAAGTCTACCCTCCACAAAAGGAAATGGCCATGTCATTTCAGGCTTCTTTGCACGTCCAATGAATCGTTTAAGCCATGAAGTTGTCTTGGATTCTTTGGAATCAACAAGATCATTGCGTATCCATTTCTCACATCTTCTAAATCCATCAACTACCCAAACAGAATTATCAGAAACTTGCCAAATTCAGGGGACTTTACATTACAACGATAACATCAGAAACATAACATGCTTTTACGTTATCAATGGTACTTTTACTAAAAAAAGTAAGCAAGGAGCACATCAGTCTATGTATATACATATAGAAGTAAATAAGAGATTACCAGTGTCGTCATCATCTCTAGAAGCTATCCCTTCACATCTCTGACCACGTCCCCACTGCATCCTATAACACGTATTGTGCTCAATGACTGGCCTCTGACTCCAGTCACCCTTTAATCGTGGATTCAAATGCAAAATTCTTGGTGGATCCTTACCATTGACTGATTTCAACCCTTGCAATTCTACTATGAACTGTGATACCCGTACCTCTGGGTCTCTCCAATGCATTCTTGCAACCTGAGAAACATACTCCTTGTGAGCATAATGTGGTGTGCCCACCACTGTGATGGATGATCCTGCTGCCAGTCCACAAGGAAGGAACATGACATGGTCCCCTCTTGCAAATTGATCTCCTGTCTTTGAAACTGACGAGGGGCAAGACTCAGGTCTTCCATCAATCAACTGAGTCTGGTTAAGTTCTTGCAGTTCATAATTCTCCACATCTTCCCACGCTTTCATACCCAATGTCCAAGCCTCATCTGCCATTTTCTCCAGGTCAGAAAGGTTGCTTGTTTTATTCCTCCGTCTCATGATCTCACCTGTAATCCGACCATAACGGTTTTGAAAAGGCCTAATGGTCCGTAGTCCATCATTTCCTTCCTGAACTGGTACTTTACTAAGCAGTTGTGGTGCATCCTGGTTCCTTTCATCTTCCAATCTATGATTAAAAGTGTCTTGGTATATCGAACTAAAGAAGTGCTTGTCACCAGCTGAACCATCAACACCAATAAAAGTCTCATCCCCACTCAGAATACTAGCAATTTCAAGAAACTTATGAAACTTTAAGTAGATGAACATCAAGTACAGGGCTCCCAGTCCTATCAGCAGGTGAGACAATTTCAACCTCCTTGAACCCAGTGCATCACACTTTGGTCTTAAAATATCACTCTTGGGTCTCTTCATTGGCAGTTGATTGTAGAGAATCTAATAAAGCTGAGTCATTAATTTCCCAGCCCGTCCTTCCTTATCGAAGTTTCACATCCAATAACACTACTGACAGAAAGCCAAATCCTCATCATTCATTCAAATTCTCAGAAACATTTTCCACTCAGAACCTTACCTCCCCGGTGCAAATGTAAATGAAGAAAAGCTTGAGATCTGAACCCGAATTTTCACCACGAGGGATTAATCCCTCTACAATCCCCACGCAGATTTACTCAGAGAGACTAAAGTGCACGTAACAAAAAACTTTAAATTCAGCGAAAATTCAAACCGACCCTTCTGTCTGACCCACCAACTCTTTAACCAATCACACCAACGTTTCACAGAGAATGCAACCCACACCAAGTCCGAAAAGACATATAGAAACAAAGGAAAAAAAAACATAGATAGAACATACATAACACCTCAGTAATCCAATACTAACCACCGCCGTCAATCCAAACGCCCGCCCAGTTCCCACCACCGCATTTCTCCCCCCTCTCAGCTCAACCCGATCCTAACAGCCTGCCACGTTCCCAAAACCCTAACACGAAGGAGAAAACCCAGATAACCGATCATAGCATCGAAAACTCCAACACCCCAAAACAACCTCCTTGAATCTCCTCATAGAGAAGACTCTCGAGCGTCGTCCAAACTCCAAAACACCCCAGAACTCTTCCACAAAGGAACAGATCTTCAAAATGAAGAAGAAAAGCTACAGAGACATCCGAAAGCCAAAATCTGAGGGAGGACAGTAGACACCATACGAGGCGAGGACAGAGATTTGAAGCGCTTGTCTTTTTTCTTTTATTTAACGAACTTGTTTCGTGAGTTTGGTTTCTTCAGTTCCTTTGGCAGGGGATATGTCTCGTTGAGAGACTTTTGTTAACAGGTTCAAGATTGAACTAACAAATCTGACCTACTTAATCAGGTTTTGACCCATTTCTTGGTATTGATACCTTTTTAACTCACTAGAACCACCAGAATGAAATGAACTTAGCCAATTCAGTCTGGGTCAGGTGTGGGCTCAATAAGAGAGCTGCTCACACATCTGACAAGATGTTTCAACCTTGATATAAGTTACACATGAGACATCTCAGATTTTGTCAATTACTAAATGGGTCTCATATTACTTATAGGGAACTCATTACCATGAATAGGATGGGTTCCATTCACAACAATTTCAAACCCATGAAGTTTGTATAGAACATATTGGAGGAGGGAAGAACGAGGGCAGTATAACATAAGAAGTTGTTAACGAAGAAAAGAAGTTGATCTAATGGATGAAGATAATGTAACAACATAAACTGGGTTAGTTCATACTCCCTAGGTTATCTGTAAAATGTGAGTTCCATAACATTCGAGTTTGTATGTTATGGACTCCACGAAGGAGTTTATGTGTCTCATTAAAGTGTTTGTGCTCACGTCTAAGGCCTGTTATATGTAGCCTAGACGTGAAGGACAACGTTGAGTGGGAAAAGAACCCCACAATGAAAAAATGAAAAAAAAAAATTAATAAGTTATAAAATTGAACAATAGGACCCAAAAATCCAATGAGAAAGCTTATTTTCCATAGGGTATGATCAAACTACTCCTGATATCAAGTTTTTTTAATAGAAGAAAAGATGAAATGGTCATCCTCCTAGGCTACTACTTTCAGCTCCCAATTTTCCAAAGAAAATAAATGGATATCCAAAGACTTTGCAGCAAGGGTAGAAGGTGACTGTTGCTTTTTTTTTTTTTTATCTAACTATTTGGGCTTGTATGCTTACTAACAAAAAGACTATGTTCCATTGATAGATACTAGATTGCCAGGTTCAAGAGATCTCCCCTCAAGTTGATCAACAAAAATTAAAATGACAAGACAAAGAGTCTTCTGAAGATAGAGGGATCGTCTCCTATGCCCCTATTTTCCCAAATTCTATCACAAAATTTCACACTTCTACCTCTCAATTATCACCTTCAATAAGAGTAATGCAGAGCTTTCAACCTTAGTACCATTGTTCTACTTGCAAGTAGTAGGGCACTTGTCAACCTGTTTCAAAATCAAGCAAGAACTCAACCACCTCTTTTAATGTCATGCAACCCTCTTTCTTCTTTTTCTTAAAAGATAGTTGAAATCCAAAGTTAAATTTTTAAGTACATATAAGAGGTTAACAAATTGTTGGATGTTATCACTTAGTTACATAGCATGAATTCTCAAATGATTCACTTAGAAGCCATGATTGATCCTGATATTCCATTTGTAGAGCTATCTAGGCTCCTCAAAATCTTAAGAAGGAAGATTGATGGACTAATAGGAAGTTAAGGAAAGAAAAAATGAATGAACAGAAGAGTGAAAAGACTTGAATAAGGAAGACACTTCCAACATAGCTGTGAAAATCATATGAGAATGATAAAGATAAATGTTAGAAAACAACAAGAAGGGTAATTTGCTAATTTTACACTGTCTGTAATGCCTAGTGATGGCACCATCTTGATCAAGATTTGTAGATGTATCTATAGATGTGATTTCATGTAATTCGGTGTATACATTGAATTATAGGCATGTAAGTGTATAGGGGGGCATCATGTCTTTTTACATATTTTTCACATTAGTTATCTTTGGAAGGTCGTGCATGACTCCCAATGAGAGCACTCCCAATTATCTTTTTTTTTTTTTAATTCCTTTTCCTCTCTCCTTCTCTTATTTTTATATAAATCTTCATTCATCTGTTATGGTATTAGACCAACCAATTCATATTGCAAGGTCATGAAGACTTCTTCTCCTCCATTGAGGGTAGTGATTCCATATGAAAGGTTATTTCAAATTTTGGGATATCTGGTTGGTAAAATTTTGATTTTTTTCTTCTTCTCTTGTCATAACCTAAAGGTTGATGGTTCCTACTATAAATTGAACATTTCTATGCCTAATTAGGTCTTTAATTAGGGTTTACTGAGTTGAGATATACCTATTTTGCATTTCGCGCACCTCCGTTACTGTCTCCTTGTCTATGTCATTCCTTGATAGGTTGATGTCAACCCAAATTGCATTGATTTGGTGACTTGTGTTGCTTGGATTGATATCCTATCTTGGTGGTTGGCACACATTGAATTATTTGCCCTAATCCTAAATATTGAGGTGGGCCCCACCTAAACTGGTGTTGGTGTATTTGTATGGTGAAGTGAAATTGTGGTTAAAGTGAATAATATTTCCTTATGATGGCTAATTTTGGTGAGAATTATCATCCCCTCAAGAGAATTTGGAAGCTTTGAAGCAAAATATACAATTTTCATTATATCTAAAATACTAAATAGTCAAAATTATCTTAGCTGGTCAAAACCAATTCAGATATATATTAAGACAAAGTGGAAGTCCAAGTTTATTAGGGAATATTCAAATCCCTTGAATGATGATAGAGAAGCAGAAGATAGTCAAGTTATGACCTGGCTAATTACCAACATTGATTCCAAGCCGAGGAATCAAGTTATGAATTATGAAATTGTGAAAGAGATGTGAGTGTCTTTAAAAGCTCTCTATGGTCAAGAGAGCAATTTGTCCCAAGTTTACTAATTGCATGCTAGATTTTGTGGCCTTAAAAGATGAGGGAGATCAGTTACAAAGTACTATGTGAACTATTGGTTGTGCTTTAGGAGATACATATTTTTCATCCTTGTACTACTGATGAGAGGGAACTGAAAAAATACTAAGGACAATTACATGTTACAAAATTTTTTGATGGTTTGGGGTCAAAATTTGATGTTGATAGGGCATAACTGTGAGCCTCAAATGATATTTGTCTTTATACATAGATTTTAATAGAGTCATACGTATAGAGATTATTGTTGTATCCCAAGGAAGTAAAGATATTAAGAGTGCTAATGTATCCGCCCTCCACACTTTGGGTAACTCAAAATTAATTAGAGGTCGAGGTGGAAGTGTTGGAGGCAAAAGAAGAGATAGCCCTAGCAAAAACAGATGTAGGGCTGATAGTAGACCTGGCAAGAAATGTGTTGATTGTGGCTGCTCCAATCATTTTTCTGATAAATATTAGGCCAAGTTTGGTAAAGTGGCATGGACACACTCTCTTGTTCACAAAGAGTACTAAAGCATCTATTGGGCCCATGATGAATATTGTTCCCCAAAGATTTGATGAGATATAGCATCTTGCCCAACGCATGACACACTTAGCCATTGTACCCTCTACCTCAACATCTATAGCTTAACCCTCACTTCCCACTACCACCTTGGTAAGCTTAGGTATATTTGTCTTACATGTGTGTCCTACATCTACTTGGGTTCTTGACGCAGGAGCTACCATTCATATGTCAGGTATGTTTTCCATGTTTTCTTATTTACAAGAATCTTTTGTTATTAAGCATGTTACCCTAACTGATGGGTATGTACCATTGGTTCAAGGTATGGGTTTACTTATCCCATCTTCATGCATGTCACCCCAATCAATTCTATTTGTTCCAAAGTTTTCACATAATTTGTTGTCTATGAGTCAACTTACTAAATCCATAAACTATTTTGTAGTTTTTAAACTATCTCATCGTGTGTTTTAGGATCTCACGACAAGGAGGACAATTAGTTTCATGCATGAGAGAGGTGGACTATATTACCCGGATTACAGTTAGCCATTGCTCTTCATGTTGAAGTCACACCATTTCAATGTCATCTCCAACATCCATCCCTAGCCAAGCTAGTTCAACTATTTCCTAACTTTCCTTCCAGTTTATCTTTTCAGTGTGATTCATGTTTGTTGGGCAAGTATCATCGGACGTCTTTTCCTGTAAACGTAAATAATAAACATCCCTCTCAACTTCAAATCGAATAAACTCATTAAAGGAGATAGAAGTCAAGAAAGTAAACAACTAATAGCCATCCCACGTTGTTAAACCCCGACAAACTCATTAACTTGAAATTTTGGCATGACTCAACGAGGAGCAAAGAGAATCCCACAGGCCAAACAAAACTGGTATGCATAACCATTTGTACCATATTACATCAGCTTTCTTACCTAAGAGCTCTATATGGAACTTTAGTTCCAAATACAAAAAGAAAAACAATAAATACTGCATTTTGCATTAAGAGAGTTTAATAAAGTAAAACAAAGTCATACTTTTTCTTCTTCTTTTGATACTTTATCTCCAAGTGCAAAAAGAAAAATAAATATCGTCATACTATTTTTTTTATGTTTTGCTTCTTCTTCGTACTTTTTTTCTAAGTGAAAAAAGAAAAATAATAAATATTGTCATACTTTCGGTTTGTCTCTAGTTACTGATACTTAATATTTGACCAGTAATTAGTTAGATTATTTATTTAATTAAGATTTTTTTAAATAAAGGTCAATTCCGGCACTTGCCGGTGGGTGGTGTATGAAATTTGTCCAACGTACGTCGCACCAAATCAGAGCTCATTTTCTCAAAGGCAACTAACACTCTAATTTCCATCTTCGGACGCTTAAACAAAGCATACTTTGTGGAATCCAGTTGCAAGGCAGTAAAGTGATATGTGAAGCAAGCTAAAACAAAAAATTCCCAATTCAGATATAAAATAATGCCCAGACCACTTAAAAAGAGGGTCACACTTGACCATCTCCATACTTAAATTCCCATGCAAATGTTTCAGGGACCATCTGTGCTTGGATTAGATACGGTTATTTGACTAGAGTTTGTCCTTAATACTAAAGGCAGGTTGCCGTTTTCAAACTTAATAATGCTCTAATGGCCCCTTTTTTCTCCCTATCTATCCTCGTTTTTCTCTCTCTCACTCTCTAATGGGTCTAGGGATTGTATATTCTTAGTGCTGATAATTATTCCTTTTCAACCTTTCTTAGTCACCCACCAACTACCACTTTTAACCTGGCAAAAAGAGAGATGGCTATTTGTGATATCTCTCCATGCTTATTGTTAGTGCTGGCTCTCACACCGTATTCAAGTATCATCAGATTGAGTTTTTGATTGTTTAGATCATGAACAGTCTCATCTATTGAAAAATCACATTTTTCTATAGTATAAGTGCCACAAAGTAAGGGTCCTTTGCAATTGACTTTAAGAGGTTTTGCTTCTCAAAGATTATCTTTGTGCAAGAAAGAATATTTTAGATTTTTTTTTATTTTTTTTTAAAGATTTGGCCTTGCTCTTTTCAAGGTTTCAAATTAATTCCTACACACCCTTTGTAATATGACCAAACCAACTATTCGATACTTAATCACATTATCAGGGAATTAGTGTCTTTTTTTATATTATAATTTTGTCATATTGTGAGACATATAAGCTTAATTAATGCTGATTTCTCAGGGGTTAGTAACCATTTAGCCCTCCACAGCAATTAAGAATAGACCCGACCATTAAGACACATCCACACCTATCCAAACCTGTCATTAACACTCCTAATGATGTGGATATGATCGATTAAACAGGTTTGTCAACCAAAAGCCAATGAAAATGCAAACTCTCAACAGGCATTAAGCAAAGCCTCCCTGATCCTGTCACCCAAGACACGAACCACGGAAACTACAGAAACCCTGTCTCCCCCCCCTCCCAATGCGCCTAAAGAGCATTTTTGTCGAACCTCGTCTCGGTGATAGCTCTTGCTGGGCATCCTCTGCTCTGCTCATGGTGTAGGAGACACAGATTTGCTTTTAAAATCATCAAATTCTCCTGTCAACTTTTTTCTTTCGTCACCCACATTTTTCTCCCATGTCAAAAAGTATAGGGGAATCCATGGATCTTCCAGGGGACCACTCCCCTTTACTGCTACTGGATTGCTGTCGCATTACCTGCTTCCATCACTGCAAAACTTGTTTTCTAGGCATTAAGATATCATTGAGCTTTGTATTATTATCTGTTAATAGACAAACTGAATGTTGGAGAAAGAAATATCGGTATTCTGAGCAAATCTAGGGACAAATATATGTCCTTGAATTAGAAATCAAACCATCAGACTGAAAACAGAGAAAGACATTAGCTCACGTGCTGCTTCTCAGCTCTTTCAGCAAACCCACATCAAACAAAATAACTCAATGGAGAAAATTTACCAAACAGCGAATCACCGTTTCACGATGCTCTGAGCTTGGAGCTAACTCCATTAAATATAATCCGAGCTTTAGATGGAGTTCATCGGACGAATCACCACTGATGCACAACTTTTGATACGATCCCTTGATCCGACTCGGGATCTAAGTATCTAACTCCCTATCAATGTTTTCTTTTTTCCTGTTTCCGATCTGAGTCGTCAAGGAATCCACCGAACATCGAGCTGTTTCAACTTTCAATTGAATAATCCAACTTCTAGTATCCATCTCGATCTTCCAAATGGACAGCCAAACCGGCCGACGTCAAAAATCTCACCGGAGACCTAAATCGGAAAATTTCAGCAATTAAGATCACGGCAGTAGAGAAAATTAGTAAAGACCTAATCGATGAATTTACCACGTGACGATGCTCCAATCTTGAGGTAATTCCGCCAAATTAATACAATATTTGGACGGAGCTCACCGGAACAACCTCCACCGACACATAAAGATGCACGCGATTCCCCGATCTGAGCCATCGAAGAATCCACTGATCTTCGAACCGTTTCAATTGAATAATTCCGAGATCCATCTCAATCTTCCAGATCCACATCCGAACTCGCCGGGGAAGATTCAGACAGACGATCAAACTGTAAATAATCCAAGACAACATGCAACGTGTAATTTCACTGGTATTAGGGGGAAGAAAAGTGAGTGATTTTTTTAAACAGCACACAAGCATCGTGAACACTAACAGAGAATGCCATAAAAGTGACATGTACGATCTAACACCACTGGCCACACGAAGACAAGTCCGCGGATCTGGTCGGCGGTAACCGGTAGCCGGGGGCCGGGGGCCGGAGGCCGTTGCCGACGAAGGAAAAAGCAGGAGAGGTCGGCTTGACTCTGGGCGTCTTGTCAAGGGCGGAGCCCACAAATCCGGAAAAGAAAGAAGTGTGGAGCCCACAAATCTAGCGGTGAGCTGTTGCGCTTTTGACAGGTATCACTTTTCCCATTTCAAAAAGCCATTCTGGATACCTACCGTTATATTATTTCTTTCTCGTATCTCTCTCTTATCTATCCATAAACCCAGCTGTTTTATTGATTTATTTATTTATTTATTTAATCAATTTTTCTATTGGTTTCAATTGAGCTCTTCCAAATAAATCATAATGTGTAGCCCACTTCCAATATATCACTAATGGCACTTGGGTAATTAATAGTCATTTGATAAGGGCTAGGGCAGAAAACCGAGAGGGGAGAAAAAGTCTTGGCTAAAAGAAACGGTTCGGTGGCCACTGCCGGGCCACAGAAATGAATCTCATTATAAAATAAATAATATTTGTTTTATTCATTTTTTTAATCTCATTATAAAATATTTCTCTCATACCGAGATGATGGGAAAGTAACGGTAAATGTGACGGACCGAGGATCGGTAAGGCCGCAGCGGGGCTGGTGTAACGGTTCGGGTGAAACTTTGAGACGGACAAGGTAACGATCCGCCTCTCGCTTTCGTATTATATACAGCCAACTTGTACTTGCAAGTCGCACGTCGACCCTCACGTGGATTGGAATAGGGACGTCACTGTTGAAGATGGGGATGGATCATGACTGAGCAGAGCTGTTCATTCGCCAGTTGGCCAGTCAAAGTGTGTCTATTTTTCAATTCAGTGTATCTCTCCTCTACTATATAATTATGAATTTTATTCTATAGTTTTATTTTAATAGTAAATAAATTTTATATAACTTCAAGTATAGAATAATATGGAAATGCATCACCATCGGTTTCAAAATCCATGATAATTAATTATTTCGGTGACATGGCATACCCTCCTTTTTTATTATAACTAATAACAAACTTGATCATCTGATTATTTCAAGTCAAACTGATTTGAGTGGAGTCACGAGTTGGATCTCCGTATTATAAAATTATTGTGGAAAAAGCTACTAAAAATATTTAAATAAATTATCTTTGGTGATATAGAATAATGGCACCACATTATTCGAAAATAATAAAAATATCTTTATGATGATATTTAATTATTTATTTTAATCATTTATTTCTCCAACAAATTACCATCTAAGCTTTAAACAAATCTATATCGATCATATATTACATTAAAACAATCACAAAATAATTATTTTTATAAATTAATGTAAAAATAAATAATTTAATTTTTTATTTCTTTGCTTATTAGCTACATGGACAAAATTAACTAAAGACTTGTACTAAGAGGGCAACATCAGTTTTGTGAGCCTAAAATTTTGATGATATGTTTTCAATAAGGGCTTGCATCTACCATCTTAATTGTCACATGGTCACGCTTCTCTTTCTAGTTATTGTGGTTTGGCTTTTTATTCATTTTTTAAATTATTTTATGTACGTAAATAATACAAGAAATGTATAATAATCCGATGGTGGCTTTGTTTTATGAGGGTTGTGATGGAAACCACATCCTAATATTGGGTGTGGATCTTCTTCACAAAAGGTTTTCCATGTACACGAAAATAATTTAAAAATAAAGAAAGCCACTTTTTTTTACTCTCTATGCATATTTTGTAAAATCTCAAAAACATGTAATTATGGTTTAATAACCGAATCATACTAAATCTCTAAAAAATGGATGGGGTTTAAGTGATTGGGGTCAATTTATTCGATGATTGAGCTCGAAAATGAAGTAGGTTAAGATCGAGTAAAACTTGTTCCTCTTTTGGGTATAATTTTAAAGTATGAAAATTTTGGTGTGATCGATTTATGTTTGTTCACTCAAATTAATAAGTAGGGACTATGGGTTACTATTTTACTCATTTTAACTATCTATGTTTCTTTTTTAAAATATTTAATTAGGAATAATAAATAGGTGAATAAATTAATTTATTTATCCAATTTATATATTTGATAAATAAATAAGGTAATAAAACCTTTGTAAATAAATTAATCAAAGTAAAATTATAAAATATAAATAAAATTAAATTATTTAATCGTGATAAACTTAAATAAAATAAAATAAAATCGAAGCTATAAATAAAAATAGTAAATAAATTATCTAGATAAAATAAATATACCATGTCTCATTCACATCACCAAACGTTATTTTTAAGTGACGAGCGTCTTTCAAACTGCGAGATCCCTTCTGATATTTTCGACGGGTGAGATCGAGGAATCAAGTTGGGCCCCACGAAACAAACGCAGTGGTACAGAAGTGGGTCCCATCAAACGGTGGTTGCATGTACGCGCGACAAGAGTCACCCGTCAGCAATTAAATAAATAAAATATAATTCCAATGTATTTAAATGAGTCGACCTCCGAATGTTTTGTCGCTGTCACGTGCCTTCACGCGCCTTCTATCCGATTCGGCACTCCTCCATGACTCGGCGATTTATTTATATAAAAAATGGGTCAAACCGGCGGTGGGTGTGGGGTTAATGCTCTCAAAAACTCATGGTCTGAAAGCGGCTCCCCCTTTTTGCTTTCCGTAGGCTTGGCGGCGGCTTTTCAAGTGGCTCCAACTTAGTGGATATTTCATTCGATTATTTTTTTATTTTGAAATCATTATCTAACATCTGATATTATTTAAGCTGAAATAATATATTTTTGTATGTTTTGTTTAAACATTTTATGATTAATGATAGTTATATTTAAAAAATAGATAAATTAAAATGAATCAATATATTTGTTACTTCCATTATATATATATATATATATATATATATATATATATCAGATTTTCAAATCCTTATCCTTAAATAATTTATTAAAAATAGCATAAAATATGCCAAAAATATTATATCAAACATTGGCTTTTCTTTATAAAAGACTATTTTATTAACTATAACGTCATTTATATTATTATATTTACAATAATATTATTACCAGCATTTTATAAATAATAAAGTAAAAATTTAAATGCATGGGTAATAAATAAAATATAATAAAAATATATCAATTTTTAGATATTTAACTTAAATGAGATGAGTAAATTAAAAATATGATGTAATTAAAAATATATGGATTTTGGTTTATACTCTAATTCTCCGTAATTTTATACGGCGATCTAAGTGAATTATTGCAATTGTTGAGGATATTGGGATTTAGTTTATAGGGTATAGTTTTAATTAAAGATCTCACTTAATAACTAGAATAAAAGAATCAATAGATCTCCTCCGCAAAAACAAGGAATGGGTTTAGGTTGTAAACTTATACGGCGGTCATCACCGCGCTTGACCACATGGGCCCACCAAGGAAGATCCGCGGACTCGATCTGGGCCCCATCTTCTCTAATAAGCCAGATCCTTCTGTAAAAAAAACATGGAAAAAGCGCTTTCCACAGTGGCCGCTTCAAGTAATTTTGATGTAAAGGAGTGGCATAAATGCTGGGTGTAGCATGATTGAGTGTAAATTCACTAAGATAAAAGGTGGGGCCTACTTTGGATTTTTTTAATTTATAATTTATAATTTTTTATTACTAATGCTAATCGCTTTGTTTCGTTCTATTTAATATATAATATCTTATGTAAAATATATTTTTATTGGTCTTTATATATTTTACTCAGGATTTATAAAAATGTAATGAATAAATTAAAAAATCATGAAATATAAATTCTTATTTTAATAATATGGAAGTATATTCAAATTATAATAAATTATATTTTTTTAATATTTTGACTAATAAAATATTAACATAAAAATCATAAATAAGGCAAGGCGTCTCAAATTTTACGTATTAAAAATAGCACATAAACATGATGGCAATAAGATATTACATAACGTGTCACCTATTTGATATATTACAAGAGACTTATACACTGGCCTTGACGGTAGCAGAGGAAATACCCGAATTAGATGAAATTTATATTATTTTACAACGAAATATTTTCTACCGAATTTTATTTTTAGTTATTGTAACTAAAAAGAAAAAATACCTTAAAGAATACAAAAGTGAAAAAAAGCTGAGATGGAAAAAGCTAAAGCCAAGGAGGAAAGCGCGGGCTATCGTCCTCCCTCTCTTTTCTTACACGCTTTCGTCCTTCTCGTTTTAACATATAAAAGGCAGCGAAAATAATGGCGGAGAGAGAGGTCGAAGCGCCAATTCACTTCCTTAGTGAAGCCCGAAGCTAGCAGAGGACGCAGCAGACGGAAGCGTCCGAAAGAGCTGAAAATTTTTCAACTCGCAAACTTTGAGATGCTCTTGAGCTGTGATTCGAACTCTCGAGAAATTATCTCTGTTTCATGCTAATATTGAAACAACCGATATTTTGATTCCATGCGCTAATCGTGGAATCGGAAGTTGTTATCGGAGATCGGAAGCGTGTGTGGGGTAAATGGAGTTCTTCGAGCTTCGCGTGGTTAGTTGAGGTGGGTGAGCGTGGAGTTTGATTTTGTGTTTGAATGCGTGTTTGTGAAGTTGTAGACGAGGATCTGGTAATAGGAGGAGTTTAAGGCACTGGTTCGTGGGTTTCGGCTCTTTCGTCTTCCGTGTGTGTTAAAATGTGTGTTTGTGGGCAGGGATTCTGTTAAAGAAGCTGGCTTTGTGATGGTTTTGGGGAGAGCAAGCTGAAGATCTGAAGTTTATGCTGGTTTTGAGGTGGATGTAGTGGTTTTTGAGGAGTTGTGTTGATTTTCGAGCTGAAATGCGTGTATTTTGAACTTGGGATAGTGGTTAATGCTATCTGTGAAGATTGGGATTACTAGGGTTTCAGTGCATAGGATCAGGTGCGGATGAGGCTGAAGACGAGTGTATCTTTTAGTGGAACCGGTTTTGGATGACGTTTTGAGGAGGGGAGTTGAGGGGAATTTGGAGTTGGTAAATGGAAAAGGTGAAAGCGCGGCTCACCGGTGGAAAAACGGTTTGGGATTTCTCATGGAGGTAGGAGTTAGGACAGAAGATTCGATAAAGGTATGTCAGTCTTTTGGAGGAGAGGTTGAAAGAGACGGTTCTCTGACGATGGAGCGTCGGTGGACGTTCGAGGTTTCGCACATTTACTGAGGGCAGTTGGTGGATTCGGATTGCGTTCTGAAACGAGTTCAAGTTTTTCTGCGTAAATTGTCTTGAATCTGCAGAAATGAGGTTCGCTGCATCTGGCTTCGGCCATCAGGCGCAGGAAGGTAGGTTGATGGTGGTTGCAAAATTGTTTTTTTCGGGCTGTTTATGATGCCATTTTCAGATACTCGAATTTCTGAGAGGTCGCCCTTTGAGGTTTCTTTTTTCTTTCTTCTCCAACCCTAGGACCTTAGGATTGTATTTTATTTTTTATTTTTATTTTCCGCGCACCTGTCTTATTCCTAAAGGGCTGTTCTGGTCGGGGCTCCCCGTAAGGCTTCTGTTTCTTGGTTCTCTGTGTCTAGCCTTTGCTGTTCTAGCTGTTCTATTTGGCATTAAGCACCTTTGACCATTTCAATCCAGAAGGCTGGGTTCTTCTTCTTGCACGTTTGGGATCTATGTACAAGCTAAAACGTCAGATTGAGCTCAAATATTTGTTGCGACACTAGGACTAAAGCAATCATTAGTTTGCTTGACTCTATACTTCCTCAGAATATATTTTAATTATTTTGATGTCTTTGAAGTTTCGTTTTTATCAAATTTTGCCTTATGGCTATTGAAATGTTTACCTACTAGCTGATATATTGGTCACAGATGCACCATTTTGCTGTTTATTTTCTTTGTTCGTGTTTCACCATGTTCGGCGATCAGATTTCAGTCTCTACTTTTTTTTCTTTTTTTTTTGGCTCATTTGAACTTATATGAATATTTTGCACCTGATCCATACCGCTGTGTGGTACATTTCTCAGGAGAAAAGAGAGTCCTGAATTCTGAACTCTGGCATGCATGTGCTGGTCCTCTCGTGTCTTTGCCTGCTGTTGGGAGCCGAGTAGTCTATTTTCCCCAAGGTCACAGTGAGCAGGTCAGGATACGTATCCCATTCAACTCTATCACTAGATTTAAATTTAAGAAAAGATAATACTAACTCCATCTTAATTATTGATAGGATCAGGTTTGTTGATCAGCAAACAACAAGCTGTAGATTAAGTGTAATTCTAAATTATTGAGTAACATTGTACTTTCATATATATATATATATATGTATGATGTATGTATGTATGTATTGAATAGTGTCGGCTTAGTGAAACCTATACTAATGATCCTCTCCTTTGCAGGTGGCTGCTTCAACCAACAAGGAAGTTGATGCCCATATGCCTAATTATCCCAGCTTATCTCCTCAACTGATCTGTCAACTTCACAATGTAACAATGCAAGTAAGTAGTCTTTAGTTGTCTGTATCTACATCCATCTTGTATAATTTTTCTTCATGATATAAGATTTTAGTAATATGTGCCAATGCAGGCAGATGTGGAGACAGATGAAGTATATGCACAGATGACCTTGCAACCTCTAAGTCTGGTATACTTTTTACCTCTGTTCTGTTTTGTGCGACGTCCTCATTCTTTTGGAGTACCTAGTCTTCCCTTAACACAACTGTTTCCTTCAGCAAGAGCAAAAGGATCCATTTCTGCCTGCTGATTTAGGTACCCCTAGCAAGCAACCAACCAATTACTTCTGTAAGACATTGACTGCAAGTGACACTAGCACTCATGGAGGGTTCTCTGTTCCTCGCCGGGCTGCTGAAAAAGTTTTTCCTCCATTGGTAGGATACTTGTGCTGCTTCATTAATATTTTCAGTTATGGCTTCTTTGCCAGGAATACTTACTCTCCTATGCATATGTTTTCTTCCTTTTAGGACTTCACCCAGCAACCTCCTTGTCAGGAATTGATTGCTCGAGATCTTCATGATAATGAGTGGAAATTTCGTCATATATTTCGGGGTAAGTTTGCAAAATTTCTAGGCACATGTAATAGTTATCTGGTATCTCATTGTACACAAAGCTTATCGTGCCTGTTATTAAGTTCTAACTTACAATTTTCTGTTGTGAAAGAAAGGAAACTTTATTTCTTGGGGTAGTGTAGTTGCTTTTTTAAGTTTACGAGGAAGTTGACAAAGTAGAGAAAAGGGGGGCTCAGGCACAAAAATATTGAAAAGAAACTTTGAGGTTGTGAAGGATTTTTATCTAAACCAGTTTATCAGTTACTTGGCATTTTATTTCTTCAGTCAAAGATAGCACATGTGAAGGCATCACTTTCTTTTTCCTTTTAATGAACCTGCTAAAGTATAACTAATCAAAGAAATTGCATCAGAGTTAGGCGATGATCCTATGCAGGATTTTGCTACAATCACTATGGCTGATACCATATAACTGTGTTACATCTAAGTATAAAATTTCATAATGTCTGAAATATGTCCCATGAGATTATTTTCATTGGTCAGTCTGAAGCATTGATGCATCTTCTCATATCAAGATAGACGCTTCTTTTGCAGCATTTATGCTTCTTTGTTGAAGAACTATCTTATACAAGCAATGCAAACTTTCAGAAACTTGTTTAATAAGCTTATGGATCTGGCCCATATAAGTTGCATTGTCTAGTTTGCTGTAATTGATTCTGCATTCGTTTACTATTAGCTGGTGATGCTTTGTGAATCTTCTATTGAGAGTCTAGTTCTTGGAGGCATGGAAAAAATCTCCATGAATAAGTTTCAAGAAAGTAACACTTTCGTTTGAAAGCTTTTAGTTGGATACTTGAAGGGTAAGTGGCCGAGTGTGTGAGATAAATGTACTGGACCTATTATTTGTTGAGTTATGACACAGTTTCCTTTACTTGAAAATTAAACTAAAATAGTTTTGTGTGTTTATTTTACTTGAATTGCAGGTCAGCCAAAGAGACACCTACTTACGACAGGCTGGAGTGTGTTTGTGAGCGCAAAGAGACTTGTTGCTGGTGATTCAGTCCTTTTTATTTGGTAAATGTTCAGGACAATTCAATTGTTTTCTTAATGATCGACATTCATCCTGATAGCCTTGGTGGTGCTTGTCTCTATCAGGAATGAGAAGAACCAGTTACTCCTGGGAATTCGGCGTGCTAATCGACCACAAACTGTTATGCCATCATCAGTTTTATCCAGCGACAGCATGCATATAGGGCTGCTTGCTGCAGCTGCCCATGCTGACGCAACAAATAGTCGTTTCACTATTTTCTACAACCCAAGGTAATACATGCAGTTTTCATGGAACTTGGAATATGATATTGTCAATTTCAAAAGTTATCATTTTTTTTTAATTAATTAATTAACTTAGTTTTTTTTTTTTTCAGGGCTAGCCCTTCTGAGTTTGTCATTCCTCTAGCAAAGTATGTGAAAGCAGTATATCACACTCGTGTTTCTGTTGGCATGCGCTTCAGAATGCTATTTGAGACAGAGGAGTCAAGTGTCCGGCGGTGAGTCCAGCATTTAGTTTCATACTTTCGTTTGATTTCCTATGTACTATTACTGCATAGTCTCACAGGATATAGCACTTAGAAATTGCTTCGCTCTAGGATATTTACTCTTGGCACTTGTTCTCTTCTTGTTACTTAGAATCAGTTTATACATGGACGCTTGATAGCTTGATAATAATATTATGTCAATATATCCAGGTACATGGGCACGATTACTGGTATAGGTGACCTAGATACTGTTCGTTGGTCTAACTCTTACTGGCGGTCAGTGAAGGTACTTATCTTGTAAAAGTACAGTGCTATAATCTGGCATATGGAAACTTTTGCTTGCTCACAAACATATGCCTGGCATCTGACGTGAAAACTTTTGTCTAAATTGTTTTGACGTGCATAATCTGTTAAAAAATTATATGATGATCCTGTTTTAACAGGTTGGTTGGGATGAATCAACTGCTGGAGAGAGGCAACCAAGAGTCTCACTGTGGGAAATTGAACCTTTGACGACATTTCCGATGTATCCATCTCCATTTCCTCTGAGGCTGAAGCGCCCATGGCCTCCTGGATTACCCTCGCATCCGGGTATGCTCTTTGTGCTGCTCAAACTCAAAAACAGAAAAAGAAAAAAAAACAATAATGTCTCTGTTATTACTCAAACTGAAAAGTATGTTGCTCATCTTAATACCATGCAGGTGTCAGGGATGATGATATTGGCTTGAATTCTCCTCTCATGTGGCTGCGCGGAGATGGGTCAGATCGTGGATTTCAAGGTTCGAATTTCCAAGGTATGGGAGTTAACCCTTGGCTGCAGCCAAGGCTTGATGCTTCCATGCTTGGCCTGCATCCTGACATGTACCAAGCAATGGCTTCAGCGGCTCTTCAGGAAATGAGGAACATGGATCCCACGAAGCATGCGTCCCCATCTGTCTTGCAGTTTCAGCAATCTCAAACTGTGCCTAACAGATCTGCTCTATTACAGAGGCAAATTTTGCAACAAACTCAATCTCAATCTCCACAGACCATTCTTCGGAGCATCCAGGAAAATCAGCCTCGAGTTCAATCTCAGGCCCACCTTCTTCAGCAATTGCAGCAACACCATACGTTTACTGAGCATCAACAGCAACAGCAGCAGCAGCATCAACAGCAACAGCAACAGCAACAGCAACAGCAGCAGCAGCATCAACAGCAACAGCAACAGCAGCAGCAGCAGCAACAACAACAACAACAACAACAACAACAGCAACAGCAACAGCAACAGCAACAACATCTACCACAGCAACAACAGTTGTCTGATCAGCAGCCTGTCCCAACTGTAGTTTCAACATTCTCGCAACTTGCGTCAGTGTCTCAGGCCCAGGCACTTGCATCAGCTTGTCAGTCCCAGGCGCTTGTGTCAGCTTGTCAGTCCCAGGCACTTGCATCAGCTTCTCATTCCCAGGCACTTGCATTGGCTTCTCAGTCCCTGGGACCATCTTTGCAGAACATCTCCTCGCTGTGCCAACAGCAGAGCTTTCCAGACTCGAACGGGAATCCAGTGACCACATCTGGTATCTCCCCCTTACATAGCATTTTGGGATCGTTTGCTTCAGATGACACATCAAATCTTCTTAGCCTTCCAAGAACAGTCCCGCCAATCCCTTCCAATACATGGTTGCCCAAACGAGCTGCAATGGAATCATTGCTTCCTTCGGGGGCTCAGCCCATTCTGCCTCAGGTAGATCAGTTAGTTATGCCACCGCCAAGTATCCCTGCAAATTCTGTTTCATTGCCTCCATTTCCTGGAAGAGAGTGCTCAATTGAACAAGAGAGAGGTACTGATCCCACCCAAATTCATCTTCTCTTTGGGGTCAATTTAGACTCCTCATCACTTTTAATGCAGAATGGGATGCCTGGCCTCAGGGGCGTTGGTAGTGAGTCTGATTCAACATCTATTCCATATGCCCCTTCCAGTTATTTGAATGGATCAGGGAATGATTACTCACTGAATCAGGAAATAGCAACTTCAAGCTGCTTAGAAGAGTCAGGTTTTTTGCAATCGCCGGAGAATGCTGGTCAAGTGAATCCACTGACAAGAACCTTTGTGAAGGTGAGTTGCTACCTTAAGTGTGACTTGGTATGGTATGATTATTGCTTATGTTAACTTTTAGTTTCTTTTTCCTGTGAAAATTGTTTGAGAATTGGATTTGTATGAGCAGGTTTACAAGTCAGGGTCCTTTGGGAGGTCACTGGACATAACCAGGTTTAGCAGCTACCATGAGCTGCGCAGTGAGCTCGCACAAATGTTTGGCCTTGAAGGCCAGTTGGAGGACCCTCTGAGATCAGGCTGGCAGCTTGTATTCGTCGACCGGGAGAATGATGTTCTTCTTCTTGGCGATGACCCCTGGCAGTAAGTTTTCCTTTCCTTGATGTCCTTAAAAGTTCCAGCTGAGAACCTTTTCCTTGATGTCCTTAAAAAGTTCCAGCTGAGAACCATTTCCTTGATGTCCTTAAAAAGTTCCAGCTGAGAACCTTTTCCTTGATGTCCTTAAAAAGTTCCAGCTGAGAACCCCTTCTCACCTGGAAACATTCATTCATCTCAACATTGTTATTTTACAAGTGCCAATCTACTTGAAGAGGACTGACCATGCACGACCATTTGCTGCTTAGCATGTGAAAATAGTGTTCTTTCGGTCTCACAAGAAGATTTTGGAGTTGCCCTTACTCCTTTCTTCACTGTTAAGATTTTGAGACATGGTTATCAGTCTTGACTTGTGTGTTGGTATGTACTTGTTGCAGGGAGTTTGTGAACAACGTCTGGTGTATCAAGATACTCTCGCCAGAAGAAGTGCTGCAGATGGGCAAGCAAGGACTTGAGCTCCTGAATTCGGTCCCAATCCAGAGGCTCTCCAGCAACAGCTGCGATGATTACGCTAGCCGACAGGACTCGAGAAATTTGAGTTCTGGGATCACATCCGTGGGGTCTTTAGACTACTAAAATGAAAAGAACCCTGGGTTACACCACGTGGCAACCAGTTCTGTAATATTAGCTTCCCACATTGTGGAGGTTGGGACAGCACCCAGTAAAGTGGCTTCTAGCAGAAACAGATTATTGTATTATATCAATATCCCACATATCACAGTGATACATGTGTAACAGCTACCTATTTATTTTAGAGGATCAATGCTGTAAAGAAAGCACTTATATATTTCCTTCTTTTGTTATCATCTTGCAATGTATTATTATGGACCATGATTCAGGAGCAAATGCTTTTATTCTCTTGCGCCCTCATCTCTTTGAGTGAAGGTTTCTGGCTTTCTATACTGTCCGAGTTTCTAACGGAAGCAATCCAATCTTGATCACTCATTTTCAACAATAACTACGGGCACTATGGCCCATCTGAGAAGACTGACAATGAGTGTTTCGCTTTCCATACGTTTCCTCACTTTTTAACTTCGTGTATCTAATCTGCTCAACATGTTCAGGTCATAACACTTTTTGATCTCCATTGCAGGAAGTTTATCCGGGTGAATGACAGCTCCGGACAGTGGTAGGAAGAGCGAAGTTCCCTGGGTGGGTGTACTAATTAAACCCCATGTGAGAATGGGGCCTTCTGGGTGTCGGAGCTTTGCCACTGTTGCTGGTCCTCATCCCTTCCAATCAATACGAAAAAGTGGGTAAGCCTTTTTCTTTTTCTTTTGTTTTTTGTTTTTTCTGGTTCAGACAGGTTGTGTGGCTACCCTTTTCTTTCCATATCCCTTTCTGCTCTGTCAATCAAACTCGTCTGGTTGCTATCACACGTGTTCTGCCCTTTTGCAGATCTTTATAGTTTTCAAACTCCCGAGTTGTCAGGTCGATCTCCTTCGCCTTTGCCGACCAGGTTTCCGATTTCTTTTCTCAATTCTGTTTAGAAACATTTTCATTTTCCCAGATTTGATTGCCTCTCTCTATAATTTTCTAAAATTCTCCAGCAGAAACTATCTTTATTAGTAACTGGAGGAGAAACTTGATTCCACTTACTAAATTTATCTCTGCTAAACTTGCCATACTGTACTTAGGTCATCACACGATTTTATTTTGATCATCTGTTCTACTCTTCTATTTATTTAATGGTCAGGTACATTTTTTTTTTTTTTTTTTTTTTTTTTTTTGGGGGGGGGTATGATCTTGGATTTAAGTCTCACCAGAGATCATAGGTATATAAGTGTGTATAATAAATATCATTATGATGTCTAACTTAAATTTTAAATAAATAAAATACATTCTATATGTATTAAAATTATCGGTTCAACTAAACTAATTTCCAATAAAATATTTAATTATATTCAATTTCCTGATATATACAGAGGCTACCCAGGTGGCAGAATTCCTTTCTAGTTGAAACCCAAGCCAATGATGCTTGTTGCCACTTCTTCGATAGATGCAAATTTAAATTGGGGAATCTTTCCAAGGCGAGGGATGAAGTAGTTGAGGGCAAAGTCACTGGGGAGACACATCTGGATACCAATAAGGTGAAGTAAATGGGTCCAAACCCTCCAAGCAAAACTGGAGTGAATGAGCACATGGGTAACACTCTTGTCTCAGCTCACATAATCTTCGTCTCAGCCATTGTTTTGCCTTTCGAAAATGTGAAAAATATTAGTTGGATAATGTAGTAGGTAGACAAAAATCCGATACATTACACCAATATCGTCTTCACACCAGAAACCCCCCTTATTTGATGTATACATTGTACATTTGCTTCTCAGATATCAACTGGATTGAGATGATATGTCTATAAAGCAAGACAGAAGAAGACAGAAGAAAACAGAAGAAAGATATTATTTGCGGAGAAACCTCTCTAGAGCAGCAGCATATCTACCTGATTTTAGTGAAAACACCTAGAGAAGATGATATTAGTTGACGGGATTCTTCCCGTTTGGCAAATGTATTCTGCTTGTTGGGCAGTTTTTGCTGCCTGCTGGTTTTTTCTAGCTTCTGCCATTGCCCGCTTCTCTTCCGACCGCAGCTGCAAACTTGCTAATTTGTTCATCATTCTTTCTTGTGCTTCAACTTTCCTCCGTTCAACTAGAGCCTGGTAGGGATTCAAACAGAGGCACTGATTAGGAAGTAGAGTTGAGCAATTCTCAGACTTGAAGACAATTAGCTGGTTAACTTTTAAAAGTTTCCATACCATGGGCAGAAGAATCTGAAAATACCTCTAATCTCTTCATCTCTGCTTCTATTTTTGCCTTCTGGTGACTTTCCCATGCTTCAATCTTGATCTCTTCCCGCCTGTATCTGAAATATCCAGACAAAATTTCATTAATCTTAAAACCACCTGAAAGAATAACACATGATTACATCAAAGTGAAATTTAGCAGAAAAAAAAAAATCACTTTATCAGTAAGAGAACCAACCTTGCTGTGTGCTTAGACTTTTCTGCTTCCTCCCAAGCTGCTGCACGGTTTTCATACTCGAGCTTTACAACTTGTTCAGGATCCCTACTCTCAGGAGAAGCCTTGACACTGTTTTGATTTTGTACTTTACTTGCCCATGTTGCAATATTCGTCTTACCGAGCTGTAAACCAAGAGCCACTATCTCTTTCCTTGTCTTTATCTGCAGTTCTTTCTCAGACATTTCATAACTTTTATTTTCCTCTGTACTTGTTTCAGTTGTGAACTCCGCAGGAGAGGGTTTTGGCTTCCCTGTTCTTGGAGTAGATGGCATTGAGGAAGTTGGACTTCGAAGTGGTGATATAGACCCTACAGGAGTTCCAGTCCTTGAGGGCTCTTGGCTAGTCATTGGGGTCATTTCAGTTCCTGCATCTCTCATGGAAATTGACTTCACTGCAGGAATGGCTGCTTTATGTCAAAAAAATTGCAGATTTATATGAGAAAACGCTTACAAGAATAAATCCTACAAGGAGATTGCACATATGAATCGAAGTGCATGTCAAATAACTGAAGGACCTGAAGTTTCCCACGAGAGGGTTTAACATGATCAGTCAGGCAGAAAACATCTTGCCATTAAAGACCCTCAGTACTACATCAATTGCTTGTAAATGGATGAACCGTTAAACTGGTTGAACCATTACATATAACTGTCCAACTGTGCAATGCTTCACAGATGGCCAATCGATCAATGAAAATTTGGCTCATAGACGGGTTCAAAGTTGTTTGCAGAAATCAAATGTTCTAAATGAATCAGCTCATCTTCTATTCAGTTTGTTTCTTAAAGGAAAAATTCAAATATTCTGGGACAAGCAACATCCTTAAGATGTCTAAGAATGTTCATTTTAGATATAGAAGAAAACCAACTTACTAGTCATTGCAGCATTCTGGTTTGCTTCCTGATCATTAAGAAGATTCACAGAATCAACACCACTGGAACACCGATCACTGGAACACCGATCAGGAAATCTTCCTTCAGCCACTAAATCTGGAAGAAGCGACCTAACAGCCATAAACTTCTCCAGTCCGCTCTGTGATGGTGGATGGCATGTATCAGATTGTTTAGTGTCCATTACCGCCATATGATTTGCCCTTTGCTCTGGAACTATTACTTCAGGTGGAATCCTCATCTGCTGTCTATTCATTTGGGACTGCATGATAGTCTTCTTTACCAAATTTGGTTGATCTGTATGCCGGGTCAGAATCCACTTTTCTGCATCGTTCCACTTAGATGGGATGGGACGAGAAAATATAGAATTGTGCAAGGTCCTTTCTCCTTTGTGAAATTCAAAGCTGGATGAACTTGCATTGTCATGACCACTATCATTATCAGAGTAATCTTCTTCAAGAGATCTCACAGGGTGAACTGAGCTCAAATTAGTATTGAAATGAACTTGATGAGCTACACCTTTTGAATTGTTCTTAATATTAATACGACCTGTATCTCCGGTAATTTTACTTTCAATCTCTTTTGAGTGTGAAGAGCCCTGACTGACTTTGATGTAGTTAGATGCCAGAGGAGATGTACCAGGCAAATCTTTTGGCCCACCTATATATGATAAACCATAAAAATCCATAGTAACCACAATAAAAGTTTTTACTAATATTTCTTAATCAAATCAAAGTAGAGCTTGATGCTTGTTTAGAGTGGAGAAAGTGGGTCAGACCTTCACTCTCGAATTCCTCAACTGTGTCAGCTAATAGACTGTTTTTTGAGTACTCCAAATCCGCAAGCTTCGATGGAGAAGTTCTTGAAGAATTGCTCCCACCCTCCTTTCTAAGATTGTGAGCTCCTAAAAGTTTAATCCTCAGTTTACTAGGGGAAATCATTCCTGTCTGCAAAAGAAGATGAAGATACAAGCTCAAATCTACTCATGAATACACGCAGAGTAAAAGAAAAGGAACCCAGAAAACAGGTTCTTAGCACACGCAGAGTAAAGGAAAAGGAACCCAGAAAAACTAAGCAACAGCGAAGAAACAAATCAACAAAGACGCAATATCCAAAGCCATAACCCCTATCTTTCACCAAATCAGAGAAAATCGATAGGACTTTATGCATCCAGAAGCTCCTCACCTTTACTTTATCAATCCTCTCATATTCCATTGAACTTTCTTCTTGCTCTCTGTTCTCAGAGAGTATGAGAAAACAGATATCTGTCTGCTAAAACTGCGAAGTGAAATATCTCACTGGTCACAGCACTGGCCGCCTCTTTTATAGCAAGGAAGAGCACGAAGAAGACAAAAACCATGGACGGCGATCTTTCTTAGCCTGCCATCATCGATTCAGCGATCTTTTTTACTACTCGGGTTTGCTGTTTGAAACTTTGAAATTCTAGCCACTAATCATTATTTTTCTCCCGCTTTTCCTCTTTTTCGACTTTGAAACCAAAAAGTTCAGGAACCCATGATGCTGTAATGGATTATAGCGTCATGTCAAGCAATTCAAACCTCTTCCTGAACCGAATCTGTTTCAGTCTGCCCCCTGCAATTCATCCTTCAATTGATTTTCTTATCTGCTACAAGTTCAAAGCTCTTTCTTTATATAGCTTCTTTTGTAGAATTACAGTTGGGAGTTGACATGGTGACGTACCATCTTGACTGCATTGTCGCTTTCATGAGGAAAAAAAATAAAAAATCTCACCGGTTAGAAGAAGATCTGTAAATGTCCATTGACAAAATTAGATTTCCACAACCCAGTGATCCCTCTTATGAACACGTCCACTGTTGATAAAAAACTGAAAATCCTTTGATATGTATACCAAAGTTTTCATCCAATTAAAAATATGGACAAATTAATTAATTAATAATATTAATTAAAACAAGCAGCTGACCTAGTTTTGTGAGATATTTAAATTGAACTGAATTAATAGAAAAAGTTATCCAGATCAAGTTAGAGAAATACTAAAATAATTAAGAAACAGAATTCCGAGTACAGTGTCGATTGCTATTCTCGGTGCATGCTCCCCAATTCCTCGGCGAGTTTCTACCAACTAATTAAGACCCACCTTTCTTCCTCAATCAGTCAATCAAAAGTACCTCCCCACAGACTTCACAGACTCTCTCTCTTTCTCTCTCTACTGTGTTCTAATTCTCTCTCTTCATCCACCAACTTTCCCTCTTCTGCACTCTCTTTCTTTCTCTTCAGTCTTTGGTTGAATTGAATACTCACCATTAATCTCGGGCCTGCACAACTCTATAACGTTGAAACTCATGTATTTATGTAATATTATATTCACACCATTAATCTCTCTCTTCGTACACCATTATCAAAGGTTTAATATTTCTTTATCACAGACCTCAATTTGCAGGAATTTCCCTCTTCTAATGATTTGATAAACCTTAGTTACAAGTGATTGATCCATCACAAATATCACTTGAGATTAACCCCAAGTAACCCTCTTAAATCTAATCATGCGGGTGAGACCAATGCTGTGATGATTTCACCCACTAGTAAATCTGAACTCATCCTTCATAATCAAAATATCCTTTTCTTCTTTTTTTCTAAATGAAGGTAAGTAGAGGCGGCAGTCGAGTTGAACTTACAGGGTAGTCATGGTCTCTGCAGACACTTTGATGGGACTTGCTTTGAACCCAGTCTGCTTGCATGCATTTCATGGGCATTGCCTGGGCAGACAGGGTTAGGTTTCTGTGAGGCAAATTGTCAAACATGCTGCTTGACCTCAAATCCATCGTATCTTCACATTTTTCTCGCATAGGACCCACCCCATGTTCTACGTTTCCTGCTCTGCCTCCTCTGATGCATACGGAGATTTCCATTCCTTCCAAATCCAAGCCCTGCTGCCTTTTCTTCAAGATTAGGTCGCTGCAATTTCTAGTTATTTTTCTGCAGACCATGTGCAAAGAGAAAGTTGAACTAATCTATCTTTGCTGCGGTCTTCTTCTAACATTCTTGAGGACTGGGGAGGACTGGTACTCAATCTGTACTGGCCAATGCGATCAGACCCAGAAATTTATCGATGGAGACAAAAGCAAAGGCTTGGTTCAATGCCTTTAATTCGCAGAGATTTTTGACTGTCTGCAAGCATGGTCTGGTCAGTACTCGCAGACTTCTTAATTCGGAATGGAATTGATTGACAGCTTGGAAAGAACTTGACGAATGAGAAGCCTCTATATCCCTTAGACTCGTCCAGGTGGAACTCGTGAACCGAAACCTTCCAAGATCGGCGTCTGGACTTTGGATGCATCGTTCTGATTTCTGTGTGTTGTCGACATCGCTTTTCATGCAGTTTTGTCTTTGATTCAATTATGGAAACGGTGACACCGCCCGTCTCTGAAATCATCTGACAGTAGAAGAAACTTGGAAGTTTATTGGGAATGATGTCTCAGATGAACAGGGATTAAAACCTGATATTGCTGTACTGGGATGCAACCATCGAAATAATTGAGGGAAAACATGGTCGGTCCACGCTGATTCCTACAGATTGGGAATGATGTCTCAGATGAACAGGGATTAAAACCTGATATTGCTGTACTGGGATTCGAAATAATGGAGAGAAAACATGGTTGGTCCACGTTGATTCCTACAGAATGTCAATAATAAACATTGACGAGACCCATGTTTTGGCCTGTGATCCAATTTATCTGGCAGATTCTGTATTTTTAATGGAGAAACAAAAGATCAGCCATTATTATTGAACGCAGAGAGGATGAGCAGAGACGATGTGGGCATAGGGGTTAGGGACTGTACTTAGTCATGAGATTTCGGCAGATATGTCATATCGGCTGTGACGTTCTTCCGTATCTGTCAATAAACTCGCCCATGGTTAATGGAAATTCATAATGTTTCAGAATTTGAGAAAAGGGCAGGAGATTGTTACGACCTTCATCTAAATTGCATCTGGGTCTGAGATAGAAATAAACGAAGAGCTCTTATTCTGAAATCTTAAACCCTAAACCCTAATGTTTAAATTATAAAGCATTTCACTTTAGCCTATAAAAATAAAAAATAATTTTAAATAATAATAATAGAACAGAAGATTTTACAAAAAAATTATTGGGTTTCACTTTCACTAATTGAGAGAAGAGGAATCATGCAAAGTTGCTTGCATGAAAAACAGCTTGATGCAGAATCTGTCGGTCAAACCATGGCGATGGCCGCCTACTTGTTGCCATGCGTGGCGTGTGCCCATATGATGATCTCATCCTCTTTCGTGGTGAAGGGGAGATGTTGCACGAAACGACTCAATTGGTTGCACCACCGCAGTCGGCACGACTTACCCGACCTCCCCGGCATACCCACGCTTATGGCCAACTAGCTCCCGGCCCGTTCTGCTTCACCAGCCTCTGTTCCCAAAAACTCAGCCTTTCCCGTCACCACCGCTGCTGCTGCTGTCGTTTCTACTGCGGGATGCCATCCTCATCCTGGCATCGTCGAAATTCAATTAGTGAGGATGTGATGACACTCGACGACACGCTTCAGACCAAGGAGTTCTACTCAGATTCCTCTTCCTCCAGTCGGCAGCGGAAGAACCTCAAACGGTCTCCTTCTTCGTCAACAGCAACTCGGACCAAGTTCCAAACATAGCACGTCTTGTTGATTATTGAAATCTCAAACGGAAAAGAGCCATTGAGCTCTGTCGTCAGGAAGGCAAAGTCGGGAAGACGAGTGAAAAATAAAATTTGATTTCTGATTCGTAACTTTACAGATTACAAGTTAGGGTTAAATATAATGATTAAGGGTAAAAGGGTAAAAATATAAATATTACAAAATAATAAAAAATAACATTCTAATACTCCCCCTCAAGGTGGCTTGTAAATGTCCTTGACAGCCATCTTGGACAACAAAGAAAAAAGGTGGGTAGAAAGGAGAGGTTTAGTAAACATGTCGGCTAGCTGGTACTGAGAACGAACGGGAAGTAACTTGAGGACTCCCGAAGTAACACGTTCACGAACAAAATAATAATCAATCTCAATATGTTTGGTGCACTCATGAAATGTAGGGTTAGAAACAATGTGAATTGCAGCTTGATTGTCGCAATAGAGCAGCATAGGAGAGTCAACTTTGACTTGAAAATCTTGAAAAAGTTGTTGTAACCAAATAAGTTCAATGACAGTGGAAGAAAGAGCTTGATATTCAGCTTCGACGGAGGAGCGGGAGACGGTAGTCTGCTTTTTGGCCTTCCAAGAGACCAAAGAATCACCAATGAAGATGCAAAAGCCTGTAGTAGATCGGCGAGAATCAAGGCATGATCCCCAATCAGCATCAGAGTAAGCGCGTACCTGCAAGGAAGAAGTAGAAGAAAACAACAAACCTTGACCAGGACTGGTCTTGAGATAACGAAGCAGGTGATGAACTGCCTGGAGATGAGGAAAGCGGGGTTGGGCCACAAATTGAGTGAGCTTGTGAACGGCAAAAGTAATGTCGGGGAGAGATAAAGTAAGGTAAAGAAGTTTCCCAACAAGCCGTCGATAGTGGGTTATATCAGGAAGCAGGTCACCGTCAGTGGCAGTTAAAGGAAGTTTGGGATCCATGGGAATACTAGTGGGTTTACAAGCTAGGTAACCTGAGTCTTTAAGTAATTGTAAGGTGTAATGGCGTTGAGAAAACACAATACTGGCTTTGGACTAAGCAATTTCAAGACCAAGGAAGTGCTTAAGACAACCAAGATCCCTGAGCTTGAACTGAGTATGCAGAAATTGTTTGAGCTCAGTAATAGCACTAGATGAAGGGCCAGTAAGAATGATATAATCCACATAAACTAGGAGGGCGACAAAGGAGGAGCCATGTCCTTTGGTGAAAAGAGAGTAATCGGATTTCGATTGAAGAAAACCAAACGTGATTAAAACGTGAGAAAATTTTGAGTACCATTGGTGCGAAGCCTGTTTGAGACCATAAAGGGACTTGTGAAGCTTGCAAACCAGTTTGTTGTGAAAGGAAGAGGACTCCCCCTGTCGAAGGTAGCTAAGAGGGAGATCCATATAGATTTCTTCAAAAAGATCACCATGTAAAAAGGCATTATTGACATCAAGTTGAGCAAGATGCCAACCATGGGAGGCAGCAAGGGCAAGAAGAACCTTCACCGTTACTAATTTGACTACTGGAGAAAAGGTGTCGACAAAGTCCAAACCTTCTTGTGGGGGCCTTTAGCTACCAAACGAGCCTTATGGTCCTCAAGAGAACCATCAGAGTTAAGTTTGATTTTATAAATCCATTTGCATCCAATGGTATATTTATCAGGGGGCAGAGGAGTGACGGTCCAGGTGTGGTTTGCTTCCAGAGCGGCCAACTCGTCACGCATAGCCAACCTCCATTCAGGACACTTCACTGCTTGATGATAATATTGAGGTTCAACCTGAGAAGAGAGACTGAGTGCAAAGTGTTTGTGGGAATCAGAAAGGGCATGGTAAGAGATGGAGTTAGAGATTGGATAAGGCTGAGAGAGTGGAATAGATGGAGGAGGACCAACAAGTAAATTACAGTGATAATCCTGTAAGTAATGAGGTGGATGAGTCTTCCTAGTAGATGTGCGAAGAAGAGCACCAACGGATGAGGAAGGAACAAGTGTGGGAAGATCATGAGGTGGATGACCAGCAACTGGAATATCAGAAATAACGGGGGAAGCGGGAATAGGGGAAGAATTGAGGTCTGGAAAAGGATGAACTTGGAGGGAGGAGTGAGGCAGAACTAAATCAAGAAAGTGATCATTAAGTTGATCTAAACGTGTGATAGTATGGAAAGTGAAAACTTCCTCATGGAACACGACATCTCTGGAAAGAAAAACCTGTTTGGTTTCCACATCATAGAATTTATAACCTTTTACACCAGCTGGATAACCAAGTAACACAAAAACCCGAGCACGAGGGTGAAACTTGGTGCGATGAGCAACTAAGGTGGAAACAAAGGCTAAACAGTCAAAGACGCGAAAGATGGAATAATCAGGAGAAGTGTTATAGAGCAAATGGAAGGGGGTGTTATGGCGTAAGAGAGGAGAAGGAGTTCGATTAATTAAGAAAGCCGCAGTAAGAATACACTCGGTCCAAAAAGGGACGGAGATGCGGGATTGAAAAAACAACGATCAAGCCACATTCAAAAGGTGTTGATGTTTACATTCAACAACCGAGTTTTGGTGAGGCCTTTCAACACATGAGAATTGGTGCAAAACTCCATGAGTTTGAAAAAAGTCAACAAAGGATAACTCAGGTGCATTATCAGATAGAAAAACCTTGATTTTGGCATTAAACTGCGTAGAAACCATGTTAAAAAAATACGGTATCACAAAGACAATATCATATTTAGTCTTCAATAGGTAAATCCAAGTAAATCTAGTACAATCATCGACAAGAGTAAAGAAAAAACGATGACTAGTATAGGAAACAGTTTGATATGGTCCCCAAATATCACAGTGCACAAGATCAAAGGGAGATGCTGACAAATGATTATGAGATTCAAAAGATAATCTACGTTGTTTAGCAAGAGGACAAATATAACAAGGATCGGATTTATGTAATCTAGTTACATCACAGTTTAATTGATCCTTCAAAAAATCAGGTCTCTGAAAAGAAATGTGTCCTATCCTATTATGCCAAACATGAGCAGAAATATTGTTAACAAAAATATGAGAAACATAAGTCAAATTCTGAGCACGGAAGACATAGAGATCTTGGATTTTGTCACCCTTGCCAATCGTCCTCTGGGTGGAGAGATCCTGGATAACAAAACAATCAGGAAGAAAACTTACTGTGAGGTCAGAGTTAGTAACTAAAGCATTAATTGAGATCAAGTTGAATTTGAATTGAGGAACAAACAGTACGTCTTTAAGCATAAGGTGATAATGCAATTTAATATCACCAGCAAAGTGGACCAAAAACTGAGAGTTATTGGGCAAAGTAACAGTAGCGTGTGGGATAACATGCGAGGAAACAAAAACATGAGCGTGAGAGCAGATATGTCTAGTAGCTCCTGAGTCTACAATCCATGACTGAGGTGAAGAAATTAGAGGATTTAAAGTTACAGAAAAACAAGTACCAGCCAAGCAGTTGGATGTAGAAGATGTTAGAGTAGTAGTTACTGTTGCTGAGCTATGCAGGCGTGTAGAAAGCATTGACATGAGTTGTTGATATTGAGTAGGGTCCAGATTCTGAACAAAGCTTCCAACAGAAGGAACACCTTGGCTATCATCAGCAATAGAAACTTGATGAGCAGCAGCATGAGGATTTTGGTGGGTTTTGGTTGCGGGGCCAAGCGGATAGCCATGGAGCTTGAAACAACGAGTGATAGTATGACCAACAATCTTGCAATGGGTACAGAAATATTTTTCCTTGTTCTGAGTCCGGGGAGCACTGTAAGTCTGATTCCGAGGAACATTGTAATTCGGATTCCGGGGGGCACTGTAAGTGGATTGGAATCTCTGAGAGGACTGTGAGCCAGGTTTATGAATGTCTGGCTTCCCAGATTTAACTGTAAAGGCCATCGTGTCAGTGGGAGTATGCGAACCCGAGGCTTGAGTAGTCTTCCTTTGTTGTTCCTCTTGAACAACCAGAGAAAAAACAAGATTAATAGGGGGCATCGGATCCATGAGGAGCAGCTGACCACGAACTTGGGAGAAAGAGTCATCAAGTCCCATTAAGAAGGATAGTATATTCCATATGGTGGAAATCAGTAAGATGTTTAACGCCACCACACGAGCATGTCCCATAAGAATAATTAGGGCGGTATTTGCTTAGTTCTTCCCAAATGGTTTTCAGCTTGGTGAAATAAGTGCTAACAGAATCCTTGTCTTGACGCAAGGTTATCAATTCTCGTTTAAGCTAAAAAATACGCGGGCCGTTACGTTGTTGAAAACGATCCCGAAGGTCGAGCCAAATTTTTCGGGCAGAAGCAGCAAAGATAACACTCGCAGAGATTTCCTTGGAAACCGAATTTAGGATCTAAGAGAGGACCATGTTATTATTCTGGGTCCAAGAGCTAAGCAAAATAGGATAAGCACTTTGAGGTTCAGGTATGGAACCATCGACAAAAACCCACTTTGTTCTTCACGGATAAGGCGATCAACATCGCACGACTCCAACTAATGTAATCGGTGAGCAGCTGCAAGACAAGAACTTGCCCCAGGCTGTCCGAGTGGTGAATATAATATGGGTTCGATGGTTCTTAAAAAATGGAACGAGACGCACTGGTACGACGACCAGAATCTGGAGCAGTCGTCGATGAGTAAGTCTCCATGGAGCGTTAACCGAAGCAGTTCACCAATGCAACGCCAAAAAAAATTCACCAATCCAACAGAAATCTTAACACAAATCGGCCAACCAAATATTTTCCCCAAGGCCAACCGTGAATGCTGCGCGAAAAAGTACCTTCGCGACCAGCCAGAAATTTTTTTTAACAGATCCAACCAAATATTTTCCCAGCCAGTTAGGTAGCGCCTCAAAAAAAATTCAATCGACCACTACCAATACCACTACCAACAGTTTCGTATCTCCTCAAGAACGAAAATGTCCAGACAGGAAATCTAATCGGCAGTGGAACCAGACGAAGAGAAAAAAAAAAAATTAGAAGAGGTGTGAAAGCTAACCTCTTTGCCGGGAGATAACCAACAGAGCCAACGGAGGGAGAAATCAGCCGTTGCAGAACGCCGAAGGCCAAAAATAGATAGCCTAAGGCTGAAAATCTTTGCCGAAATCCATCCTCTCGGTAACGAGGATGAAAAAATCAGAGATGGAGTGAGCCGCTACCGGAAAACCAGACGAAAAAATAATCAACGGAGTGAACCGTTGCCGGAAAACCGATGGCCAAAACCAGTTGCCGAAATTTTTGGGGAAAGGGACGAGTAGAGGATTGATCGCTCTGATACCATATTGAAACCTCAAACGGAAAAGAGTCGTTGAGCTCTGTCGTCGGGAAGGCGAAGTCGGGAAGACGAACAATGAAAAATAAAATTTGATTTCTGATTCATAACTTTACAGATTACAAGTTAGGGTTAAATACAATGACTAAGGGTAAAAGGGTAAAAACATAAATATTACAAAATAATAAAAAATAGCATTCTAATATTGATTATACTTGTTGATTCGGATTTCATTCAGCTTGTTAATCCGAAAATATTATCGTTTTGCTTCCCTAGGCTTCTCCTCTGTTTGCTATTTTTTTTCGAGTGCTAGTTGGGTTCCCGCTTTGGGAGGACGAAGAGGCCAGCCAGATTGATTTTTTCGTTTATATTTCCTGTAATTGATTGTTGTTGCGTTGTTTCTTCCATCCTGAGCTTGCTGTGTTGCTTTTTGGGAAGTTACTGTCTGAAGACGCTCTCTTTGGTTTACTGTCGTCCCACGCTGTATGGGAGCTAGAATCGCGGGGAAGAAGATGGCATATTTATCGATTAAAAGACTTCCTAAATTAGGAAGCGCCGGATTAAACCTGAATCGAGTCTGTTTTGTTTCACCCGGGTTAACCTAGCGATCGGGTGACCAAATTGACTCTGTTCTGCTCGGGTTAACCCAGCGGTAGGGATAAACTTAGATCGAGTCCATTCGACCTAGGTCAACTTGACAGTCAACTTGATTTGAGTCAGTCTCTGCCTTCTCATCCTGGTCTCCTGACTCGGGTTGACTTATTTATTATCTTCCAATAATTAGTCCCCCCCCACAATATAAATCCACAACCTACAGAGGATAAGAGTGTGCCCAACATCCAACGTGAGTTAAGTCTATTATTCACCCAAGAGGTATTTTTTTGAGTTACCCTGAGAAAGTGGGTAGACTTTGTGCTCCACAGTAAGACTAATTTTCTCTTGTGAAATTGAGCGAAAAGTAATTTTGACTATGACTATTTAACTGGAGTATGGAAGGATGTCTTACGACTAGGAGTGATTTACTCTCCTATATTATGCCAGGTGGTTCTCTAAGAGACTACCAGCTTGAGGGGGAGTGTTGGAAGATATGGTGGACTGTCATTTTATACAGGAAGATCCTATACACCATTTGCAACAAGTTGGACATGTATGATGTTCTCTTACCCCCAATTTGAGGGGGAGTGTTAGAAGATGAACCCAAACGCACACGACCAAAGAAGGCCCACACATCCAAGTATGTTAGAAGATGGACTCAAGTTCATAAGACCAAGGAAGGTTTACACATCAAAGAGATGTGGATGATAGGCTCAAGGCCACAAACCAAAGATAAGGCTCATAGGCCTACACAGTGATGGCATGATGGTAAATAAAGAATCATCTCATAAAGATAACACTGATGTAATTAGTTTAGGGTATAATTATAATATTATAGAATTATTAATCTATTAATTGAGTTTCAGGATAAAGGTTAGGATACAAGTCCATAACCTCTTTTTTCCTCTTGTTTTCTCTCAATATTTCGTCTTTTGAACTAAATCTATAGAGTCTTAAAAATCACCACTGATAATGAGCCATACTGATACAAGTATTTACATAGTTTCAAATATGCCCAATATTGGAGTTTCTGAAAAATCCAAAGTGGCCTAATATTAAAAAACTTACTCTTCTTCACCTCTTTCTTTGGTTCCTAATGCCTGCTGGGGTGAAAGGAGACGGAAATTGATTATATCATCATTGCTCACATAAACAACCCTAAACACATCATACTCTATGGTTGCAGCCAGATGCTTGACATATGGTGCAATGGTCCTCCTGTGATCCGAACTGAGAAGCCAACTATAACACGATTGCAGAGATTTCCACACATGCATGCTTGCCACCCTTGGCTTGTCATGGCACTGAAAGCACACTACAGAAGAAACTCCTTCCATCTTTATGGAAATTGATTTTAATACGGCTAAACAAGCGTAGGAGAGAGCTTCAAGACCGTGAGAGTTTGGGCACATAGCAGTCATGGAGACGGTATCACCTGTACTGAACTTGGTGTTGCGGAGGCCATCTTTGGATTCACCGGCATAAGGTTCAAAGAAGCCATAGTCAAGTAGGATGGCTAGAGATGATACTTTTGTTAGAGCTGACAACTGCAGAAAATTGGATAAGAATCATGAGCATTAGGTAAGGTGCTGTTGAAGAAGGTAAAATAAATAGTTGGAGGAAAGTAGAAAATGCTTCTTTGGTCTGTAACAGAATTTCTAATTTTTTTTGTTGTTGTTCAGATACTTGAAGGTAAGGCCCTAACCACTTACCAGAGAAGCCTTGAGTAGTTTCTTTTTCTCCTCTGATCTCTTTATCCATGCTCCATACCAGATGACCTGAGTGACCCAAAACCAACTCACAATTTATATCACCATTTTAGTTCAGCATGATGAAGGTAAGAGATGTCTCCAAGCAGAAGACAGACCAACAAAAAAAGGGTATAATCCATCCAGACCAGGATTGAGAAGAAGCCGTATCATTAATAAATTTGAGATTCAGACAGAAAAGGCTGAGATTCAAACATTTAATTCACTATATAAAACCCATCCTAAACAGACTGCTATAAGATTAAAAGAAGAAGTTCTAAAACAACATCCTCAGCTTGCCCAATAATTGCAGAAAAAAATACAGTAGCAGTCAAAGAATGAAAGCAGTTATCCCAACTTATCCCCCTAGCCGAGACCATTGACAAAGAAATACCAGAAAGAACAAAAAAAAGACTGTGATAAATGGATCCACAAATAGGGCAGTGAAAACGTAGTAACTTTCGTGATTCCTTGCTATCAAGACAAAGGACAAATTAATCAGGCAAAGAGAGGTAAAAACTGGAAACAGAAGCTCTGGGAATTGGAAGAAATTAATTAAAATCCGTATTCTGAAAAAATTAACAAGATGTCTTCATCACATTCGATAACTGAAAATTAAGCAGGAGAGAGAACACTCGAGTGGACTAAAATATTATCATGAATTTTACATAAAAATTTAAGAGCTACAAAAAGATTGCTGTCAACTCATTACGAAACGCATGATATCCTTCAGGAGTGTCACCAAGGTGAAAGGAAACTGCAAATCAAATAACCTCCACATAAGACAACCAAACTAGTTGTCAATGACCACATACAAAAACAGTAAGTTGAAAAACTGAATCAAACTTTCAACATCCAACTTCAGATAAAAATATGCTGAGACCAGAAGTTCGATAAGCAGGGCATCGACAGAAAAGACGAGCAATAAAGGGAGGGTCTCACCAAATTCCCATGAATACTTTTGAAAAGAGCACTGTAAGCACAGCCATGATCCTCGGCATAGAAAGAGAACCACTGGAGAGCCTCAATGAGTTCTTCCACAACCACACCAGTGGGTCTGAAAACAAAGAAACTGGTATCCAGGTTCCTATTGTCAAAAGGCACCAAGCAAGGCATGACGATTCTTCTTCCCCGCTGAGCACTTGGGCTCAATCAAAACTTG